>NC_136424.1:223013385-223756718 GCF_052625555.1 Lactuca saligna
TTTCCAAATCTTAAATCTTTCATCTTTATATACTTTTCAATTCTATATTTCCACTCGGGGAAACCATCAGCGGACATAAGTCTTGGAATGCGCGTAGTTGTACCCATCACAGCATCAAGTTCTTGGTATTGAGTTGAGTTTTGTGAATCCATTTTAAAAAATAATTTATTTATTTATTTTTTATTGTATTTTATTTTATTTTTTTATTATTTAAATTTTTTATTTTAAAGGCTGTAAATTTATTTTATGGTAAAATTTCCAGGCCGTAAACACAAGGCCGCAAACTATTTTTACACCGTAAACTGGAGTTTACGGTCAGGATTTATATTTAAAAAAATCTTGATTTTTTTTTTAAATTCAAGAGGTAATTTTAACTATCTTAAATTAACTGACTTAGCCGTAAACCAAAGACGTAAACTCGTAGGCGGTAAACCTTAGGCCGTAAACTCGAGTTTACGGTCCAATTCTACCTTTTGATTTTAAACTCAAAAAAATGGTGTAATTATCGTTTAACAGAAAATCGCTTTTTCGTGAATGCTCGTGTTTACGGTCAATGAAAGTTAATTAAAAAAAAATCGATTTTTATATTAAAAACGACTCAATTAAATGCCAGAATCAGTATGTGATCACGAAAGCTTGAATGATGTGTATGACAATCGTTTTCGAAGAATGCACTTGTGGCCGTGAAGAAGAGTTTACGACCGTAAACTCAGGTCGTAAACTTCGAGAACCTTTGATTTCGACTGGAATAAATCACTCTATGCTGCTGTGAAACGCCTTTGACACTGGTATAGCTCTGATACCAATTGTAAAGTCCCGAAAACAGATCTACCAATGATCAAAGATAATCACAGAAGCAAACACGAAATAATAAACAAGTATAGAACGAAATACCAAGCTTGCATACGATTTAATGCTATAAAACGTTTGATACAACTCGGAAAAATACGAAAAATCAACAACCAATAATGACCAACACAACCCCTATTTATAGGCTAGACAAAAGATCACGACCGTACAGAGTTTACGGCCGTAAAGAGTTTACGGCCGTAAACTCAATCTGACCGTAAACTACCAACAAAACAATTACAATCACACCCCTACTGCTATTAACTACTATACCTAGACCAAACCACTATACAGGGTCTTTCAATCATGACATTTTATAAATAAATAATAAAAATAATTTTGGAATTTGCCGACGGAATCTAAACGAAAGTTGTAGAGTATGGCCTCACCTACGCGGGGATATAAAGAACGTCGAAAATGGAGTTCGTATGAAGAAGATATGAATTTTTGAAGTTTATTAAATAAATTATATATTTATTTAAATCAAAATCCGGTATTATCCGAAGGGGGAGTCAGCGTACTCATCCGAGTTACGCGCCGGGTAACCCCGTACGCCCCGCGTACGCGAAGGCCTTGGCCTCGGATCGTCCACGTCGCGCCTGTGCGAGCCACCGACCTGTCCCATCTAAGCTCCGAGGCAGTCGAGGACTCGGTCACGCATGACGTACGCGTACACCCCGTGTAACGAGGCCTCTCAGCCTCCTATAAATAGAGATGCGAGGGTTCCGGAAAATTTACCCCATCTCTCTCATTTCTCTCACGATATTGCCTCGATTTCCGTGCCCGCACTACCCCGAAGCCCTGGTCATTTTGCTCAAGTCCCGAAGGTCGATTTTACTCCCGAGATTCCCGAGAATCCCGAGAAAAATCCGTTTCCCGAGACGAAACTCTGCTCGGTTTTTCCATCTCGCTATCTTCAAACTTTCAAGTGAATTCATACCCCTGAATTAACCCTTTTTAAATATTCTAAACGCTTTTATATGCTTTCTAAGGGCGGCAAATACAAGTAAAACACACGACTACTATCGGGTGCTATATATAAAGATTATTATACACTTTTATTAAGTAGAATCATATGTGATTTATAAACTTTATAGGGAACTCCCGTATACAAAATATATTACAATAGCATTCTATCTTTAAAACTATAAATTGTTGTAATGCATGTATAAACTAAACATTTTTCCTAGATTTAAAGTATATGTGTCTATCTTAGGGTTTACAAAAATCTATACTTTCATAACAAGTGATTCCTTTTGTAGATATTCTAAAACAAACGAGGCACACTTTTAGAAAACTATAATAGGTATAGTTTTATGAGGATATTGCTAACTTTTACATCCTAGAAACACGATTTTCAAGAAATCACTTTCATATACAATAGCAAACGAACATTTTAACACGTAAATCTGTTTTTATACTACGGTTCTGTGAGACATTAACTTCACGTATGTCCAAGTACACATTTCAAGTCCTGTATTATATACAAGAATCCCTTGGAGGGGGAGCATGGTGTTTGTGTATAGATCTATACGGGTTTGACAACCCGCACCTTGACTATTAGCTACAGACCACCATTTGGGGTGACAAACGTCATAACAATCCAACGCCTGAAGAACGTTGTGTATAGGCATTCCGAGTTGATAGTATGGTTATAACACTCACATGAGGTATTAAAAATACATTGATTTACGAGGTTTTCAAACATATTGGTTATTTTTACACTTACATACATTTTTGGAAACAAATTTTGGTCTTGAAGGAAGACTACTTTTATACTAGTAGAAATATAGGATTTTCTAAACACAAACAAACAAGGACAAGACATTTCATTTCATACAAACATTGTCATTAAATACTTATGAAACTCACCCACTTAAATGCTGATCTACTCTTTCAAAATTACTTGTATGTCCCATGGATTTCGTAACTACAGGTATCATTATGCTTATGATGAAGGGATGCTGCGGCGCCAGTTTAATCTCATATTTAGACATCATATTGTAATTGGTTTTGAACATGTAACTTTTAACAAATGTAAACTTTCAATTATATATATGATGGTTGTATTGCTTTCTTTACTATGTATTCATTTGTTACGTTACCACATGAAGTTATCCGCCCCCGAACGTTTCCGCCATTCAGGTTTGGGGGTGTGACAACTGTACAACATTCAGACCTTTGTTTGAGAGTATGTGTCCTTTTGCGGGAAAGGAGGAAAGGAAGAGATCACAAATGGGGTTAGTGCTTAATGACATGAAGAATTTTCGGATCTGTTCTGAGATTATGTGTGATGTTCTCAGACCTTATAGGTGAAAATTCAATCGGTGAATTACGGTTTGCGTTTTCTTCTCTATACTCCTGAGTTTATCTTACTCTGATTCATTTTAAAAACAATTCTTCATTTTATTAATAGTTTTTCGTTAGTAGTTATTATCGGGAAGTGATATCAACAAATGATAGCAGACAATCTGAATCTATGTAAAGTACCAAAGCTGAATTGTCTAGGCTCTGTGTTCGATGCGCTAGTAGGCACGAAAAATTTAATGGTCTTGACTAGGTGCAAATGAACTTAAGGAATCTAGAGACTTGATCAAATCTTGACCTAGATAGTTCCATTTAGCCTGACAATATGATGCTTGGGTAGGTTGATCAGGGTGATATACATGAAAATCCACCAGTCACATTAAGGGAACCCATATCTAGAACTGTGGTTTAACTTTTCCTTGATGTGCGAACTCTGTCCTTAATTCCGATATTAACGGGGCGACTGGGGAATTCCGATAAATTAGGTCTGTAGAAAGTTATTTTCTTTCTTTCTTTCTGTTAGTCATATATTAACTCCTCTTCATGATTGAAATACATTCGACCTGGACTGCAACATATGCAACTCTATCTCTCTGCATCTTCTATCTATGCAATTCTTTCTGCCTGTTAGCCATATGCTGTCTCCTTTGCGTGATTAATAACCTGACCTGGTACACAACATATGCAACCTTCTGCTTCTCAATCCCTCCGAAATTCTAGTTAGTCATATGTTTCACCCTCTTCATGATTTGAAGAGATCCGACTTGGGTGTACAACATATGCACTCTAAATCAATTCTCTCTCCTAATAATTGTCTGCTCACCTAAAGTAAGGAGTATCTCGGAAGTCCTTGATTGTTGGGGTATATCAGGAAGCGGGTAACACGTTCTAGTACAATTAAAATTGAACAATTATCGATTGTCTGTAGATCTCGCTGCTCAACTTAGGTGGACAACAATATCCTTGGTCGTCGTTGGATGAATGGTCCTTAGGAAGTTTTATCTAGGAACATAGGATCAACTTGTCTTGTCACTTATAACATGTCCAAAATTTGTCACAACTTTTCTTGCTTAAGTGGACCACAATACCGATGATCGACCAGATCTATTCATGAAGGGGAAGGTACTGACAAACGGATTAAGGCTGTCTAACAACTTTGATCCCAAATATTTTTTTTGTTAAATTTGTTCATAGTTTTCCTCTATGCACAAATTTAGGGGGAGAATTTAAAAAAAATTCAAAAATCAAACAAAAAAAATTCAAAAATCAAACAAAAATTAGAAAATTAAAAAACAAAAAATAGTGTTATTTCTGTTTTTTTTTTCAGAAAACATGAAAAACCCAAAAAATATTGTGTGCTAAAGTTTTCTTTTAGTTTTGTTTTTTCGTGAAAAGTGAATTCAGGTGAAGATGAAACTCATGGAGTTTGTATCTAGATTTCTGAGCCAAGGCTTAATTCGTGATCATCGAAGAATTTTCATTCGAAGGAGCAAGAAATGAAGATTATTCTTTCAACATTCAATTTGTCAACCCCAGAAGCAAGTTGAAGTTGCACTTAAGATTATTTGACGGATTGCATTGAAGCCTCCTCAATCAGTCTGCTGCTATCTTAAACCTGCTGAAGTGATCCATAAGATTATTTCTCTCTGCTGTTCTCTCTAAAGATTCTCAAGTTGAAAGCCCTATCTTTCAAGAATCAGTACATCAAGCTTCCTCGCCCAATATGCGTTCAGAGTCAAATCTTGAAGAAATGCCCAACTGAGTCTCATCTACGCCTAAAATCACTTTTGAAGACAAAACATAACTAAAAGAAAAATTAGCACACAAAAAATATTTTTGGATTTTTGATATTTTCTGAAAAAAAAAATAAAACATAAATAACACTATTTTTTGATTTTTAATTTTCTATTTTTTTGTTTGATTTTTGAATTTTTCTGATTTTTGTTTGATTTTTGAATTTTTTTAATTCTCCTCCTAAATTTGTGCATAGAGGAAAACTATAAATTTAACAAAAACAAAAATATTTGGGATCAAAATTGTTAATTAGTCTTAATCCGTTTGTCAGTACCTTCCCCTTCATGAATAGATCTGGTCGATCGCCGGTATTGTGGTCCACTTAAGCACGAAAAATTGTGACAAATTTTTGACATGCTATAATTGACAAGACAGGTTGTTCCTATGTTCGTAGATAAAACTTCCTAAGGACCATTTATCTAACGACGACCACGGATATTGTTGTCCACCTAAGTTGAGCAGCGAGATCTACAGACAATCTAGAATTGTTCAATTTTAGATGTACTAGAACATGTTTCCCGCTTCTTGACATACCCCACCAATCAAGAACTTCCAAGATACTCCTTACTTTATGTGAGTAGATAATTACTATGAGAGAGGATAGATTTAGATTATGACTAACTAGAGTTTTAGAAGGATTGAGAAGTAGAAGGTTGCATATGCTGTGTACTAGGTCAGATTGTAATCACACAAATTAGACAGCATATGGCTAACAAATAGGAAGAATTTCATAGATATAAGATGCAGAGAAATAGATTTGCATATGTTACTGATCCATGCATGGATCATGAAAGCCTAAAATGTGATGGATTAGTGATTACTAGTGGGCTAGAAGGTGGTTTGGGCTCAATGGTTAGGTTGTGCATGGTAACCCACAAATTGAATTAAGGTTGCATGAAGACTAGGGCAACATTTTTAAGGTTTCATAAGTGCAAAAAATGTTACTATTTGCTTCATAAAGCCTCCTAGTCGTTTTTGACACTCTTTGGTGGATTAGGGTTACACTTTAATGCTTATGATGACTCCTTAATGCTTCTTATGGTTCCTTAAGCAAGCATAGCCGTTTTTTTTTCATTCACAAGTCTCATGGACGTTTTTTTTTGTGTTCTTTCAAGAGTTACCTTAATTTCTATTTACTAGTTTTAATGAATAATTGGTTGGTTGGCTTGTAACCACCAAATTTGTAATAAAGGCTTCATATAAAGCCAAATTATGCATGGAAAAAGTAATGCACGAATTTTAATCAAAGAACCATTATTTTCACTTTGAATTATTGTTATAATTCTCAAATTATCTTGTTTGGACGTGTTCTTGACTTGATACGAACTCAATCCAATAGGTCTTGGATTGTTTTCATCGGTATACAACTTAATAGGTCTTGAGTTGTTAGTATACTAATCTATCTATTTCTTTCCATTCACATATCATTTGTGGTTGCTATTCTCTCTTAATTTACCTAAACACTACCCTACTCACTAAATCAAGCCCATACACGCATCATAAGTGGTATCAAAGCGCATAATGGATTTTGATGATCCAGAGTTCCTACAAAATCTTCGAGAAGCATTAAGAAACATCCAAGAAGGTGGAAATCGAAGGCAACCCTGCCGTGGTGAACATAGGGTTGTGGAAGAATTCAAGGTGTCTGAATTGCCTGAATTTTTTGGTGGAACTGATCCTGAACGCTACTTGGAGTGGGAAAGGAAGATTGAAAGAATGTTCGAGTACAAAGAAGTGGATGACGAAAAAAGCTGCAAGTATGCCATTCTCAAGCTAAGTGGTGGTGCTTCATTGTGGTTTGAAGGGCTTAAGGCCAAGAGAACCCGTGAAGGCAAAGAAAAAATTTGTTCTTGGCTTTCTCTAAAACGAAAGCTAAGAAAGAGATATGTTCCTTCTACTTATAGAATGGCCACTTACAAGAAGATTGTTGATTTGAGGCAAGGAAAAATGAGTGTTGGAGAATACATTGATGAATTTGAGAAGTTGTCCTTGATGGGGGATATTGAAGAAATTGAAGAACAAAAAATGACTCGTTTTCTAAAAGGGTTGAACTACAACATTACCAATGTTGTGGAGTTATATCCTTATGCTGATTTTGGAAGTCTTTTTGGTTTGTGTTTGAAGTTGGAGGGGCAAACCAAAGCACGTTATGGTGGGAGTTCAAGTTCAAGTCTCGAAAGTCCCAAGTCAAAGTCGTGGTCCAAGCCCGAGTCTAGCAATAGACAAAATTCTGTTTCTACTCCTTCTGGTTCTAGTAGTGTTCCCGTTGCTCCTAAACTTACTAATGGTACTAAAGAAACTAGTTTGGCGAAAATTAGATGTTTCAAGTGTCAAGGTTTTGGTCATTACCAAAATGCTTGTCCAAACAAAAGGGTGGTGACTTTAAGGGAGGTCATTGAATGTCGTGAAGAGTTGGAGGAAGAAGAGAGGTTGACGGGTATTTTTTATGATACACAACAAGAAGAGGAAGAAGAGGAGGAGGTAGAGTATGAAGCACCGGTGTATGATACAGTTTTGGTGCTTAGAACCCTTAAAACTCAAGGGGTTCAAACTGTGGCTGATGTGGATCAACGAGACCAATTGTTTCACACCAAATGTTTGGTTAGAGACAAGCAGTGTAGTTTGATTATTGATGGTGGAAGTTGTACTAATGTTGCTTCTAATGAAATGGTGACCAAATTGGGTTTGTCTACAACAAACCACCTAAAACCATATGTTCTTCATTGGTTGGATGATGGAAGCAAAATAAAGGTGACAAAACAGGTTAGAGTTGGTTTAACGATGGGGTCTTATGAAGATGAAGTGTTGTGTGATGTTATTCCTATGGATTCATGTCATATTTTGTTGGGGCGTCCTTGGCAATTTGATAGGGACGTGTTACATAGAGGGAGGAGCAATGAATATGAGTTGAAACACAATAATAAAAAAATTATGTTAAAACCCATGTCCCCAACGGCCATAAGGTCCATGATTTCTAAACAAGTAAAAAAACCTAATCTTTCTATGTTTGCTAGTGAAAGGGAGGTGGAGCAAGTTCTTGACAAAGGTGATGTTATTTACATGCTTGTGGCCAAAGAGCATGCAAAGGTGGAGAAGATGGTGCATGGAGAAAACACTATTGCTGATTTGCTTTTGGAGTTTCAAGATGTGTTTCCAAGCGAATTACCACCGGGTTTGCCTCTAATCCGCGGTATCGAACACCAAATTGACCTTATTCCGGGTGCTCCTTTGCCTAATAAAGCTACCTATAGATGTAATCCGGAGGTGACAAAAGAGTTGCAAAAACAAATTGATGAACTCATGAAAATGGGTTATGTTCGTGAAAGCCTAAGTCCTTGTGCTGTTCCAGTTTTGTTGGTTCCAAAAAAAGATGGTTCTTGGAGGATGTGTGTTGATAGTAGGGTTGTTAATAACATCACCATAAAATACCGATTTCCTATTCCTAGAGTTGATGATTTGTTGGACGAGTTGCATGGTTCTATTGTGTTCTCAAAAATTGATTTGAGAAGTGGTTACCATCAAATTCGTATGCGTGAAGGGGATGAATGGAAAACAGCCTTTAAAACTAAACATGGCTTGTATGAATGGACCGTGATGCCTTTCGGTCTAACTAACGCACCTAGCACTTTCATGCGACTAATGAATGAAGTGCTAAAATCTTTTTTGGGCAGGTTTGTGGTTGTGTACCTTGATGATATCTTGGTATATAGCAAGAGCTTGGAGGATCATTTGGTGCACTTAAAACAGGTTTTCGAGACGCTTAGAGCTCAAAAACTCTATGGAAAGCAAGAAAAATGTTCGTTTTTAGTGGAAGAAGTGGCATTTTTGGGTTTTGTGGTTTCAAAAAATGGCGTGTCTGTAGACCCATCCAAAACCGAAGCAATCAAGTCATGGCCTATTCCTACTAACATTTATGAAGTTAGATCATTTCATGGTCTTGCTTCTTTCTATAGAAGATTTGTTCGTGATTTTAGCACCATTGCAAGTCCCATGACAGGTTGTTTGAAGAAAGGAGTCTTTGCATGGGGAGAAGAAGCTCAAAAGGCATTTGAGAAACTCAAGGCATTATTGTGTGATGCTCCTATTTTAGCTCTTCCAGATTTTTCTCAACCATTTGAAGTGGAGTGTGATGCAAGTGGAGTTGGTATTGGGGCTGTTTTGATCCAATCCAAACGTCCTATTGCTTATTTTTCTGAAAAGTTGGGTGGTGCTCGTTTGAATTATTGCACTTATGATAAGGAGTTTTATGCTATTGTTCGTGCTTTAGATCATTGGAGTCATTATTTGCGTGCAAATCATTTTATTTTGCATTATGATCATGAATACTTGAAGTACATCAATGGGCAACAAAAGTTGAGCACAAGACATGCAAAGTGGGTGGAGTTCTTGCAATCCTTTCATTTTTCATGCAAATACAAGGATGGCAAAAGCAATGTGGTGGCTAATGCACTCTCGAGGCGTTACTCATTATTGGTGACTTTGGATGTTCGTTTCTTGGGATTTGAAACTCTAAAGGACCATTATCAATCTGATATGGACTTTGGAGATATGTTTTTGAAATGTGCAGGTGGTCCTAATGATGAATTTGTGATTCAAGATGGCTTTCTATTCAAAGGCAATCGCCTTTGTGTCCCAAAACATGCAATACGGGAGTTGTTGATTCGTGAAGCTCATGGCGGTGGTTTGGCTGGTCATTTTGGCATTACCAAAACTTTGCAGGTGCTTAAAGAACATTTCTTTTTGCCGAAGATGTTGGGGGATGTAACCAACATAGTGGGCAACTGTGTTACATGTCATATGGCGAAAACAACTTTCAAGCATGGTGTTTACACTCCTTTGCCGATTCCTATTCGTCCTTGGGAAGATGTGTCCATGGATTTCATTATGGATTTGCCTAGAACTCAAAGGGGGAAGGATTCCATTATGGTGGTGGTGGATAGGTTTTCAAAAATGGCTCACTTTGTGCCATGTCATAAAACCAATGATGCATCTAATGTGGCTGATTTGTATTTTAAAGAGGTGGTTCGTTTGCATGGTATTCCTAAAACAATTGTTTCTGATAGGGATTCCAAATTTCTAAGTTACTTTTGGAACACTTTATGGAGGAAAGTGGGTACTAAGTTACTTTTTAGTACATCCCATCATCCACAAAAGGATGGGCAAACAGAGGTTACTAATAGAACTTTGGGTGCTTTGTTGAGAGGGCTGGTTAGCAAAACTCAAAAAGATTAGGACATCAAACTTGCACATGCTGAATTTGCCTATAATCGTTCTCCTACTTATGCTACAGCTCACTCTCCTTTTGAGGAGGTGTATGGTGTGAATCCTTACATGCCTTTGGATTTGATTCCATTGCCAAAGGATGAATTGGTTCACAAGGATGCTAATGACAAGTTGAAGGCCATGATGAAACTACACCAACAAGTTCGTGAGAAGATTGAAGCTGTGAATGAGTTGTACAAATAGAAGTCAAACAAGCATAGGAAACCACATGTCTTTCAAGATGGTGACTTGGTGTGGGTGCATATGAGGAAAGAACATTTTCCTAACAAAAGGAAAAACAAGTTAATGCCAAGAGCCGAAGGTCCTTATAAAGTGGTGTCGCGTGTCAATGATAATGCTTACAAGGTAGATTTAGGAGGAGACCATGGAGTGCATGCTACCTTTAATGTGGGAGATCTTTCACCTTATCTTGATGATGATGGACTTAATGAATTGAGGTCAATTCCTTTCAAAGGGGGAGGGGATGATCCATGCATGGATCATGAAAGCCCAAAATGTGATGGATTAGTGATTACTAGTGGGCTAGAAGGTGGTTTGGGCTCAATGGTTGGGTTGTGCATGGTAACCCACAAATTGAATTAAGGTTGCATGAAGACTAGGGCAACATTTTTAAGGCTTCATAAGTGCTAAAAACATTACTATTTGCTTCATAAACCCTCCTAGCTGTTTTTGACACTCTTTGGTGGATTAGGGTTACACTTTAATGCTTATGATGACTCCTTAATGCTTCTTATGGCTCCTTAAGCAAGCATAGCCATTTTTTTTCATTCACAAGTCTCATGGACGTTTTTTTTGTGTTCTTTCAAGAGTTACCTTAATTTCTATTTACTAGTTTTAATGAATAGTTGGTTGGTTGGCTTGTAACCACCAAATTTGTAATAAAGGCTTCATATAAAGCCAAATTATGCATGGAAAAAGTAATGCACGAATTTTAATCAAAGAACCATTATTTTCACTTTGAATTATTGTTATAATTCTCAAATTATCTTGTTGGGACGTGTTCTTGACTTGATACGAACTCAATCCAATAGGTCTTGGATTGTTTTCATCGGTATACAACTTAATAGGTCTTGAGTTGTTAGTATACTAATCTATCTATTTCTTTCCATTCACATATCATTTGTGGTTGCTATTCTCTCTTAATTTACCTAAACACTACCCTACTCACTAAATCAAGCCCATACACACATCAGTTACAGTCCAGTTTGGATCTCGTCCAATCACGTAGAGGATGTAACATATGACTAATAGTAAGAAAGAAAGAAAATAATTTTCTACAGACCTACTTTATCGGAATTCCCCAGTCGCTCCGTCAATACCGGAATTAAGGATAGAATCCGTACATCGAGGAAAAGTAAAACCACAGTTCTAGATACAGGTTCTTTAGTGTAATTGGTGGATTATCTTGTATACCTCCCTGCTCAACCTATCCGAGCGTCATATTGTCAGGCTAAACGGAACTATCTAGGTCAAGATTTATCAAGTCTCTAGATTCCTTAAGTTCATCTGCACCTAGTCAAGACCATTAAATTTTTCGTGCCTACCAATGCATCGAACATAGAGCCTAGACAATTCAGCTTTTGTACCTTACACAGATTCAGATTGCCTGTTATCACTTGTTGATATCCCTTCTCAAACAATACTTACAAATGAAAAATATAAAAGATTGAAAAATTGTCTTTTGAACGAAACAGTGTTAGATAAACTCAGGCGTATAGAAAAGAAAATGCAAACCGTAATTCACCGATTGAATTTGCATCCAGAAGGTATGAGAACAACATGCACAATCTCAGAACAGATCCAAAAATTCTTCACTTCGTTAAGCAGCAAAACCCCAATGTGTGATCCCCTCCTTTCTTCCTTTCCTGCAAAGGACACATACTCTCCAAACAAAGTTCTGAGTGTTGCATAGTTGAGAGATGCGTCATATCAAGTGCCTGGAACAACCACTACCAACAAACCCAAGTCTGATGATATGCCTCCATAGCTACTCCGGCGCAGAGCAGGATCAGTTGGTCTTTGGAACCCAGTCCATTTTGAAACTGGGTCGACCTTTGTCATCATTACACGGTACTCTCTCCCATAACATATCTTGTTTATCATGAACAGAAGATGAAGAAATATTATAATCGTTAGAAGATTTGGGAGATTGAGCCTTAGGTACCCATTTATAGTTGGGTTTAACCCATTTCTTTTTCGATATGATAGGTGCCTCGGCACTTGATTTTGAACTTGAAGCCGATCGTCGAGATGAATTTGACCTAACCAGTATTGGCTTCACTGGAGAATCTCTTGGATTGGGCTTCTCGGTCGAGATTCCCTTCTTACCCTTAGGATTTGATTTCTTGGCCTTGGGAGTTAAACTCTTGCCCTTGTTGGCATTCTAGTTGCCATTTCACGATTGTGACCTTGAGGGGTTTCTCATGGAAAATCTCCCTCTTGGCGCGTTTTGCCACCCTTGTGCATAGTAGGGAATGTATGCGCGATTAGGATAGTTTCGGGCTATGTGACCAGGTGTTCCATAGTGAAAACAAGTCTTTTTATTCACTGTGAAGTTGTTTCTTCCTTCCCCTGGTGGCTTATCCTTGCCTTGTTTCTGATTTTTCCCACAAGCACACTTGCAGCAAGTCGGCTGTTTCACTTGATTTGGTGGCATATACTTCTCAACAGCAGGTTGATCAGAAGCAACTGAGTTCGAAGCAACATATTCAGAGTTCAAGGAGTCATTGGTTTGTTCAATAGTTTTCTCCTTCTTCTCATCCTCTACTACTTTACCTGCACAAGAAGTAGAATCATTAGTATCGTTCAGCTCAACACCCTCAGTTGGCCCTGATTGTTCAGTTTTAACTGAAGCTGGAGCAGGGTTTTGGCCATACTGAGCAGACATTTCTTCCTCATTGGTCTCAAGGGGTAGGTTATAGTTGTGATTAAAAGGAGGTGGCACACTGTGATACCCTAAACCCTTGGTTTGATTATCTTTAAACTCAATTATCTTTCTACTAAGGACTCGACTGGCTTACTTGACGCAGTGTAATTTTTGAAACTAACATCTGTTTTTCCTCACTTTATTTTCAAAGCATCAAGTTCTTCAGCTACAGCAACAAGTTTTTGCTTAATGTGATCATAATTGTCACACTTGGTGCTGTAATCTTCTTGTAGTTTCCTAAAGTCCTTAGTCCTGGCCTCTAATTGAGCTTTCAGAGGTTTCTGATCCTTCCTAATTGTGTATCGTTCGTATTTTAAGTCCTCATTTTCCTTTTTTAACAAATCAATTTGTTCGCGAAGAAATTTAATCGTAGCTTCACAAGATGGAGTACATGAAACTTCATTTACCGGGATGTTTGAGGAACTCATTTTTTTTTTCAAAAAATGCCCTTTGACTAAAAACTCAAGAGTCAATGTGACACCCAATTTTTTTTTTTTGCAAAAATTTTAAACTTTTAAAACCCATCTTAAATTAAATTAAAACAACTGAAAGAGTCATAACATAATCCATCAACTTAATAATCATATAAAATAAGTGCGGAAGTAATAATAATAATAAGGTCCCAACAAAATAACTAGTAGCGATGTCCCGATGCTCCATGTCAAGTCTTAGCCTCTTTAATCTTAACACCTGAAAAGTTATAAGAGAAAAACGTAAGCACGAAGCTTAGTGAATTCAAACACAGACATTGTACTAACATTCATATTTACTAGCCCTAATCCATTTTCCAATTATAATGATAAAGGCAAAGAACGAATCAATGTCTATATTACGAGAAGGACTTGTAGGTTTGAACCGCACCGGGAAGATCCCGTATCATTTGGCCCTAATCACCGCACCTCACGAAGAGTATTACGTTGGTGATCTTACCTACCCACCGCACCGGTAAATCCGTATCCTTTGGTGGTGTCCCCATATCCATAATTAGTTACATACATTGTACATGTACGAATTAAAACAATACTTATATAGCATGCTTTTATAATAAATTCAAATACTCACACACGAGCTAACTAGCAAACACAATCATCAATACAACGGTGTGAGAGAACTCACCTTGAGTGAGTATTAAGGATGGCTAACAATCAAATAATTCTACCAAGCTTGAGAAAACTTCAAAACCTCACCTAAGAAGGACTAAAGGTTAGAATGGAGAAGTAATGAAGCTATGAGTTGAGAAAAGAGTGATCACAGCAAGGTCTCTAAAACAGACCTGCTGTTCAAAACGGATTTACTCCAAAATATAAAACAGAAACATAGATTTAACTAAATTTTATAGGAAACTATGATTTCTTTGGATTCCACAACTATAAAGAACTCATTCTAACTCCAAAAGATGAATTAAATATGAATTTTACAAAATGGTGTATCACTTCTGTCTCCAACAATATAGTCAAGTGATGTTGGCCAATTCTACCCAACTTGTGAGTAGCATTCGTCCAAAAGAAAATTAAGAGAAGTAAAAGAAACACAAGTGAAAGTCTCAGAGTTGGAATTGAATGAAAAGAGTCTCTCAAACTCCAGATATAAAATTCACATTGTGGACAATCACAGCGCTAGCAAAAGCTGGTGACTGCCCACTGACCTGGAGTGTGGATCCATTCTAACCAATTTATAATTGGAAATAGCACCCCATATTCTCCAGATCTTAAATTCATAATATAAGGAACATATAGAAACTTGGAATCACTCTGGATCCTTTTCCAAGCCTTAGAAATGATGAAAACAAAATGACATATCAGAACAGACCCGGATCAGACCTAACAGAAAAGATGCCATTATTTCACATAGATAAAGCCCGTATCAGTGAGGTTGGCCTGCTTACGAAAGTTAGGCAACTCAATTTGTGAACTTTTGGAACTTGTTTGGGGTCCGTTTGAGTTCTAGATCTCCAGATATGATTTTTACAAAGTGACTACAGATCTGATGGAAAACAGAATCGTAGCCACCCGTGATTCCTTTTTGGCTTATCCATCCTTCTCCTTTTGAAACACATTTTAAGATGTGTTCATCATCCCAATTCAGTCCCCATGATAATGGTGGTACTAAAAAGGGTTAGGGATCATTAGGATTTCATTTAGCCACAAGGATGTAATAATAATCAACATGAAAATAAACATAAGCACATAAAATCATCATTCTCCCTTTTAGGGTTTTCATGATCTTTTGCCACATGTAATCCCCTAGATCCATCATCCACCATACATGGGGTGAAGATAGGATATTGAGATGATGTATAACACACAACTACAAATCAAATAAGAAGGAGAAGAAGTGAAGATGAAATCATAAAACTAGAACAAAGTTATGAATCAAGTTGTAAGAAAGGATAAGGAGGTTCATACCAATACGAATCAAGGCTGGAAATGAACAAGAATTAAGCTCCAAACAGCCCCTTGGCTGCTCTTGATCCCAAAGAGAGAGAGAGAGGGACGATTTTTGAGAGAGAGGGAGGGTTTAGAGTGTTTTCCTTGTGTGTGTTCCAAATGATTCAATTTACACATTAAGTACTATTTACTAGATGGACTTTACAAATTGGCCCATAGTCCATGGACTTCAATAAAAGGAGTTTACAAGATGATAAAAAGAGTCCAATAACAGAAAAAATTAGGCATTGGTTAGATAAATTAACCCAAGGTTACAAGGATAATTAAATTAAAATAACCAAACGTACCGAGAAAACCGGGGCGTTACAGAGCCGCACAAACCCCCTTTTTCTTTAAGTATAGGCTGAACTGTACACACCAAAGACCACACACCCGTGTGCGGCCGCACACCGAGCCGCACACCTTCAACTGGCCGCACACCTTCAACTAAATTGCGCAAAAATGACGTTTTTCACCGTTTTTTGCTCCAAAACTGCATTATGGGAGTCGATTTCATGGTACTTACTGTTATGTGGCTTCGATTTCACAAAAATGAGAGAGTTTTTAAGAATTTTGTTTAGAGAGAAAGGAGGGGGCAGTGTGCAGTCGAAGGATGAAAAAGTAAACTTGTTTTGACCGCACACCCCTTTTATACCTTTTTAAAATTGGGCTGTCATTTGCCATTCCTTAAAAGTAAAAGGCCAATACTCAAATATATTTAAAAATAAAACTTTTTGAGGAATAATTACAAAATAACAAAACAAACTAAAATAAAATATTTTCTAAGAATTACCAATCCTAAAAGGAAAATAAAAATAGAAATAAAATAAAAATAAAAATAAAATAAAATAAAATAAAAATAAAAATAAAATAAAATAAAATAAAAATAAAAATAAAATAAAATGATACTAAAATTTGAGTTTTTCATAAATTTCGCCTTTATATGAAATTAATAGCCTCTTGAAATGTGATAACCAAGATGGGTCATCTGATAATTGGGTCTACTTCTGGCTCGAAGACTATCAGTGAAGACGAAGATGAAGAGGTTATCTACAGACCGCCATTGGTTTCTGCTACTGATTCCCCGGTGGTGTCATCTGTTCCAATCACCTCTTCTGAGTCCTCGACATATCAATCTGCTCTAGATGTTGATGCTACTCCTCTAACTCCAGTTGAAAGACAGTTAATGAACCAAGATACATCCGCTGTGACTCAAAATCTAATGGAACTTCTCTTTCCTAAACAGATCGTAGATGAGTTTGTAGCAAATCCACCGCACGAGGCTGGTACGTCTACCGAGAATTCTTCAGCACATGACGGAGTTGTTAATATTCATAATCTTCCCGTGTCATTCAATGACATCAGTCATGAAATCCCCTCTCGTATACAACGCGATCATCCGATAGAAAACATCATTGGCCAGCTGAGCGACGACGTTCAAACGAGAAGTTAGAGTGGAGACGTCAACACATGTCTTTATTCTTGCTTTATTTCTCAAATAGAGCCCAAGAACATCGATATGGATTTGAATGAGCCTAGTTGGGTAGATGCCATGCATGACGAGCTAAACCAATTCAAAAGGCTCGGGGTTTGGAAGTTGGTGGAGTTGCCTAAAGGCAAGAAATCTCTTGACACCGGATGGGTGTTTCAGAACAAGAACGATGATTCGGGTGTTATTGTACGTAATAAGGCAAGATTGGTGGTCCGTAGGTTCATGCAAATTGAGGGTCTTGATTATACAGAAGTCTATGCTCCGGTGGCGCGCTTGGAAGCCAATCGTATCTTTCTCGCTTACGTCTCCTACATGAACTTCATCGTATATCAAATGGACGTCAAGATGGCTTTCTTGTATGACAAGGTGAAGGAGGAGATTTATGTTGACCAACCTCCTGGGTTTGTTAACTCAAAACTTCCTAACCATGTCTACAAGTTAGAAAAGGCTTTGTATGGACTGCATCAAGCTCCCAGAGCATGGTATGCTACCCTCACACAACACTTGCTTGATCATGGCTATTCCCGCAACACTATCGATCAAATCCTATTTACCAAGCATGTCGGCAAAGACCATATTCTAGTCCAAATATACGTGGATGATATCATTTTCGGGTCGACGAGTCCTCAACTTTGCAAGAAGTTTGAGAACATCATGAAAAAGCGTTTCGAGATGAGTTCATTAGGAGAAATGACCATGTTTTTGGGGCTTTAGGTCAAACAATCTTCAGCCAGAATCCTGATTCATCAAGCCAAATATGTGGACGATATGCTCGAGAAGTTCGGGTTCAGAGACGCTAAGCCTGCTTTGACACCTATGGCGGAGAGTGTGACAAACGTCAAATTCTGGTCAATTCAAAGTCAAATAAAGTCAACAAGTCAAACCGGTCAACTTAACTAACCCTTGTGTACTAGGGCTTACGTTATGTATTTACTAAACAACTCGCTATTCTGATGAGAGATCATAAATCGAAAAGTACGTACATCTAGACATCCTTAACCTAAAACCATGGTAAGTAACAAACCAAACCGACAAAACAATGTTGCATACTCATCAGGAGTGTGTAAGATCCTTAAACAATGTTTAACAGGGTTTACGGACCTTGCATTGCGAAGGCGGACACTCACATTTGTCACACACGAAACCTCTCTCAATCGTTTTCACTCTATCTCACTTTAATCGAGAATCTCTCCCAAATCTCTCCAAGCATGTCAAATCTCTCCCAAATCTCTCTTTGTATGAGAAATCTCTCCAAGAATGTGAAATCTCTCCCAAATCTCTCTTTGTATGAGAAACCCCTCTAAGTATGTCAAATCCCTCCCAAATCTCTCCAAGAATGTGAAATCTCTCCTAAATCTCTCTCAAAAGTTCCTTAAACTTTTTACAGTCTTTCGGGCCATCCCGACCCTTAACCGGGTCAAAAACGGCTTAAAACGGGGTACAAACGAGTAAAATAGGCTTAAGGACCCGAAACCCTCTTATTAGGGCTGAAGCCTCTTAGAATCGAAGGTCCCTATAGGGACCGAACTTGCTAAGAACTAAAACCAAGAAGACCCGAACCCGAAGGTCCTCTCAGGGCCGAACCTCGCTCAAGGGAACCGAACCCGAGGGGTCCTCTCAAAACCGAACCTCGCATACACCCACCCGAACCCGAGACTATTGTTCATTTCGGGCTATTTCGATTCTGATGCTTATGGACCGAACCCTTCGCTTCCGACTCGGTATCAGCAAGGACCGAACCTCGGCCTAGGACCGAGAGGTCTCGCTAGAAGTGCTTCTTCTCCCAGTTTTCGTCTAGTTTTGCGTCTAAGGCCCGTTTTTAATTATTTTAACGCGAGATTTTCACCCAAAATCATATTTTAACATAATGAACCCCAAATATTCACAATTTAATCATATTTTCATGAAAATCTTTATTTAAATAATAAAATCTAGTGGGTAAAGTACAAAGAGGTGGAGTGTTGACTTTGCTTTACCTTATGACACAAGAAACCACTCCCACACCCACTCTATGACCAGCCACACCTCCCCACCTTACCTAGGTCACATCAATGTCCTTTCTATTCAGTTATCACCTTTTCCCATGTTTTTGAGAGTTGGACATTCATCCTCTCTCCTCACTTCTCCCATTTTCTCTCATTTCACCAAGAAGATCAAACTCTTTCCTTTCTCACTTCCTCTCTCTAGAACTTCGAGATTCAAGGGCTGATCTTGGGTTTTCCTCCACATTTGGTAAGAATAATTCATTCTCCTTATGAATATCTCACTTCTTTTTACTCAAATCATGGATATCTTACACAAACTCCATCATATTTGTGTTAGAGCTTCGAATCTTCAAGTGTTCTTGGGTTGAACACTTCTCTTCTTCAACACTTATCTACTGAAATCACATAAGGTGAGTTCATACCCCTACATTTTCATGTTTTCTCAAGTTTTCAAGGGGGGAATACAAGTTAAAACACCAAGAACATAACTAAACTCTTCTAACAGCCTTCATCAGAAAAGTTCAACTCCATTCACGGACTGTTTTGGGCAACTTAAAAATTTTTGTTTTCAAAACTTTACAAGGTGCAAGTAGTTCAAGTTCTTATCTTTAAAATGACTACTTGCACATATCCATACGATTTTTCTACAATTTATGGTGATTTTTACAAAACTGCCTATCATTTCAAACACCAATCTGGAGCAGTCTGTGATTATGGACTTTTTCACCCTGGTTGGAGGTCATTAAAAATCATGATAAAAATTATGATTAAACTAGACACATTTTGGGAACTCTCAGAATTTATGGATTTAGTTTTTGACTTCGTATGATTTTTTCTATGACATTTCTAAAACAACACAGAAAGGTTAAAGTTAGTTAACAACTTATAACTTTCAAAAGACTTTGTAACATGTTGAGCAAAGTGTTAAATCTTTAATAACTTCATATATTACAAGTATTTCTCGTAGTGGTACAATTATATAATAGAAAAACACTCACTGAATTTATAAGAATCCTCCATCATAACCATTCGTACAAAACAAAGCAAGATAAACATAGCTATATTGTACTATACATTTGACTTACATAGAAAGGGTTCTTAAATACCACAAATAAACATACTAAACTATAATAAGTATAGTTAGGTTGCATATACATTTCAAACATTTTGATAAACTATAATAGGTATAGTTTATGATCATTTACGTTACAAAATGGTTTTATGTACAAAAAGGGTACAATTACTAAGTGTCGGGTTTTTATACAAAAAGGGGTACAAATACAAAGTGCCGGGTTTTTATACAAAAAAGGTTACAAATACAAAGTGTCGGGTTTATATACAAAAAGGGGTACAAATACAAAGTGCCGGGTTTTATACAAAAAGGGGTACAAATACAAAGTGTCTGGTTTTTATACAAAAAGGGGTACAAATACAAAGTGTCGGGTTTTTATACAAAAAGTGGGTACCGATACAAAGTACCAGGTTCACCTAAAATAGTTATTATGATATTAAAACTATATTTCATCTAGAATTGTTAGACTTCAACTATAATCTCTGAGCGTATATGTTTGAATCATATAAGAATTTAGTCTCGATTGACTTAGAATTGGTGGGGCCCGCCTCATCTCCTGATCCTCGTTGGGTTGTGGACCTAGGGCAGGCCCACTATATTCAACGTTTTATCTAATTTAAACCTTATATAACTTATATACGTTGGACGATTATAGGAGAAATCTACGGGTCATTCTAGGGTTCATTAACACATCATATAGGAATATTCTGTTCGCACTTAACTAAGAAAATATTGGATTTTCTGGAAATAAAACTCTATCAATTTTACAAGGAAACGTTTTCTACTTCAAACAAAACTCTTATGAACTCACCAACTTAATTGTTGGCACTTTTTCAAAACTACTTGTATTCTCAGGAAATCAGTGAAATAGGAAAACTTCAGCGCTTTGAGGATGGGACGTTAAACCGTCAACAATTTATTTTTGTCATCATAATGTAATTGATTTTGAAACATGTAAACATATATTTTGGTGTAACTTTTTCAATTATATTTATGATGGTTGTGTTTACTTTGAGCACTATTATACACGTTGTTGTGATACTGTACATGAAGTCCTCCACCCCCGGACCTTTCCGCCATCCTTGGTTTGGGGGTGTGAAAGATTGGTATCAGAGCATTGTTTATAGTGAACTAAGTATATTGAACCACATAAGATATACAAACTATAAATTCATTGGGACTAAGGTCTCTGATTTAAAGTTTTCAAAACAACTATACTTTTAGAAATAAATAGCTTCATGTTAAAAGTATACATGCATGCATACATAATAAGGTCATCATCATTCTAGAACAAAACAAAAGTAATGATTGTTGGATATCATAGGTAAGCTTGGGGATATATGGTCAGTCTTGGGAGTGGCATAGCCTGATCAACTATGCTGGTCCGAGGAGTGATTAGCATATGCCCAAGAATGGTTGTGATGTGGCAACAAGTCTAAAAACTAACCAACACTACCATAGGGGTATTTGATGTTATTATAATTACTTATCTGAGAACTAAACATATTTTTTTTATCAATAGGTCAATAATTGCTTAGTGGATACATTAAAATTATATGTATCCAGAACGTCATAGACTTAGAATCTGTGGATCTTTGCTTAACTTCCTGTTCTCATTGGATTGGGGATTTAGAGTTAGGGTCGCTTATTCGAAGGTCTATCCTGTCGCAAATACATATGACTAGTATGCACTAAACAATGTGTTGAAGTACCTAATAAAGATCATCATATAATTATCTAATTAGTACGTCTACTTAGTTATTTCTTATATTCCCACTTCTCGCGAAGATATCATGGCTAGGATTCCATCCCCACGATGACCCGTACTACCCTAACCACGACAATACTGAATGGCTCGGAGAGGAGCCAGAGAATGATTGCCCAATCCCTATGGATGGTCACCAACTTGAAGGCTTTGCTGATGGTTCTGACCCCGAACCCGAAGTGGAGAACCTAACCCCGATGACTCTTGTTCCGAATCCTAACCCTCGTCCGGCTTTTCAAGGCCCGACGTCTCCTTGGGTAGAGTGCTTGGAAACATGGAGCGAAGAACAAGACCAACCTATGTTGTTTAATGGAGACCGAAGCTTCTACAACATAAGCGAAGGAAGCTCAGTAGATAGAATTCTTCCAATCCTGGTCCGCAGGGTTACCCGAAACGAGATTCAGAGCAAAGCAACTCTCCATCGTACCACAGAGGTTGATGCAAATGCATGAATTCATACAATCCGCACCAATCACCTTGAGCACAATCGTGAAAAATCTGATAGAGAGCATGAAACCCTGTTACAAGCACTGTCTGAAACACGAACCGAAGTCATAGAACTCCAAGTACGCTAGAGGGTGTACGAAAGGGCCATGCTTGATATGGAGCGGCAACTAGCTGAACTGAGGGTTCACCAGAGGGAAGACCGCCGCTAGTAGTAGATGCCTTACTTTCTTTCCCTATTAAAAAGGAATCGTTTTTCCTATCTATGTCCTGTGTGGCATTCTCTAAGAAACTATCTTGTACTATATGTACTTTTGGTTAGGCCTTTAGACGGCCAAAACTCTCCTGCTCCGGAAGTAATGTAAGACCCTCTACAAGGTCAATTTTCCCAAGCCTGTTACACCATAAACATCAATGACATTGTCAGTCAGCTAAATTATGTGTCACCCCTTGTCCAAATACTTCCATCATACTACCATAGGAGTCCATCTGAAACCCACTGTAGTCAAGTTGTTAGACTAGTGTAGTTTAGATACCGAACCGTTCCTAATTCTCTTTCAAAGGTGGGATCAAATTTCAAGGTTTCACTTGGATACAAAACCTACTAAACTCATGAAATTCATTCATATGGACTTCCTTTATGAATTACATATAAGGCATTCTTAAATCGGATCATAACACAGAAAAATCTAATTCAATAACAACTGACTTGTCCTTGCTAGTAGAAACTTACCATCTGATCATTATTTTGCAAACTTATGACAAAACTATGCCACCAAGGAAAAGACCCAGACCTTCCGGTAGCACAGCGCCACTACCTCCAACGCTACCTCCTCAGTTTGATCCCGCAATGTTCCAAGCTGCAGTAACAGCAGCCGTGGTAGCTGTAAAGTCACAAATTGGTACAAATAGCACTGGTGGTGTTGGATCTGGAGCCACAAACTCTAACCACGGGGATAGTACAGGACGCACAAAGGAATGCACTTACAAGGACTCCACAAATGGCAACCCCGATTCTTTCGATGGAAGTGGGGGCGTCCTCGCACTAATTCAATGGTTCGAGAGAACCGAAGCAATCTTTGAGATTTGTGCTTGCCCCAAAGCGAGCAAAGTCAAGTACGCAGCATTCACCTTCATCGGAAGAGCTCTCACTTGGTGGAACGGCAGAGTTCAGTCGCTTACGCTTGCAGTGGCTAACTCGTTATGTTGGGAGGACTTAAAGAAGATGATGCTGAAAGAATATTGCTCAAGAGGCAAAGTGGAAAAGCTGGAGCAAGAACTGTGGAATCTCAGAATGGCAGGCTCCATCCTTACAACTTACACCAACCGATTTTGTGATCTAGCACTCCTTTGTCTCGCTATGGTCACCCCAGAAGACAAAAAGTTGGAGCGATACCTCTGGGGATTGTCCCCCAAAATTCAAGATAGCGTGCTGGCCTCAAGACCAACTACCTTCGACAGCGCCAAGGAGTTGGCACAACAACTCATAGACCATCATGCCAGCCATGACACTATGATAACCACCCTTAACCAAGCAAGAGGAGGGAACAACGAAAAAAAGTTTTGGGAAAACAAGAACGACCAATCAGCGCAGGACCTCGCTATGAAGCAACAGATATTTGCTGTTCATGCTGCCACAACCCTCACCACGCCAACTCCCATGAAACCATACGCCGGAACCCTTCCGAAATGCATCAAGTGTAACTTCCATCACACTTGGGCTTGCCGGAAGATGCATTGCAAAAACTGCGACAGAGAGGGGCAGATTGTTCGTTTCTGTAAGGCACCAGCACAACCCATCAACCAGGTCCCTGGCTTTGGAGTAAGCCCAGCCTGTTACAAGTGTGGAGAAACGGGACACTTTAAAAGGGACTTCCCAAGAACAAGAGATGCCGGTGGTGGTGGAAGGGTGCTTGCGATCACCGAAGGAGAGACCACCCCGAAACAGCCCGCAAATATCAGTACGTGTTTCTAACTTTGACGTTTAAATTCTAAATTTCTTTATATGTTAAATCTAGCATCGATTAAAGCATGCATAGTAGTAATGCTAAGGATTAAACTGAGAGCATAAACAATAAGAAATTCCAAGGCCGTCAAACAACATTAGACGGGTTATTCCTCACCATAATCAATTTCTTGTACTGCGAAAAGTTTCCCCCATCGTTCCTCTGAATTCTTGGATCCCCATTCGAAGTGCAAATTTCGGGATGAAATTCCCTCTAACTGGGGGATGATGTGACAACCGACAAATTCTGGTCAATTCAAAGTCAAATAAAGTCAACAAGTCAAACCGGTCAACTCAACTAACCCTTGTGTACTAGGGCTTACGTTATGTATTTACTAAACAACTCGCTATTCTGATGTGAGATCATAAATCGAAAAGTATGTACATCTAGACTTCCTTAACCTAACACCGTGGTAAGTAACAAACAAAACCGATAAAACAATGTTGCATACTCATCAGGAGTGTGTAAGATCCTTAAACAAGGTTTAACAGGGTTTACGGACCTTGCATTGCGAAGGCGAACACTCACATTTGTCACACACGAAACCTCTCTCAATCATTTTCACTCTATCTCACTTTAATCGAGAATCTCTCCCAAATCTCTCCAAGCATGTCAAATCTCTCCCAAATCTCTCTTTGTATGAGAAATCTCTCCAAGAATGTGAAATCTCTCCCAAATCTCTCTTTGTATGAGAAACCCCTCTAAGTATGTCAAATTTCTCCCAAATCTCTCCAAGAATGTGAAATCTCTCCTAAATCTCTCTTAAAAGTTCCTTAAACTTTTTGCAGTCTTTTGGGCCATCCCGACCCTTAACCGGGTCAAAAACGGCTTAAAACGGGGTAAAAACGAGTAAAATAGGCTTAAGGACCCGAAACACTCTTATTAGGGCCGAAGCCTCTTAGAACCGAAGGTCCCTATAGGGACCGAACTTGCTAAGAACCGAAACCAAGAAGACCCGAAACCGAAGGCTCCAGGAAGAACCGAACTCGAAGGTCCTCTCAGGGCCGAACCTCGCTCAGGGGAACCGAACCCGAGGGGTCCTCTCAGGACCAAACCTCGCATACACCCACCCGAACCCGAGACTACTGTACATTTCGGGCTATTTCGGTTCTGATGCCTATGGACCGAACCCTGCGCTTCCTCGCCTCCCTTCGCTTCCGGCTCAGCATCAGCAAGGACCGAACCTTAGCCTACGACCGAGAGGTATCGCTGGAAGTGCTTCTTCTCCCGGTTTTCGTCTAGTTTTGCGTCTAAGGACCGGTTTTAATTATTTTAATGCGGGATTTTCACCGAAAATCATATTTTAACATAATGAACCCTAAATATTCACAATTTAATCTTATTTTCATGAAAATCTCTATTTAAATAATAAAATCTAGTGGGTAAAGTACAAAGACGTGGAGTGTTGACTTTGCTTTACCTTTTGACACAAGCAACCACTCTCACACCCACTCTATGACCAACCACACCTCCCCACCTTACCTAGGTCACATCAATGTCCTTTCCACTCAATTATCACCCTTTTCCATGTTTTTGAGAGCTGGAAATTCATCCTCTCTCCTCACTTCTCCCATTTTCTCTCATTTCACCAAGAAGATCAAACTCTTTCCTCTCTTACTTCCTCTCTCTAGAAATTCGAGATTCAAGGGCTGATCTTGGGTTTTCCTCCACATTTGGTAAGCATAATTCATTCTCCTTATGAATATCTCACTTCTTTCTACTCAAATCATGGATATCTTACACAAACTCCATCATATTTGTGTTAGAGCTTCGAATCTTCAAGTGATTCTTCAAGTGTTCTTGGATTGAACACTTCTCTTCTTCAACACTTATCTACTGAAGTCACATAAGGTGAGTTCATACCGCTACGTTTTCATGTATTCTTAGGTTTTCAGAGGGGGGGGGGGGAATACAAGTGAAAACACCAAGAACATAACTAAACGTTTCTAACAGCCTTCATCAGAAAAGTTCAACTCCATTCACGGACTGTTTTGGGCAACTTTAACATTTTTGTTTTCAAAACTGTACAAGGTGAAAGTAGTGTTGGGTTTTGAGCATTCTAACACTCCTAAGTGTACATGCAACCCTAAATACCTTGGATCTATGTTTTCTCTATTATACATGCAAGTATGAACATCCAAGGTATTATCCTAATCTAGCATACAAAATATCAATATAACAAGATAGAATACATACCTCTTTAATGGTGCTTGTCTTCATGAAGCTTGAGTGCTTAGTGCCCCAAGTGTGACACCTCAAATGGTTCACACAACACCAAATACTCTTGGAATAACTTAGAGAGAAATTCTATACTTCATAAAATCGGCTAGCCCTCTCTAGAATAATCTAGTCGCCGATTTTGGGAAGAATAATATCTTTATATAGTGTTACAATTAGGGTAAACCCTAATTGTCATGACTTTCCATTTCCTTGGATCCATGGGTTCAAATACACCATGGAGCATCCATGGAGCATCATATGGGTTTTGGCCCAACTAGATAATCCATGGAGCATTAGCCCACTATATAAGTATGGATGATTTACACAATCAACCCATATATTTAATTAGTCTTCTTTTGATCACTTAATTAATCCTAGATTAATTCTTGATCAATACTAATTAAATAATCTTATAATTCTTATTATTAATATACTAGAACTTATAATATATTAATAACCGTAAGTATCTTATTTCTCTCATTATAGTCTATCCAAGTGCATGATGCCATGCAACCCAAATGGACCATGCCGGGTCGGGTCAAGTCTTACCAATTATAGTTATGGACTTAGACATTAATCCAACAGTCTCCCACTTGGATAAGTCTAAAACTATTATTGCGTATGACTTCAGGAACCAACTGGCAATCGTAGCTCTCAAAAGCTTCTGTCGAACTCTGACCTTGTAGATGAACTCTGATCTTTGTCAACGACTTGTCCATTAGATAAGGGATCATATATTCCTCCATTCTAGATATCATATGGACTGAGACATGGATTATAATCATTCTCTCTGTCCATTTGTTGTTTCCCGATTTCCGATTTATGACGACTGACTAATTGAACAAATCAAATCAGTCCTGGCCCGGCCGAGCACTTCCATTTGTCATCATCAAATCATCGAGGGGCCCACAGATATCGCTTTCATCCCGAAGGTGAAAGGAATGGATAAACTTCGACTCATATGGCTTGTTCTACTACTTATTGAATCATACATAAAGACACGTTTTATAACATCGAGTTACCAATGCGTTTCGTGTAATCAATGTACTATCAACTCATAGTAACAACTCATATCTCTAGGTTTGAAGAATATAAGATATTATCGTCTCATGATCACTCGTGATAAAATCCATGAAGTGATTCCAATGAGCGCGGGTTGAATCCAATACTCAGAACTTATGAGCACTCATGAGTGTTGTAGCCCTTTGTCCAACATCTTAGACCTCTACAAGCCAACCCATGACAGTCTTAATTCATATCTACTTCCAACATATGACCGACTGTGGATGGTTTGAATAACGTAGTCATTCCGGAAGAATAACCTAGTTTATTCGGGAAGTCAAAACATGCAAAGTGAAACACAATAATAATTGAATCCACTATCGTCTCAGAACTTATGAATATAAATAAAACTCCTTTTATTTATCACCATATGATTACACATTATTCATTGTATATTGTTTCAGCTATCAACATTATTCTTGAATTTAAAACAATAGTTGTCCCATGCTCCAAGCATGTACACTATGTTTTCTAAACACTAGTCATGCCATACACCAAGTATGCATACTATGTTTGTCTATGATCTTTACTTTGTGAACTAGATCAATTGAACATAACTTCAATGATTCTCTTTTCACACTCCCAAATCCTTACTGCAAATGCAAGAATTCCAAATTCATGTCATTTACTGAAATCTGTTAGATTCTAAACTTATATGCATCGATCCTCTTGTAATGATTATGCACAAAGTCAGAAAGACTTAACAACAATCATTACAGAGCATTCCAAAGGAGATCAAGTCCTTGGAACCATCCTTCTTGCATTAAGTTTCCTTAATCTTACACAGATTGAAAATTCTAACTTTGAAACATTTCCAGATTCCATTTCGACTATCACTTCTGAACAAGAGTTGCCTCCTTACAGATTATGTCAATATGGTCCTTCCAGAATTATCACTATACTTCCAATTGTCCTTGAGAAACCAGTCTTTGGTAAACCTTAGATTGTCCTCGACAATTGTTTAATCCTTTTAGTCATATCCAGTTCTAAACCTTTTCCCTTCTTAATGCCCTAGGCATTTGGAAAATTTTAGAAAGGATGAATATAGCACATGTAATTGATCCTATATCCGAAGCATATGGGACACGATTCACGATGTCTCACATAAAGACTAAACCAGTCTTTTGCTATAACATTTCCATTTCAATTTGCCAAGTTCTCATAATTCATATTATGAAAAGGGATGCCGTAATCATAATCGAATTTTAGAACGCAAATAATGGAACCATATACAGAATTTCCTTATGTTGAGCCATTCCAACATGAAATTCATATATATCCTTGACTAAATGATTAAAACCTCACGATCTAATCTTATAGATTTGAGATGAAGTATAATTTCCTCTCCCTTAATTATAGCAAAACAACTTTTTCCCAATTGAAACCTTTTGTTTTCTATAATTAACATTGCTAGCTTGCAATACTTATCGTAATTATCATGCTCCCACTAACATGATGATTATTAGCATAACACTTATGCTCCCACTAGCTTTGACATACACTCAGAAAGCTCGACTTCTAGAAATCAATACTTTATTGACTTTCTTACCAAAGTTCAGATTTCTGATACTAGATTGTTTTGATAAGACTTTATCAAAAACATACACCTTCCCTTAGATAGCTTATGGGTGTGTCAAAACAATTTTAAGAACTATGAAAAGGGATGCCGTAATCATAGTCTTGATCGTTTTGACCTTTGCCATTTCTCACAAGTCCAAGTTAGTGTGCCGGTAAACCACACACGCTCCACTAACGACTTTGAGATCACAATTGCTATCTAGCTAAAATCTACTTAGTGAAAGTGTTTCCTCACCATCATTTTCATGAATCGGAGAGAAACCTTATGACACTTAGATTTAATGGTGTATGAGTTCCTACCCATATGAATTTGTCAAAACCATAATCACAAGACAAGGATAATGACAAATCCAAAACCATATGGATTGAACTCAATCTTAATTTCTTGCCACCTGGCAGCTCAAGGGCCTACCATTGCTTCCAAGTTGTTGTGCAACACATTGAGAACTCTAAGAACTCATATGCAAAGCCAACTTTAACTAGAATGGGCACAGAATATGTCAACACGATAGGTTATAAACCTCAAGTCGTGTGCTAGTGAAGAACTTCAGGTTTCATTCTTGATTAGTTCTTGAGAATTTCAAGACCTTTAAGACTCCCACTGTCCTCTTGACCTATAAGACTACCTTGTCAAACATCCAAGAGATAGTGTGGATTCTAATCAAGACAAACACCTCACACAATTGGCCTAAGTTGGTCTTTGTTTTATCCAAAACATCACAACTTACCAATTTCAAATGTACAAGAGTAGAAAACTTTTACTCTTACATTTGTCAAGTGTTTTAAACCTTCTTTAAGACATGTCACTCAAATTACAATCTTGGAGTATGACTCTAAGACTTGTATTGGAATGAAGTATGACTCATCTTCTTGATTTAACCATTTCAACAATTCAAGATCCCTTCTTCTTAGTCATAAGAATGAACTAAGACTTCCTTAGAGAACTAATTTTGATATGGTTTCTTAATCATTAAGATAATCACAAAACTGATACTAAAGTACTCTCCCATCTTTTCAGATTTGAGAAACTTTTATCCTTCTGCCTAACTTGATTCTCCTTATTCGCTCTGCCTTACATTGGAACATTTTCCAATGTCTCAGAGTTACACTTAAGCTTGTAAGTATAATCATATTTACTGAGCTTTAGTAAATTATGACGAATAGCCTTACATCTTTTGTGGTGGACTTAATCAGTGCACATGACTATGTACTCGATCCCTTAGTCCATTACTTGACTCACACATCCATGTGAATAAGTAATTAGTCTTAATTTTTCCAATACTTGAAAAGTTCTCATTCATCATGCTATACAACTTGCATGATTCCAAGTCCCGGTCCAATTGGGACTTTGGATGATGAGAATCTTTCCTTATTTGGTAGATTTAGACATTACCACAAATGAAAGAATCAATTTCATATTTCCACTCTTGCTATTAATGGAATCATATAAGCAACAATTTTTCCTCAAATGCCATTGTAAGGATATTTTAAAATAAATAAAATCAAAAAATTTTCTTTTATTTTTAAAACTATGCGGAAAAACTTATCCTTACAATCCATATGAAAACTTGTTGTTATCTATTCCTTAGCAATATCTCATAACTCCTAAGAAGTAGCTCAAGAATCCGTTCTTCAACCTACGCGATAGAAATCCATCTACGCGATCAGATTCAGCATATTCTTTCTTTAAGTTCCTTTACTTTTCTTTGATTCTTAAAACATTACCATGTGACCCAGTCACATCATGTATCGGGAATCTCAGAATAGAAACTCAACAGAGTTAGAGTAGTGGACTTTACCTGAAGTAGAGTCAACCTTATTGACTTTAACACCCTTAGGTAAATTTGGCAGCTTCGCAACTAATGACCCTTCCTTTGGCAATATAAACATATGGACCCTTTGATAATGGTACACGAGACTATCACAGACTTAGACTTTTCTCTTTACCATTTGGTCAACCGAGTTGACTATGGCCGATCCCTTTCCATTGGGAAGAGAATGCTTTTTCTGTATTTCCAGTGTCACCATTGTCAATGTCCATAAAGTTTCAGGAAGTTGATCTTAACAATAGATAAGATCATTAAGGGTCTTGCCATAGTCTATTTCATAGGTGTCCCAAAGGAACTCACTATGTGACTTAGAAAGTGATTGAACCACCAACTTTCTCAAGACTTTGACACCCAACTCTCCCGGCTTGTCAATATGTGACTACATCTCCAAGATGTAACCACACCAAGACCTTGCCTTGCCATTAGGGCTTGAGTGACTTTAAACTTTTAAAGAACTTGTGGGGTAGGGAGAATAATTGGAGGAGAAGAGAGAAGTATGATATCCATGGGACATCACCTTCATTAGGAATGCTTGTTTCAAGAGATTTGGGAAGATAATATATGTCTAAACCAGACATGTTATGGGAGATATTCAAGATAGTTGATCTTTGAGTCCTTAATATGACACCCAATATGAAAATATTAAGGCTAGGACCCAACAAACTATTTTACAACTTAGAAGAGGTATGCCGTAATCCAAGCTATAAAACAATTTGAAGGTAGGTGAATGACGATTCACCAATTTCCACCAAGATAAACGAAATGTATTATTAGGTTTTAATTGGTTTTTGAAACTCCTAGATCTTTTGAGATTCATTGAACTGTTCAATGGCATGTTTCAATCTCGAGTGTGCCCTTCAGGTTTTGTGACTGGGATGCCGAGGATCACAAAACAAGGTGTGAAGTAACCATGCAAATTACTGGGTACCCTTAAGTATTTACCCCTCAATCGATGTGCCGGTTAACCACACACGCTCCATCGATACTATGATAAACATTAAGTTACCCTTTGCCTACCTTGTTAAATACGAGTTAGTGTGCCGGTTAACCACACACGCTCCACTAACCGACTTAAACAAAGTGCAAAGTGTAATTTCATGGATTAGCACCTTATTCACATTTTCCTAAGTAACTAAGATTGGGTATTTATAAGAGTTTAGTTACTTAGTATTTATCATTAATACTTTTAATGAAGGGAGAATTATAGTCATGTCAAACCCGTTCGGCTAACGACCCTCCACCAGTCAAGCAAGCGGTGGGTGAGAGTAGACACCCATTAAGTTGCCATTTTATAGGCAACAACCTTATACCCACCTTATAGACCGGCTTCGTGAATGAGGCGTACTAGCGGTAAGACCGACTTTACTCTTATACATATATATATTATTAACTTATAATATTATAATTTATAAGGGTTGAATTTTAACTTTTAAAATTCTAAGGGCTAACTTGGAATTAAAGTATTCATAAGAGAAAACTTTACAAATTCCAAAACTTGAGGGCAAGTTTTGAAACTATTCAAAACTAATTAATTCCATAACTTATGTATTTAAAGTAGTTTTAATCCAAAAACTCTTCAAGTTCCATAAATTGTGGACAAATTATGGAAGACTTTAAACTAATAAAGAATTAATCTTTTCTTTATTTATAACTTATGGAATTAATTAAGGTTACATATTTTATTTATTTATTTATTAATGAAGTGACTATTGAACCTCCATAACTTAAGGACAAGACTCTTCATCTTTCTTGTAACCTTTGCCAACTTTATGAGTTTTATGAGTCTTTAATGTGACTCTTCATGTAACTTAAGGATAAGTTACACAAACACATTTTATACTCAACTCTTAGATTAATTTGGATTGAAAACAACTTTTTAACTGAACTTTTCTATTAATCTAAGCAACTCATAAGAACAAGATAATTCAAATCAAACTTTTTCATGTAATTAGTCTAACCTTTAAACTAATACAAAACATGAATCTATTGACAATTATCTTGAAAATGGATTAGCATGAACATTACCACATTTAAAAACAAGTTTATAAGTTCAAAACAGCTTAGGGTAATGTTCCTAGTCCATTTCTAGCCAAAAACCTCGAAGATATGCTGTCTGGGGTCCAACTCGTCGAGTGCATGAACACAACTCGGCGAGTTGGATGCATTTTGCCTTGGACTCGTCGAGTCCCTTCATGGACTCGGCGAGTCAGCTGGGCTGACAGCATCAAAACTCGATTTTTCAGCTTCTATTGCAGGTATAATAAGAAAACAAGCCTAGGCTCTGATACCACTATTGGGTTTTGAGCATTCTAACACTACTAAGTGTACATGCAACCCTAAATACCTTGGATCTATGTTTTCTCTATTATACATGCAAATATGAACATCCAAGGTATTATCCTAATCTAGCATACAAAATATCAATATAACAAGATAGAATACATACCTCTTTAATGGTGCTTGTCTTCATGAAGCTTGAGTGCTTAGTGCCCCAAGTGTGACACCTCAAATGGTTCACACAACACCAAATACTCTTGGAATAACTTAGAGAGAAATTCTATACTTCATAAAATCGGCTAGCCCTCTCTAGAATAATCTAGTCGCCGATTTTGGGAAGAATAATATCTTTATATAGTGTTACAATTAGGGTAAACCCTAATTGTCATGACTTTCCATTTCCTTGGATCCATGGGTTCAAATACACCATGGAGCATCCATGGAGCATCATATGGGTTTTGGCCCAACTAGATAATCCATGGAGCATTAGCCCACTATATAAGTATGGATGATTTACACAATCAACCCATATATTTAATTAGTCTTCTTTTGATCACTTAATTAATCCTAGATTAATTCTTGATCAATACTAAATAAATAATCTTATTATTCTTATTATTAATATACTAGAACTTATAATATATTAATAACCGTAAGTATCTTATTTCTCTCATTATAGTCTATCCAAGTGCATGATGCCATGCAACCCAAATGGACCATGCCGGGTTGGGTCAAATCTTACCAATTATAGTTATGGACTTAGACATTAATCCAACAAGTAGTTCAAGTTCTTAGCTTTAAAATTACTACTTGCACATCTCCATAAGATTTTTATACAATTTATGGTGATTTTTACAAAACTGCCTATCATTTCAAACACCAATCCGGACCAGTCTGTGATTATGGACTTTTTCACCCAAGTTGGATGTCATTAAAAATCATGATAAAAATTATGAGTAAACTAGACACATTTTGGGAACTCTCAGAATTTATGGATTTAGTTTTCGACTTCGTATGATTTTTCTATGACATTTCTAAAACAGCACAGAAAGGTTAGAGTTAGTTAACAGCTTATAACTTTCAAAATACTTTCTAACATGTTGAGCAAAGTGTTAAATCTTTGATAACTTCATATATTACAAGTATTTCTCGTAGTGGTACAATTATATAATAGAAAAACACTCACTGAATTTATAAGAATCCTCCATCATAACCATTAGTACAAAACAAAGCAAGATAAACATAGCTATATTGTACTATACATTTGACTTACATAGAAAGTGTTCTTAAATACCACAAATAAACATACTAAACTATAATAAGTATAGTTAGGTTGCCTATACGTTTCAAACATTTTGATAAACTATAATAGGTATAGTTTATGATCATTTACGTTACAAAATGGTTTTATGTACAAAAGGGGTACCATTACAAAGTGCCGGGTTTTTATACAAAAAGGGGTAGAGATACAAAGTGTCGGGTTTTTATACAAAAAAGGGTACAAATACAAAGTGTCGGGTTTATATACAAAAAGGGGTACAAATACAAAGTGCCGGGTTTTTATACAAAAGGGGTACAAATACAAAGTGTCGGGTTTTTATACAAAAAGGGGTACAAATAGAAATTGCCTGGTTTTTATACAAAAAGGGGTACAAATACAAAGTGCCGAGTTTTTATACAAAAAGGGGGTACCGATACAATGTACCAGGTTCACTTAAAATAGTTATTATGATATTAAAACTATATTTCATCTAGAATTGTTAGACTTCAACTATAATCGCTAAGCGTATATGTTTGAGTCATATAAGAATTTAGTCTCGATTGGCTTAGAATTGGTGGGGCCCGCCTCATCTCCTGTTCCTCGTTGGGTTGTGGACCTAGGGCAGACCCACTATATTCAACGTTTTATCTAACTTAAACCTTATATAACTTATATACATTGGACGATTATATGAGAAATCTACGGGTCATTCTAGGGTTCATTAACACATCATATAGGAATATTTTGTTCACACTTAACTAAGAAAATATTGGATTTTCTGGAAATCAAACTCTATCGATTTTACAAGGAAACGTTTTCTACTTCAAGAAAAACTCTTATGAACTCACCAACTTAATTGTTGACACTTTTTCAAAACTACTTGTATTCTCAGGAAATCAGTGAAACGGGAAAACTTTAGCGCTTTGAGGATGGGACGTTAAACCGTCAACAATTTATTTTTGTCATCATAATGTAATTGATTTTAAAACATGTAAACATATACTTTGGTGTAACTTTTTCAATTATATTTATGATGGTTGTATTTACTTTGAGCACTATTATACACGTTGTTGTGATACTGTACATGAAGTCCTCCACCCCGGACGTTTCCGCCATCCTTGGTTTGGGGGTGTGACAGAGAGACCATTGTTGACTCCTGATCTTGAAGGAGAATCCGTAGATCAAACAGACTACATATCAATGATTGGATCGCTGATGTATCTAACTGCAAGTCGCCCAGACATGATGTTTGCAGTCTGTCAATGCACGCGCTACCAGGCTAATCCTAAACTATCTCATCTTACTGTTGTTAAAAGAATTTCTCGGTATCTCAAAGGTAGCCCAAAACTGGGTCTTTGGTATCCAAAAAATTCCGAAGTTGATCTTTATGCTTTTGCAGACAGCAATTATACTAGTTGCGAGCTTGATAGGAAATCGAATTCAGGTGGATGTTAATTTCTAGGAGATAGGCTGGTATCTTGGCAATGCAAGAAGCAACATATTGTCTCGACCTTAACAGCAGAAAAAAAATAGGTAGCTGTGTCTGCCTGTTGCTCTCAAGTAATATGGATCCAACATCAGCTGTTGGATTACAGTTTGAATTTTCAAGAAACCCCCATATTCTGTGATAATGAAGCCGCAATCGAAATTGCTAAGAATCTGGTCCAACACTTAAAAACCAAGCACATCGACATCAAAATTCATTTTATCAGAGATTGTTATGAGCTTGCTCAATTGGCTAGAATAGGTTCCCACTTCTAATAATGTGGCAGATTTGTTCACAAAGCCGTTTAACAAAGCTCGATTCAATGTGCTGGTAAATTATTTAAAAATGATTCGTTTTGAGGATTAATTTTTGTTTAGGTTAAATTTGCGCATTTTAATTTCATTCTCTCCCATGCACAAAAATAGGGGGATAATTAAAAAAAATAATCAATCAAAAATTAAAAAATCAAACAAAAATCATAAAATTCAAAAATCAAACAAAAATCAGAAAAATTCAAAAATCAAACAAAAAAAATAGAAAATTAAAAATTAAAAAATAGTGTTATTTCTGTTTTTTTTTTTTCAGAAAATATCAAAACTCCAAAAATATTTTTTGTGTGCTAGTTTTTCTTTTAGTTTTGTTTTTTCTTGAAACCTGATTTCAAGCGTAGATGAGACTCGTAGAGACTGTATTGACGATTTTCTAAGCCAAGGCTTCATCCATGAGCATCGAAGAATTTTCATTCAAAGGAGAAAGAAATGAAGATTATTCTTTAAACATTCAATCCTTCAACCACAGAAGCAAGGTCAAGCTGCGCTTGAAGATTATGTGATAGATTGCATTGAAGCCTCCTCAATCAATCTGCTGCTATCTATAAAACTGCAGAAGTGATCCAGAAGATTCGTTCTCTCTGTTCTCTCTGAAGATTCTCAAGCTGAAAGCGTCATCGTTCATGAATCTCTACAAGAAGCCTCCTGACCCAATGTGCGTTCAATGTCAAATTCTGCAGAAATCCCAACTGCTCAAGATGAAATCATTTATTGATGATTCATACGTTCATCTTGATGCTGTGAAAATTTTTTGAAGATTAATGCTGAAGCCAAGCTCCCAATGAAGATTAACAAGAAAATTCAACTACTTTTTAGGGAGAGTTTGTTGGGCCAATTAGAAAAGTTGTCTAAACGAGACATCAACAATGGGAGAAATTCAAGTAAAGTTGTCTAAACCAGACATCATTAATGGGAGAAATTCAAGTAAAGTTGATTTAAGTCCTCAATATAACACCCAATATGAAATACTAAGGGTAGGACCCAACAAACTATTTTATAACTTGGAAGAGGGATGCTGTAATCCAAGCTATAAAATATTTGAAGGTAGGTGAATGATGATTCACCAATTTAAACCAAGATAAAAAAATGTATTATTAGGTTTTAATTGGTTTTGAAACTCCTAGATTCTTTTGATATTCATTGAACTTTTCAATGGCATGTTTCAATCTCGAGTGTGCTCTTCAGGTTTTGTGACTGGGATGCCGACGATCACAAAACAAGGTGTGAACTAACCATGCAAATATAATTGGTACCCTTAATATTTACCCCTCAATCGATGTGCAGGTTAACCAAACACGCTCCACCAATACTATGATAAATATTAAGTTACCCTTTGCCTACTTTGTTAAATCCAGGTTAGTGTGTCAGTTAACCACACATGTTCCACTAACGACTTAAACAAAGTGCAAAGTGTAATTTCATGGATTAACACCTTATTCACATTTTCCTAAGTAACTAAGATTGAGAATTTATAAGTGTTTACTTACTTAGTATTTATCATTAATACTTTTAATGAAAGGAGAATTATAGTCCTTGTCCTACCCGTTCGGCTAACGACCCTCCACCAGTCAAGGAAGCGGTGGGTGGGAGTGGACACCCATTAAACTGCCATTTTATAGGCAGTAACTTTATACCCCCCATTATAGACCGGCTTCGTGAATGAGGCCTACTAATGGTAAGACAACTTGCTCTTATACATGTATATAAATATTATTAACTTATAATATTATAATGTATAAGGGTTGAATTTTAACTTTTAAAATTCTAAGGGCTTAACTTGGAATTAAAGTATTCATGGGAAAACCTCCAAAACTTGAGGGCAAGTTTTTGAAACTATTAAAACAATTTCATTTCATAACTTATGAGTTTAATGGTTCATTAAAATGAAGACTCTTCAATTTTTATGTAAGCTCTTATTGTTTAATAACACTTTTAAAGAATGACTCTTAAACATACATAACTTGAGGACAAGTTATGGAGTCATAATACTATTTAATGAAAAAGACTCTTCATTTTTTTATATAACCTATGACACTTTTATGAGTTTTAAGATTCATAAATGTGACCTTTTATGTAACTTGAGGACAGGTTACAAAAACACAATTTTTTTTCCATTAATCTAAACTAACTCATAAATCAAGGAAACACAAAAAAAAAATAACTTTTGGATTCCATAATTTATGGAGTTTAATGTTTTGTTTTATGATGAAACTTTTCATGTTCCATAACTTACGAACAAGTTATGGAATTCTTTAAAACATTAAGACCAAGTTTTTTAACTGCATAAAAAATTTTGAATCATTTTTTTTAAATCCTTTTCTTTCAACTTTGAAAATAAAACATTTGCATCAATATAATAGAAAACAACCCATGTCTCTGATACCACTGTTGGGTTTTGATCATTCTAACACTCCTAAGTGTACATGAAACCCTAATACTTTGGATCTATGTTTTCTCTATTATACATGCAAATATGAATATTCCAAGGTATTACCCTATCTAGCATACAATCTTTTAATACTTGGGTAATATAACAAGTTAGAATACATACCTCTTGATGTGACTTAACTCCATGAAGCTCGACAGCCTAGTGCCCCAAGTGTGACACCTCAAATGGTTGACACAATATCATCAACACTTGGAATGACCATGAGAAGAAGACATTTTATGCTCAAATCATCTAGCCCTCATATATATATCACTAGTGCCAATCTCTTGAGCTAAAGGGGTCTTTATATAGTGTGGCTATTAGGGTTACACCATGTAACTCATAAGTTTACCCATTCCTTATGCTCCATGGGTTTTAACCTCCATGGAGTATCCATGGGTCACCACATGGGTTAAACCCAACACAAGGAATCTTGGATCATAAGCCCACATATATAAGAATTAATGATTTACACAATCAATCCCCATATATTTAATTAGTCTCTTTTGATCACTAAATTAAGTCCAAATTAATTCTTGATCAATACTAATTAAATAACATGATTTCATATTAATATATTAGAACTTATAATATATTAATATGTCACAAATGTATTTTTCTCACAAATGGTCTATCCAAATGTTCCGATGCCATGCAACCCAAATGGACCATGCCGAATCGGGTCAAGTACATACCAATTATAGTTATGGACTTAGACACAAATCCAACACTTATATGGTAATTTATCTTGACATGTTAAGTGAAATATATCCTAGATCACATATTTTTCCTTTTTGATTTATAGATCTCGAAATATCTTTCATATTTAGCACATATTCACCACATAAACACAAGAAATCACACATAACATACAAATACACATAGATATTCACATTTTACTTTTATTCTCCACCATAAATCATATGAAAACCGAAAATAAAGGGGTATGAACTCACATTTGCTTGTTGTTTTCGGTTTGAAGAAAGAAATGGAAGAGTTTGATTGTATTTTCAACACTAGCAAACTTTCTTGGGTGGATCTCGATCTTAGTATATTTCTAGGAGTATGATCACCAAAAACTTACTTAGAATGAGTGATCTAACATGAAAATGAAGTTATACAACCTAAGTGTGGTAGGATCTACCAAGAATTGATGATTTTTGATGATGAAACTGTTCACGAAGATGTTTAAATTCTCAAAAATTAGAGAGAAAAGGTAAGGGTGTTCTTGTGAGTGTTTGAGAGAATTTGGAAGAATGTGGGTGTGTATGATGAGTAGCCTCAACCAAGAAGAAGAAAAAGAGAGAGGAGAGAGTGAGATGAGTTGACTTGCATGGAGACATGAGAATGGTGCATGAATATCCTATGTACATTTATGAGGTGGCACCACAAATGTCAACCCTCATTTCATCCTTTCTTTATATATATATATATATATATATATATATATATATATATATATATATATATATATATATATATATATGCTTGGGCCAAAAACATGGGCTAAAAGATAAGAGTTTCTTAGTTTGGGCCATTATTTGCCTCATTTCGATTTGTTAAGGCCCAAAGAGTATTTCTAGGCCCATTGGGCCCTTAGGGTAGCTCACGGCTCTATTTTTGTATAAGAGAATGGATTTGAGTCCATTAAAGCTAATTGGATTTGTTATGGCCCAATAAGGACCATTAAAGATAAACTAGTCCATTTTAGGCTTATAAGGCCCAAAAAGGTTAAGTCTCATGAAAGTTGGTCTAATTAGAGCCCATTTAAGTACTCTAAGCCCAAAATAGTCAAATTGGAAGCTTATTGGTCCATTAGGCCCAATAATGAAATCCTATTCCATATTGGACTTAAATTGGGATTTATAGGGTTTCCAATCTTTCTTTGACTATTTGAGTGTTGGTACAGGGTGTTTGATGAAATTTTGTTATCATTGAATAAGTATCATACATGATTTCAAGTTATAGTTACAATGTTATCCTTGTTAAGTTATTACACTTATCCAAGCGGGAGACTCTTGGATTAGGTGTCTAAGCCTATAACTATTTTGGTATGTACTTGACCTGATTGTGAGCATGGTCCTTTTGGGTTGCCTTCACCATAGCAACTGATAGGATGAATTAAGGGGAAATAGGTTTAATTATGATTTATTAATATATTATAAGAATAATATATTAAAATAGAAATCATATTGTTTAAATAATATTAGTCAAGAATTAATTAAGAATTAATTTTGTGGATAAAAGAGATTAATTAAACTTGGGTGACTAATATTGTAATTATAAGATACATGCATTGTGGGCTATGGATTCCTAATGGAAAGGGCATTGGACGAAATCTATGGGAAGCCCAAATAATTTTCGTCCAAGGGACTTCTAGAAAGGTTCCATGGGTTGCTTAAGGCCTAAGCAGAGAATTAGGGTTTCACCTAAAACCCTAGCAGCCCACACAAGTATAAAAGGACCCCTAGGGCTCCCAAAAACGTGGCTAAGCATTCCCTGGAGTATCTTGGACATTTTTGGTGCCTCCTCCCTCTCTCTAAGTCATCTTGTTGCACATGGTGTTTGTGATTCCATTAGAGGTGCAACATTTGAGGCACTAAGCTTTTAAGAGTCAAGATCAAGGAGATTTGTGATTGTTATTGCTACATAACAATCAAGGTAAGATCTAAACCTTAATTCATATGTTGATTCGATTACTATATGCTAGATCTAGGGTTTATGAGATTTGGATTATTATTGCATGTTCATTAGACAAACTAGATCCAAAGCTTTAGGGTTTGGATGTACACCATAGGATTGATGTAGTGCTCAAAACCCATCATATACTTTATAATATTATGAGTTAATATATATATATATATATATATATATATATATATATATATATATATGTATGTATATATATATATATATATATATATATATGTATGTATGTATGTATGTATAAGAGCAAGTCAGTTTTACCGTTAGTAGGCCTCATTCACGAAGCCGGTCTATAAGGGGGTATAAGGTTGTTGCCTATAAAATGGCAGCTTAATGGGTGTCCACTCTCACCCACCGCTTCCTTGACTGGTGGAGGGTCGTTAGCCGAACGGCTAGGACAAGGACTATAATTCTCATTAAGAGTATAATGAAAAAATATAAAGTAACTAAACCTTTTATTAATACCTAATCTTAGTTAATTTAGGAAAATGTGAAATTGGTGCTAACCCATGAAATTACACTTTGTACCATACCAAGTCATTAGTGGAGCTTGTGTGGGTATCCGAAACACTAACATGGACTAGTAAGAGTGGCAAAGGGTGACTTAATCTTTATCATAGATCGGTGGAGCGCGTGTGGGTAACCGACACATTCATTAGGTAATAAAGATTAAGGGTACCAAGTTAATTTTCATGGTTATTCACACATTGTTTGTGATCCTCGGCATCCCTATTACAAACTTGAGAGGGCACAATCAAGATTTAAACATGCCATTGAAAATTTCAATGAATCTTAAAAGAATATAGGAGTTTCAATACAATTAAAACCTAATAATGTATTTCGTTTTTCATGGTGGAAATTGGTGAATCGTCATTCGCCTACCTTTAAATATTTTATGGCTTGGATTACAGCATCCCTCTTCCAAGTTATATAGTATTCTGTTGGGTCCTAGCCTTAATATTACATTTAGGTGTCTATCCTATATCTAATCTAAACTTGTCTTTCTTCTTTTCAGATGTCTTCCAACAATGTTGCTTCTGGCTTAAACCCTACCAGCTCCTTCTCTCTCATGAACCTTTGTGGGAGAGTCATATTTGATGGTTCAAACTTTAATGATTGGATCAGGAATATCAAGATGGTCAGACGTTACGAGGACAAGGAATATATCATGTTGGCCACAATGACAACTAAAATCCAGAAGTCCTTTTAGGACTTTTACCCTTTTGAGATGCACATGGACTTGATGGACCGCTACCATCAAAGTGCTCGTCAAGAGAGGTATGAAATAATCTCTTCCATGATAACAACCTGAATGGAGAATGGTGAATCCATGATAGGCCACATGCAGAAAATGCAAAGGTTTGTGGACCATCTGCTGAAGTTGAATATGAACTTCCCGGAGGAGTTGGCTATTGATATCATACTTCACTCCTTACCTGCTTGTTATGATCAGTTCCGAATGACCTATTACATGAATAAGGAGGAGGTCACACTCCGCAAACTTCAAGGACTTTTGAAGACCGCCGAAATCAGTCTCAAAAGTAAATCGGTTATTAGTACTTGTACTCCTAACACCTCCCCTGTTCTGGAAATCGGGAAAAGTAGAGGGAAGAAGAGGAAGACCCCTTCGAAGGGTTCTAACGGAAAGTCTCTTTATGACTCCTCTTCAAGTGGAACTAAAGGTGGTTCTGTCACTCCTTCTTCCAACCCAAAGGAAGCTCAATGTGTCTATTGTCAGGAAAAGGGGCATCTGAAACTAAACTGCCCCAAGTACCTGCAAGATGTTAAGGGTGGGAAGGTTAAACCTACCCATGCAGATATTTACACTATATTGTCTAATAACTATTACATTCTACTTCATGGGTTCTTCATATAGGTTGCGGTATTCATATACATTCTAATTTGCAGGGCCTAAGAAGAAGTGAGGACGTGGGGCACGAAAAGATAAACTTGATCATGGGTAATAGGAAAGATTCACTTGTCACCAAGATGTTGGATTAGATGTCTAAGTTCATAACTCTTCCTGGAATGTACTTGACCCGATTAGCATGGTCCATTTGGGTTGCATGGCATTGCAACATTTGGATAGACTAAATGAGAGAAAGGACACTTAAGGATTATCAATATATTATAAGTTCTAATATATTAATAATATTATATAATTAGTATTGATCAAAGAATTAATTTGGAATTAATTAAGTGATCAAAAAGCGACTAATTAAATATATGGGGTTGATTGTGTAAATCATCTATTCTTGTATAGTGGGCCAATGATCAATGGTTTCTATTGATTGGGTTAAAACCCATAAGGTGCTCCATGGATAGTCCACGGAGGTTACAAACCCATGTATCATGGAATGTGGAAAGCCATGGCAGTTAGGGTTTACATGGTGTAACCCTACTTGTGCCACAACTATATAAAGATCCCTAGACTAGTAAAAATGGCACTTGTACAAGCAAGAAAGAGGCTTAGCCGATTTTGAGTGATAAGTGAAATTCTCTCAAGGTTATTCAAAGTGTTGTGGTGTTGTGTGAGACATTTGAGGCATCACACTTGAGGTGCTAGGCTCACAAGGTTCTCAAAGAATCCAAACAAAAAAAGGTATGTTCTTCTTCTAGCATTTATGTTTAAATGTTCCCCATGCTATGCTAGATAGGTTAAGAACCTTGGAAAACAATTTTGCATGTATCTTAGTAAAACATAGATCCAAGGTTTCTAGGGTTGCATGTACACCTTAGGAGTGTTAGAATGCTCAAAACCTGTCAGTGGTATCAGAGCCTAGGCTTGTTTATTTGATACTTGATGCAATCTTGTTGAAAAAACTCAATTTTCTGCATTATGTAGCATGAACTCGCCGATTCCATGGGGGGACTCGACGAGTCCATGAGTAAATTCATCATACTCGTCGAATTGGTTCATGCACTCGACGAGTAGGAGCCCCAAAATGCAGATTTTCAAGTTTTGCTGTTGTAAATGGACTAGAAACGTTACCCTAAACTGTTTTGGTCCTATAAAACTTGTTTTAGATGGTGTAATGGTTATGCTAATCCATTTTAAATAGTTATTATCAAATTTTCAAGTTTTATATGGTTTATTTATGATTCTTGAAATTGTTGATATGCATGTTCATGAACTTATGAGTTTAGAAGATCATATGAATTATTTGTAACTTGCTTGTTAGTTTAATTCTTGATCATTATGTGTTTTAATGGAATCGATAATTTGTCATAATGTTATGGATTACCAAAAGTCACTCTTTTAAAGTCCATTATGAAACACATAGGTTACATAAAATGAAAAGTCTCACATTTTAATAAACCATTTAACTCATAAGTTATGAAAGATGAAAAGTTTTGAAAGTTACAAAACTTGCCCTCAAGTTTTGGAGCATGTAAAGTTACCTTAAAAACTTTAGTTCCAACCCCTAGAATTTTAAAAGTTAAAATTCTAACCTTATACTCTATAATATTATAAGTTAATAATAATTATATATACATAAGAACAAGTCGTTTTACCATTAGTAGGCCTCATTCACGATGCCGATCTATAAGGGGGGTATAAGGTTACAGCCTATAAAATGGCAACTTAATGGGTGTCCACTCTCACTAACCGCTTCCTTGAGCGGCGGAGGGTCGTTAGCCGAACGGGTTGGACATGGACTTTAAATATTCATTAAAAGTAAGATGAATGTAAAGTAACTAAATGTTTTTATAAATTCCCAATCTTAGTTACTTTAGGAAAATGTGAATACGGTGCTAACCCATGAAATTACACTTTGCACTTTGATTAAGTCGTTAGTGGAGCATGTGTGGTTAATCGGCATACTAACCTGGACTTAACAAGGTGGGAAAAGGGTGGCTTAAGGTTTATCATAGTTCGGTGGAGCGCGTGTGGTTAGCCGGAAGATCGATTGAGTGATAAACATTAAGGGTACCAAGTAATTTGCATGGTTACTTCACACCTTGTTTTGTGATCCTCGGCATCCCAGTCTCAAAACCTGAAGGGCATACTCGAGATTGAAACATGCCATTGAAAAGTTCAATGAATGTTAAAGAATCTAGGAGTTTCAAAACCAATTAAAACCTAATAACTTATTTCATTTTTCATGGTGGAAATTGGTGAATCGTCATTCACCTACCTTCAAATATTTTATAGCTTGGATTACGACATTACTCTTCTAAGCTATTAAATATTATGTTGGGTCCTAGACTTAATATTACATTTGGGTGTTTTATTAAGGACTATCTTTATATCTAATCTAAACTTGTATTTCTTCCTTTTCAGATGTCTTCCAACTATGTTGCTTCTCACTGAAACCCTACCGGCTCCTTCTCTCTCATGAAACTTTATGGGAGAGTCATCTTTGATGGAACTAACTTTATGGATTGGATCAGGAACATCAGGATGGTCACTCGGTATGAGGACAAGGAATATGTTCTCGACAAGGAGCTTAAGGAGCTTGAGTCGTATGCTACTCCTGAGGAGATCGCTGAATATCAAGCACATGAGAGAGATGCTACCAAAGTGGCATGTATCATGTTGGCCACCATGACAGCAGAGCTCCAAAATTCCTATGAGGACTACTACCCTTTTGAGATGCACTAGGATTTGATGGACCGCTACCATTAGAGTGGTCGTCAAGAGCGGTATGAAATAATCTCCTCTATGATAACAACCCGGATAAAGGATGGTGAACCCATTACGGGCCACATGCAGAAAATGCAAAGGTATGTGGACCGTTTGCTGAAACTGAATGTGAACTTTCCCGAGGAGTTGGCAATTGACATCATTTTGCACTCCTTACCTTTGTGTTATGATCAATTCCGAATGACATACCACATGAACAAGGAGAAAGTTACACTTAGCAAACTTCAAGGACTCATGAAGACCGCAAAAACTAGTCTTAAGAGTAAATCGGTTGTTACCACTCCTACTCTTACCGCGGCCCTTGTCTTGGCAATTAGGCAAGCAAAGGAAAGAAGAGGAAGAGCCCTTCGAAGGGTACCAAGGGAAAGTCCCTTGATGGCTCCTCTTCAAGTGGAACCTTTCTTCGCGCTCCTTCGGCTAACCCTAAAGAGGCTGAATGCTTCTATTGACATAAAAAGTCGCATTGGAAGTGAAACTGCCCAAAGTAACAGCAAGATGTGAAGGATGGGAAAGTGAAACCCAACCATGCAGGTATATACACTATATTGTCTAATAATTCACCCCAGTCTAATTCTTGGGGTCCTTGATATAGGTTGTGGTATTCACATATGTACTGATTTGCAGGGATTAAGAAGAAGTGAAAATGTGGAGCATGGGAAGATAAACTTGATCATGGGGAATAGGAAAGATTCACCTGTCACCAAGATTGGAGTTTATTATTTGTAACTAAGTAGTGGATTAGTGTTAGATTTGAATAATTGTTGTTACTCATCTGAAATGGAGAGAAATATTATTTCCTTTCATGGTTTGTACAAACTAGGTTTTACCTTTTTCGTTTGATAATGAAAGTGGTGGTATTAATGCTTTCTTTAATAATGTTTTTATTTTAAATCATTACCTTGAGATGGTGTATATGAAACTATGTTGGTTGTAGATAACCTAGGAAATAATGTGTTATGTATCGATTCTTCCACTAGTTTAGATAAAGCATCATTATGGTATTGTCATCTTGGACATGTAAGCAAGAGATGCATAGGCCAACTCCAAAAGGATGGAGTATTTGAGTCATTTGACCTAAAGTCAGTTGATAGTTGTGAAACTTGTTTGCTTGGGAAAACGAAAAAGTCACCCTTCACTGGTTCTCGTGCTAGGGTTGTGGGTTTGTTGGATCTCATACATACTGATGTGTGTGAACCCTTCAGAACCGCCAAAAGGGATGCTAACCGCTTCTATGTGACTTTTACTGATGATTTTAGTAGATATGGATATGTCTACTTAATCAAGCATAAGTCAGAGACCTTAGAAAGATTCAAATAGTTTATAAAGAAAGTGGAGAATCAGCTGGGCTGGAACATTAAGATGCTTCGATGCGATCGAGGTGGTGAGTATCTTAGTACATAGTTCCTTAACTATCTTAAGGAATATGGGATTATCTCACAATTGACACCTCCCAAGACACAACAGCTCAATGGTGTGGCTGAGAGGCACAATTGAACCTTGTTGGATATGGTTCGTTCCTTGATGATTCGAGCTTCGCTACCAATCTCATTTTAGGGGTATACCTTAGAGACTGCCGCCCATATCCTTAATCTAGTCCCTACAAAAAAGGTTGCGAAAACACCTCATGAAATGTGGACCGGAAAAGTTCCCAATCTGGAACAAATTAAGATTTGGGGTTGCAAGGCTTTTGTGAGGTGCAAGACTCATGATAAGCTCAAACCTCAAAGTGAGAGGTGTATTTTCATCGGCTACTCACAGATATCCTTCAGTTACCTCCTCTATAGAACCAATGATAATGTGGTCTTTGTAGCAAGAAGAGGAGTCTTTCGCGAGAGAGAATTCATAAGCCAAGGAAACAGTGGGAAGCAAATTGACCTTGAAGAAATTCAAGAGTCAAGTGGTGAAGGAACCTCAAACCCTAGCAATCAACCTGAGGAGGAAACACCTGTTGATCCGACAGAAGAGTCTGTACCTCTAAGGCGTTCCACAAGAGTTAGGAATGCACCTAAGCATTACGATGGTTTCCATATTACATGTGGAAGGTGATACACTTCTCAATGATAGTACACTGGTAAGTCTGGATGAACCTAATAGCTACACGGAAGCCATGGAAGGCCCTGAGGCTGCTAAATGGAAAGAGGCTATGGACAACGAGATACCATCAATGTATGATAATCAAGTTTGGAAGTTGGTTGACAATGTACCAAGTCGTAAGACGGTTGGGTGCAAATGGATCTTCAAGAAGAAGACCAACATGGATGGTAATGTACACACTTATAAGGCACGACTGGTTGCAAAGGGCTTTTCTCAAACTCCGGGAGTTTATTATGATGAGACCTTTTCACCACTAGCGAAGATTAACTCTATAAGCGTTATGTTATCCGTTGTGGCATTTCATGATTATGAAATATGGAAAAAAGATGTCAAAACCGCTTTCCTTAATGGAAAATTGGTTGAGGATGTTTACATGAGTCAGCCAGAGGCTTTTGTTAGTACAAAGTACCCCAATAGAGTGTGCAAGCTTGAGAAATCCATATATGGATTAAAGAAAGCACCTCACAGATTGAATCTTTGCTTCGATGAGAAAGTCAAAGAATATGGATTTTCAAGAAGTGAAGATGAATCTTGTGTATATGTCAAGGCTAGTGGGAGTATAGTTAGCTTTTTCGTACTATATGTGGATGACATACTACTCATAGGAAATGACATCCCAACTCTGCAGGAAGTGAAGTCCTGGCTTGGGAAGTGTTTCACTATGAAGGACCTTGGAGAAGCTACTTATATCCTAGGGATAAGGATTTTGAGAGATAGGAGTAAAAGAATAATTGGAATTAGTCAGAGTACCTACTTGGAGAAGGTGTTGAATAGGTTCAACATGCAAAATTCCAAGAAAGGAGAATTACCAATCCAAAGTGAAGCCAGACTGAGTAAGACTCAGAGCCTGAGTACGGATACTGAGATAGCATAGATGAGTCGAGTCCTGTATGCTTCCGCTATAGGCTCGATCATGTATGCTATGACTTGTACTTGTCCTGATGTGGCCTTTGCAATGAGCATGGTCAGCAGATATCAGGGGAACCCTAGCAAGGCTCATTAGACTACTGTAAAGAACATTCTCAAGTACCTGTGGAGGACTAAGGACTAGGTCCTTACCCTCGGTGGGAGTGATGACTTGAGAGTATTAGGGTATAGTGATGCTAGCTTTCAGACTGATAAGGATAATTTACGCTCTCAATCAAGTTGGGTCTTTACCTTAAACAGAGGAGCAAATTCTTGGAAAAGTTCCAAGTAGGAGACAGTTGCTGATTCAACTTGCAAATCAGAGTATTTAGCGGCAAGTGAGGCAACAAAGGAGGCTATATGGCTAAAGAACTTCATTGGAGACCTTGGAGTTGTACCAGCTATAAAGGAGCCTATAGATATTTTATGTGACAGTGAAAGTGCAGTTGCCTTAGCCAAGGAACGAAGGGATCACGGGAGATCCAGACACATCGACAGAAAATACCATTTCATTAGACATCAAATAGAAAAAGGTCTCCTCGTAGCAAAGAGGGTATCATCGGATGAGAACCCGGCAGATCCCCTCACGAAGGGACAGGGTAGGGTTTGGCATCTCCAACATGCGAGGCGCATAGGGTTGAAGGATGATATTAGTTTTAGTAGTTAGATAGCTTTGAAATGTGTAAAGTGTAATTGACATTTGATGATGAATAAAAGTTGTGTTTATTTATGAGTAAAGTGTTGCTATCTTTTGTCAATCGTTTACTATCATTTCATTTTGCATGTTTTGACTTCTAGAATAATTATGTTATGGTATTTCATATTATTCAAACTCTCCACAGTCGGTCATATGTTGGAAGTAGATATGAATCAAGATTGTCATGAGTTGTCTTGTAGATGTATAAGATATTGGACATAGCAAAGTGTTGCTACAACAATCATGCGTGCTCATAAGTTTAGATTATTGGATTCAACCCATGCTTACTGGTATCACTTCATGGAATTTATCTCGAGTGATTGTGAGATGGTAATATCATATAAATCTTCAAACCTAGACATATGAATTGTTTCCTATGAGTTGGTTATACATTGATTATACGAAAACACATTGGTAACTTGATGTTATAAAACGTACCTTTGTGTATGATTCAACAAGTAGTAGAACAAGCATATGAGACAAAGTTTATCTGTTCCTTCTTGGATTAAAAGCGATATCTGGGCCCCTCGATGATTTTGTGTTGACCCATGTACTGGGCCCGGTCAGAACTAAGTTGATGTCTTCAATTAAGCTCTATGTCAAACAAATCGGAAATTGGGAAACAAACTGCTGGACAATAAGTAAGACATTGTTCTATGTATTTGTCCGGCTGATATCTAGAACAGAGGATTATATGATCACTTATCTTATATGGTATGTCATCGTCTTCTCAGTTCCGTGAGACCTTGAAAGAGCTACGATTGCTGATCGGTTCCTGAAGTCATTCTTGCAGTTATAGTTATTAGACTCTTCTAAGTGGGAGACTGTTGGATTAGGTGTGTAAGCTCATAACTATCACTGGAATATACTTCACCCGCTTAGCATTGTCCATTTGCGTTGCATGGTATTGCAACATTTGGATAGACTAAATGAGAGAAAGGACACTTTAGGATTATTAATATATTATAAGTTCAAATATATTAATAATATTATTTAATTAGTATTGATCAAAGAATTAATTTGGAATTAATTAAATGATCAAAAGGAGACTAATTAAATATATGAGGTTGATTGTGTAAATCATCTATTCTTGTATAGAGGGCTAATGATCCATGGTTTGTATGGATTGGGTTAAAACCCATAAGGTGCTCCATGGATAGTCCATGGAGGTTTCAAACCCATGGATCATGGAATGTGGAAAGCCATGACAATTAGGGTTTACGTGGTGTAACCCTACTTGTGCCACAACTATATAAAGATCCCTAGACTAGCAAAAATGGCACTTGTACAAGCAAGAAAGAGGGATAGCTGATTTTGAGTGATAAGTGAACTTCTCTCAAGGTTATTCCAAGTGTTGTGGTGGTTGTGAGACATTTGAGGGATCACACTTGAGGTGCTAGGCTCACAAGGTTCTTAAAGAATCCAAACAAAAAAAAGGAATGTTCTTCTTCTAGCATTTATGTTTAAATGTTCCCCATGCTATGCTAGATAGGTTAAGAACCTTGGAAAACAATTTTGCATGTATCTTAGTAAAACATAGATCCAAGGTTTCTAGGTGCACATGTACACCTTAGGAGTGTAAGAATGCTCAAAATCCTTCACATGATTGGAGTTTATTCTTTGTTTCTAAGTAGTGGGTTAGTGTTAGATTTGAAGAAGTGTTGTTACTCGTCTGAAATGGTGAGAAATATTATTTACTTTCATGGTTTGTACAAAAAAGGATTTACTTTTTCATTTGATAATGAATGTGGTGGTATTAATGCATTTTATAATAATGCTCTTTATTTTAAAGCATTACCTTGTGATGGTGTATATGAAGTTGTGTCGGTGGTAGACAACTTAGGAAATAATGTATTACATATCGGTTCTTCCACTAGTCTGGATAAAGCATCCTTGTGGCATTTTCGTGTTGGACATGTTAACAAGAAGCGCATAGGCCAACTCCAGAAGGCTGGAGTCTTGGAGTCACTTGACTTAAGGTCAATTGATAGTTGCGAGTCTTATTTTCTTGGAAAAATGACAAAGTCACCCTTCACTGGCACTTGTGCTAGGGATGAATGTTTGTCGGCCCTCATACACACAGATGTGTGTGGACCCTTCAGAACAGCCACTAGGGATGCTAATCGCTTCTATGTGACTTTTACTAATCATTACAGTAGATATGGTTATGTCTACTTAATCAAGCATAAGTCAGAAACTTTTGAAAAGTTGAAAGAGTTTAAACAGGAAGTGGAGAATCAGCTGCGCAGGAACATTAAGATGCTCCGATCCAATCGAGGATGAAAGTGTCATAGCACAGAGTTCCTTGACTATCTTAAGGAATGTGGAATTGTTTCGCAATTGACACCTCCCAGAATACCACAACTTAATGGTGTAGCTGAGAGGCACAATCGAACCTTGTTAGACATGGTTCGTTCCATGATGAGTCGAGCTTCGTTACCAATCTCATTCTGGGGGTATGCCTTAGAGACTATCGCCCATATCCTTAATCTAGTCCCTTCCAAGATGGTTGCCGAAACAACTCACGAGATGTGGACTGGGAAAGTTCCCAATTTGGACCACATCAAGATTTGGGGTTGCAAGGCTTTCGTTAGGCGTGAGACTCAAGATAAGCTTGAACCTCGTAGTGAGCGGTGTATTTTCATCGGCTACCCACATAATTCTTTTGGTTACCTCTTCTACAGACCCAATGAGAATGTGGTGTTTGTGGCAAGGAGAGGGGTCTTTCGAGAGAGAGAATTTATAAGCCAAGGAAACAGTGGGAGACAAATTGATCTTGAAGAACTTCAAGAGTCAAGCGGTGAAGGAACCTCAAACCCTAGCAATCAACCTGAGGAGGAAACTCCTGTTGATGACTCCGTACCTCTGAGGCGTTCCAAAAGAGTTAGGAATCCACCTAAGCATTACTATGGTTTTCATATTAATGCGGAAGGTGATGCATTTATCAGTGATAGTATGCTGGTAAATTTGGATGAGCCTAACAGCTTTAAGGAAGCCATGGCAGGACCTGAGTTCGCCGAATGGAAAAAGGCCATGGAGAGTGAGATTCAGTCCATGTATGACAATCAAGTTTGGAACTTGGTTGACAATGTACCGGGTCGTAAGATGGTCGGGTGCAAATGGATCTTCAAGAAGAAGACCAACATAGGTGGGAATGTACACACTTATAAAGCGCGACTGGTTGTAAAGGGATTTACTCAAACTCGAGGAGTTGACTATAATGAGACCTTCAAACCAATAGTAAAGATTAAGTCTATTAGGGTTTTGCTAGCCATATCTGCATTTCATGATTATGAAATATGGCAAATGGATGTCAAAACTGCTTTCCTTAATGCAAAGTTGGTTGAGGATGTTTACGTGAGTTAGCCAGAGGGTTTTGTCGATGCCAAGAACCCTAATAGAGTGTGTAATCTTGATAAATCCATCTATGGATTGAAACAAGCATCTCGCAGATGGAATCTTTGTTTCGAGGAGAAAGTGAAAGAGTTTGGTTTTTCGAGGAGCGAAGATGAGTCTTGTGTATATGTTAAGGCTATTGGGGGTATGGTTAGCTTTTTGGTACTGTATGCGGATGACATACTTGTAGGGATTTGATCATTCTAACACTCCTAAGGTGTTCATGCAACCCTAGAAACCTTGGATATATGTTTGACTAAGATACATGCAAAATTGATTTTCCAAGGCTCATAATCCTATCTAGCATACATGGGGAACTTATAAACATAAAAGTAAGCTAGAAAACATACATTGTAGTAGTTTGGATTCTTTGAAAAACCATGAGAGCCTAGCACCCTAAGTGTGATGCCTCAAATGTCTCACACAACACCAAATGCATTTGGAATGAACTTTATAGAAATGTCATACTACTTGAAATTGGATAGCCCTCTTCTTTCTTACTTAAGTGTCGATTTTGGTGAACATAAGGGTCCTTATATAGTGTGTTACAATTAGAGTTACCCCATGTAAACCCTAATCGTCACGACCTTTCATTTCCATGACCCATTGGTTCTATAAGCACCATGGAGCATCCTATGTGTTTTAGTCCAACTTGATAATCCATGGAGCATTAGCCCACTATACAAGTATGAGCGATTTACTCAATCAACCCATATATTTAATTAGAAACCTTTTTTTATCACTAAATTAATTCTAAATTATTTCTTGATCATTACTAACGAAATAATATTAGTAATATATTAGAACTTATAATATATCAATAAACCATAAGTGTTATTTCTCTCATTTTAGTCTATCCAAATTCATGATGCCATGCAACCCAAATGGACCATGCCAAACCGGTTCAAGTACATACCAGAAATAGTTATGGACTTAGACACCTTATCCAATAGTCTCCCACTTGGATAAGTCTAATAACTATAACTGCAAGTATGAATTCAGGAACCGATCAACAATCATAGTTCTTTCAAGGTCTCTTGGAACTGAGATGATGATCATACGCCATTTAAGATAAGTGATCATATAATCCTCTGTTCTAGATATCAGCCGGAAAAATACATGGACCAATGTCTTACTTATTTTCCAACAATTTGTTTCTCAATTTCCTGATTTGTTTGACAAAGAACTTAGTTGAACACATCAATTTAGTTCTGACCAGACTCGGGACATAGGTCAAATCAAAATCATTGAGGGGCACATATATCACTTCTAACTCAAGAAGTAACAGATAAACTTCGACTCATATGCTTTTTCTACTACTTGTTGAATCACACACAAAAGCATGTTTTATAACATCGAGTTACCAATGTGTTTTCGTACAATCAATGTATACCCAAGTTTTAGGCAACAAGTCATATCTCTAGGTTTGAAGACTTATATGATATTGCCGTCTCACGATCACTCGAGATAAATTCCATGAAGTGATACTAGTGAGCATGGGTTGAGTCCAATACTCAGAACTTATGAGCACTCATGAGTTTTGTAGCCATGTCCAACATCTTAGACATCTACAAGCCAACTCATGACAATCTTGATTCATATCTACTTCCAACATATGACCGACTGTGGAGAGTTTGAATAATATGAAACACCATAACATAATTATTCTAGAAGTCAAATCATGAAAAATGAAACGATAGTAAACGATTGACAAACGATAGCAACACTTTACTCATAAATAAACACAACTTTTATTCATCATCAAATTTTAAATACACTTTACACATTTCAAAGCTATCTAACTACTAAAACTAATATTATCCTTCAGCCCTATGCTCCTCGCCTGTTGGAGATGCTTAACCCTACCCAATCCCTTCGTGAGGGGATCTGTCGGGTTCTCATCCGGTGATACCCTCTTTGCCACAAGGAGCCCTTCTTCTATTTGATGTTTGATGAAATGATATTTTTTGTTGATGTGTCTGGATCTCCCATGATCCCTTGGTTCTTTCACTAAGGCAACTGCACTTTCACTATCACATAAAATTTCCATAGGCTCCTTTATAGCTGGTAAAACTCCAAGGTCTCCAATAAAGTTCTTCAACTGTATTGTCTCCTTTGCTGCCTTGCTTGCTGCTATATACTCTGATTCGCAAGTTGAATCATCCACTTTCTCCTTCTTGGAACTTTTACAAGTAATTTCTCCTCCGTTTAAGGTAAAGAACCAACCTGACTGTGAGCAGAAATTATCCCTATCAGTCTGCAAGCTGGCATCACTATACCCTACAACCCTCAAGTCATCACTCCCACCGACGGTAAGGACCCATTCCTTAGTCCTCCGTAGGTACTAGAGGATGTTCTTTACCGTAGTCTAGTGAGCCTTGCTCGGGTTCCCCTGATATCTGCTGACAATGGTCAAAGCAAAGGCTACATCAGGACGAGTACAAGTCATAGCATACATGATCGAGCCTACAACAGAAGCATAAGGTACTCGACTCATTTCTGCTATCTCAACCTCGGTACTTGGGCTTTGAGTCTTACTCAATCTGGTGTTACTCTGGATGGGTAACTCTCCTTTCATGGAATCTTGCATGCTGAACCTCTTCAGCACCTTATCCAAGTAGGTACTCTGACTAAGCCCATTTAGTCTTTTACTCCTGTCTCTCAGAATCCTTATTCCTAGAATATAGGCAACTTCTCCCTGGTCTTCCATTGCGAAACACTTCCAGAGCCAGGACTTCACTTCCTGCATGGATGGGATGTCATTCCTATGAGTAGTATGTCATCCACATACAGTACTAAAAAGTTAACTATACTCCCACTAGCCTTGACATATACACAAGATTCATCTTCACTCCTCGAAAATCCAAACTCGTTGACTTTCTCATTGAAACAAAGATTCCATCTGCGAGTTTCTTGTTTCAATCCATAGATGGATTTATCAAGCTTACACACTCTATTAGGTTACTCTTTACTGACAAAACCCTCTGGCTGACTAATGTAAACATCCTCAGCCAACTTTCCATTAAGTAAAGTGGTTTTGACATCTATTTGCCATATTTCATAATCATGAAGTGTAGCAATGGCTAACAGGACCCTAATGTACTTAATCTTTGCTATTGGTGAAAAGGTCCCATCATAAACAACTCCTGGAGTTTGAGAAAAGCCCTTTTCAACCAGTCGCGCCTTATATGTGTGTACATTACCATCCATGTCGATCTTCTTCTTGAAGATCCATTTACACCTAACTATCTTACGACCTGGTACATTGTCAACCAAGTTCCAAACTAGATTGTTATACATGGATTGTATCTCGCTGTCCATTGACTCTTTCCATTTAGCAGACTCAGGGTCTGCAATGGATTCCGCATAGTTGTTAGGTTCATCCAGACTTACCAGTGTCTCATCAATTATAAGTGTCTCACCTTCCGCAGTAATATGGAAATCATAGTAGTGCTCAGGTGCATTCCTAACTCTCGTGGAACGCCTCTGAGGTACAGACTTGTCAATTGGATCAAAAGGAGTTTCTCCTTAAGTTGACTGCTAGGGTTTGAAGTTCCTTCACCACTTGACTCTTGAATTTCTTCAGGGTCAATTTTCCTCCCCCTGTTTCCTTGGCTTATGAACTCTCTCTCTCTCTCTCTCTCTCTCTCAAAAGACACCCCTCTTTCCTACAAAGACCACATTTTCACTGGGTCTGTAGAAGAGGTAACCAAAAGAATTATGTGGGTAGCTGATGAAAATACACCTCTCACTTCGAGGTTTGAGCTTATCGTGAGTTTCACGCCTCACGAAAGTCTCTCTCTCTCTCTCTCTCTCTCTCTGTCTCTCAAAAGACACCCCTCTTTCTTTGTAGGGACTAGATTAAGGATATGGGCGGTAGTCTCTAAGGCATACCCCCAGAATGTGATTGGTAGCGAAGCTCGACTCATCGTGGAACGAACCATATCCAACAAGGTTCGATTATGCCTCTCAGCCACATTATTCAACTGTGGTGTCCTGGGAGGTGTCAATTGTGAGACAATCCTACATTCCTTAAGATAGTCGAGGAACTCTGTACTAAGATACTCACCACCATGATCGGATCGAAGCATCTTAATGTTCCTGCCCAATCGATTCTCGACTTCTTGTTTAAACTCTTAAACCTTTCAAAAGTCTCTGACTTATCCTTAATTAAGTAGATATAACCATATCTACTATATTCATCTGTAAAAGTCCTGTAATAACGATTAGCATCCCTTGTGACAGTTTTGAAGGGTCCACACACATCTATGTGCACTAGATTCAACAAACCTTCACCCCTTGCACAAGAACCAATAAAGAGTAACTATGTCATTTTTCCAAGTAAGCATGATTCACAACTATTATCTGACTTTAGGCCAAATGACTCCAAGACTCCATCGTTTTGGAGTTGTCCTATGCGTTTCTTGCTTACATCTCCAAGACGACAATGTCATAATGATGCTTTATCTAAGTTATTATTATTAGGAGAATCAATACACAACACATAATTTCCTAGGTTATTTACAACAGACACAACTTCATACACACCATCACAAGGTAATGCTTTAAAATAAAGAACATTATTAAAGAAAGCATTTATTCCACCAACTTCATTATCAAAAGAAAAGGTAAACCCTTGTTTGTACAAAGCATGAAAGGAAATAATATTTCTTTCCATTTCACGTGAGTTACAACATTTATTGAAATCTAGTGTAAACCCACTACTTAGCAACACAGAATAAACTCCAATCTTGGTGACAGGTGAAGCTTTCATATTCCCCATGATCAAGTTTAACTTCCCATGCTCTACATTCTCACTTCTTCTTAGTCCCTCCAAATAAGAACATATGTGAATTCCACATCCTGTTTCAAGTACCCAAGAGTTAGAATAGGGTGAGTTATTACACAATATCGTGTAAATAGCTGCATGGGTGGGTTTTACTTTCCCATCCTTTATGTCTTCATGGTACTTTGGGCGGTTCCGCTTCTAATGCGACTTTTCATGGAAATAGAAGCATTTAGCCTCTTTTGGGTCAGAAGTAGGAGTGACAAAACCTTTCTTGGTTCCACGTGAAGAGGAGCCATCAAGGTTCTTACCCTTGGTACCCTTCGGAGCGTTCTTGCTCTTTATTCCTCTACCTTTCATGATTGCCAGAACAGGGGCGGAGTTTGGAGTAGGAGTAGGAGTGGTAACTACCGACTTACTTTTAAGACTTGTTTCAACGGTCTTTAGGAGTCCTTGAAGCTTGCTGAGGGTAACTTCCTCCTTGTTCATATGGTATGTTATGCGGAATTGATCATAACACGATGGTAAGGAGTGCAAAATGATATCTATTGCCAACTTCTCGGGGAAGTTCACATTCACTTTCAGCAAACGGTCTACATACCTTTGCATTTTCTGTATGTGACCCGTGACTGGTTCACCATCCTTCATCCGGGTTGTTATCATGGAGGGGATGATTTCATATCGCTCTTGACGAGCACTCTGATGGTAGCGGTCCATCAAATCCTAGTGCATCTCAAAACGATAGTAGTCCTCATAGGACTTTTGGAGCTCGGGTGTCATAGTGGCCAACATGATGCATGCTACTTTGGTAGCATCTATATCATGTGCGTCATATTCAGTGACCTCCTCAGGAGAGGCAGACGACTCAGGGACCTTAGTCTCCTTGTCGAGGACATATTCCTTGTCCTCATACCGAGTGACTATCCTGATGTTCCTGATCCAATCCATAAAGTCGGATCCATCAAAGATGACTCTCCCACAAAGGTTCATGAGAGAGAAGGAGCCGGTAGGGTTAGAGCAAGAAGCAACATTGTTGGAAGACATCTGAAAAGAAGAAAACAAGTTTAGATTAGATATAAAGATAGTCCTTAATAAAACACTCAAATGTAATATTAAGGATAGGATTCAATCACAATATATTATAACTTAGAAAAGGGATGCCGTAATCTAAGCTATAACATATTTGAAAGGTAGGTGAATGAAGATTCACCAATTTCCACCATGAAAAACGAAATATAAATTATTAGGTTTTTTAATTGGTTTTTAGAAACAACTAGATTCTTTTGAGATATATTGAACTTTTCAAAGGCATGTTTCAATCTCGAGTGTGCCCTTCATGTTTTGTGACTGGGATGCCGAGGATCACAAAACAAGATGTGAAGTAATCATGCAAATTACTTGGTACCCTTAATGTTTTTCACCCAATTGATGTTCCGGTTAACCACACGTGCTCCACCGACCTACGAAAAACCTTAAGTCACCCTTTGTCTACGTTATTAAGTCCAAGTTAGTGTGTCGGTTAATCACACACGCTCCAATAACGAATTAATCAAAGTGCAAAGTGTAATTTCATGGTTTAGAACCTTATTCACATTTCCTAAAGTAACTAAGATTGGGAATTTATAAAAACATTAAGTTACTTAATAATAAACATTATACTTTTAATGAGAATTTTTAAGTCATTGTCCTACCCGTTCGGCTAACGACCCTCCACCAATCAAGGAAGCGATGGGTGAGAGTGGACACCCATTAAGATGCCATTTTATAAGCAACAACCTTATACCCCCTTATTGACCGGCTTCGTGAATGAGGCCTACTAACGGTAAAACGAATTGATCTTATACATACACACACACACACACATATATATATATATATATATATATATATATATATATATATATATATATATATATATATATATATATATATAATTAACTTTTAATATTATAGGGTATAAGGGTTGAATTTTAACTTTTAAAATTCTAGGGGTTGTAACTAATGTTTACTAGACGCCTTTACATGTTCCAAAACTTGAGGGCAAGTTTTGTAACTTTACAAAAGTTTTCAATTCATAACTTATGAGTTATTGTTTATTAAAATTGAAGACTCTTCATTTTTTGAAACTTATGTGTTCTTTTAATGGATTTATTACAAAGTGACTTTTAGTTATCCATAACTTGAGGACAAGTTATGGACTCCACTTAAACACATCATGATCATGAATTAACTACCAATCAATAGCACATAATTCCTATGTTCTTGCAAGAACTCATAAAAACATGAATACTCATATCAAAATTTCAAGAACATATGAACAGATATAAACATGGAATTTTGATATTAACCATTGTGAATGGATTAGAACAACCAATAAACCATCTAAAACAAGTTTTAAAACACCAAAACAGTTTAGGGTAATGTTTCTAGTCCATTTCCAGCAACAAAAACTGAAAATATGCACTCTGCCTGGCCAACTCGTCGAGTGCAAGAACTGAATCATCGAGTAGGTTGAAGATACGCTTGGACACGTCAACTCCCCCCATGGACTCGTCTAGTCCCCTATGCAGACAACAAGAATTTCGACTGTTTCAGCTATTTTGCATCAAGTATCAAACAAAAAAACCTAGGCTCTGATGCCATTGTAGGGATTTGAGCATTCTAACACTCCTAAGGTGTTCATGCAACCCTAGAAACTTTGGATGTATGTGTTGGGTTATGAGCATTCTAACACTCCTAAGTGTACATGCAACCCTAAATACCTTGGATCTATGTTTTCTCTATTATACATGCAAATATGAACATCCAAGGTATTATCCTAATCTAGCATACAAAATATCAATATAACAAGATAGAATACATACCTCTTTAATGGTGCTTGTCTTCATGAAGCTTGAGTGCTTAGTGCCCCAAGTGTGACACCTCAAATGGTTCACACAACACCAAATACTCTTGGAAGAACTTGAGAGAATTCTATACTTCATAAAATCGGCTAGCCCTCTCTAGAATAATCTAGTGGCCGATTTTGGGAAGAATAATATCTTTATATAGTGTTACAATTAGGGTAAACCCTAATTGTCATGACTTTCCATTTCCTTGGATCCATGGGTTCAAATACACCATGGAGCATCCATGGAGTATCATATGGGTTTTGGCCCAACTAGATAATCCATGGAGCATTAGCCCACTATACAAGTATGGATGATTTACACAATCAACCCATATATTTAATTAGTCTTCTTTTGATCACTTAATTAATCCTAGATTAATTCTTGATCAATACTAATTAAATAATCTTATTATTCTTATTATTAATATACTAGAACTTATAATATATTAATAACCGTAAGTGTCTTATTTCTCTCATTATAGTCTATCCAAGTGCATGATGCCATGCAACCCAAATGGACCATGCCGGATCGGGTCAAGTCTTACCAATTATAGTTATGGACTTAGATATTAATCCAACAGTCTCCCACTTGGATAAGTCTAAAACTATTATTGCGTATGACTTCAGGAACCAACTGGCAATCGTAGCTCTCAAAAGCTTCTGTCGAACTCTGACCTTGTAGATGAACTCTGATCTTTGTCAACGACTTGTCCATTAGATAAGGGATCATATATTCCTCCATTCTAGATATCATATGGACTGAGACATGGATTATAATCATTCTCTCTGTCCATTTGTTGTTTCCCGATTTCCGATTTATGACGACTGACTAATTGAACAAATCAAATCAGTCCTGGCCCGGCCGAGCACTTCCATTTGTCATCATCAAATCATCGAGGGGCCCACAGATATCGCTTTTATCCCGAAGGTAAAAGGAATGGATAAACTTCGACTCATATGGCTTGTTCTACTACTTGTTGAATCATACACAAAGATACGTTTTATAACATCGAGTTACCAATGCGTTTCGTGCAATCAATGTACTATCAACTCATAGTAACAACTCATATCTCTAGGTTTGAAGAATATAAGATATTATCGTCTCATGATCACTCGTGATAAAATCCATGAAGTGATTCCAATGAGCGCGGGTTGAATCCAATACTCAGAACTTATGAGCACTCATGAGTGTTGTAGCCCTTTGTCCAACAACTTAGACCTCTACAAGCCAACCCATGACAGTCTTAATTCATATCTACTTCCAACATATGACCGACTGTGGATGGTTTGAATAACTTAGTCATTCCGGAAGAATAACCTAGTTTATTTGGGTAGTCAAAACATGCAAAGTGAAACACAATAATAATTGAATCTAATATGGTCTCAGAACTTATGAATATAAATAAAACACTTTTTATTTATCACCATATGATTACACATTATTCATTGTATATTGTTTCAGCTATCAACATTATTCTTGAATTTAAAACAATAGGTGTCCCATGCTCCAAGCATGTACACTATGTTTTCTAAACACTAGTCATGCCATACACCAAGTATGCATAATATGTTTGTCTATGATCTTTACTTTGTGAACTAGATCAATTGAACATAACTTCAATGATTCTCTTTTCACACTCCCAAATCCTTACTGCAAATGCAAGAATTCCAAATTCATGTCATTTACTGAAATCTGTTAGATTCTAAACTTATATGCATCGATCCTCTTGTAATGATTATGCACAAAGTCAGAAAGACTTAACAACAATCATTACAGAGCATTCCAAAGGAGATCAAGTCCTTGGAACCATCCTTCTTGCATTAAGTTTCCTTAATCTTACACAGATTGAAAATTCTAACTTTGAAACATTTCCAGATTCCATTTCGACTATCACTTCTGAACAAGAGTTGCCTCCTTACAGATTATGTCAATATGGTCCTTCCAGAATTATCACTATACTTCCAATTGTCCTTGAGAAACCAATCTTTGGTAAACCTTAGATTGTCCTCAACAATTTTTTAATCCTTTTAGTCATATCCAGTTCTAAACCTTTTCCCTTCTTAATGCCCTAGGCATTTGGAAAATTTTAGAAAGGATGAATATAGCACATGTAATCGGTCCTATATCCGAAGCATATGGGACACGATTCATGATGTCTCACATAAAGACTAAACCAGTCTTTTGCTATAACATTTCCATTTCAATTTGCCAAGTTCTCATAATTCAGATTATGAAAAGAGATGCCGTAATCATAATCGAATTTAAGAACGCAAATAATGGACCCATATACAGAATTTCCTTATGTTGAGCCATTCCAACATGAAATTCATATATATCCTTGACTAAATGATTAAAACCTCACGATCTAAGCTTATAGATTTGAGATGAAGTATAATTTCCTCTCCCTTAATTATAGCAAAACAACTTTTTCCCAATTGAAACCTTTTGTTTTCTATAATTAACATTGCTAGCTTGCAATACTTATCGTAATTATCATGCTCCCACTAACATGATGATTATTAGCATAACACTTATGCTCCCACTAGCTTTGACATATACTCAGAAAGCTCGACTTCTAGAAATCAATACTTTATTGACTTTCTTACCAAAGTTCAGATTTCTGATACTAGATTGTTTTGATAAGACTTTATCAAAAACATACACCTTCCTTAGATAGCTTATGGGTGTGTCAAAACAATTTTAAGAACTATGAAAAGGGATGCCGTAATCATAGTCTTGATCGTTTTGACCTTTGCCATTTCTCACAAGTCCAAGTTAGTGTGCCGGTAAACCACACACGCTCCACTAACGACTTTGAGATCACAATTGCTATCTAGCTAAAATCTACTTAGTGAAAGTGTTTCCTCACCATCATTTTCATGAATCGGAGAGAAACCTTATGACACTTAGATTTAATGGTGTATGAGTTCCTACCCATATGAATTTGTCAAAACCATAATCACAAGACAAGGATAATGACAAATCCAAAACCATATGGATTGAACTCAATCTTAATTTCTTGCCACCTGGCAGCTCAAGGGCCTACCATTGCTTCCAAGTTGTTGTGCAACACATTGAGAACTCTAAGAACTCATATGCAAAGCCAACTTTAACTAGAATGGGCACAGAATATGTCAACACGATAGGTTATAAACCTCAAGTCGTGTGCTAGTGAAGAACTTCAGGTTTCATTCTTGATTAGTTCTTGAGAATTTCAAGACCTTTAAAACTCCCACTGTCCTCTTGACCTATAAGACTACCTTGTCAAACATCCAAGAGATAGTGTGGATTCTAATCAAGACAAACACTTCACACAATTGGCCTAAGTTGGTCTTTGTTTTATCCAAAACATCACAACTTACCAATTTCAAATGTACAAGAGTAGAAAACTTTTACTCTTACATTTGTCAAGTGTTTTAAACCTTCTTTAAGACATGTCACTCAAATTACAATCTTGGAGTATGACTCTAAGACTTGTATTGGAATGAAGTATGACTCATCTTCTTGATTTAACCATTTCAACAATTCAAGATCCCTTCTTCTTAGTCATAAGAATGAACTAAGACTTCCTTAGAGAACTAATTTTGATATGGTTTCTTAATCATTAAGATAATCACAAAACTGATACTAAAGTACTCTCCCATCTTTTCAGATTTGAGAAACTTTTATCCTTCTGCCTAACTTGATTCTCCTTATTCGCTCTGCCTTACATTGGAACATTTTCCAATGTCTCAGAGTTACACTTAAGCTTGTAAGTATAATCATATTTACTGAGCTTTAGTAAATTATGACGAATAGCCTTACATCTTTTGTGGTGGACTTAATCAGTGCACATGACTATGTACTCGATCCCTTAGTCCATTACTTGACTCACACATCCATGTGAATAAGTAATTAGTCTTAATTTTTCCAATACTTGAAAAGTTCTCATTCATCATGCTATACAACTTGCATGATTCCAAGTCCCGGTCCAATTGGGACTTTGGATGATGAGAATCTTTCCTTATTTGGTAGATTTAGACATTACCACAAATGAAAGAATCAATTTCATATTTCCACTCTTGCTATTAATGGAATCATATAAGCAACAATTTTTCCTCAAATGCCATTGTAAGGATATTTTAAAATAAATAAAATCAAAAAATTTTCTTTTATTTTTAAAACTATGCGGAAAAACTTATCCTTACAATCCATATGAAAACTTGTTGTTATCTATTCCTTAGCAATATCTCATAACTCCTAAGAAGTAGCTCAAGAATCCGTTCTTCAACCTACGCGATAGAAATCCATCTACGCGATCAGATTCATCATATTCTTTCTTTAAGTTCCTTTACTTTTCTTTGATTCTTAAAACATTACCATGTGACCCAGTCACATCATGTATCGGGAATCTCAGAATAGAAACTCAACAGAGTTAGAGTAGTGGACTTTACCTGAAGTAGAGTCAACCTTATTGACTTTAACACCCTTAGGTAAATTTGGCAGCTTCGCAACTAATGACCCTTCCTTTGGCAATATAAACATATGGACCCTTTGATAATGGTACACGAGACTATCACAGACTTAGACTTTTCTCTTTACCATTTGGTCAACCGAGTTGACTATGGCCGATCCCTTTCCATTGGGAAGAGAATGCTTTTTCTGTATTTCCAGTGTCACCATTGTCAATGTCCATAAAGTTTCAGGAAGTTGATCTTAACAATAGATAAGATCATTAAGGGTCTTGCCATAGTCTATTTCATAGGTGTCCTAAAGGAACTCACTATGTGACTTAGAAAGTGATTGAACCACCAACTTTCTCAAGACTTTGACACCCAACTCTCCCGGCTTGTCAATATGTGACTACATCTCCAAGATGTAACCACACCAAGACCTTGCCTTGCCATTAGGGCTTGAGTGACTTTAAACTTTTAAAGAACTTGTGGGGTAGGGAGAATAATTGGAGGAGGAGAGAGAAGTATGATATCCATGGGACATCACCTTCATTAGGAATGCTTGTTTCAAGAGATTTGGGAAGATCATATATGTCTAAACCAGACATGTTATGGGAGATATTCAAGATAGTTGATCTTTGAGTCCTTAATATGACACCCAATATGAAAATATTAAGGCTAGGACCCAACAAACTATTTTACAACTTAGAAGAGGTATGCCGTAATCCAAGCTATAAAACAATTTGAAGGTAGGTGAATGACGATTCACCAATTTCCACCAAGATAAACGAAATGTATTATTAGGTTTTAATTGGTTTTTGAAACTCCTAGATCTTTTGAGATTCATTGAACTGTTCAATGGCATGTTTCAATCTCGAGTGTGCCCTTCAGGTTTTGTGACTGGGATGCCGAGGATCACAAAACAAGGTGTGAAGTAACCATGCAAATTACTGGGTACCCTTAAGTATTTACCCCTCAATCGATGTGCCGGTTAACCACACACGCTCCATCGATACTATGATAAACATTAAGTTACCCTTTGCCTACCTTGTTAAATACGAGTTAGTGTGCCGGTTAACCACACACGCTCCACTAACCGACTTAAACAAAGTGCAAAGTGTAATTTCATGGATTAGCACCTTATTCACATTTTCCTAAGTAACTAAGATTGGGTATTTATAAGAGTTTAGTTACTTAGTATTTATCATTAATACTTTTAATGAAGGGAGAATTATAGTCATGTCAAACCCGTTCGGCTAACGACCCTCCACCAGTCAAGCAAGCGGTGGGTGAGAGTAGACACCCATTAAGTTGCCATTTTATAGGCAACAACCTTATACCCACCTTATAGACCGGCTTCGTGAATGAGGCGTACTAGCGGTAAGACCGACTTTACTCTTATACATATATATATTATTAACTTATAATATTATAAAGTATAAGGGTTGAATTTTAACTTTTAAAATTCTAAGGGTTAACTTGGAATTAAAGTATTCATAAGAGAAAACTTTACAAATTCCAAAACTTGAGGGCAAGTTTTGAAACTATTCAAAACTAATTAATTCCATAACTTATGTATTTAAAGTAGTTTTAATCCAAAAACTCTTCAAGTTCCATAACTTGTGGACAAATTATGGAAGACTTTAAACTAATAAAGAATTAATCTTTTCTTTATTTTATAACTTATGGAATTAATTAAGGTTACATATTTTATTTATTTATTTATTAATGAAGTGACTCTTGAACCTCCATAACTTAAGGACAAGACTCTTCATCTTTTTGTAACCTTTGCCAATTTTATGAGTTTTATGAGTCTTTAATGTGACTCTTCATGTAACTTAAGGATAAGTTACACAAACACATTTTATACTCAACTCTTAGATTAATTTGGATTGAAAACAACTTTTTCACTCAACTTTTCTATTAATCTAAGCAACTCATAAGAACAAGATAATTCAAATCAAACTTTTTCATGTAATTAGTCTAACCTTTAAACTAATACAAAACATGAATCCATTGACAATTATCTTTGAGAATGGATTAGCATGAACATTACCACATTAAAAACAAGTTTATAAGTTCAAAAACAACTTAGGGTAATGTTCCTAGTCCATTTCTAGCCAAAAACCTCGAAGATATGCTGTCTGGGGTCCAACTCGTCGAGTGCATGAACACAACTCGGCGAGTTGGATGCATTTTGCCTTGGACTCGTCGAGTCCCTTCATGGACTCGGCAAGTCAGCTGGGCTGACAGCATCAAAACTCGATTTTTCAGCTTCTATTGCAGGTATAACAAGAAAACAAGCCTAGGCTCTGATACCACTGTTGGGTTATGAGCATTCTAACACTCCTAAGTGTACATGCAACCCTAAATACCTTGGATCTATGTTTTCTCTATTATACATGCAAATATGAACATCCAAGGTATTATCCTAATCTAGCATACAAAATATCAATATAACAAGATAGAATACATACCTCTTTAATGGTGCTTGTCTTCATGAAGCTTGAGTGCTTAGTGCCCCAAGTGTGACACCTCAAATGGTTCACACAACACCAAATACTCTTGGAAGAACTTGAGAGAATTCTATACTTCATAAAATCGGCTAGCCCTCTCTAGAATAATCTAGTGGCCGATTTTGGGAAGAATAATATCTTTATATAGTGTTACAATTAGGGTAAACCCTAATTGTCATGACTTTCCATTTCCTTGGATCCATGGGTTCAAATACACCATGGAGCATCCATGGAGTATCATATGGGTTTTGGCCCAACTAGATAATCCTTGGAGCATTAGCCCACTATACAAGTATGGATGATTTACACAATCAACCCATATATTTAATTAGTCTTCTTTTGATCACTTAATTAATCCTAGATTAATTCTTGATCAATACTAATTAAATAATCTTATTATTCTTATTATTAATATACTAGAACTTATAATATATTAATAACCGTAAGTGTCTTATTTCTCTCATTATAGTCTATCCAAGTGCATGATGCCATGCAACCCAAATGGACCATGCCGGGTCGGGTCAAGTCTTACCAATTATAGTTATGGACTTAGACATTAATCCAACAGTATGTTTGACTAAGATACATGCAAAATTGATTTTCCAAGGTTCATAATCATATTTAGCATACATGGGGAACTTTTAAACATAAAAGTAAGCTAGAAAACATACATTGTAGTAGTTTGGATTCCTTGAAAAACCTTGAGAGCCTAGCACCCCAAGTGTGATGCTTTAAATGTCTCACACAACACCAAATGCACTTAGAATAAACTTGAGAGAAATGTCACACTACTTGAAATCAGCTAGCCCTCTTCTTTCTTGCTTAAGTGCGGATTTTCGTGAACAGAAGGGTCCTTATATAGTGTGTTACAATTAGGGTTACACCATGTAAACCCTAATTATCTTGACCTTTCATTTCCATGACCCATGGATTCTATAACCACCATGGATCATCCTATGGGTTTTAGCCCAACTTGATAATGCATGGAGCATTAGCCCACTATACAAGTATGAGTGATTTACACAAACAACCCATATATTTAATTAGTCACCTTTTTTATCACTTAATTAATTCTTGATCAATACTAATTAAATAATATTATTAATATATTAGAACTTATAATATATTAGTAAACCATAAGTGTTATTTCTCTCATTTTAGTCTATCCAAATTCATGATGTCATGCAACCCAAATGGACCATGCCAAACCGGGCGAAGTACATACCAGAAATAGTTATAGACTTAGACACCTTATCCAACAATACTACTCATAGGAAATGACATCCTAACCTTGCAGGAGGTTAAATCCTGGCTTGGGAAGTGTTTCTCTATAAAGGACCTTGGAGAAGCTGCCTATATCCTAAGGATAAGGATTTTGAGAGAAAGGAGTAAGAGACTAATTGGACTTAGTCAGAGTACCTACTTGGATAAGGTGCTGAAGAGGTTCAACATGCAAGATTCCAAGAAAGGTGAGTTACCAATCCAGTGTAATGCCAAACTGAGTAAGACTCAGAGCCCGAGTATAGAGGCTGATATAGCTGAGATGATTCGAGTATCGTATGCTTCCGCTATAGGCTCGATCATGTATGCTAAGACTTTTACTCTCCCTGATGTGGCCTATGCTTTGAGCATCGTCAGCAGATATCAAGGGAATCCGGGCAAGGCTCAATGGGTTGCGGTAAAGAATATTCTCAGGTACCTACGAAGGAGTAGGGACAGGGTCCTTACCCATGGTGGGAGTGATGACTTGAGAGTAGTAGGGTATAGTGATGCTGGTTTTCAAAATGATAGGGATAATTTACACTCTCAGTTGGGTTGGGTCTTTACCCTAAATAGAAGAGAAATTACTTGGAAGAGTTCCAAGCAAGAATCAGTAGCTGATTTAACTTGTGAATCAGAGTACATAGCAGCAAGCGAGGCGAAAAAGGAGGCTATATGGCTAAAGAACTTCATTGGAGACCTTGGAGTTGTACCGGATATAAAGGATCCTATGGAGTTTTTCTATGACAATGAGGGTACAATTGCCTTAGCTAAGGAACCAAGGGATCACGAAAGATCCAGGAACATCGACAGAAAATACCACATCATTAGACATCGAATAGAAGAAGGACTCCTCATGGTAAAGAGGGTATCATCGGATGAGAACCCAGCAGATCCCCTCACAAAGGGACTGTGTAGGGTTAAGCATTTGCACAATGCGAGGCACATCGAGTTGATGGATGATATTAGTTTTACAAATTAGATAGTTATTTCTGAAACTTGTAAAATGTAAATTGAGATTTGATGAATAAGTAAAAGTTGTTGTTTATTTATAAGTAAAGTGTTGCTATCTTGTGTTAATTGTTTACTGTTGTTTCAATTTTGCATGTTTTGACTTCCAGAATAATTACTTTATTCAAACTATTCATAGTTAGTCATATGTTGGAAGTAGATATAAATCAAAACTGTCATGAATTGGACTTGTAGATGTCTAAGATGTTAGACATAGAAAATGTTGCACAACATTCATGAGTGCTCATAAGTTCTGAGTTTAGGACTCAACCCACGCTCACTTATATCACTTCATGGAATTTATCTCGAGTGATCGTGAGACAGTAATATCATATAAGTCTTCAAACCTAGAGATATGAGTTGTTGAGTATGAGTTGATTGTACGGAAATGAATCAGTAACTCGATGTTATAAAACGTGCATTTGTGTATGATTCAACAAGTAGTTAGTAAAGGCATATGAGTCGAATTTTATCTTTTCCTTCTAGTCCTTGGAGGAGTAGAAGCGATATTTGGGCCTTTCGATGATTTTGTTTTGACCTATGTATCGGGACCTGTCAAAACCCAATTGTTGTGTTCAGTTTAGTTCTATGTCAAACAAATCGGAAATCGGGAAACAAACTGCTGGACTATAAGTATGACATTGTTCCATGTATTTGTCCGATTGATATCTATAACAGAGGATTATATGATCACTTATCTTAAATGGAACATCATAATCTTTGTTCCACGAGACTTTGAAAGAGCTACGATTGCTGGTCAGTTCTTAAAGTCATACATGTAACTATAGTCATTAGACTTATCCAAGTGGGAGACTATTAGATAAGGTGTCTCAGTCTTTAACTATATTTAGTATGTACTTGACCCGGTTTGGCATGGTCCATTTGGGTTGCATGGCATCATAATAACTGGATAGACAAAATGAGAAAAAGGACACTTATGGTTTGTTAATATATTATAAGTTCTAATATATTATTTAATTAGTATTGATCAAGAATTAATTTGGAACTAATTTTGTGATCAAAAGAAGAATAATTAAATATATGGGGATTGTTTGTAAATCATTCATTCCTATGTAGTGGGCTTATGGTTCATCATTCACTAGATTGGGTTAGTACCCATTGGGTGCTCCATGGAGGTTAAAACCCATGGATCATATAGGAAATGAAAATTCATGCAGATTAGGGTTTACATGGTGTAACCCTATATGTGGCACACTATATAAAGAGCCCCATAGCAAGCAAAATCGGCACTAAAACTAAAAGGGTGAGGGCTAGCTGATTTTGTGATCAGGTGCTCTTCTCTCAAGTTATTCCAAGAGTTGTGGTGTTGTGTGAAACATTTGAGGCATCACATTTGGGGTGCTAGGCTCACAGGGTCTTGAAGGAATCCAAGCTACAAGAAAGGTATGTTATTCTATTAGTTTTCATATTACAAGTACCTTATGCCATGCTAGTTAGGATTAAAACCTTGGAAAATCAAATTTGCATGAATATTAGAGAAAACATAGATCCAAGGTTTCTAGGGTTGCATGCACTCCATAGGAGTGTTAGAATGCTCAAAACCAATCAATACCATCTACACGGATCACAAGAGCCTAAGGTACTTGATGGATCAGCCAAATCTGAACATGAGGCAGCATCGATGGTTAGATGTGGTGAAGGATTATGATTGCTAGATCATGTACCACATGGGGAGGGCCAACGTGGTGGCTGATGCTCTCAGCCGTAAGGCGTTCACTACTCCGATCAGAGTCCTATGTTTGAGGATATCGTGATTATACGTTATTGAGCGGATTCGTGAGGCACAGGTGGAGGCTATGAAGGAAAAGCACCAAAAAAGATAGTGTATTGTATGGCAAGTGGCTTCCTTCGATTATGATAGTTACAGATTGGTGACTCTACATTGGAGAGTCTACGTTCCGTATTGGGGCAGTGTACGCCAAGTTCTGATGGAGGAGGCTCACAAGTCGAGATTCTCCATTCATCCCGGGGTGATGAAGATGTATAGGGATCTTCATCCTGGTTATTGGTGGCCCTGCATGAAGCAAGATGTAGCATGGTACGTGGAGCGGTGCTTGACTTGCAGTAAAGTCAAGGCTGATCATCAGCAACCTCACGGCAAGATGCAGCCGTTGGTGATTCTCGTATGGAAATAGGAAGACATCACTATGGATTTTATCATGAAGCTTCCCAAGACTGCGCGCGGAGTGGATTCTATATGGGTCATTATGGATCGATTGACCAAGAACGCGTATTTCATTCCGATCCAGGAGAGTATTTCTGCGGAGAAATTGGCTGGGATTTATGTTCAAGAGGTGGTGACACATCATGGGGTGCCGGTATTAGTGGTTTCAGACCAGAATCTTCTTTTTACATCCAGATTTTGGAAGCGGTTTCATGACGAGATAGGCACTCGTCTCCATTTCAGTACAACATTTCATCCGTGGACTGATGGAAAGAGTAAGCGGACTATTTAGACTATTCAGGATATGATGCGTGCGTGTTGGAATTTGGTGGGAGTTGGGATACATATCTTCCATTAAGGGAATTTTAATATAGCAACAATTATCACACCATCATTCATCGACCACATTTATAGATGCTCTATGGGATGCAATGCAAGACCAAGATTTGTTAGGGCGAGGTCGGTCAGCGAGTTATGGGGAGTACCGAGATATTGCTCAAGACCACTGAGTTGATTCAGTAGGTTTGGAGTAGGCTTCAGACAACACAGAGTCAGCAGAAAAGCTATGCTAATAGGCACCGGTCAGATTTGGAGTTTCAGGTGGGAGATATGGTTCTCCTAAAGGTGTCACCTTGGAAATGTGTCATCCACTTCAGGAAGTGGGGCAAGTTGGGCCCAAGGTATATTGGTCCCTTCAGGGTTGTGGCTCTGGTGGGTTGGGTTGCATATCGTCTTGATCTTCTAGCCGAGCTCAGTCAGATTCATAGCACATTTCATGTCTCTCAACTACGAAATCGATAATCGTATGAATTCTATTGAGAGGCCAGTGGGAATTTAAGATCAAAGGACGAAAAACTTGAGGAACAAGGTTGCGGAGCTGGTAAAGCTGTAGTGGCTGCACTGAAAGGGGTCAAAGTGGACATGGGAGCCTGAGGAGGAGATGAGGTAGAACATCCAGAGTTGTTCGGGACAGCAGACTTCGAGGGCGAAGTATGATCCAAGCCGCAGGGGGGGTGGAATGTAACGGTCAATGTTTCCAAGGTATTATTCAGTTTTTTAATCATTTATTTAATTATTTTAATCATGTAAGTTATTGTTGGGTTTTGAGTATTGGGTCTTCATAAGTGGGCTTCACTGAGGTCGTATGTTGGACGTAAGCTTGGTGTATGAGAGGCATAAATGAATCAAAATGATCGCGGAGGCATGCACGTACGCACAACGTATGAGGTGGTACGCACAACGTAAGTGGTCAGACGCTCCAAAACCCTAAAATCGAGTCTTATCTTCCATTGTTGAGTGTGTGAGCTTTTGGTGATCATTTTTGTGCATTTTGAAGGAGTTGAAGAAGCTAGAAGTTTCTTAGTCTGAAGAGGAGGTCTTGGATCGATAACATCCACCCATTTTGCAAGAAGTTTGAGGTATCAAGTAGGATGTCCCAAAGGCTTATTCTTTCAGATCTAAGGTCTTCATGGACTCCTTCGGCATAAAGGTGCCAACTTTATGGAGTTTAGGGGCTTCATGCATCCACTAAGTCCTTTATTATGTCCTTTTTAAGCTTTAGAGCTTCTTATGGTCATGCATGGAAGTAAAGACAACAACTTTACGTGGTATTTCAACTTAAAGGGGTCATATCCACATTCTGGAACAAAGTCATAACGGGTTAGGAGCTTAATCTTGAAGTTTTTTGAATTGGTTGAGTATGTTGAGCGTACAAGCCTGTACACGCAACGTACAAGCCCTCGATGCAGTATGCTTAGCATACTAGCTAAGTACGCCCAACGTACTTAGTCTGATGGCATTTCAATAATGGACATTCAGTTTGGGCCTTTGTTTGGCTTGGATAGTTAGGGTTAGTTAGGCCATCTGATTTTGGTAGTTTTAGGGCCAAGTATGTTATTGGTCCTTGGGCTAAGGGCCATGTGAAGGAGTTGGGCCCAATTGAAAATTGGGCCATATTTTAGGCCTTGATGGATTGTTTAACCTTTAGTCCGATTGGATTGTGGTTATGGGCTCCATTCTTGGGCCAAGCTATGTAGGGGTAAAATGGTCTTTTTACACCAAGTAGAGATTTTTGGTTATAATGTAGATCCAAAATGTTAATTAGTTATTATGTGGCAATTGGTAGCTCGGGGAACTGTAGGACCAGCAGCGAGGGATCATTTGTTTCATTCAACTTTTCGAGGTGAGTTTCCTCATCGGGTTTAGCGGGTCTATGGCACCAAGGCCAACCCTTAATTGATTATGTTGATATACTTGTTGTCTGTGTGATACTTTTATATGCATATATATATATATATATATATATATATATATATATATATATATATATATTTATATATATATATATATATATATATATATATATATATATATATATATATATATATATATATATATATATATATATATAGACGTACGTTTATTGGGTGGGACCCATATTACGACTGTGGGCGGGGTCCTGTATCTTATTGGGCGGTGCGCGTTATACGAGTGTAGGCGCTCCCGTATCTCTTTCGGTGGGGCCCATTATGTGATGTGTTTGGTATGCGCTATCTTGGGGAACTCCCTAAGCTTTGTGCTTACAATTTTTATTTTATGATTCAGGTACTTCCAATTCCAAGGGGAAGAGCTCGGGTTGACTGCATCGCACACTCCATATGGATTCTATTTATGGGACATACTTTGATTTTCATGATGTTGACATATTTATTTTTTTGGGATGAATGAACAATGTTGTGGAATACTGATTTTACTTAAATCAAAAATGAAATTTTTGGGTCATAATTTTTGGATGTTTCAAAAAACTTTATAGCAAAAATGTAAAACATAGAAATTTTATTATTCCTAAGCCAACTTGTTTTAATATATGGTATAATATAATGATTGTGTATTTTTATAAAAGCATTTTTTCCAATTTTGTTATAGATTATATGTGGGAAAATGACTTGGAAAGGTAATTATATTTTCGTCTTGTTCACGTTTAGACAACTTTTTTTGTATACATTTAACTATTTAACTTGTTAAATGTCTTCACATATTACCATTGTCACATGTTATCTCACGTGACAATGATAAGATGTGAACACATTTAACAAGTTAAATAGTCAAATGCGTACAAAAAAAGTTGTCTAAATATTAACAATTTTTTTACAAAATTTTGAAGACGTTTTTTTTTCTTACATTTTCGTACAGTTTTTTTATAACTTTCATACAAGTATTTCTAAACTTTCTTTTACAACATTTTTAAAGTGTTTTATAGACTTTGTATGACAATTTCATACTTTTATAACATTATAAAATACATTCGTTAATACTAGTTTAGAACGTTGTATTAAAAAAATTAAAGTTTATAAACTTCTAATTAAAAATTATAAGAAATTATAATAATCTTAAAACATTTACATTATATAGATTTGTTTTTTATTTGAAACACATAATGCATACAAGCAAGCCTCTAGTGGAGAAAATGACTTATCCACCATACAATACACACAGAACGCATACAAACAAGCCTCTCGGTTCCAGTGGCGATCCACCATACAAGCAAAGGTTCTTGCTTCAGTGTCGATCCACTCAACGACTAATGGCTCTAGTGTCAGTCTAGTCTCTCGACGACTAATGGCATCAATGCCAGTCTAGTCATCAATAGATGGTATCTAGGCTAATAGCTCCATTGTTGTTCTACCATCAACCCCGAGTATCTAGGTTCAAAGTTCCAGTGTTGTTCTACCGTCAACTCCTCACATAATATGTCGACATATCATGCAATCAAACAATCAAACAATCTACAATTAACAAGCAAAAGCCTATACTAGTCTACTTGCCTAATCAACATGCCACAGTACCACTTCATCCTAACATACAAAGGATATATATATATATATATATATATATATATATATATATATATATATATATATAAACACACACACATAGTACAGTGAGATAAATCATCTGATCCAAATAGTTGAATCTTACAGTAGTCTCTACAATGGAACAACCAATTACAACCAGCTAAATAATAATCTGTAACATCTAAGATTTATCAGGTTGGTTTTTAACTTTTGGAATTTGAGTTTATGGCATTATTGGTATGCAAGATTGGAATCTTAACCTTTTCTAGTATGCGGGGCGTAACTCTTCTTATGCTGGGCGTAATAGACTCCCAGTGTGTACGCTGCGCGTACATCTTGTACGTTGGGCGTACGCGGCTCAGACCAAAACCCTAGTGATTAGGGTTTGTTCACTATTTAAAACCCATTATGACCCCAAGACCATCCCTCACCTCAGCCTCCACTGCGATTTCTACCCTCTTAGCTGACCCTTGCCATTTTTGAACCTCTTGAGCTTTGTAGTGAGATTTTGAGCTTCTTTAGTGGTGAAGAAGGTGGTGCAAGAAGAAAGCTTTGTCTCCAAGACTTTAGATCTAGCATTTTCTACTCATTTGGCACCACATTGATGTATAAAGCTCAAATTTTTGCTTGTGTTTCCTTAAGTTCTTTGTTGAAGCTAGATTTCCCCTTTGGACCCAAAAGGTTAGATTTTGGTGAGTATGAGCTACTCCTAATCCTTTTAGTTGCATTTCTAGTTAGGATCTAGGGTCTTAATGGTTAAAGGTGCAAGATTTGAGGTAGTTTGATCCCCATTCTTGAGATAAGATGTAGGAAAGGGCTTATAAGACTTGATCTTTGTTTTTGGACTTCTTGTAGCCATGTAAGAGCTTAAAGTTGCCAACTTTATAGCCCTAGAGGTCTTAATAAGTCCATATCTGAGTTTTGGACGTAAAATCTTAATGCATTAAGTATTTGCATGGATAGTGATATCGATGGCGCGTACGCCATAGTACACCCATGTGCGTCATGCGTACTGCCTCCAACTAAGGTATGCTGCATGTACCAGTGTGTACGCCATGCATACACTTCAACCAGCTTTGTTAAGCATTTGGCTCAAATCTTTGGGCCTTATGTGGGTTTTTGGGTTTTGATCATGGGCATGTGGTTTTGGATCAGTTGGGCCCTAGAATTCATTATTGGACCATTACTAGCTTAGTTGGGACTTTTGGGCCTTGTAGCCCGTAATGTTTACGAACTTTGAATGGTATGCCCATTAGTGAAGGAATGATCTTTGGGCTACTATGGAGGAACTTGGACTAAGATTTATGGGCTTTTTTATTAGGGTGAATTATAATCCTAATTTAGGGTTATTTGTATTATTGTTTAGTGTGACGTTTCAAACTGTTAGGCGAGCAGCTATTGTGTTCAACAGATTGAGGTGAGTCTTCTCACCATGGAGGTAGCCCATGGCATTCCAATGAAGACCATGGAGGGAGTCCATGGAAACCTTATATGCGTATATATGTGCATGGTATTATGTAATTATATGATTCATATGTTTTGGGAAACTCACAAAGCTTGTGGTTACAGTTCTATTGAATATTTCAAGTACTTCTATAGATAAGGGAAGGGCTCGGCTTGATGGCGCGATGTGCATTCTCCAGTGTTTTCATATTTAGTTTTACTCTGAACTTTAAAATAATATGGCTATGTAATGGGATTTTTGGACACCTTGTGGTTGATATTTATGAAGTTGAAAGTTGAAAATTTTCTATAAAAATTTGGTTCGTTACATAATTTGAGACCAGTCCTTAGTCAAATACATAATTCATCAAAGTTTAAGCAAAAGTCAATTGGTCAACCATCAACTGGTCAAAGTCAATAGTCAACACTCAACTCCTCAAGGTCAATGATTAACAGTTAGTACGCCATGACCCAACTTCTGGTCACGTCACGATCACTTGGCGACAAAACAGTCGTGGATCTAACTTACTCCTCGCGTCTCGACCTATGCTTGGTCATGTCGTGCTTCTCAGATCGATTTCCTTTCTTTCATTAAACACTTAATGCCTTAATACTAGTGTTCATACTTTCTAGAATACATCAAAATATAGAGTTAATGGATAAAGTTTCCAACATTATCCATTTTCATGTTTCAAACAATTTCTCATAAAAAACCTAGATCCAAAGAGGATGAAATGCTAACAAAACCTTGCATGGCTAAAATAGCATGATAACGATCACTTCTTTCCACCACAAGGGGTCTATGGGATCATCAAATACAACCTTTTGGCCTAAAATTATCCAAACTACATTAAAATATCATTTAATGGACAAAAACATGCTTGCAATCCTATATCTACTAAAAAATACATGAAGTGTAAGAACCGAGATTTTTTGGATAATTGCAATGTGAAGTGTTATTTTTTGTCAAGGGAATTTTGGTCCTTTTTAATGATATTTGGAGTTGTGAAATGTTTTGGATATGTTATATACATTTATCTTGTGCTATGAAACTTTAGGAATGTGTTATATTGATTTAAGAATAGAACAAAATTGATAGAAATGAGTTTGAGTTTGAGTTTGAATGGCACTGAAAAAAGTAATATAAGGCTCTTCCCAACATTACCACAACATGGCTAAAGTCTTACCATGGTGTGGTACTGAAGCGGTGATTTGGGGTGTTTCTCTGTCATAAGTTATATGAAATGTACTATGGCCCCAGGACATGGTGCGTGGGATTTACAGCGTGGTAAGGGAAGTAGATTGTTATGAAGAATGGATGCCATGACATAGCTAAAGCCAGACGTAACATCATTTAACCAACAATGACAAGGTAAGATCCTCGTCGCAACGTGGTATCTGAATAGAATAAAATCTGGACTTAGGGTTCATTTTTTCAGAATATATCTATTTTTCATGGAGAGCTAAGTGTTCAGCAATTTCAAGGTTCAAGAAGCTTCAAGGGTCAATTTAGCTTTCTTTGGACTAGATAAGAGCATCTCAAACTCTTGTTTTCAAGTTTGAGGTCATGATGTTAGATTTCTCCAACTAAACTTGTTATTAATGCTTAATTAAGTCTCTTAGAGCTTAATCCATGGTTTATATGAAGTTTTAATGGTTGAAATCCATGATTTGATTCTAGGGTTTTAAACCCTAGAAATTGAAGTGATGAAGAAAGATTCATATGTTATAATCTAGTTGGGCTAAGTGTTTATTAGCTTGATTGTTGTAGTTTGACAAGCATTTGATCAAAAGATAGTCAAATTAGGGATTTTTGTCCAATATATGAGTTTTTGGCTAAAATCACTAGAAGTGTCTTAATGGATTAAGAAATATGTGAGAGGTTTAACATATGTAAATGTAATAGGTGTTAGCAAGGAAATATTTGGAGCCCCTCAAAATAAGTTTTGGAGAAGTTGGAAGTAGGATTCTATTCTATAACAAAAGGTGAGTTATACTCCTCTTTTAGAGTATAATTATGTGATATGGAACATGTGAAAGCATGTGAATGTATGGATGTAATTATCGATTACATCATTGTTATATTGTATGATAACTAAATTGTGTTGTGTTTTATGATGTGTATGCTTAGTCATGTAAAGAGTTAGGTGTTGCTTGTTTTTTCGAATCGAAAATGTCTGGAGTCTGAGAACCACATCTGCAACTCTCTACTGCAGAGGAAGTGGACCAAATGTCTCTAGCCTAAAATAAGAAGTCTGTTTTTTTTTTTTAACTTCTATAGGCTGCTACAATAAACTAAAAGTTAAATACTATTAAAAAACTCCTTTGATGCCTACATTCTCACTATTGAAAATAGCCTATAAGAAAAGTTTGTCGATTTATAAATTTGGTCACATGTAACAAACACAACCATCAAGAAATCAACAACAAAACATCAAACATGTAAGGGTTCGTAGCCACGAGGAATGATGTATAAAAAAATAAAATAAAAAAACTCAACAAGAGTAGACATACTCCATCAGTAGATGAACAACCTATTTCCAACATTTTCATCTACACAAGTCATAACAAGAGTGTATCTATCTTGTGTCCCTTTGTCTCTTTGTTCTTCTTCCATATGTTATATGTTCATCATCTCAACAACACATTAAATAAGACATGCTTAATGATTTCCAATCGATCAATCCTTAATTATCATTATAGTTATTCATGGGTTTCTCCCGTGGGCTTCCATGGTGTTCTTGATTCCTGTTGGAAAAAAGGCTCAAAACCATGTTTTGTATACAACATGTAACTCAAGCAAGTTTTGCTAATCATTTACATCTGATTAACATTCTTATTCACAACATAATTTCCACCTTTTTACATCATAATTGACATCTCATTACAAATGATTTCATAATAATTGTAACTTCAACAATTACATAACAAAAATGATTTTAGCAAACAGTTAAAAAAAACCAACTTGAATTAATACCTGGTTCATGAAGGAAGTTGTGGTGGCTGGGGGAGGTTCATGACCGGTGAAGCAACGATGGTGAAGGAAAAAGGATGAATGTTAGGGACAAGAAGGAAGAAGGACGGCTGTCAGCGACGAGAAGGAAGAAGGATGGTTGTCGACAATGAGAAAGAAGAAGGATGACTGCTAGAAATGAGAAGGAAGAAGGATGGATGAGGCGGTGATGGTGAAAGGGGGTTGACCAGTGACGGTGCTATGATAATGAGAGGCTGCGATAATCGAAGCTTGAATGGAGAAGGAGGTTGCGACGGATTCCATAGGGGAAGCAAGAAGCTGCGTTTTTTGGGGTGTTGGCCGGCTATGTTTTAGGTTTTAGGTTAGGAGAGGTTTGAAGGTGTAAGTTAAACGTTGTGTGGTGTAGAACACGCACATATAGCTTTTAGTCTGAATCCTTCTAAAAAACAAACTGCTGTGAGATGGGAAGTGTTGCGTGTGTATTGCGCCATGCAACAATAATGGTCAGAAGATGTTTTTTTTACAAAAAACAAACAACTCCTTATATTAAGGGATCTTCGGGAAAGATTGTAATTAGAGTTTGCATGGAAACACAGATAATGATGACCGGTTGTTTACCACCCAGTGTATGTGTAGATGTTGGGTTACTTATGTGAAAAGCCAGATATTTGTTGTATGAATGTGTTGCATTTATGTTTTATAGAACTTATCAAAATTATAGTTTCAAAGATATTGTTTCCATGTGTTTACAGGTTCTGGTAGCAAGGTGTAGAGTTTGAGGACTTAGAAGCAACAAGGACATTAGATTAGACATTTGTTTCATATTTTATAGTTGTTTTCTTTACTTATGGTTATGATATGAATTGGTAACACCTGTTGATGTTTTTGGGAATAATTTTAAAAGGTATTTTTGAAACTCCGGCTTTGGTATCATGCATGTAAACTCTAATATTTTCCCAGAAATGTATTGTTAAATGTTTATGAAAAGCATGGGTTGTTAGATAAAGGCAGGAAGTTGATGACTTATAGATGTTAAGAAGGTTAGGAAATGCTTGAATAACTCAAGAACTTGCTTCACCATACAACAATGAGATTTATTCTTCTTCAAGAACCATCAAAAGCACCATACTTCAAGGAAATGAGGCAACGGAGGCTTGGGCTTTCAATATGGAAGGTTTCTAGGGATGGAGGTTGAGCATTAAGGGAAACTATGACAATTGTCAAAATTACAGTTAGTTCTAGAATTCAATAAACTTAGTTGCACGTATAGGCACGACACATGCTAAACTTAGTATCTATAAGCTAGGTTATAACCTACTAGCAACTTGGAAACAATTAAAAACGAGGGATAGTGTAATTAGATTTCACATTGATATATGACTTCTATAGCTACTTTAACTATAATAACTATCAAATTTGGGCCATTCCTTGACTTGAGAAACTTTGCATGAGTCATGTTGATACATCATATATGTGACCTACCAGTAGAAATTAGGCAAGAGTCTCATAGGAACTTAAGTCAAAGTTGAAAACTATGACTAGTATACTCAATTCTTCAATTTCACTTGAATCCTGGAATCACTATATAGAAATGCCAATAAAATGACAAAAACAAATTTCAAAGATTTATATAGCTAGAAAATAGTTATGAAACTCTAAAATAATTTGAAGTCTCAAAAATTCAATTTGTTTTGATATCCAAAGATAAACAAAATTCCAAAACCCTAAAAGCCCTAAAAACCTAAATTTTTATAAGTTAGGCGTCCAATATTCTATACAAATGGTTATGAAGCTTATGAGAACATCTTAGAATTATTAAAATTTAGAAAATATAATCAAGGAAATAAAATTTGGGTCATTAACATTTAACATTATTATATATGCCAAAAATCCAATTGTTATAAACAAATTTTTATTTAAAATGCATATTTTATAAAAATTTGGAAAAAAATTTATAGAAAAATAAGAGGAAAATGATTTGAATGAATAATAAAAGAAGAGAGAATCTTCGTCCTCCCTCTACTAAATCGGCCATCGAGCCCTTCCCCAAAATCATAATCATTTTTTTCACTCTCTCACACACTCCACCTCACACTTTTATCTCTAAAATTTTCTCTCTTCCTTCTCTCTAGAAAAGATGAACCTAGGAGCAAAATCAGTTGAATAGATTTTTTTCATTTGTTTATACATGAGTCCACATACAATTTTATTTTTTGGTGACCGATTTCGGTGGAGAGAAATGCCAAAGAGATGATGAGAGAGATTGGGTATCTAAAGACACAGAATCTCTCTTTTCTTCTCTTTGAACTAAATAATTCCATGCATGGTCTTCAAACCATGATGCATGTGATGAACATCAAGTTTAAAAGCTTGATGATCAAAGTACATTGTTAAGAATGTTCATAAATGATTTATTCACAAACAAATATCTAAAACTCCTTTTCTGTTCAAATCCGATTTTTACCAGAATCCCAACAACCAAATAAGAAGATCTAGAAATCTTTAGAAAATAAATATTTTTTCTCGAATTATTGTAATTTTTGCAAGGAAATAGGAAAATAAATAAAACAAAATACTTCTTGAGATCTATACATTCTGGATAAACTCATAAATGGCCTATAAAGTAAATAAACATCTCCCTTGAAGTTTCACCAATTGTTGTTACTATTTTCTATGATTTTTAATTTTCTTTGTGTTTAACTCAAATATATCATAAAACCAAGTTCTGAGATATGAACCGAACATCTAAGAATTTTCGCAACTTCTAGATCTTACATACCGCTTAAATAAATATTTTATTTTTCATAACCTATTTCTATTTTTCCATGATTTTTGTGTATTTAATGGACTAAATCAGGGAAAATAGTTACACTTTCCCATATATCATGAATTTACTAGGACCTCTTATATTATATTAGGATGCTAAATAGTGACTTTTCCATATTGTTTACGAATGAAATGCTTATTTAATGGAATAAATGAGGAAAAATATCTAAACCATTCCAGAAATCATATAAAATGACCAGAGCTCCATTGATTATATTCTTACCAAAAGTGAAAAGTTTGAGAGTTTGTTTCAACTGTTTGCTATTTATTTCCATTTTCCTAAGATTAAACACCCACAAATCTAAAAATCGGACTCCGTTGTTTGAAAATCAATTTTGATATTTTTTCACCTGTTTGCTATTTATTCTAATGTTTCTTACATTAAATACACTTAAATCATGAAAATAAGACTCCACTATATGAAAACCACTATCAATATTTTCCCAGCTCATATATATTGTATATAAGTTGTACAAAGAGATTGATAATTTTTCTAAATTGGTTGCTATTTGTCTTGAATTTGTATTGATTCAAGTAGTTAAATAAAGGAAAACTAGCTATACATATCTAAAATTCATGAAAACATTTCTGGAAGTCTTTGACTTCAGTTGGAACATAAATAAAAAGTTTTTTTAATTTTAATTCATGTTTTGCATTTAATTAGAATTTCTTGGTGCAAGACACATTTAAATTAATAAATCCCAGATTTTATTGATCAAAAGTGGCATTTGATATTTTCTCCAGTTTAGGGACACCGTGAATCAGTTACAAAAAATTTAAAGAATTTTTCATGATTATTTACTATTTTCATGATTTTGTTATTATTCAAGGAATTAAAAAAATCCTTTATTTGCTTAATTTACTTAGATAACTTTAGTACATAATTTTAGCTGTTATTTTCGTTCCCTGTGTTCGATACCCAACTTATCTAAACTATCTTATTAATCAAGTAGGTACACTACCCATCGCATATTAGTTACTCTTAGATTAGTTGGTTTTAAAACTAGTACTTCAAATATGTTGGATAAGGTGTCTAAGTCCATAACTTATTTGGTATATACTTGACCCGACCCGGCATGGTCCATTTGGGTTGCACTTCACCCGAACTATTTATGGATAATTTTATGAGAGTTATACACATATGTTTATTAATATATTGTAAGTTATAATATATTAATATGAAGTTATTTAATTAGTCTTAATCTTAAATTAATTATGAATTAATTTAGAGATTGTGGGCTATTGTTTTATATGGTGTGAGCTAACACTCATTAGTTAATGTGCTAGGCTTATATGGAAGTCCATGGATGATCCATGGAGCTTTTAACCCATGGATCCTTGGAAAAGGAAAGGTCATGGGTTATTAGGGTTTCACCCTAACCATGCACACTATATAAGCATGCTTGTGTTGCATGAAATAGCCACTAGTGTGAGTGTTTGTGTATGGCCGAAATTTATAGTGTGTATACACTCTATTAAAGTTTTCCAAGTGTTTGTGGTGATTTGTGATTTCCATTTGAGGCATTCACACTATTGGTGCTTGGCTCTCAAACTCCAAGGAATCAAACTCATCAAAAGGTATGTAATCTCATCTAATTCTTTTATGTTTAAAAGTACTCCATGCCATGTTAGATAGGTTATGAACCTTGGAAAATTATTATTTTGCATGTATTTAGACAAACATAGATCCAAGGTTTATTAGGGTTGCATGCATACTTAGGAAGTGTTAGATTGCTCAAAACCCAACAGTGGTATCAGAGCCTAGGCTTGTTTTCTTGAATACTTGATGCAAATTGCTGAAAAATGTCGAAAAACTGCATTCTGCACAGCAGACTCGCCGAGTCCATGTGTATATTCAACTAACTCGCCAAGTCAGTTCATGCACTCGACGAGTTGGCAGGCCTGAGTGCAGATTTTCGAGTTTTGGTGCTGGAATTTGTCTAGAATCATTACCTTAGACTGTTTTGGACTCATAAAACCTGTTTTTGATGTGGTAATGATGATGTTGGACCAATTTCAAAGTTATAATCAAAATTTCAAGTTTATATGTGTTCATATGATTCTTGAAATTGTTGATGTGGATGTTCATGTTCATATGAGTTTTGTTAGATCACAGGAATTATTTGCAAATGGTTTTTTAGTTGATTCTTGATCTTAATGTGTTTTAATGGAAATTCATAATTTGTCCTCAAGTTATGGAAATCCAAAAGTTTTTTCTTTTAAATGTTTTTTTAAGAAGTCATAAGTTACACTTTTGAAGAGTTTTTCTAATAAATGCTTTTATAGACTTCATAACTTGTCCTCAAGTTATGGATTTCCAAGAGACTCTTCATTAAAAGTATTAAACACTTAATTAGAACTCATAAGTTATGAATATCCAAAAGTTTATGAATTGTTCAAAACTTTCCCTCAAGTTTTGGAATTTGTAAAGTCTCACACAAACTTTAATTCCAAACCCTTAGAGTTTTAAAAGTTAAAATTCAACACTTATACTATTTATAACATTAATGGTTAATTATTATATATGTATAAGAACAAGTCGTTTTACCATTAGTAGGCCTCATTCACGAAGCCGGTCTATAAGGTGGATATAAGGTTGTTGCCTATAAAATGGCGACTTAATGGGTGTCCACTCTCACCCACCGCTTGCTTGACTGGTGGAGGGTCGTTAGCCGAACGGGTAAGACAAGGACTTATAAATTCTCATTAAAAGTATAATGATTATTATAAAGTAACTAAATATTTTTATTTAATTCCCAATCTTAGTTACTTTAGGAAAAATGTGAATTTGGTGCTAGCCCATGGAATTCACACTTTGTACCTTACCAAGTCGTTGGTGGAGCGTGTGTGGTTAACCGGCACACTATCTTAGACTAGTAAGGATCACGAAGGGTGAGTTGATGTTTGTCATAGTTAAATGGAGCGTGTGTGGTTAACCGGCACATTGATTAGGTGATAATATTAAGGGTACCAAGTGAATTGGTATGGTTATTCACACCTTGTTTTTTGATCCTCGGCATCCCAGTCACAAAGTTTGAGAGGGCACACTCGAGATTGAAACATGCCATTGAAAAGTTCAATGAATCTCAAAAGATCTAGGAATTTCCAATCCAATTAAAACCTAATAAATTATTTCGTTTTTCATGGTGGAAATTGGTGAATCGTCATTTGCCTACCTTCAAATATTTTATAGCTTGGATTACGGCATCCCTCTTCCAAATTATAAAATATTGTGTTGGGTCCTAGCCTTAATATTTCATATTGGGTGTTATATTAAGGATTTTGAATCAACTAACTTGATTTTCTCTCATTATAGATGTCTGGTTCAGACAACTATGATCTTCCCAAATCTCTTGAAGATGGTGTCCCTCAACATCATGCTTCACTTCCTCCACCTCCTCTAATTATTCTCCCTCACCTACAAGTTCTTGAAAAGTTTAAAGTCACTTAATCCCTGTTAGCAAGAATAGTCTATGTGTGCTCACATCTTGAAGATAAAGTCACATATTGACAAGCCGGAAGAGTTGGGTGTCAAAGTCTCGTGAAATTTGGATGTTTAATCATTTTCTTAGTAACATAGTGAGTCACTTTGGGACTACTATGAGACAGACTATGACATGACCCTTAATGATGTTATCTATTTGCTTGGTGTTGTGGAATCAGCAATGATTTGGAACACCAGTAAAGCAAATTTGATTAAAAGAACAACTTCCCAAGTCTTAAATGGACATTGATAATGGTAGCATTCGATATCTAGAAAAAGATTTCTCTTCCCAATGGAAAGGGATCGGCCATAGTCAACTCGGTTGACCAAATGGTAAAGAGAAAGGCTAAGTCCGAGATAGTCTCATGTGCCATTACCAAAGGGTCTATATGTTTTATTGCCAAAGGGAGGGAAACTGATTGCAAAGCTGCCATATTTACCTGAAAGATCATAAGATTGATCAAGTCAAAAAGTTTGACTCTACTTCAGTTAAAGTCCACTGACTAGCTCTATTAAGTTCCTATTTGGAGATTCTTAATACATAATGTGAATGGGTCACATGTTGATGTTTTTAAGAATCAAAGAAAAGATAGGAAACTTAAAGTAAGTATATGTTGATTCTGATTGCGAAGGTGGGTTTCGATCGCATGGTTTGGCAATCAGAATTTTGAGTTGTTGCTTAAGAGTTATAATATATTGCTTAGGAATAGATAACAACAAGGTTTTCATGTGGATTGTAAGGATAAGTTTTTCCGCCAAGTTTTAAAATAAAAGAAAAAAAGGATTTTAATTTTATTTATTTTAAAAATATCCTTACAATGGCATCTGTGGAAAATTGTTGCTTATATGTTTCCAGTATTAGCAATATTGGAAAGTGGATTTGATTCTTTCATTTGTGGTAATGTCTGAATTTACCAAATGAAGAAAGTATTTCATCACCCAAGTTTCAATTGGACAGAAACTTGGAATCATACAAGTTGTATTGTATGATGAATGAGAATTTTCATCTTTGAAAATTAAGACTAATTCTTTGATCACATGTATATGTGAGTCAATTGAATGACTAAGGAATTAGGTACACTGGGTGTGTGCTGGTCAAGGTCCACCACAAAGATTGATTTGTCATGATTTACTAAAGATTAGTAAATATGATTATACTTATGAGGTTAAGTATAATTTCGTAACACTGGAAAGGTTACAATGTATGACAAAACAAATGAGAAGAATCAAATTAGGCAAAAAAATAAAAGTTTCTTAAATCTAAAAGGATGGGAGAGTACTTTAGTATCATATTTCATGATCATCTTAATGATTATGAAACCATATCACAAATTCATACTCTAAGGACGTCTTAGTGCATTGTTATGGCTAAGAAGAGAGGTCATGAATTGTTGGATTGGTTAAAATCAAGAAGATGAGTCATACTTCGTTCCAAAACAATTCTTAGAGTCATACTCCAAGATTGTAACCTTGAGTGACATAAAGGAATATTTATTAACACTAGGCAAATGTAAGAGTAAAATGTTTTCTACTCTTGTACATTTGAGATTAGTAAGTTGTGATGTCTTGGATGAGACACAGACCAACTACGACCAATTGTGTAAAGTGTTAGTCTTGATAAGAATCCGCACTATCCCTTGAATATTTGTTTTGTCAAGGAATGGTTCTTGACTGGGGAAACTTATATGTCAAGGGGACAGTGGGAGCCTTAAAGATCCTGAAAGAGTTTCAAGATTTAATCAAGAGTAAAACTTGTAATTTATCACTAGCATACGACTTAAAGTTTGCAACCTATCGTGTTGACATAATTATTATTTCTGTACCTACTTCAAATAAGTTGAATTTGCGTGTGAGTTATCAGAGTTCAACTTGGAAGCATTGGTGAGCCTTGTGCTACCAAGGTGACAAGAAACTAAGATTGAACAAGTTTAATCCATGTAAGGCTGAATTTGTCACTAACCTTATCTTGTGATTATGGTTTTGACAAATTCACATGGATAGGAACTCATACACTATAAAATCTAAGTATCATAGGGTTTCTCTCCGATTCATGAAAATGATGGTGAGGAAACGCTTTCACTAAGTATATTTTACGTAGATATCAATTGTGTTATTTGCATTTTCAAAAGTCATTAGTGGAGCGCGTGTGGTTCACCGGCACACTAACATGGACTTGTGAGATATGGCAACGGTCTAAACAATTAAGACTATGATTACGGTATCCCTTTTCATAGTTCTGAAAATTGTTTAGACACACATGTGAGCTATCTAAGAAAGGGTGTATGAATCTAAATTTCAGAAGTCCAACAGATTTCTGGAAATATGTCAGAGCTAGTGGGACCATAAGTGTTATGTTGATAATCATCATGTTAGTGGGAGCATGATTATTACGTTTAGTGTTGCATGTTAGCAATGTTAGTTATAGAAAACAAAGTTTCAATTCGTGAAGTTGTAGGGGTTGAAAAGTTGTTTTGCTATAATTAAGGGAGAGGAAATTATACTTCATTTCAATTCTAAAGCTTAGATTGAGATTTTAATTATCTTTAGTAAAGAATATATATATATATATATATATATATATATATATATATATATATATATATATATATATATATATATATATATATATATATATGAATTTTATGTTGGAATGGTTCAACTTGAAGAAATTCTATATATATTGCGTTTTCAAAATTTGATTATGATTACGGCATCCCTCTTCATAATTAAATTTTGAAAACATGGCAAATAAAAAATATTGTAGCAAAAGACTGGTCTAGTATCATGTCTTTATGTCAAACATCATGAATCGTGTCCCATATGCTTCGGATATAGGATCGATTGCATGTGCTATAATATTCATCTTTTCTAAATTTTCCAAATGTTTAAGGAATTGAGAAGGGAAAAGTCTAGAACTGGATATGACTAAAGTGATTAAGCAATTGTCGAGGACAAATCTGAGGTTCGCCAAAGATTGGTTGCTCAGGGAAAGTTGGAAATATGATGTAAGTTGTCGAAAAGGACCGTATTGACATTTTCTAAAAGGAAGTAACTCTTGTTCGGAAGTGATAGTCAAAATGGGACTATGGAAATGTCTCCATAGGTGGAAGTTATTCAATCTATGTAAGATTAGAAATCCTTAATGCAAGAAGGATGTTTAAAGCAATGTACTTTGAATATGAGACTTCCGTTCCATAGAAGTTGACCTTCTTTGGAATACTCTGTAATGACTGGTGACAAGGTTTTGGTGACTTTGTGAATAATCATTACAAGAGGAACATTGCATAAAAGTTTAAAATCTAACAGATTTTTTGGTAAATGATAGGACTCAGGGATTCTCACATTTACATTAAGGATTTGGGATTGTGAAATGAGTATCATTGGAATCATGTTCAATTGATCTACATCACAATGTAAGGATCATAGACAAACATAGTGTGCATACTTTGAGTATGGCATAACTATTGTTTAGAAAAAAAAGTGTACATGCTAGGAGCATGGGACGACTGTTGTTTTTTATTCAAGTCTTAAGTTGATTGTTTGAAACATTATACAATGAATAATGTGTAATCAATATAGTGATAAATAAAAGGTGGTTCTATTTATATTCAAAAGGGTTCTGAGACCATATTGGATTCGATTATTATTGTGTTTCACTTTGCATGTTTTGACTTCCAAAATAGCTAGGTTATTCTTTCTGAATGACTAAGTTATTTAAACACTCCACAGTCGTTCATATATTGGAAGTAGGTATGAATCAAGACTGTCATGAATCGAGTTTGTAGATGGCTAAATGAGTTTAGTCATAGCAATGGTTGCGACAACATTCATGAGTTCTCATAAGTTATGAGTATTGGAATAAACCCACGCTCACTTGTATCACTTCATGGAATTTATCTCGAGTGATCGTGAGACGGTAATATCATATTAATCTTCAAACCTAGAGATATGAGTTGTTACCTATGAGTTGGTTGTGCATCGATTGCGCGTAAACGCATCAGTAACTTGATGTTATAAAACGTGCCTTTGTGTACAATTCAACAAGTAGTAGAACAAGCATATGAGTCGAAGTTTATCTATTCCTTCTAGAAATAGAAGCGATATCTGGGCCCCTCGATGATTTTGTTGTGACCTATGTACCGGCCGGTCAGAACTAAATTGATGTGTTCGATTAAGTTCTTTGTCAAACAAATCGAAAATTGTGTAACAAACTACTGGACAATAAGTACGACGTTGTTCCATGTATTTGTCCGGCTGATATCATGAGAACAGAGAATTATATGATCGCTTATCTCAAAATGGCGCTTCATAGTTCAACAGAATTTTCGAGAGCTACGATTGCTGGTTGGTTCCTGAATTAATATAGGCAAATACAGTTATTAGACTTATCCAAGTGGGAGTCTGTTGGATAAGGTGTCTAAGTCCATAACTTATTTGGTATATACTTGACCCGACCCGACATGGTCCATTTAGGTTGCACTTCACCCGGACTATTTATGGATAATTTTATGAGAGTTATACACATATGTTTATTAATATATTGTAAGTTATAATATATTAATATGAAGTTATTTAATTAGTCTTAATCTTAAATTAATTATGAATTAATTTAGAGATTGTGGGCTATTGTTTTATATGGTGTGAGCTAACACTCATTAGTTAATGTGCTAGGCTTATATGGAAGTCCATGGATGATCCATGGAGCTTTTAACCCATGGATCCTTGGAAAAGGAATGGTCATGGGTTATTAGGGTTTCACCTTAACCATGCACACTATATAAGCATGCTTATGTTGCATGAAATAGCCACTAGTGTGAGTGTTTGTGTGTGGCCGAAATTTATAGTGTGTATACACTCTCTTAAAGTTTGCCAAGTGTTTGTGGTGATTTGTGATTTCCATTTGAGGCATTCACACTATTGGTGCTTGGCTCTCAAACTCCAAGGAATCAAACTCATCAAAAGGTATGTAATCTCATCTAATTCTTTTATGTTTAAAAGTACTCCATGCCATGTTAGATAGGTTATGAACCTTGGAAAATTATTATTTTGCATGTATTTAGACAAACATAGATCCAAGGTTTATTAGGGTTGCATGCACACTTAGGAAGTGTTAGATTGCTCAAAACCCAACAAAATACACATCATTAACCTATATGACGGACTGCATAACTGATTGACTATCAAATTTGTTTGAGTATATCAATACATTTATTGTTACTATCGAATTATCAAGGTGGCCGATGATATCACTTCAACCAAAGGTCAGAAGGAACAAACCAACATTGACAATATATATTTTTACCATTCATCATATCACGTTTGAGTGTTCCTTGTATGGTTGCAAGTTAGTAGAAAGGGTCGGAGTATGTCAAGGTGAAACATACTACAAGTCAAATCCTATATAGCTCCATTTCGAGGACATAAGATATACCAATCTAGAATTACTCATGAAAAATTCAATAAAGTAGTATCTATCTGTGATTTACTCCAATGCATGATCTTTTTCTAGTATATTTGAGTGTTAGTTGCATATCTATATAATATTCGTCTATATAGATAATCAACTATTCTCTCATGTTGTTTTAATTTAGAAATTCCTTGCTACAAAGAATGGCATTTTATGGAAATTTTGAATTGAAATTTAAGGAAGTTAATAAACATGCAAATGGAACAAAAAAAACAAATTAATGCAAGATTTTTGGATTATTGAAATGTTGTTACTCCTTATGCTTATATGGAACGAAACATTATTTCTTTTTATGTGTTGTATAAATATGAATATGATTTTAACTTTGATAATCGGCAATTAGGAAAAATATAATAGAACTACTGATAAACCATTAGAAAGTTTAAGTTCAAAATTCTCAATCCTATGAAAAAATATGGTTTTCTTGTTGCCCGTCATCAGGTACAACGCCCTATGTCTCAATTTTCTACTTTCTTTTAGTCCCTACATGTCAATAAAAATATAAGTACTACATCTTGTGTATCATCAGGAAACTATGCATGCCTCTAATGAATCATCTCATTGCAGTGGAAACGTATAGAAAATTTAATATGAAATTCGTAGGACTAAAACTATTTTATACTTATTGAGAAAACTTAATATGAACTCTCCCATTGGGTGAAGCAAAAACTATAAAAGCGAATTTGTTAAAGTTCAACATGCACCATTAAATACTATAATTGTGAAGCTTGTGACCATTACAACAAATTTTCAATTGATATGTTTGAAATATGGTATATGTTTAGAAAGTGGAAATGCACAATTTACCATATGTTTAAGTGATAATGAGTAAGAAGCACTTAAATTTTTTCATGTCATACGAATGAGAAATTTGTTACTTCAACTCATTAGTTTATCCATTCGAATACAAAGAGATATTGGATCATGTTTAACATTCCTCACAATAGAAAAATGTCTATCAGGGTCGGTCCAAGCCTATGATGACTAGACCATGATATCACACCCCAAAACCGGAACGGTGGAAACATTCTGGGGTGGATGACGTCATGTCAAGTATCACAACATATGCAGTATAGTAATCAAAGTACAACAATCATTGCATTAATAGTAATAGTTTTACATGAATTACATTCTATAGAGACATCAAAGTAATACAAGTAGTAATATAGGTGCAGCTTGGTACAAGGTTGTCTCCTAAAAAGCTCCTAGGATGTACCTGTCTATTGCTGACCTGAGAATACAATTTGTTTTGAAACCGAGTATCAACATTTTTATAAATGCTGGTGAGAGGCGTTTAATGAAGTAGAAGCGTTTAACAAAGTAGAAGTGTTTACTGAAGTAGAAGCATTTAACAAAGTAGAAGCGGTTAACGAAGTAGAGGTGTTTAATGAAGTAGAAGCGTTTAACAAAGTAGAAGCGGTTAACAAATTAGAAGCGTTTATCGAAGTAGTAGCATTTATCGAAGTAGTAGCATTTAACGAAGTAGAAGTACTTAACGAAGTAGTATCATTTAACAAAGTATAAGCATAGAAGCATGGAAGAAAACTTTGATGAAAACTTTGGAAAACCTTTACGCTTAAGAAAATCATGACTTGGTATCCTTTTGTAAAATAAGTTTGAAGACCTTTAGAGATCCTTGAAAATTCTTTCATAAACAAGTTTTCAATATAGCTTTGATAAAACAATAGAAGTAAAGAAAAAACTTTCTTTCAAATATTGTTGTAACTGATTTTGAAGTAAAACATACAGCGTGAGAGTCAATTTGAGAAGCGATTTTAACAAGTAAAGATGTTTGGTGAAACAGCTTACAGTGTAATAAATCCTTGTGCATGCGGGTTATCAATCACATATGATTGGCATGATAACTAGCATGTTTTAACTTGTATTCCCCCCCCCCCCCCATAAAAGCATGTAAAAACAATTAAAAGGTTAATTCAGGGGTATGAACTCACCAGTTGTAAGTGGATCGAGGGGAGGTGTCGGTTGGGTGCTCGGTGTCAAGTAAAGAATTGAACGCACTTAGTGACCTATTAACATATAATGACATATGTTTACATACAATTAGTAATTATAATACTAATTAAACACGTATACACATCTTAATGAGCGGAAAACACTTTGGTCAAGTGTTAGGAGTGTCCCGGGTAGCATCTAAGGGAGTGTATGGCCTAGTGAGGGAGTTTAGTCTTCAAGAGTAAACTCTTTATACAGTTTATGGCCCTAAGACCTTATCCCCATGAGTTTACGGCTGTAAACTCGTGGGTGGTGTGTTTTTGGATGCTTCAAGGTCTTATAACACTCATTGAATCATGCTAGAGTCGAATCAAGGGCTAAGTAAGTGATTGGGGCTCAAAATGGACACTTTATGGAGTTTACGGTCCATGACCACTCCTTGAGGAGTTTAGGGCCATAAACACATGATTTTACGGTCTTAAACTCATGTTTGTCCATTTCCTTTGTTGTTTGGTGGTTCTAACTCATGCACGTAAGGTTCTAGTCACTTATATGAGCATAAGAAAGTGTTAAAGGCACTTAAACACCTTGGAAAGGTGTTTACGGTCTAAGGAGATGTTCTTGGGGAGTTTACTACCTTAAACACATGAGCCTACGGCAGTAAACTCATGTTAGTCCATGAATCACGTTTTTGGTGCATCAAACGAAGAATTACAAGGCTCTAGGCACTCATGGAAGCCTTTGGAGGTGTTTAAGGTGTAGTTTAATCATTCAAAAGGGGTTTATGGCCCTTGAAGATGGGTTTAAAGTCTAAGGATTCTCTTAGACCGTAAACTCATGTTTACTCCCCATTTGCAAGGTTTTGGTGTTCTAAGTTCGTGTGTGTAAGTCCACAAGTCGTATCTAAGCTCCGTAAGTGGTTTGGAAGGGTTTTTAAGCATTAAAACCCCATTTATGAGTGTTTACGGTCCATGAAGGTGTTCCTGGACCGTAAACTCATGTTCTTGAGGGTTTTAGCTAATTTAAACACGAATTTGTAAGTTAAACGAGCTAGACAACAAGTTAGGATAGATCACTTACTAGTTTGGGGCTTGATAGAGGCAATTTTTGACCAACCCGTTTTGTAGAGAGAGAAAGAGTGTCCAAGGTGGGAAAAAGGTGGGAATGAAACCCACTCAACCCTTATATAGGGTGGGGTTTATGGCCTAGTTGGGGTTCACCTGACACCAACTACGAACGGGGTTTTTCACGACTACCGTTAAACACGGCGAATTTTTAAAATTATACTACCTTAATTTTGGTTCGCATGACGAATATTATTTAAAATATTTATTCAGGTTTAAATCCGGTCAAAATATTTTCGGGATAAATTGACTAATTTTTGACTTAATTAATTTCGACGTTAAAACTAACGGAAATTTTTGAGTTGATACATCATCCCCCCGTTAGAGGGAATTTCGTCCCGAAATTCAGGTTTAGGCAAGGAAGTAGGTATGAATGATTGAGTACAGGTATGGGGGTACTTCCTATTCGGTTGGTCCTCGCACTCTCAAGTGAACTCTGGTCTACGCTTAGCCTTCCAACGAACGTTCACTTACGGGATGCGGATTCCGTCTCGTGCAGTTAGCGATTCCTACAGGTTCGGCTACGATGTTAGGGTTCCAATGGTTTCTATCAAGATGAGTGGGATACAAAGAGTGACGCCGGGCAAACACTGATCAAGTCTAAGAAGTGGATTGATTTGGGGTGAAACTTGTGGAATTTCCGAAAGTAGTAGTGGTCTGACGAGGGTTGGACCAATTCTTATAAAGAATCTCAGATGGTCCTAAGCTCTCAGAAAGGTAGAGCTTTTCAGTACTTAGAACATAGCGTACTTCTATGGTGAGATCATCACTGGAGTGATCGCCATTCCGAAGTTCCAAACGTTCTCTCTCATACTGGAAGTGTAGTCCTTCAGGTTGGTTCTTAGAAAGCTCGGGTTTTCCTTGGATTTGTGTTCCCTATTGATTGGCTTTCAGAGGTTTTCTAGATCATCGGATGGATTGCGTGTCCATGGGTATCTATTTGCTATAGAGTTTCTATCTCAACCTAGTGCGAAACGAATCTGCACTTCTGGTTCTTGAGACGTTTCTCTTGGAAACTCTCAGGGTCGGGGAGATAGAGTTTCACCAGACAAGTGCTTAGAAAGTTTTTAAACTTTACATTATCGTCTAGTTAGCGCTTTCACGATATGATCCTTAACGATAAAGGATCATGCTCTTACTTGCCTTGTTGTTTCATGAATAACAGGCTCTTCTCAGGGCTGACTCAATCCTTAGAGATTTTCTGAAGTGTTGGACTATCTCGGGAGCTGGTTCTACTATTTCTGCGCGAGATAGTATTCTTGGAACACCTAGTAGTCCAATGAATCTCTAAGACATGTCTTATTCTCCAATGCGTTGGTTTATCTTAGTTGCCGAAAGCGCGTTCTCTTGTATAATCCACCGACTAACACCTAGACTGGTGTCTAGTCTATAATCTCTTCGGGATTTGGGTTATAAGGCTCAACACAATCTACTTGCAGACTTAAATCAAGTATTCTTGGCTACGGAGGTTATCCTGCGGTTCTCGGTATTCTAGTGTTCGCTTCATAGAATGCAGTCTATCGTCTACAGGGCGACAGTGACTTCTTCCACCTGAGGGGGCAGAGTGTCTTGGGCACTTCTTGTTGGTAACGGGGTGGACGAAGTGCCTGAGTAGTGCGAGCATCTTCTACAACTACTCTTCTGTAGGTTCTAAGTTTTCTCGATCTAGGTCAAATCTAGTGAGTATAGGGTTCCATCACTCGGAACTTTAATATCCTCATCCACTCTTCTCAAATTTCAACTTGTTATAGCTTCCAGTTTTTGTGGGGACTCTGATGAGATGCTTACTTTGTGGGATTAAGCGTGAGTGGATGGTCGTAGTCAATGTACTTGACATCTTACAATCAGATTTCCTTACCAACCGAGGGTGTTAGCTACTATGTTGGCTTAAGCGGGATGACAACAAATTTCGGATTTGTGTTCATTATAGTAGCTCAATCCTGCCGTGGTTCTCTTGACTCTAACTCCTCTTCAATGGAATAGGATGAAGGGTCCTCCTGGGGTTTTACGGAGTAGGCTTCGAGTGGTTATCTTTTTCTGGGATACCTGCAGTGTCTTTCGCTTCGGGTTCTATCTATCTAAGAAGGGTTGGTTAACAGCGCGCGGTACCCTTCTCATGGGTACTTCGGAAGGTTTGAAATAAGAGGGACAGATGACGAATCGAATTAGGTTTTATTATTTTTAGTTTCGGAAGAACCTTTATTTGCCGAAATGGCTACGGTGAAAGTTCTTTTTACACAGCACTAAGGATTCACACATGGTTGCATGAAGTCGAACCATGATTGATAGAGGCGTCGAAGTTGGCATACTTCGACATGACATGGAATGAGAGTCGATAGGGTCATGTGCTGAACAGGTACACCAGTTCTTGGCATCTCGGGCTTCTTCTCGTGTATCACTATCGCAGATACTTGGACCGATAGAGTCGACACGGAATTATAGAGGGTCCTGAGTGTTTCTGAGTAAAGTACCTTTCATGAATGGATTCTCACGAGGCCTTTCTATAATCGCCTAACATATACTAGTCATGTATAATTTAAGGTGGGGAGGACTGTTGACTGGGTGACTCCGCCTTAAATCCACAACCAAACAAGGAACAGGAAATGAAGCGGCATTCACTCACTCTAGGTCTATCCATCTCAATTATACATGGCCGTAACGTATATATCTAAACATTATAGTTTTACCTGATGAAATTTTAAATTTTATAACAGTGCTGCGACTTTCGCCTTATCAGGGAAGTATTTACATTTAGAATTAGTCTTTTAACGTTTTCGGTTAGTTATCTGAGATTGAGAGACATACTAAAATCTACTGGGTTCCTTGATGCTTCTCCCCAAGCATTAGTGTTAGATTCATCCTATGTCCTTGTCTTTTTTTTCCGTTGGGCAGTCCCTTTTGAAGTGTCCCATTTCACCACATAGGTGGCATACTAGGCTGGTCGTCACATTGGTGGCTGATGTATTAAACTCAACCGGGGTTTTGCAGATGCGAGCAGTATTCCCCTTCCGGTTGCACCTAGTGCAAAGGAGTTCCCGACATATACCATGATGATGGTAGCTACACTTGTTGCAGTGAGGAAGGTTCCCTAGGTATGGTCTTCTTGAAGTCGGGGTGGAAGAGTTGGCAGGGGTATTGACTGTCTCAGTTCGTTGCCCTTCAGAAGGTCCTTGTGCCGAGGTACTTCCTCCTCGATGTTGAACTTTCTCTTCAGTGGATTTGGTTGAGGTTCTTGGGTGGCTGGGTATGCAGGTGTTGGTTGCTGTTGTCCATTACTTGGATCAGAATTCCCGATAGGGCTCTTGCTAACATTGGCGTTGTTAGCATTCAGATGAGTCATGACAGCTGCTACGGCTGCCAAGATTGCAGCTTGGAACGTAGCTTCATCGAGTAGGAGATTTGGTTTCTTGCCAGCGGATGGGTTACGCTTCTTCGGAGGCGTGGTTTTCCTACACAGATAGGAATCACAGTTGGTGAGAGGCGATGGTTAACCCTTAGACGCATCTATCCTTACTATGTTACGCATAAATTTTCCCGTGCCTCGGATATTGGTTGTCTGAGTGTCAACCTACATCCCTATGATGTAGTCCTGGTATTCAAGGTAGGAGTATGAGTATCGGAAAAAGCCATAAGATGGGAGTCGTTCCCACTAAGTTACCTGTATACTGGGAAAGGTTCACTCTCCGGCTTGGAAAGATCTGAGAACAGTTCGGAACGAAGACCGCGACAAGAAAGGCTCATGAAGACTTATGGCTAAACATTCTCAATAGAGGTGTGGGGATCCGCTCTAATAGTATTACTTGCAACGGGAAAAGGCAGTTTACCTAACGCATAGCGTGAGTAGTGTAATCACTAACTCACTAAATTGTATTATTTTATGGGTGTATTAGCGTGACGAACACGAGGAAAAGACACTTCTCGGATTCCATGTACTGGCTCCCTCTGTCTACCTCGTATCATTGACTGGGACCTGCGTTGGTTTTCTTCGGATATATACCTAGGGTTCTCTCCTCGTATAGACATATTGAATTTCTACTCTGTCTTACTTCCGATTCCGACTCTGGGTGTCACCACTTCATGATGGATGACTGGAAATCTCAGAAGTTTAGGCAAATTTCCCACCATGTCCCTAAAAAGGTCTAGGCACTTGGTGATTTCAATAGTTTCGACCTAGTTCATTTATTTCTGATCTGGAAATCTTCTCAATGAACTTCTTCCGGGTCTGAATCAACTCCTCTGCCGAATACTGAAGTGGATAGGGTTTTCTACAGGGTTCGTGCGAGAATGGAAATGTATAAAGAATCCTAAGAGATTATTAGCATTTCACTGGATAATCCATATTGAGTCCTGCTACAATTACATAGGGCACACAAATTATATGTAATGTAGATCCGATAGGTCTTCGAATATGTGATACTACTCTATATCCACATCCAAACAAGGAAGAGGAAGTAGAGCGAAACCACATATTCTTAGTCTATGGGATCCTTATTATATATAACCTTGGGAGTATACCCTTTGTAATTGTAGGTATATCAATAATGATCTTTTTAGTTCTTCAAAAACAAGGTTATCTATGGATCCTAAAATACCCCTATGGTATTTTAATTTCTTGTTTGTTTCTTAACTTCTAAACATGATTCTGGGATTAATGTGAGTCTTTTAGTATTCCAAAATACTCCCATAGTATTTTAAACTTTATGTTTGGCTCTAGCATTCCTAGTTGGTAAGTTTCAGACTCGTTGCAACATCACTATCACTCCCAAGCACACGTGCATCGCATCTCGAATAAATGTAGTTGATCAGGTTACATTTATTCCAGCTTACAATTACATAACTGCCCAGGTTTGACGGTAATGCTCAACATCTGAAGACTTTTATTCTTGTTCTTCTTTTGATACTTGTGTTCGAGTGTTTAGATTTTGGGTGTTCTTATACTTTGGGAAAATATGGTTATATTTTAAAGTATAATTCTTGGTCATAGTGTTTTGTCCCTATGTATTTATAGGTTGTATATCTTTTATGAATTGATATACTTAGCTCACTATAAACAATGCTCTGATACCAATCTGTCACACCCCAAAACCGGAACGGCGGAAACGTTCTGGGGTGGATGACGTCATGTCAAGTATCACAACATATGCAGTATAGTAATCAAAGTACAACAATCATTGCACGGATAGTAATAGTTTTACATGAATTACATTCTATAGAGACATAAAAGTAATACAAGTAGTAATATAGGTGCAGCTTGGTACAAGGTTGTCTCCTCAAAATCTCCTGGGATGTACCTCTCTATTGATGACCTGAGAATACAAGTTATTTTGAAAGTGAGTATCAACATTTTTATAAATGTTGGTGAGTTCATAAGTATTTAGTGTCATTTGTGTAAGTAAGCATTTTATTCAAAATAACTTTATAAAAAGTAGTAGTTTAGAGTCTACAGTGTATTAGAGTCCCTTCCAGAAAATCCTATATTTTTTAATTAAAAGCAATCTTCTACCAAGACTCGACAGTGTTATGTTTTAAAGAGGAATTTTCCCTAAAATACTATCATTACCAAAATACGGTATTTGACTGTAAAGAAAGTAGGAGAATATCACTAGTAAAAATACCCGGGGAAAATAACATATGCCTCAGCAGAAAATACTGCTGACTAAGGCAAAAGAAATCATAGACTCCGGGAGAGTATCAAATGAATGATACGCCTGGCTCAGTCTAACAAAAGGAAACATAGACCCCAGACGATATCAAATGTATGATACGGCTAGCAAGGTCTAAAAGAAAGAAACACAGACCCCAGACAGTATCAAACGAAAGATACAGCTAGCAAGGTCCAAAACAAAGAGACACAGACCCCAGACAGTATCAAATGAGAGATACAGCTAGCAAGGTCTAAAACAAAGAAACACATACCCCAGACAGTATCGAATGACAGATACAGCTAGCAAGGTCTAAAACAAAGAGTGATCCTAAGAGTGTTGTTTCAGAAATATAGTGTTAATTCTCGTTACCTTAAGGCCATGAATTATAAGGTAAACATGGAGATACTCGTAACCATACTGATTGACACTAGAGTACTTGATGCCCTGCAAGCGTCGGTATGAATATGACATTTGTCACCCCTTGGCTTGGTAGGCCGTGGACTATGGCTAGCAGTCAGGGTGCGGGGGTGTCAATCCCGTATAGATCTATACACACAATGCCGGCTCTCCCTACAGGAGATTCTGGTTACCAACTCGACATCAGGGAGTTCTGCATCTTGAAGATGTATCTCGTATAGTGGATTCTGATGTAAGTGCTGGACTAACGGTATAGACTAACAACTGAACTGATCAATGTAAACCTTCATGTCTATACATGTATACATGGTATATAATTAATGATTAAACGACCTTCGGACGGTTACCCGATCCCACTAGACCACATCCAAACGAGGAAAAGGAAATAAGGCGAACTAGCCTTCCTAAGTCCTTCAAACATTATTTATATAACTATACAAGTACAGGCATGCATTTAACGAACTAGAAGCGTTTAACGAAGTAGAGGCGTTTAATGAAGTAGAAGCGTTTAACAAAGTAGAAGCGGTTAACAAAGTAGAGGCATTTATCGAAGTAGTAGAATTTATCGAAGTAGTAGCATTTATCGAAGTAGTAGCATTTAACGAAGTAGAAGTACTTAACGAAGAAGTAGCATTTAACGAAGTATAAGCATAGAAGCATGGAAGAAAACTTTGATGAAAACTTTGGAAAACCTTTACGCTTAAGAAAATCATGACTTGGTATTCTTTTGTAAAATAAGTTTGAAGACCTTTAGAGATCCTTGAAAAATCTTTCATAAACAAGTTTTGAATATAGCTTTGATAAAACAATATAAGTAAAGAAAAACCTTTGTTTCCAATACTGTTGTAACTGATTTTGATGTAAAACATACAGCATGAGAGTCAATTTGAGAAGAGATTTTAAAAAGTAAAGACGTTTTAGAAAACCATTTATACTACCATACTTGGTAAAACAGCTCACAGTGTAATAAATCCTTGTGCATGCGGGTTATCAATCACATATGATTGACATGATAACTAGCATGTTTTAACTTGTATCCCCCCCCCCCATAAAAGCATGTAAAAACATTTAAAAGGTTAATTCAGGGGTATGAACTCACCTGTTGTAAGTGGATCAGGCGGAGGTGTTGGTTAGGTGCTCGGTATCAAGTAAAGACTTGAACGCACTTAGTGACCTATTAACATATGATGAAATATATTTACATACAATTAGTAATTATAATACTAATTAAACATGTATAGAAATCTTAATGAGCAGAAAACACTTTGGTCAAGTGCTAGGAGTGTCCCGGGTAGCATCTAAGGGAGTGTATGGACTAGTGAGGGAGTTTAGTCTTCAAGAGTAAACTCTTTATAGAGTTTATGGCACAAAGACCTTATCCCCATGAGTTTACAACCATAAACTCATGGGTGGTGTGTTCTTGTATGTTTCAAGGTCTTATAACACTCATTGAATCATGCTAGAGTCGAATCAAGGGCTAAGGAAGTGATTGGGGCTCAAAATGGACACTTTATGGAGTTTACGATCCATGACCACTCCTTGAGGAGTTTAGGGCCGTAAACACATGAGTTTACGGTCTTAAACTCCTGTTTTTCCATTTCCTTTGTTGTTTGGTGGTTCTAACTCATGCACGTAAGGTTCTAGTCACTTATATGAGCATAGGAAAGTGTTAAAGGCACTTAAACACCTTGGAAAGGTGTTTACGGTCTAAGGAGATGTCCTTGGGGAGTTTACTACCTTAAACACATGAGTTTACGGCAGTAAACTCATGTTAGTCCATGAATCACGTTTTTGGTGCATGAAACGAAGGATTACAAGGCTCTAGGCACTTATGGAAGCCTTTGGAGGTGTTTAAGGTGTAGTTTAATCATTCAAAAGGGGTTTATGGCCCTTGAAGTTGGGTTTATAGTCTAAGGATGCTCTTAGACCGTAAACTCATGTTTACTCCCCATTTGCAAGGTTTTGGTGTTCTAAGTTCGTGTGTGTAAGTCCACAAGTCGTATCTAAGCTCCGTAAGTGGTTTGGAAGGGTTTTTGAGCATTATAACCCCATTTATGAGTGTTTACGGTCCACGAAGGTGTTCCTAGACCATCAACTCATATTCTTGAGGGTTTTGGGTAATTTAAACATGAATATGTAAGTTAAACGAGCTAGAAAACAAGTTAGGATAGATCACTTACTAGTTTGGGGCTTGAAAGAGGCGATTTTTAACCAACCCGTTTTGTAGAGAGAGAAAGAGTGTCTAAGGTGGGAATGAAACTCACTCAACCCTTATATAGGGTGGGATTTATGGCCTGGTTGGGGTTCACCTGACACCAATTGCGAATGGGGTTTTTCACGACTACCGCTAAATACGGCGAATTTTTAAAATTATACCACCTTAATTTTTGTTCGCTTGACGAATATTATTTAAAATATTCCAACGGGTTTAAATCCGGTCAAAAATATTTTCGGGAATAATTGGCTAATTTTTGACGTAATTAATTTCGACATTAAAACTAACGGAAAATTTTGGGTTGTCACACATGACCTAGGTAAATAACTATTGGTGGGGCTAAAGATTTTTGGAGATTGTTATGGGTAGTATGTTATTTTTGGTTGATCCGCAAAATAGTCCAATCCATGAGTCACAGATTCAAAGGGAAGGCATGAGTCTGAAGCCCTAAAATTGAAGCGAAACTTTGATAAATTACTAGGCACCTAGTTCTCTGATTGTTATGAAGGGACACTAAAGTGCTTAATAATTGAAAATTGAAGAAGACGAGGCATCAAGGGCTGTATACAATTCTCTCATCCCAATTCGTAAGAAAAAAATATGAAATTCTGATAGATATATAAAGTGATAGCATTTTCCTGAAATTCTCACTTCCCCGTTCTTTATTTCTTTAAATATTTCATGCATCGCAGGTGGCATGATTCAAGTCTCAAATTTCTTTCACTCATTCACTTAGGTATATATTTATGACATTCTGATAGAAGTGTTTTATAAAATTTTAATATTTCTCTTAGGTAAATATATTAGTTTTCTCATGTTTTTTAGTTGTGAATTTTGATATAAGTGTTTTAGAAATTTTAGATTTCATAAAATAAAGATTTCTAAATTCTAAGTTAAGTTGTGGAAACTTTTCGGTCATATTAAACATTGTTTCATAGAAAATTTTAGATGTCTGATTTTGAAATAATTCTATTTAAAATAAAAAATTGTTGATTCAAGTTGCGAGGCTAAGAGGTCTGATAAGTTTTTGTTTAATTTGATTTTGGTTAAGGTTTTGATTTTTGATGAATACCTAAAAAATAATGGCCTTACATGCACTCTTTTTAGTAAACAAGATTTTTTATCCACTATATATGTAATGTCCCAAAAATAAGACAAGAAAATTTTCATTTCTAAATTAATAAGACAGGAAATCATATCGTTTTCATAAAACCAGGGTAATCAAAGTTTTATCGGTACATGATCATTATCAGAGTAAATCGTAGAATTTGGAATCTAGTGGTGTGTGATCTACAATCATCTCAAGTGCTTCCATTTGAAAACAGAAGTACCTGAAACATAAACTGAAAACCGTATGCACAAAGCTTAGTGAGTTCCCCAAAATACCACATACCATACATACATACATAAGTAAACATATACTGGGCCCCGCCCGTCATCGAGCCCCACGTAAAGAGTGTAACCGGCCCCTCCCACACTCGCATAATTGGCCTCGCCCAAATAGTATAACGAGCCTCACCCAAACTCGCATAATGGGCCCCGCCCACATACAAATCATATAAGCATAACTGATCATAGCATACAAAATAACCATCGGGCCCCGCCTCGTAAGCATATACGCATACAAGAGTCACGCAGACATCTAGTATCCTAACATAATAGATCATGGGCTGGCATTTATTCCTTCTAACTGCTAAACACAATGAGGAAACTCACCTCGTACTACCAAAACTCACAGAAAGAATCTCTGGTTGTTGGCCCGCGAAAATCCCCACACTAACAATCACAAAATAATCATCTAATCAATAATTAGATCCCAACTGATACTAAGAGTCTAAACAAGGGTAAAAGACCCTTTATCCCTTTACCCAACTTGGCCTAAAGCCTAGGCCCAACCCAACAATCAAAAAGGCCCAAATTCCAAATAAACACCCAAGGCCAAAATATGGCCCAAATTTCCAAATAGGGCCCAAACCCTTTCATAGGATTCAATACAAGGTCCAATAAAATTCTAGTAGCCCAACAAGAGAATCTTGATGGCCCAAAAAGGTCCAAGACATCACAAACCCAACATATAGCCCAACCAAAGACCCAAGATTCTGAGGCCCAGCCTGCTGAGTACCCGGGGCGTACTCAACTCGTACGCATACTCGTCTTACGGATTGTGCGCTAAGCGTACCTGCTTGTATGCCCAAAACACTCCCTCATTAAGCCAACTTTCATTTCTAGCTCTTAACTGCTTAAAACATCACTCCAAAACTTAAATATGACTTCCTTGGGCCAACTTATCATGCAAACTTGCTAACTTTTCTTACATACACGGCTTAATGAAGATCTTAAAGCTCACAAGGACTTAATAAGTGACTTATTGCAAGCATGAGACCGTAAACAACATAAAGTTTACACCTTTAAGCTTAAGAAACTCATAATATGCCCAGATCTAAAAGGATGATCCCCACAACCAACTTAACTCATCAAACTAACCCAAAAGGTACCAAAAGCATAAAAACAATGACATGAAGAGATCTAATCATATAAGGATCAAGGTTGGGATTATATACCTCAAAAGTCACCAAGAGATGGAGCTAAATCTGGATCTCTATGCTTCGTTCCAATGAATGAGTCTTCTACTTCTTCTTTTTTCACTTCAAGGAGCATAAACCACCATAAATCAAGATCAAGGCTCAAGCACACTCAAAGAGGGTATTAGGGTCCGAGATTACGGTTTAGGGAAATGGAGGCCGATAAAGAGGCCAACCCTAGGGACTTAAGGAGCTTATATAGGGTGTAACACCCCAAATTAGGGTTTCAGTAAAATTCATGTACGACTTGCGTATCTACCCGAAGGCGTGATCCATCTTCGCATGAGTATGCTAAGCGTACACAGTGTACACAATGCATATTGAACTTTGCACTAGTACGCCCTGCATACTCCCTATGTACACCCCGCGTACTAGGGTTATCCTTAAACCCTATAATTATCTGAAGGACATAACTTCATCATTATAAGTCCGATTTCAACAATCCTTATATCCATGAAAAGGTAACGAGAAGCTCTACGCTTTTATCAACTCATACTTGCATTAAAATTTCCCGAACAAAAATCCAATTTCCATAAAAAAAAAAAACCTGAGCTAACACTTTACCAAAATACCCCATGGCTCCAAAACATAAAACGAACACCTTGATCATCCAAATTATGTCACCCACACCCAAACAGGCCAACATCTCATTTCATCAAAGTTCCTAAGCGTGATATTACCCGATCTTTGGTCACCACCCTAAAGTAGGAAACAATTCGGGATTGGGTGTTACAACCCTCCCCCACTTAAATTAGATTTCATCCTCGAAATCATTCCTTACCATCCCAGGCACGCCTTACAGCTTGAGCAAGGTAACCAAAAGCACGACATACCACACCATTCCCAAAGGCAATCGAAACCAACCCTACCAGGGCTCTCCAAACTCGAAGATGAACGAATCCTTTCTCAGCCTAAATCAAACCCATACATAATAACCACATCTACTCAACCTAAAATCTGAAGTCTCGAATTGGTCAGACTTCCTGACAGACTTATCATACTGGACCATTGCAAATTCCATTCCACTTGTCTCCCAAACTGACTACTCAACTTTTGATTACTAGAAGCATAATCACAGACCATATGCTGCTACCGAAAACTTTTCACTTGGGCAAAGGGATTAGATATTCCGTCGAGGAAAGGCTCATCCCGATGTTAACAATTCCATGAATATAATGAACAATGCGAGAAAAACTAGGATATAAATCTTCCAGTGCTTAACAAGTTGTTGCTTCCTTTAACTGTCGAACCACCACACTGTTACTAAAATCCTGAAATCTCGTACTTGTCTGACCTCCTTACAAATAGAACCAAACCAAAATACAATCACAAGAACCTGATCTACTATCAAAACTAAAAACAACCTTTAACCCTAAACCTTTGAACCGATGCCCTTGTGTAACATCGTGTCGGGAGCCCAAAGCGGACAATATTATGATACGTGCCAGAGGGGGATGTTACACCTTGGCATATAGATGCCTTATTTCGTATCCTACTGAAATAAAGACCTTGCACATAAACACTCACAATTCCCAATGCGATTTCCCACTAAAAACCCTCTTATTACATAATTTGCAGCCGAAGATCCAAGGACTTACACCTGCATTTCATCTGAAATCTTCTGATTCATGGCAACCCTTGCTAAACCTAGATATAAGATCCTTTACCACCACTGAGACTACCAGCCTCACGCCTGGTCCAACCACTAGGTTCCTAAGAGTCCAAAAGATAAGGCTACCATAGCCTAAGCATCACTCTACACCATCTACTGACCACATACTCAATCCTGAAAACTGAAATGTAACACCTAGTTCCTAATAGGCATTTAACTTATTTATTTATATATTTTGAAAGAAGGACTCAACGATTTGGTGGTCATAACTCGTCGAGTAGAGGGCAGAATATGTGCGGGGTTTGAGCTACCTACTCGATGAGTCAAGAGCCCTCGACTCGATGAGTAGCTCGATTGGAGTGAAACCCTAGTTTCAGGTTTTTTCACCATATTTAAGCTCCTTAACCCCCACCCATTGGCCTCATTTCCATCCTCCTTGTCTTAAACCCTAATCCACGAACCCCTAGAGCTTTCCTTGAGTGTATGATCCATTTTGAGTGATCTTTGTGCATTTTTGAAGCTTTTGAAAGAAGAAGAAGATAGAGGGCTCAAGAGGGAAGGACTAGATCTAGAGGCTACACTCATTTTCTGGTAATCAAGTCTCTAACTTGATCATTCATTTCTTAGATCTATTTACTTCCATTTTATAAGGGTTTTTGGTTCAAGAACCTTGGTCTTTGGGATTTGGATGTCCCAAGTGAATTACATTTCATATATGGGATCTAGGAGGGGTTCCATGGCATAAAGGTGCAAAATTTATGACCATGGAAGCCCTATGCAAGTTATTAAGCATTAATATGGCCTTTTTATCCCTAAAAGGCTATGCATGGAAGCAAGCTCAAGACTTTACGTGTTTAACCGGTATCTAGGACCTAGATCTAGGTTGTCATGATTTTCTTTGGGATATTAAGGCTTTTTGGACAAGATCTATGTCCTAAAAGAATTAGTGTTTTAGCTAAACCCTCCAAGAAGGGCTTTCAATAGGTAAAGTCAGAAAATTTACCCTTAGAAAGATCATTTCCAGTGAACAAACCTATCGACCTTGGATCTAGAAAATAGGGGCTTAATCTATTAAGATGGCCAAACAGATAGAGGGACTCATCGAATCCATAAGGGAAATCGATGAATCGGGTCGTGTTATCCCTTTCCAATTTAAGGTGGAACTCGATGAGTCTATAGAGGGACTCGATGAGTTGATATGCCAAGTCATGACTAGAAACAACTCGATATGACTCGACGAGTTGGAGGAACAACTCGGCGAGTTGAGTCGCGACTCCAGGATTTCTGAGTTAAAGAGCTTGGCGAGTTGGTCAACCTAAAACGTTGACTTTGACCAGAGCATTGACTTTGACCAGGGGTAAAATGGTCATTTTACCCTTAGAAGAATTTTCAGTTTTTGACTAAAAGTTTTGTAAATGTATAGCTGGGGAGTCGTTGGACCATCCATCAGAGATTCCGCTCTCGCGATATTAGTAGCCAGTTGAAGAGGTGAGTTTTCCTTCAGTAGAAATGGGTCGAAGGTACCAATGCTGGCCCGTTTATGTATGCTAGGGTATGACAAACTTTGGTCCGATGTCGGGACTAGCTCGATGTAGAGTATGTGTTCCGAACTTCGGTCCAATGTCGGGGCGGTCCCGAGAAGTGTGTATGTATGCTTAATGTCTTTGTGATTCATTTATGTTATGTGTTATGTGTTTCGGGCCTAGATCCGATGTCCGGGAAAGCTCGATGTATGTTAGCTTACATGTTATGTGTTCTGGGCTTCGGTCTGATGTCGGGGCAAGCCCAATGACTGATATATGCTTATGTTATATACTTATGCTATGTGTTTATGATATATGATATGTTGTATGTATGTTGGGGTAAGCCCTATGTCGGGGCAAGCCCGATGCCAGACATGGTCTGATGCCGGGGTGAGCCGGATGTCGGGAAGGAGTCCGATGTTGAGTTAGTTGATTCCGGGGTCGTCCCGATGCAACTGGGCGGAGTCCCACAATTTATTTTATATGTTATGTGGTAGTTTGGGGGAGCTCACTAAGCTTCTTGCTTACAGTTTTCAGTTTTGGTTTCAAATACACCTGCTAGTAAAGGGAAGGGCTTGGGATGATCACATGGCACACACTACCATTGTTAGCGTGGGATATTTATTCTAATATCTGATATGATATTTTATTATGTTGACAGTTGTTATGACATTTTTGAGATACATGGTTTATAACTTTTTATGATAGTGATATTTATGGTTTAATTAATGGTTTAAAAACGAAATTTCTAGGCTGTATTTTTGGGATATTTCATGAGATCCAATACCTTGACCTAACGGTCTCTATCAGGTTCCACTTGCATTGTCATAAACACATGGATGTCGCCCTCAAGTCCCACCCAAACTATACCACAGAGTGGGCCTCGCCCACGAGTCCCACCCATCTAGAGCTACACAAGCCCAAATCGGCCCTGAACTTCAATGGTCCTCTTCCTAAAATAGAGAAATGCACTCTGACACTCATGTCTGTCTTGCCCAAGGTGCGAACTGATCCTCCTTTATACTCATGACCACCTCAACGATGGCTACCTCAAACCGGTGAATGATACAATCTCATCCCAGTCTTACAACACTTCTAACCATCCATGGTTACCACCCATGGTCTTACCAAACCCAAACCATCACAACCCTAATTGTCCTGAGTCGAACCTCATCCGACTGAATTCCAATCAGGTGTTCAGATCATGCTTCAAACTCCAAATCCATCATTAGATAAGAATAGGAAGCGAGACTCTGACACAAACCTCAACCTAGATCCATCCACAAGCCTAATATACCTCACAAAGAAGAAGCCAACTAGCTGTTAGAAGTTTCTTGAACTCCCAACTTACACAACTTCGATCCTTACGACCACTTGGGTTATTTCTCCTCCTAACTGGGATGTGAAAGTTGCCCTAGTTCCATACTCGGTGCAACTCCCGAAAATTCTGATTGATTCTCCCTTATTTGGATTCATCGAAGCTCTCCCATCCCACAAAATTTGATGGATCTCTAACCCATCTTATATTCTTATAACGTGAACTGACTATGATCTGAGCTTACCAATACTAGCATTCCATTACTATCCGATATCGATGATCGCTCAACTCCTGAAATTAAGATAGATACTCGCTGAGATACCAACAACCTGATAACCCCAAACGATTCTCATGATACAGCACCAAACCCTGAAGTCCTGTATGCTGGCGACTAAAGACCATAACCCTTGCTCGGAACTGGGGAATCTTCACCCCAACTTCCCATCCTCAAAAGAATCTATGAATTTTAACTATCTACAACTCTTATGATTATAAAATTCCCCTGCCACTTCAATTGACCAAACAACTCATCCAACTGCCACCACCATCTTCTTGCTACCACTCCTTATCTTGCAATGATAGAGATTGAACCCAAGGTTCTACCATGGACAACTATCAATCATACTAGAACAAATGATAATACCACCGAACTTTGACTTCAATGGAGAACTAACCAGCTCATCTGATCATAAACCTCCCAAATGATACCCCTGAATTGATCCCACCAAAGAATCGGAACATCAACCAAACAAACTGAAACCCGCTCAGCAAGATACAACTCACCAATGACTCTTGGCATGCAAAGTGGAATATAACAATTCTTGATGGTATAACCCAGACAATAACAGAGAACCAAAATAGATATAATGCTTATCTAGACCAATACAAAATTCCTAACCAATATAAATTCTGACAATAAACAAGAAGAAAGCAAAATATAACAAACCCGCAAAAGCACCCGCTAGAATCTTGACCTTACCTTCCTTCCGAGGCACCCGCGATGGAACCTGAGCTATCCCAGCCACTAAGCATGGTAAATTTTACCAGATATGACCTGGTTGATACCAACAATGGCATAATTCTACCTCTAGTTTGCATTCTTGGCGAAAGTGGTCCTTCTGTCTACACCTACCGCACATAGACCTGCTGCGCATATCCTCATGTGCCCCTTTATCCTTCGTGAAACCACCATGTACCCTCAGGTTTCTAACACTAGCTATCGAAATGTCTAACTGCTCTGATCGCCAAGCCAGACCATGAGTTCGCTTCCTATTCCTTAGTTGCATATCTGAACCATTCTCCTGCTCATGGGACCATCCCCTCAACCACCTGAACAACCGAGGTCCAACCCTCAAACATGGCGACCAATCTATTAGTGACACACCCAATTATGTCGAGTAACTCCTCACATAGGGCTCGTGAAACCTCCGCGACAATCCATTCATGTGATCGAATCCCCTGGAAACATGGTGCATAACCCACCTCCGATCCCAAATGATAAGGGATAACAATAGGAACCTCCTTCCTGAAGGATTCTAGGGATCCAAAAGCTTTGGGCTCCAGATGAGCCCCTAATCTCCCCGTTATAATCTCGGCCCGAAAGGCCCCAAGATGACCATCCAAGAGCTCCAAAATCCCTTCATTTACTGAACCAAATATCACAGGAGTCCATTCCAAAATATCGCGGGTAATCTCCGATGAGATGAACTCCCGTATGCGCTCATCAATCAGCTAACACCTGCACCTAAGCCTACATCTGAACCCAAACCTCCTTCCCGAGTGTTCATCACCATACTAAAAAAGAAATAGGTAAATGATCAGAGCATACCCAAGAATCCTCATCCCTCAGGCTCCCTAGATTCTTCAAAACTTTCCCCGATTTGAGTATGGATCTTGTGCTTTCAGTAGTTCGGGCCCAATACTACCTTCCACACCTCTCCATACTTTCCTCAAGAATCATCCCAAATCCTCTAAGTCACCTTCTCAAACTAATACCCAAATACTCACTACATAGTGTGACCAAACCCACTGAAGCATTACTTAGACTTTCCTAGGTTCCCGACCTCACCCTGCCATCAACTGTTGAAGAACTCTACATAATGTCAGTTGCCCACCCCATGAACACAATCACATGCAAAAAAATCTTAGATAATCTTCCGATAAACATAATCATCCCTACAACAGTTAGAATCAAACGAGAGCTGCACAATAGGTTCAAATCCATCACTCTGAGATTATTCAACCTTTGTCACATGTGACTTAACATATTCACTTAGCAACCAACTCCCATTATATAAGACTCCCATAAAGCACAAAGCAAGCAGCATTCGTGCAGTAACATTCCAACCCATAGGTTAATCAAGAAAATCCAATCTCACACACCACAACTCATGCTATGAACTTTCACTCTCACTGCCCATTGCCTTACGCATAGAAATTATACCTAATTCATACTAAAAGTCTAAACTAGGGTAAAATACCATTTTTCCCTTTACCCAACTTGGACCAAAGCATAGGCCTAACCCAACAATCCTAAAGGCCTAATTTCCAAATAAACACTCAAGGCCCAAATATGGCCCAATTTTCTAAATTGGGCCCAAACCCTTTCATGGGCCTCAATCTAAGGTCTAATATAATTCAAACCGCCCAACAAGAGAATCCCGATGGCCCAACAAGGCCCAAGACATCGCAAACCCAAAATATAGCCCAAACCAAAGACCCAATATTCTGAGGCCCAGTCTGATGAGTACGCGGGGTGCACTCAGCTCGTATGCGCATCATATTGTAGTTGTTATAGATTGAGTATAAGAAACAAAATCAAAGTTTAGATTGAATTATAAACACAAAGAGTAAATAAGATTTGGATGGATCGATTATAGCTTTTGAAAGATACAAAGAAAGTTTAGAGTAAAAGTAGCGAAGGATCAAAAAGTTACTCTAACTCTAGTACATATCACTTATTTATAGGGATTACAAAAGCATACAAAAAATACACAAGGGCTTATACAATAATGCTTCGACACTAAGACGAGTCCTTATGCAAACATACAAGACTGTCTTTGAAACTAATGTAAGACAAAGGATACTTTGACATTTCACAACTAAATTCAACCTGAACATTCTCCCCCTTTGTGAGCGGTGTCGAATCCTAAGTCATTAGCATTTGGGTTGCTTGATGTAAAACTCTTTTGATCTCTTAGTACCAATTGATTGTTCTTCGTATCTCAGCTTTGTCACCATCATTATTCCTTTTACAACTATTTATACAAACATGAAGATTCGTATATTAGGAAGTGGTGTACTTTTCCACATCACACACTTGAAAAAAGAAACTTGGTGTTTTTCCCTTTCTTATTCTTCCCAAAAAAAACTATACCTAGAGGCTTCACACAAATTTCTCCATCTTCAAAGTTCTTAAGACTTCCTTGACCTTTTAACATCGATAGGGGCACCGTGACGTTTTGACCCGTTGCTAAAGCAAGTTCCACATCTATCGTAAGAAGACAATCATAATAGTTGTCGATGAACAACTTTATGTGTACGAACCCAATCAGAAAGTCTTCTTTACTTGTCATTTGAAGATTTGAAACATCCACCCTTTCAATATCCTGGCCACATTGATGATATGATGAAGATTCATCAAGGGAAAATCTGCTACAGAGAAGTCGAAATCAACATTATTGGCACGATCAACATCAAAATTATAATTCTGCAACATCCCTTTGCATAAAACATCCTTTAAGATGTTAAGAACTTTTATGATCTTTACTAATAACCAAATCTCCACTTCTCTTTTACCCAAAACAGCATGAAATCTGAGCTTCAACCTTTTATATTCCTCCTTATCTTAAAATTTATCGACAAAATGATACTGAGATGACATGAACATCATCTCATTAGTAGGTAAGTCTAACTGATTAAAGTCAGTTTTTTTAGTATCAAAGCATTTTTTTGGGAAATTTATTAAACTCATGCATAACACCACCGCAAACTGAAGCTTCAATGGACTCATAACAATAAGTCTTTGTAGGATCACCCTTTTCGAGACCAGGAGGATCACCCTATCTTTGACAAAGAATACTTTGAATTTGTCTTTACTTCTCCATTTCATTTTCTAAAGCCAACGTCTTTTCTTCTGCAGTTGGTTCATTATGGATTCCTTTTCCTTTCCTTTTTATATCTTCTATTGATGGGGTGGCTTTGAACTTGATCCATCAGCAGATGAATCAATAATAACCCCTTTTGTCAATGGCCTTATTGTGATAGAAGTAGAAGTTATTGAAACTGTGGATTTGGGCAATGATGTATGAATCTATGTTCACATAACCTTCCCAACAGATTTTCCATCATCTTCATCTTTAGACGAACCATTACCAGCAAATTTTGATGAACCCATACCAGCACTCGATCTCATGCTAACACTCCTTTATCCCCCTTGCACCCCTGTGTGAACAGGTGGTTCATCAGTTGGCATTAGATAAACAAGCTTCATAAGTGGGGCTAATTTAGCCATGAGTGTGGACCCTAAAGACAAAAGCTTTTGGGATAAGGATTCTGGAGTAATCGAAGACTGTGAAGTAGACGCAAGTTTCAAAGCTGACTCCGTCAAACTGCCCAAGAGTTCTTCCAAATTTGAAAAACTTTGAGTATCAGACTTAGACTTCTTATCAACTTTGGGAAGTAAAGAAGTTTAAGATTCAACAACCTTAGTCACAACAATAACAATAATATCCACCTTAATGTTAAGAGATGAATAATTGTGATCAAGCTCTGCAACCAATTTTTCCATATCAGAACGAATCTCCTCAAGCTTCAAATTGACTTCCTCTTTTACTTTCTTTACAGCTTCAACAAAAAGAATGTGTTGTTCTTTGGCAACTGCCCATAAATCCTTTACTTCATGATTAAACGACTCAGACAGATGTTTCACACATAATTCATTATTTTTATCCATTTGATCTATCATGGATTTCAACCGAAGTTCCTGAGACTTGATCATAACATCGATTTCAATTCCAGAGACACTATGTCAACTCCCAGCATCAACGTGAAGATGTAGTAATGAATTGAGTTTGTGGTTAAGAATCTTGAACTACTTACTAAACATAAGCATATGATCTGGTATGTTCTCCTCCTCACGATCAAATTGGATATCAGCGAAAGAAACCATATAATCATCTTCCTCTGTGGTATCATCGAGAATGGATTTAGTTCCTTCAGTGGATTGAGAAGGAAATAGAGATGTGATGGGTTGATTCAGAATGTGTTGATAAGTGGGTGAAGTTGTGGATTGAGGTAATGATGTAGAAATAAGTGAATGAAATGGTGGTAGCGAAGTGGTTGTATCAATACCAGATGCTTCGAATGTAGATGAAAAAACTATAGAATCCAAATTACCTTGATCTGGTGATGTTGACACCCCATCACCCATATTGACATTTGCTTCCATATTAGATATGTTCGCAGTGATGCCTGAAGTTCGCACCTCCTCCATATTGGACTTGGAAAGCGAAACTTAGGGTGGTATAACCGAAGTCTTCTTAGGGATGGATTGTTTCGAATGATGACCCAGATTAGTGGTTGTGTCCACATAAGATGTTTCCACATTTCCACCAAGACTTCTTGTCGCCTCGAAAGTCGACTTGCCTGGAGAGTCCCTATGAGGTGAGGGAAAACCCATATCTTCTTGACGAAGTAGAGACTGAGACTTGCCGCTATCTTTGAAACCAGTTTCGAGAACTACCCCATCCATTGGATCTTGAACCTTCTTTTGCTTCTTCGTAAGCTTCTTCACCATCTCATGAGCTTGAAGTTTCTTTGAAGTTGTAGAAATCGGAGTTGGAATCTCACAAATCTTAACACTCTTTAGATTGATTTGAGGCTCACGAATCCTCTTCATTATAGAAACACTCTTGGGTGAAGAAAGAGACTTCTCAGGAACCTCTTCGACAATAGGCCTTTTAGAGGAATGACTAGGCCGATTAGCCATTTTCTTTAACTGCTTGAGAACACCAAATTTCAAAGGCATTACCTCATTTCCTGGTTTTCAAGGATCCTCATGAACAGGCTTAATAACCTTCTTTAAAGTAGGAACAAGATCAGGATTCGATGAACTAGCCGTTGTAACCTTCTTTGAACATTTGCCATTTTTTGAATTTCCTGCAAGTCCCTTCACTAATAGAAAACCTATTTTGATCGAAGGATTGATGTTTTGAAGATAGGATACGAGAACTAGATTAGTTGGATCAACTTTCTAAAGCATTCCATCTGGGATCCTGGCAACATTTGGAAATATGTCTGAATTGTCTTCCATTGTCTTAGGATGTTGATACAAAACAAACTCAACCTTAGAAGCATCATTTGAAACCAAGATTCCCTCTTTTTGTACATATACCTCAAGATAAAACTCTAGTAACGAGCACAAGAAACACCATTTGCAACACTGGTGTGAGCAATATGATTACCAAACTCCTGAAACAATTGAGTTGCCTAATCGACTTGTGGATTGTAGTACAAACCAGCAAGCATCGCATACACTTTAAGTTTAGCTTTATCTAACCCAACACTTCAACCTATCAAGCATCAAAGAAAAATACCAAAGAGAAAATTCCAGATACAAGGTAAGAATGATTTTTTTGAAATCACTGATCTTGGTAAGTGGAGGTTAATGACCCATCTCATTGAACATATGAACAATTTGTTCATTTGTGACCTCATAGAAACTTTCAGTATTGGGAATGTTCAGGATTTGGGTGAATTGCTTCTTTGACAGCTTGTACTTCTTGTCATTTACAAGTTGAAAAGTAACTACCTTGGTTGTCTTGTTAAACACAACAGTTGTTCTAGCAAATGATTACCAGGTTATCAGAACAGAAAAAGAACATGACATCACTGTAGATAGTACTGAGTGATTTAATGCAACAATCAGCATCTTGAACTCTTCAGGATACTTGCTGACATCAGGTTGAACTACGTAGTTGGTACTCTGAATCTTCAACAGATGTTGTGAGGTGGCATCATCAGTAGTTTGAGAAGGATCAACATTCATATTTGTGGCCACCATTGTTAGGGTTTGAAGCTTTGAGAATAGAAGGCAAGAGAATTGCGGAAAATATAAAAGTTGATGGCGTAAAGATTGAATGAGATGACCCCAAAACCCTTTTATACATAAACCCCAAGTTTGAATTTAAAGTTGTTAGTCATTAAAATTATACCACGTCTTTCCTTGAAGACCGTGCTTGTTATCGTACCATACGCCACGCCTAAAAAGTGATGTGCACTTTTTCCTTGAAAACCATGTAGCAACCAAACCATCACTTCAAACAGTCATTTCACTTGCACCAAGGGGATAAGAACCATCAATAACCCTTCGACATGGAGGTTGTGGTCATTTGCTTTTGGGGTGAAAAGCGAAGTCATTTGCCAGACCTTTCGAAATCATCAGCCTGCGTTGGTATTATTCAGAACCTCAAGGATTTTTATGCGTGCAAATGTGTACTAAAGAATGAGATAAGAACTAATTAAAAAGAATTTGGTGTTGTGATGTCAATTGAAGAATCAACATAAAAGAAGTTAAGATCTCGTGCAAAGATTGCTTCGTTCTACGTCAAGAGAGATGTCGAATAGCTTGTGTGGTGTCACACCCCAAAACCAAGAACGGCGGAAACGTTCAGGGGTGGAGGACATCATGTGAAGTATCATAACAGTGTAAAGTAGTAAACAAGCAAAAACATCATCCATTGCATTAAAAGTAAAGTTTTAATACATGTGTGTTCTTTCATTGTAATAAGACACCAAAATATGCAATCAAAATAAAAGACGAGTCTTGTCTGCGCTCCGTCTTCTCAAAACCTGGTCATCGTTCCTGTCTACTGGTGATCTGAGAATACAAGTTATTTTGAAAGCGAGTATCAGCATAAAGCTGGTGAATTCATAAGTATTTAAGTGTCATTACCCTGTTTTGGAAAGCTGTTATGAATGCCATGTAAATCTTTGAATGAAACATTTGATATAAGTATGAAAACCCTAGAAAATTCCATATTTCCTATTATTATAAGAGTAGTCTTCTACCAAGACCCGAATGTTTTGAAAGTAGTCTTCTACCAAGACATGTATGTTTTGCTGTAACGAAGATGGTTTTTCCCGTGAAGGACTACTATTTAACAATATATAGTCTAGCTCATTGTTTATGTGAATGTATCACAAAGTAAAAGTAATAGGGGAAATATAGCCATATAAGTATTATCCTTTTGAATTAGGATAAACACGACATCGCGACTGTCGAAACGTATTAACCTTGAAGATCCACAGATGTTCATTTTCCTCTGTAGCTAATAGCAGGTTGGAGGAATGGTTAGTCCCGTAAAGGTACCCCTAGTATAAGTATTAACCGAAGGCATCCGTAGATGTTCATTACCTCTGTTGCTAACAGGTGGGTGCCAGAATCGTTAGTCTCGTATAGTATCCTTTTGTACTAGGATAGACAGAACTAAACTACACGTATGATAAGTAATAGTATCTCGGTACCAGTATCCATGTAAGTGTATCCATGAAAATGTATCCATGTTAGTGTATCCATGTAAATGTATCCATGTAAGTGTATCTCTTCATATAGCATTTAGTATAAACTCATGAATGAACTGACTCTAGTGTAATTCCTTGTAATAGGAATAATGTTTTGTATCCCCTAAACTATCCCTACAATAGTTTACTGGAAAGTAATTGATGTCCAAGAAGGTCTATACACCCTTGCTACACAAGAGTGTGGGAATTAAATGAACGATGAAAGATATCATATCAATACATATATATAGATATATATATATATATATATATATATATATATATATATATATATATATAAGAACATAAGTTTATAGACATAGTTTTGATCAAGAAGATGAAAATGGTTTTGTAAGACATTTAAGAGTTTTGAACAATAAATAACAATGACTTGATGTCATTTTAATAAACATTTCAAAATAAATAAATTTGATAACAATGCATTTTTAAGATAGAAAACCATTTCATGCATCACATTTTGAAGTATGTGAAATTAGCTGGATGAAAACACAATTATAAATCACATGTGATTGATTCATTAACATATTGTTTTCTACTTGTATTCCCCCCCCCCCCCCATTAAAGCATTTAAAATCATTTAAAACATTGATTAAGGGGTATGAACTCACCTATAGATGGTGGTTTGGATGAACTGAACGATGTAGGATTGCTAAGTGTGAGGTGAAGACTTGTACACACCCAAAGATTCTAGTTAACATATAATCACACATATATGTACCCAATTAGTCTTAAACTACTAATTGAAAATGTTCAAACATCCTAGAACATGCTAAACACCTTATATAAGTGTTATAATCCCTAAGGATTGCATCTTAGTCGTTGTAGGACAAAGCTAGTGGGTTTAGGGTTCCAAAGAACCCCATTCTTGAGTTTACTCTCCAAGAACCATAACACAAGGAGTGTACGGTCGTAGACCCTTGAGTTTATGGCCGTAATCTACTAAGTCCTTGATCATTTGATATTTTGAAGCCTTACATTTCCCTTAGAAGTATTTCTACTTGATGGTTTAGTCCTTGGAAGAGATTAGGGCACCCTTTAACCCCTTAGAGGAGTTCACGGCCCTAGGACCAATTCCTTTAGGGTTTGCGGCCGTAATCTCTCATGGACATGGTGTTTTTTTTGATTTAAAGTCCTACACACATTAGGGTACAAGTGTACGCTAGTTTCACAAGGTAAGGAAGGGACTAGGGCACTCTTTTGGCCCTTAAAGAAAGGTTTACGGTCCAAGGTGTTCTTGGGCCATAAACTCTTTGATCTTGTTGTTTTCTTATGATTTCTTGGTTATTAGACACATAACAAGCCCTATTATACTCTTAGATAGAAGCACTCACGATTTGGGACAAAAGGCCGAAGATCTGTGAGAGAGAATTTGGTTTGTCTCTAGTTGGAGATGGAACAAATGAATAAATATGGCTAAGGACCATATATATACCCCTTGGGTTTTGGACCGCAAACTCCAAGTTTGGGTCATATAATTCCAATTTCTTGGAGTATGTAATGTTATTGTTGCACAATAAGCCCTGGGACATCCCCTCTCCTGGCATCTCCTAAAGTGTTAATCACAAAATACTTAAAATTATCCCAAATAGTCTGAAAATTAACAGTAACTGTTCTGACTTCTATTGACTTGGTATGTAGTAAAAAATGGAAATTTCGAGTTGTCACATCATCCACCCGTTAAAAGGAATTTCATCCCGAAATTAGAATTTAAGCAAATAAGTAGTTACAAATAACTAAGCAAAAAGAAGAGGATATTTCAGTTTCATCTGATCCTTTCACTCCCAAGTGAATTCCGGTCCTCGCTTGGTGTTGCAACGAATCTTCACTATTGGGATACGGCTTTGCTTCGTTCGCTTGTTCTCTCGGTCCATGATCTCTACTGGTTCTTCCACGAAGTTGAGACTCTCGTTGATCTCGATCTCGTCGAGTGGGATTACAAGAGTCTCGTCAGATAGACACTTTTTCAAGTTCGAGACGTGGAAGGTAGAATGTACGTTACTGAGTTCACTCGGTGGATTGAGTTTGTAAGCTACGGGGCCGATTCGGGCAAGAATCTCGAAAGGCCCTATGGATCTTGGATTGAGCTTCCCACGCTTTCCGAAGCGTATCAATCCCTTCCAGGGTGAGACCTTCAGTAGAACCCGGTCGCCCACTTGGAATTCCTACGGTTTCCTTCGCTTGTCAGCGTAGCTTTTCTGCCGGTCTCTAGAGGCTTTTAATCGTTCTAGAATTTGAACAATCTTCTCTATCGTTTCCTGAATGATCTCCGGACCCATGAGAGTGCTTTCAGGAACTCGTCCCTTAGCTAACTGGGTATCACCGACCTCATCCCAGCACAAAGGGGATCTGCACTTTCGGCCATAGAGGGCTTCGAAAGGAGCTGCCTTTATGCTTGTGTGATAACTGTTGTTGTTGGAAAATTCGAAAAGGGGTAAATGAGTATCCCAAGGTTTCCCAAAGTCAATCACACAGGCTCGCAACATATCTTCTAAGGTTTGGATAGTTCTCTCACTTTGTCCGTCGGTCTGTGGATGGTAGGCTGTACTCATGTCCAGCCTAGTTCCTAGGGAACTTTGTAGCGACCGCCAGAACCTTGAAGTGAATCTACTATCTCTATCCGAGATAATGGATATGGGAACACCGTGCAGTCGTACAATCTCCCTAATGTAGGTTCTCGTAAGCTTCTCCATTTTCTCAGTTTCTTTGATGGGTAGGAAGTGTGCAGACTTGGTCAATCTGTCGATGATGACCCATATGGTATCAAGTCCACTCGTTGTCTTGGGCAACTTGGTTATGAAGTCCACAGTGATCCGCTCCCACTTCCATTCTGGTATCTCTGGTTGCCGCAGAAGATCGGAGGGTTTCTGGTATTCGACCTTTACCTTCGCGCAAGTAAGGCATTTACTTACGAAGTTAACAATATCAGCTTTCATGTTAGGCCACCAGTATAACTTTTTAAGATCCAGATACATCTTATCTTAACCTGGGTGGACAGAATAACGAGTGTTGTGAGCTTCGATCATGACCAAGTCTCTTAAGCCACCGTGTTTCGGTGTCCAGATCCGATCCATGAGGTATCAGGCTCCGCCACCCTTGACTTCTAAATTCTTATCCATCCCTCTTAGGGATTCACCTGCCACATTTCAGGCTTTAAAGCGTCAAGCTGAGCCTCCTTAATCTGCGTGGACAAGTGTGAATGGATAGTTAGAGTCAAAGACTTGACTCTACGACCAGAGTATTCTTTCCGACTTAGGGCGTCATCTACTACGTTGGCTTTACCCAGATGATAACAAATTTCGCATTCGTAATCACTGAGTAGTTCGACCCACCGTCATTGTCTCATGTTGAGCTCCTTCTTGTCAAAAATGTGTTGTATACTTTTGTGGTCGGTAAAGATCGTGCTTTTTGTACCATACAGGTAGTATCTTCAGATCTTCAGAGCAAACACAACGGCTCCTAGTTCAAGATCGTGGCTGGTGTAGTTAACCTCATGTGTCTTTAGCTACCTCGAGGCATAGGCGATGACTTTACCTCGCTGCATCAGAACACATCCGAGTCCTTGATTTGATGCGTCGCAATAGACAACGAAGTCTTCTATCTCTTTGGCGAGGGATAGTATTGGTGCGGTGCACAAGGCTCGCTTGAGTGTTTGGAATGCTCTTTCTTGTCTCTCTTCCCAGTCAAAGGCCACGACCTTCTGGGTCAATCTCGTAAGAGGTTTTCCTATGCGGGAGAAGTTCTGAATGAACATGCGATACTATCCAGCGAGACCTAGAAATTAACAAATTTGTGTAGGTGTCTTCGGTGCTGACCAGTTCTCCATGGCCTTGATTTTGGAAGGGTCCACGTGTATTCCCTCTTCGCTAACAACGTGGCCCAAGAATTCGACTCGTCGGATCCAAAATTCGCACTTAGAGAACTTCGCATAGAGCTTCTCCGATTGTAATGTTTCTAAGACTTTGCGGAGATGTTGAGTATGCTCGTCCTTACTTCGAGAGTAGATGAGTATGTCATCGATGAAGACGATGACGAACTGATCCAAGTAAGGACGACACACCCTATTCATCAGATCCATGAACACTGCGGGCGCGTTAGTTAATCCGAATGGCATTAGTACAAACTCGTAGTGTCCATAACGAGTTCGGAAGGCTGTCTTAGGAACATCCTCCTCTAACACTCGTAGTTGGTGATATTCGGATCGTAGATCTATCTTCGAGAAGTAGTTGGCTCCTTGAAGTTGATCAAATAAATCGTCAATGCGGGGCAAGGGATAACGATTTTTAATGGTAAGCTTGATGAGTTCTCTATAGTCAATGCACATATGAAACGATCCATCTTTCTTCTTGACGAACAAGACCGGTGCTCCCCATGGTGAGAAGCTTGGCCAAATGAATCCCTTCTTGAGAAGTTCGTTAAGCTGACTCGAAAGTTCTTGCATCTCTGCTGGTGCCAAATGGTAAGGATATTCGGCTACGGGAGTAGTCCCTGGCACTAAGTCGATTCTGAACTCAACTTGGCGTTGTGGTGGTAATCGGAGAAGTTCTTCTAGGAAAATGTCAGGAAACTCGCGTACTTCGGGGATTTTTTGAATGTCTTTCACCTCTTGACTCGTATCGACAATATGTGCGAGGAATGCATGATATTCCTTTTGCAAGCACTTCTGGGCTTGGATGCACGAAATGATGCGAAGGCTCATACTAGGTTTGTCGCCATAGATAACTAAGGTTTCTTTGTTAGGAAGGTTAAGACGAACTGCTTTTTCAAAGCACATGATGTCAGCACGAAGAAGACTCAACCAATCCATGCCGATGATGACGTCGAAACATTTAATTGGGACTGGCATGAGGTCTATCTTGAAAGTATGGCCATCTAAAGTTAAAGTACAACCTACGTATATGTAGTTAGTACTCTCCATTTTCCCATTAGCCATTTCCACCGTGAATATGTTATCTAAAGCGCATGGTTTTTGTTTAAGCAGGTGTGCAAATTTGTTACTTACGAAACTTTTCTCTGCTCCACTATCGAAAAGTATGCAAGCATATGACTTATCGAGGAGAAACATACCAGTAACTATCGTAGGATCAGCTACCTCTTCCTCGTGGCCCAAGGCCATAACTCTTCCTACTCCTCCAACCATCCCCGCTTTAGGGCAGATCCTCTTGTAGTGGCCCACTTCGCCACAACCATAGCAAGCTTGGCCCATACCGGCGTTAGGAACCTGGGCGGCCTGAGTTTTTGGAGTCTTGCAGAAACGGGTTGTATTCCCCTTCTTGTTGCAGTTAGAGCACTGCATCTCCTTGCAAGGTCCGTGGTGATGGAAGTTGCATTTGTTGCACCTCGGAAGATTTCCAGCATAAGTTTTTGTTGGTAAGGGGTTTTCAGGGACATCAGGGGTTACTGTGGCAACATTGATTGCCATAAGTTGTTGTCTCTTTGAGGACTCTTGCGAAATTCCTCCTTTCCTCTTGTTCCACCCCTTCTTCTTGTTGTCATTGTTGTCTCCTCTTTGTGGCCGGGGTGTAGGGATTTTCGGTTTCTGTTTTTTCCCGTGATCTATGAGATATTGTGTCAGCTCCTTGGCGTTGTCAAAAGTGACAAGCTTGGATGCTAACACACCTGACTGGATCTAGGGAGACAGTCCCCAGATGTATCTCTCTATCTTCTTGCTCTCGAGAACAACCATATCAGGGCATAGAATTTCCAGATCGCAGAATCTATGTGTATAGCTTGATATGTCGGAACCAACCATTTCTAGACCCCAGAGTTCCTGTTCGAGTTTTTGTATTTCCCCTCGAGGACAGTACTCTCTCATCAGCATGGCTTTAAAGTTTTCCCAGCTGATGGAATTTGCCACCACTATAGTCAGAGACTTAACATGGCCATTCCACCACGTTAGTGCTCTGTCAGAGAAGGTACAAGTAGCAAACTTGACCTTGTTGCCCTCCGGGCAGGCACAGATTTCAAAGATCGCTTCCGACTTTTCAACCCATTGCTTAATACCACAACCCCACCAGTTCCATTGAAGTTCCGGGGTTTAGCATTTGTAAATTCCTTGTAGGTGCATTCCTTAGGATTCCCATGGCTCTCACCATGGTTGGAGGGATGCACACCTGATCCCGATCCACTAGGGGCAGGGGGATTGATGGCTGACACAGCAACTGCTACGGCTACTATGAAGGCTGCCTGGAACATAGTGGCATCGAAAGGAGGTGGTGGTTGAGGTGGTGGAGGAGGTGGTGGTTGAGGTGTTTCATTATTTGGGTTACGCCTTGGGTTTCTGCGTTGCGGCATCTTTTAACTATATGTTTAAAAGATGACAATATGGATAAGAATAAATGAATAATGGGAGTGACTCATGGACTAACTCTCCATAGTCCAATAGCACACTGAATAGTATGATTAAATGAAGATGATAGCATTTGGATAATAATTTCCATATGATTAGATATCTGTCAATAATACTGGAATTACAGACGTAACAAGTTCGGGAAAAGTGGCCTAGAAATAGGCCTTACATCAACCAAGATAGGAAAATTTTGACAGAACTATGACTAGATCAAGACCTAACAGGTCTAAGATTTACAAAGATAGGAAATTAGACCAAAGTTTTTACATAAACTAGGTTATATCCAAAAGATGAGTCGTTAAGATTCTATTGGTGACGAGAACTGCTAGCATGAGTTCTAGATCCCGACAGTAGACGTTCTATGTCCCTCATACGCCTGTCAGCTCTCGCTTGCTGAGCACGAAGTTCCCTGACCTCAACTTGGGTTTCAGCAAGTTCTCTCTGTAGAGGTGCATTGTGGACTAGAGTCCTTTCATGAGCAGACTCTAGTTGGTGAATGTGGACTGTATTAATGCCAGAGTTGGCGTCAATCTCCAAGACTCGATTGATAGTTGATTGACCCAGTATCGTGTTCCGAGAAATCCTACGAACCATGATGGGTTAGACCCTGTCAGCAGAACCTCATTTAGTGAGGTTGTAGAATCTTATGTCTCCATTGTAGGGGATAGGTTGACCCTGTGCCTGACTCCGTGTATTCAAGTTCGTGGCCCACAGAGGTGTGGCTCCTTGAAATGCAGGATGGGGGTTCGGGTTTGGGTTTTGAGCAGCTGGAGGTAGGTTGTTGACTTCCGGCTCCGAGTCAGAACTATCAGAAAAACCCTCAGCATGGTGATCATCCAAAGGGATTGGGTGATCATCTTCTGGTTCTTCCTCTAGCCATCCAGCATTGCCTTGGTTTGGGAAGTATGGGTCGCCATGGTGAAATCCAACCATTAAAATCTACGCGAGAAAGGGATATAAGAAATAACTAAATAAACGAACTAACTAAGATAATTACAGTCAGACCAAATACCCATATGGTATTTCTTTATGGTTGTTTTGGTAAGTTTTTAGACTTGTTGCCACATCACAACCATTCTTGGGCATATGCTAATCACTCCTTGGACCAGCATAGTTGATCAGGCTATGCCACTCCCAAGACTGACCATATATTCCCAGGCTTAATTGTGATATTCAACAATCATAATACTTTTGTTCTTGTCGTGGTGACACTGATTTTAGCACGAATGCAGGCACGTATGCTTACTTAAATATTTTAGTATTTAAAAGTATAAACTATTAGTCAGAGTGTTTTAATCCCAATGTATTTATAGTTAGTATATCTTTTATGGGTTGATATACTATATTCACAATAAACAGTGCTCTGATACCAATCTGTCACACCCGAAAACCAAGAACGGCGGAAACGTTCAGGGGTGGAGGACATCATGTGAAGTATCATAACATTGTAAAGTAGTAAACAAGCAACAACATCATCCATTGCATTAAAAGTAAAGTTTTAATACATGTGTGTTCTTTCATTGTAATAAGACACCAAAATATGCAATCAAAATAAAAGATGAGTCTTTTCTGCGCTCCGTCTTCTCAAAACCTGGTCATCGTTCCTGTCTACTGGTGACCTGAGAATACAAGTTATTTTGAAAGCGAGTATCAGCATAAAGCTGGTGAATTCATAAGTATTTAAGTGTCATTACCTTGTTTTGGAAAGCTGTTATGAATGCCATGTAAATCTTTGAATGAAACATTTGATATAAGTATGAAAACCCTAGAAAATCCCATATTTCCTATTATTATAAGAGTAGTCTTCTACCAAGACCCGAATGTTTTGAAAGTAGTCTTCTACCAAGACTTGTATGTTTTGCTGTAACGAAGATGGTTTTTCCCGTGAAGGACTACCATTTAACAATATAGAGTCTAGCTCATCGTTTATGTGAATGTATCACAAAGTAAAAGTAATAGGGGAAATATAGCCATATAAGTATTATCCTTTTGAATTAGGATAAACACGACATCGCGACTGTCGAAACGTATTAACCTTGAAGATCCACAGATGTTCATTTTCCTATGTAGCTAACAGCAGGTTGGAGGAATGGTTAGTCCCGTAAAGGTACCCCTAGTATAAGTATTAACCGAAGGCATCCGTAGATGTTCATTACCTCTGTTGCTAACAGGTGGGTGCCAGAATCGTTAGTCTCGTATAGTATCCTTTTGTACTAGGATAGACAGAACTAAACTACACGTATGATAAGTAATAGTATCTAGGTACCAGTATCCATGTAAGTGTATCCATGTAAATGTATCCATGTAAGTGTATCTCTTCATATAGCATTTAGTATAGACTCATGAATGAACTGACTCTGGTGTAATTCCTTGTAATAGGAATAATGTTTTGTATCCCCTAAACTATCCCTACAATAGTTTACTGGAAAGTAATTGATGTCCAAGAAGGTCTATACACCCTTGCTACACAAGAGTGTGGGAATTAAATGAAGGATGAAAGGTATCATATCAATACATATATATATATATATATATATATATATATATATATATATATATATATATATATATATATATATATATATAAGAACATAAGTGTATAGACATAGTTTTGATCAAGAAGATGAAAATGGTTTTGTAAGACATTTAAGAGTTTTGAACAATAAATAACAATGACTTGATGTCATTTTAATAAACATTTCAAAATAAATACATTTGATAACAATGTATTTTTAAGATAGAAAACCATTTCATGCATCACATTTTGAAGTATGTGAAATCAGCTGGATGAAAACACAATTATAAATCACATGTGATTGATTCATTAACATATTATTTTCTACTTGTATCCCCCCCCCCCCCATTAAAGCATTTAAAATCATTTAAAACATTGATTAAGGGGTATGAACTCACCTGTAGATGGTGGATTGGATGAACTGAACGATGTAGGATTGCTAAGTGTCAAGTGACTTGTACAACCCAAAGATCCTAGTTAACATATAATCACACATATATGTACCCAATTAGTCTTAAACTACTAATTGCAAATGTTAAGACATCCTAGAACATGCTAAACACCTTATATAAGTGTTATAATCCCTAAGGATTGCATCTAAGTCATTGTAGGACAAAGCTAGTGGGTTTAGGGTTCCAAAGAACCCCATTCTTGACTTTACTCTCCAAGAACCATAACACAAGGAGTTTATGGTCATAAACCCTTGAGTTTACAGTCGTAATCTCTTAAGCCCTTGATCATTTGATATTTTGAAGCCTTACATGTCCCTTAGAAGTATTTCTATGTCACACCCCCAAACCAAGGATGGCGGAAACATCCGGGGGTGGAGGACTTCTTGTAGAGTATCACAACAATGAGTATAATAGTGCTCAAAGTAAATACAACCAACACAAATATAATTGAAAAAGTTACATCAAAGCACATGTTTACATGATTCACATCAATTACATTATGATACAAAATGAACTGTTTGACGATTTATCATCCCATCCTCAAAACGTTGTTGATTTCCTGTTTTCACTGAATTCCTGAGAATACAAGTAGTTTTGAAAAGTGTCAACACAAAGGTTGGTGAGTTCATAAGAGATTTCGTTAGAAAAGTAAATCGTTTTCCTTGTAAAAGCGTTAGAATATGTATCCAGAAAATCCGATATTTTCTTTAAAATTTGTGTAATGTAGTCTTATGACTGAAGACCAAAATGCATAAGTAACCTTTCTTATTAATAGAAAATGTTATGTACTTAAATGGACATGGACGCGTTTGAATTAAATGAAATTTCTGTATAATCTCATGTTTGTTAATACTTTATATATATGTAGTCCTAAATTAGAGGACCGAATAATAACAAGTATTGACCATACTTAAAGGTATAAATGTGGTTTCAAATGATGTGTAGTCGTAACTACCAAAACCAAAAGTGTACAGTAATATCTGTACTCATAGAGATAAAAAGTGATTTTAAATCGACATAAAACTCATTTAGGTTTTAAAAATAAAATCCCGTAAACTTATGGATTGTTATATCCCTATGTGAGCCGCTATAATCATACTATGACTATGTGAACCTGCCACGACGTTCTCAGGCGTCGCGAAAACTGAAATGACATTTGTCACCCGTAGACCTGCAGGTCCCACTGTAGCTAGCAGCAAGGTGTGGGGTGTCAAACCCAATATAGATCTATATACAAGTATCACGTTCTCCCTCAAGGAGATTCTGATTATAACTACCAGGAATTATATCCCGCACTCGGACGTACGGGGAGAGAGAGAGAGTCTCACAATATAGGGTAACAAGTTTACGTGAAATGTGTGTGAATATAAATCTTTCTTGTATGAATGTACCCTTTTTGTACGAGTGTGTTGAGTGATGTATCATAAACTATACCTATTATAGTTTATCTAAAATGTATGTAATATGTATAAACTCTTTTATGAAAATGTATTAGTGTTATGAATTTATCAAACTATCCCTTTATAGTTTAATATACGTGTTCTAAAATGAATGATTAATATTTATTATGAATTACTTAGTTTCAGTTCATGATGACAAACTAACAAGGAAACACATTCAATAATTAGAACTTATGATTATACACTTTGCTCAACATAATACAAAGTGTTATGATATTTACATGCTGTTGGCTAACTTTAGCCATTCTGCCCTGTTTTGGAAAAATCATAGAAAAATCATACGAAGTCGAAAACTATATCCGTAAATTCTGAGAGTTCACAAAATGTGTCTAGTTTACTCATAATTGTTATCATGATTTTTAACGACCTCCAACTTGGGTGAATAAGTCCAAAATCACAGACTGGTCCAGATTGTCGTTTGAAATGATAGGCAGTTTTGTAAAAATCACCATAAATTGTAGAAAAATCGTATGGAGATTTGCAAGTAGCCATTTTAAAGCTAAGAACTTGAAACATTTGCACCATGTACAGTTTTAAAAACAAAAATGTTTAAGATGCCCAAAACAGTCCGTGAATGGAGTTGAAATTTTATGATGAAGGCTGTTAGAAAATTTTAGTTATGTTCTTTGTGTTTTAACTTGTATTCCCCCCCCCCCCCCCTGAAAACTTGAGAAAACATGAAAATGTAGGGGAATGAACTCACCTTGAGTGATTTCAGTGGATGGATGATGGAGAGAAGGGGTGTTCAACTCAAGAACACTTGGGAAGATTGCTTGAAGATTTGAAGATCTAACACAAATATGATGGAGTTTGTGTAAGATATCTTTGATTTGTGTGGAAATAAGTGAGATAATCACAAGGAGAATGGATTATGCTTACCAAATGTGGAAGAACACTTGATAATCAGCCTTGAATCTCGAGCTTGGTGGAGAAAAAGTTTGAGAGAAAAGTGGTGTTTGATACTTAGTGAAATGAGGCAAATGAGAGAAATGAGGAGAGAGGATGTTTGTTCCAGCTCTAAAAACATGGGAATGGGTGGAAAATGAGTGCAAGGGGCATTGATGTGACTTAGATAAGGTGGGGAGGTGTGGTTAGTCAAAGAGTGGGTGTGGGGTGGTTGCTTGTTACATTGGATAAGGCAAAGTCAACACTCCACCTTTAATAATTCACCCATTTGATTTTTATTATTTAAACAATGATTTTCATCAAAATATGTTTAAATTATGAATATTTAGAGTTTATTATGTTAAAATATAATTTCTGGTGAAAATCCCGCTTTAAAATCACGAAAAACGGGCTTAAAATGTTAAAAATCTCACAAAGGGGCTAAAAGTGACAAATTTCCGAAATCTGGCCGAGGTTCGGCCTTCTGATGCTGAAACCGAGAGGAGAGAGGGCAGAAACCTAGAGGGGAGAAGAGGGAGAGCAGGAACCGATAGGGGAGAAAGGAGAGAGAGGGAACCGAGAGGGGAGAAGAGAGACCGAGAGAAGACAAGAGACAGAGAGGAGAGAAGAGAGAACAGAGACCGAGAGGGGAAGAGAGGCGGAAGGAACAGAGAGTGAAGAAGCGACAGAGAGGAAAGAAGCGAAGCAGAGAGCGAGAAGCAACAGAGAGCGAGAAGCGAAGCAGAGAGCCGAGAGGAAGGAAGGAGAACAGAGAGGCGAGTAGAGAGACAGAGACCGAGAGGCGAGGAGCAGAGACCGAGAGGCTTCTCTCCTTACTTTCGGTCCGAGAGGCTTCTCTTCCTAAGAAGGGTTTCGGTTCCTAAAGCCTATTTCACTTGTTTTCACTCCGTTTTAAGCCGTTTTTGACCCGGTTAAGGGTCGGAATGACCCGAATGATTCTAAAAAGTTATGGGAAACTTTTGAGAGAGATTTGGGAGAGATTTCTCACACTTGGAGAGATTTGGGAGAGATTTGACATTCTTGGAGAGATTTCTCATACAAAAAGATATTTGCGAGAGTTTTCACATACTTGGAGAGATTAGGGAGAGATTTGACATTCTTGGAGAGATTTCTCATACAGAGAGATATTTGAGAGAGATTTCACATACTTGGAGAGATTTGGGAGAGATTTGACATTCTTGGAGAGATTTCTCATACAGAGAGATATTTGAGAGAGATTTCACATACTTGGAGAGATTTGGGAGATATTTGACAGTCTTGGAGTGATTTCTAATACAGAGAGATATTTGAGAGAGATTTCACATACTTGGAGAGATTTGACATTCTTGGAGAGATTTCTAATACAGAGAGATATTTGAGAGAGATTTCACATACTTGGAGAGATTTGGGAGAGATTTGACATAGAGAGAGATAGAGCGAAAACGATTGAGAGAGGTTCCATGTGTGACAATTGTGAGTGTCCGGCATCGCAATGCATGGTTCGTAAACCCTGTTAAGCCTTGTTTAAGGATCTTACACACTCCCGATGAGTATGCAACATTGTTTTATCGGTTTGGCTAGCCACGTACCACAGTTTTAGGTTAAGGAGATCTAGATGTTCGCACTTTTTGATTTATGATCTCTCATTAGAATAGAGAGTTATGTAGAAATTTCATAATGTAAATTCTAGTACCCAAGGGCAAATTGAGTCAAACAGTTTGACTTGTTGACTTTGACTTGACCGAAATTTGACAGTTGTCACATCATCCCCCCGTTAGAGGGAATTTCGTCCCGAAATTTGAATTTAGGCAAGGAGTAGGCATGAATAATCAAGCCGAGAAGTGAGGATACTTCCTAATCGACTGACTCACGCGCTCCCATGTGACTCTAGGTCCTTGGTTAGTATTCCAGCGAACTTTCACTAATGGGAAGTGGCGTTGTTTCATCCGCTTAACCTCGGTCTGTGGTCACCATGGTTCTTCCAAGAAGGTGAGGCTCTTGTGGAACTTGATCTTGTCGAGGGGAATTGCAAGAGTCTCGTCGGATAGATACTTCTTGTAAATTTGGGACGTGTTGGGTAGGGTGTACTTTACCAAGCTCGCAGGAGTAGATTGAAGTAGCGAGTTAAAGGGCTGATTCTGACAAGAATCTCGAAAGATACAATTATTTGGGGTATTGGCTTTCCATGCTTTCCGAAGCGTACTAAGCCTTCCCAGAGTGAGTGTCTCTAGAGGAATTTGGTCGGTTATACCGACGTTCTAAAGGTTTCTTCCTCTTGCTTCTTTTCCTGTCAAGGGTTGCTCCCTTTAGGGTCAAAGTTGGGAGGGGGTCCGTATTTTTCGAGAAGTTCCAAAGGAACTAAGACGGTAGATCAGCGAGACCCAGAATTTTGGCGTATTTCTGCTAACGCCTTCGGTGCTGACTGTTTCTCAACGGTTTTGATCAATTGAAAGGGTCCTTATGAATTTCCACCTTGGTAACGATGTGTCTTGAGAATTGAACTCCTCAATTCCAAAACTCGTATCTAGAGAACTTCGGGTAATACTTCTCTAATCATATTGCTTTCGTGGTTTGTTGTAGCTGCTCTCCTTGGTTTCCTTCTTACTACGAGGGTAGATAAGTAAGTCATTTGTAATGACGATGATGAACTGATCCTAGCAAGAATGGTATATCCTATTTGTTACTTTCATGAATCGTACGAGTGGGTTTGGTTCTATCCGAGGGTTATCACTACGAACTTTCAGCGTCTGCATCGAAATTGGAGGATTGTTCTCGGACATCCTTCTTCAATACTCGTGACTGGTGATATTCAGATCTCAGGTCCAATTCTTGAAGGGTACCTCGTTCCTTGAGGTTGGTCGGCCTATTTGTCTATGCGAGGCAGATAGTAAAGGTTTCTATTGGAGATGTTGCCGGGGCCTCTGAAATCGATGGAATTATGAGCAATTTGCTTTTCTATTTGACGAATAAGACCAGAGTTTTCTAGGGTGAGAAGCTTGGTTCTTCAATTTCATTGTTGAGTAGTTCGACAGGTTTGACCTGACAGCTCTTGAAGCTCGGTAGGAAGTATGTGGGTTTGGTTTACGCGACTAGGCCTTTTTGAATGGTAGGACATTTACTCGTCCTTCTGGGCAACCTTAGCCGAAGCTCATGGCAGGACTCGTACCATATCTGTCCCAAGCTTCTATGCTTGAATCTTGTCTGCTACATGCGCGACATTCCCGAAGGTCTCCTGTATATACATGTGATAAGGCTTCGGGAAGTATAACACTCCTCTGGTGCGTGTTTTGGAGTTCCACAGCGAGAGATGACCCAAAGGTCCGTGCTGGATGTTTATAAGAGACGATAGTTTCGATATTCGGGGGGTTAGGCGAAGGGCCCTTTTGTAGTCATTAAATCGGGAAGACGAGGGCTATATCAATCAAAATTAGATAACGACAACAATATCTTTTTAGATAACATGAGATAAGTTGTATTCGAAGGAAGAGATCACTAGAGTGATAGAGTGTCCTGTATTTCTTTTCTGTGTGTTCCGTTTTGTTAAATGTTATGATTATTGCAGATGATTCATACCACAGTGTCTAGCAATGGTAGTGGGTGTGTTTTCAATAGCCAGTAATGATACTTGATATCATGATTCCTGATAGGTCTCCTCATGATCGAGCGGTATATGATCGCTGTATGTAAATTGATATCGTGCAATCGTCGAGTGGGTGACCCCACTCAACCCCTAATACTAGACATGGAATCGGAGTCAGGATGGAATTATCTGTTTCAAGACTTTAGTATTTTGATTTTAAATTAACCCCGATGTATGGACAAGGTCATCACAACTTACAGGTAATGCTCCTAAGGTCACATATGAATGTCTTTGGTTTGATTTGTATGAGAGAGAAAATATTTTAGCTACTTTTTAGAAGGAAGGTTACTTTAGTAAGCATACCAAATTCATTACAAAAATATAGTACTTAAACGTATTGTCGTTGGGAACATTACAAAAGTCCTAACATGGTTCCCTTGTTGCTCCTGTTGGTGTGTTCATCACATTCCTCCTGTTCCTTTGTCATTCTTCTCAGTTGGACATTCTCTCTTGAAGTGTCCCGTTTCACAACATAGGTAGCATACTAGGCCTACCTTGGCGCAGGTGATTGAAGGAAGGTGATGGGCCGAGGCCCTACAAAAACGAACGGTATGCCCTTTCCTGTTGCAGTTTTTACAGTGCATCTCCCGGCAAGCCCCATGGTGATGAAAACCACATTTGTTGCACTTTGGGAGTGATCCCTCATATGTTCTGGCAGGCATTTGGGTGGCAGACCGCGTGGCTAGTGTCAAGGCATGTGTCATGACTGCTGTTGTAATGGTAGGGGCGGCCCTAGGTTGTTGTCTTTTAGTGTATCCTTGAGATTGGTGGTGCTCTTTCATGTTCCAAAACTTTCTCTTCTTGTTTGTAGGTTCGTGGCCTGAGGTATTTTTGTTGGTAGGTACCCATTGGTGTCCCTAATTATTACCACAATTTGTATTGTTAGTACCGCTTCCACCCCTGCTGACATTGTTAGTATTGAAATGCACCATGACGGCTGCCACGGCTGCCGTGACTGCAGCTTGAAAAGTAGCAACGTCTATCTGAAGTGTTGGCGCCTTGCTAGTTGGTTTCTTGCCTCTTGGTGAAGACATAGCTCTGTTTCATGACGAAAAACGACTTCGTTAGTGGAAATGATTGTCTTAAGTGCATCCTTACAATTTATATTTACGCATATAAATTTTTGCACATTACTGTACTATTCTTAGTGTTTCTGCTAACGCTCCCGAGATGGAGTTATGGTAGTAGGTAGGAGTAGGTTTCATACGAACGTTAAGCTTTACTCCTCTTAGAATCATGTTTGTCCGAACACACTTGGCTGAGGAATTTTGATGGGATCTGGTGCATTAGTGCCGGAACGTTCGCACTCCATAGGTCTATGAAGAAGAAACTTCTCAACAAATGTTTAAAGGTGAGACGATAATGAGTTTTTAGAATGGCTATATGTCGCGAGTTTTCTAACTAATTTTATCTCATATCGATTTGTATCAAAGTTCGGTTGTTTAGGGTGTTCTGAAAACAATTTATAACTAGATTCTTTGTATAATAAACTCATGTATTTTAGTAGCTCTGTATCCAAGTGAAACCTTATACTTGACCCAAGCTAGGTCCTTATCACGACCTATTGATGTATGCTTAGTTATATAATTAAGGCTAGATAGACATTCGAGTCGGATAGGTACATCCTAAGCCCATCTTGTTAATATGACTCTAGAAATCATGGTTTCAGTGAAAATTTTGACCTCGATGCAGGTCTACTTCACATTTGTGCATGGGCGGGCTTTGATAGTAGATAGATTTCTCGATTAGTATGACCACTTAATTTGTAGTGTCGTGATTTTACTTACAATAGAGTAGAACCAGCGCATACTTATGAAGCTAATTTACCAGGTCTGGTGAGCGGCATGAACTCTACTTACGATGATCCATCCCTTGTGATGCCTGAGGCAAGGTCGATGCAATTTTGTAGCTTTGCCAATCAATGCTTGGCTACAATCATCCTTTCTTTGAATGTTGTGTGTCCTACCCTGTTACTCTCTTTCCTCTTCACGAGTGGTGATAAGGTCCTAAAAAGAGAGTTGGTCTCGGGAATAGTAGTATAATTCTGAGTCACCGGTACATGAGATGGTGGGGTCTATAGTAGCGCGCAGTTTTTTGAACTCAGATTGTAGTCTTCCTGTTTTAATCCCCGACGATCGCGAGCCGCCGGGTCTTTGTCGGGAGGGCTCTGTCCGTCAGTCCCCCGTGGTTGAGGTCATAGCACCCTCGTTGGTCTCCACATGGTGGTTGTTGTCATTATTGTCGACATTTAACCCTCGATCACGATTGTCCAATGGGGCACAGGTTCGATATAGTCGAAACGGTTCACGGAACCCTTGCTATGCATGGAGGATTGATTACCTCCGATCCCGCTTATGATTCTTCTCATAATCATTCACCATTCCTCGAGTTCGGATTAGGAAAGTAAGGGTCGTCCGGTAAGTAGGATTTTGCTATGCCGTATTTGCGAGAATAGAAGTGGAGTAGATAAGTACTAAGCGTCTAACTCTATTATCACTTACTTATAGGGGTGATCCTTATTAGTTACTTCTATAATGACATAGTGCATACTAATTACATATAACAAGATACGATAGACCTTTGAATAAGTGATCCCACTCTAGGTCCACATCCAAACAAGGAAAAGGAAGTAAAGTAATGACCACAAATTCTAAGTCTATAATTTCTAAGTTATATATAACCTTAAAGTATCCACTTAGGGACTATAGACCTATTAATAAGGATCTATTTAGTTTTCATATAAGTTATGATATTACAAAATACTCCTATAGTATTTTAAACTCATGTTCTGTTCTAATGTTGTCATTGTGGTAGTGTCGGTAAGTTTTTAGACTTGTTGCCATATCACAACTATTCTTGGGCATGTGCTAATCACTCCTCGGACCAGCATAGTTGATCAGGCTATGCCACTCCCAAGACTGACCATACATCCCCGAGCTTACCTGTGATATTCAACAATCATTACTTTTGTTTTGTTCTAGAGTGGTGCTGACCTTAATATGTATGTATGCATGTATACCTTTAATAAGAAACTATTTATTTCTAAAAGTATAGTTGTTTTGAAACTTTAAATCGGAGACTTAGTCCCAATGCATTTATAGTTTGTATATCTTATGTGGTTTGATATACTGAGTTCACTATAAACAATGCTCTGATACCAATCTGTCACACCCCCAAACCAAGGATGGCGGAAACGTCCGGGGGTGGAGGACTTCATGTAGAGTATCACAACAATGAGTATAATAGTGCTCAAAGTAAATACAACCAACACAAATATAATTGAAAACGTTACATCAAAGCACATGTTTACATGATTCACATCAATTACATTATGATACAAAATGAACTGTTTGACGATTTATCATCCCATCCTCAAAACGTTGTTGATTTCCTGTTTTCACTGAATTCCTGAGAATACAAGTAGTTTTGAAAAGTGTCAACACAAAGGTTGGTGAGTTCATAAGAGATTTCGTTGAAAAGTAAATCATTTTCCTTGTAAAAGCGTTAGAATATGTATCCAGAAAATCCGATATTTTCTTTAAAATTTGTGTAATGTAGTCTTATGACTGAAGAACAAAATGTATAAGTAACCTTTCTTATTAATAGAAAATGTTATGTACTTAAATGGACATGGACGCGTTTGAATTAAATGAAATTTCTGTATGTTCTCATGTTTGTTAATACTTTATATATATATATATATATATATATATATATATATATATATATATATATATATATATATAGATATATATATATATATAGTCCTAAATTAGAGGACCGAATAATAACAAGTATTGACCATACTTAAAGGTATAAATGTGGTTTCAAATGATGTGTAGTCGTAATTACCAAAACCAAAAGTGTACAGTAATATCTGTACTCATAGAGATAAAAAGTGATTTTAAATCGACATAAAACTCATTTAGGTTTTAAAAATAAAATCCCGTAAACTTATGGATTGTTATATCCCTATGTGAGCCGCTATAATCATACTATGACTATGTGAACCTGCCACGACGTTCTCAGGCGTCGCGAAAACTGAAATGATATTTGTCACCCGTAAACCTGCAGGTCCCACTGTAGCTAGCAGCAAGGTGTGGGGTGTCAAACCCAATATAGATCTATATACAAGTATCACGTTCTCCCTCAAGGAGATTCTGATTATAACTACCAGGAATTATATCCCGCACTCGGACGTACGGGAAGAGAGAGAGTCTCACAATATATATTAACAAGTTTACGTGAAATGTGTGTGAATATAAATCTTTCTTGTATGAATGTACCCTTTTTGTACGAGTGTGTTGAGTGATGTATCATAAACTATACCTATTATAGTTTATCTAAAATGTATGTAATATGTATAAACTCTTTTATGAAAATGTATTAGTGTTATGAATTTATCAAACTATACCTTTATAGTTTAATATGCGTGTTCTAAAATGAATGATTAATATTTATTATGAATTACTTAGTTTCAGTTCATGATGACAAACTAACAAGGAAACACATTCAATAATTAGAACTTATGATTATACACTTTGCTCAACATAATACAAAGTGTTATGATATTTACATGCTGTTGGCTAACTTTAGCCATTCTGCCCTGTTTTGGAAAAATCATAGAAAAATCATACGAAGTCGAAAACTAGATCCGTAAATTCTGAGAGTTCAAAAAATGTGTCTAGTTTACTCATAATTGTTATCATGATTTTTAACGACCTCCAACATGGGTGAATAAGTCCAAAATCACAGACTGGTCCGGATTGTTGTTTGAAATGATAGGTAGTTTTGTAAAACTCACCATAAATTGTAGAAAAATCGTATGGAGATGTGAAAGTAGCCATTTTAAAGCTAAGAACTTGAACTATTTGCACCTTGTACAGTTTAAAAAACAAAAATGTTTAAGATGCCCAAAACAGTCCGTGAATGGAGTTGAAATTTTATGATGAAGGCTGTTAGAAAATTTTAGTTATGTTCTTGGTGTTTTAACTTGTATTCCCCCCCCCCCCCCCTTGAAAACTTGAGAAAACATGAAAATGTAGGGGTATGAACTCACCTTGAGTGATTTCAGTGGATGGATGATGGAGAGAAGGGGTGTTCAACTCAAGAACACTTGGGAAGATTGCTTGAAGATTTGAAGATCTAACACAAATATGGTGGAGTTTGTGTAAGATATCTTTGATTTGTGTGAAAATAAGTGAGATAATCACAAGAAGAATGGATTATGCTTACCAAATGTGGAAGAACACTTGATAATCAGCCTTGAATCTCGAGTTTGGTGGAGAAAAAGTTTGAGAGAAAAGTGGTGTTTGATACTTAGTGAAATGAGGCAAATGAGAGAAATGAGGAGAGAGGATGTTTGTTCCAGCTCTAAAAACATTGGAATGGGTGGAAAATGAGCGCAAGGGGCATTGATGTGACTTAGATAAGGTGGGGAGGTGTGGTTAGTCAAAGAGTGGGTGTGGGGTGGTTGCTTGTGACATTAGATAAGGCAAAGTCAACACTCCACCTTTAATAATTCACCCATTTGATTTTTATTATTTAAATAATGATTTTCATCAAAATATGTTTAAATTATGAATATTTAGAGTTTATTATGTTAAAATATAATTTCTGGAGAAAATCCCGCTTTAAAATCACGAAAAACGGGCTTAAAATGTTAAAAATATCAAAAAGGGGCTAAAAGTGACAAATTTCCGAAATCTGGCCGAGGTTCGGCCTTCTGATGCTGAAACCGAGAGGAGAGAGGGCAGAAACCGAGAGGGGGGAAGAGGGAGAGCAGGAACCGAGAGGGGAGAAAGGAGAGAGAGGGAACCGAGAGGGGAGAAGAGAGACCGAGAGAAGAGAAGAGACAGAGAGGAGAGAAGAGAGAACAGAGACCGAGAGGGGAAGAGAGGCGGAGGAACAGAGAGTGAAGAAGCGACAGAGAGGAGAGAAGCGAAGCAGAGAGCGAGAAGCAACAGAGAGCGAGAAGCGAAGCAGAGAGCCGAGAGGAGGGAAGGAGAACAGAGAGGCGAGTAGAGAGACAGAGACCGAGAGGCGAGGAGCAGAGACCGAGAGGCTTCTCTCCTTACTTTCAGTCCGAGAGGCTTCTCTTCCTAAGAAGGGTTTCGGTTCCTAAAGCCTATTTCACTCGTTTTCACTCTGTTTTAAGCCGTTTTTGACCCGGTTAAGTGTCGGAATGACCCGAATGATTCTAAAAAGTTACGGGAAACTTTTGAGAGAGATTTGGGAGAGATTTCTCACACTTGGAGAGATTTGGGAGAGATTTGACATTCTTGGAGAGATTTCTCATACAAAGAGATATTTGCGAGAGTTTTCACATACTTGGAGAGATTTGGGAGAGATTTGACATTCTTGGAGAGATTTCTTATACAGAGAGATATTTGAGAGAGATTTCACATACTTGGAGAGATTTGGGAGAGATTTGACATTCTTGGAGAGATTTCTCATACAGAGAGATATTTGAGAGAGATTTCACATACTTGGAGAGATTTGGGAGAGATTTGACATTCTTGGAGAGATTTCTAATACAGAGAGATATTTGAGAGAGATTTCACATACTTGGAGAGATTTGGGAGAGATTTTACATAGAGAGAGATAGAGCGAAAACGATTGAGAGAGGTTCCATGTGTGACAATTGTGAGTGTCCGCCATCGCAATGCATGGTTCGTAAACCCTGTTAAGCCTTGTTTAAGGATCTTACACACTCCCGATGAGTATGCAACATTGTTTTATCGGTTTGGCTAGCCACGTACCACAGTTTTAGGTTAAGGAGATCTAGATGTTCGCACTTTTTGATTTATGATCTATCATTAGAATAGAGAGTTATGTAGAAATTTCATAATGTAAATTCTAGTACCCAAGGGCAAATTGAGTCAAACGGTTTGACTTGTTGACTTTAGTTGACTTTGACTTGACTGGAATTTGACAGTTGTCACATTCTACTTGATGGTTTAGTCCTTGGAAGAGATTAGGGTACCCTTTAACTCCTTAGAGGAGTTCACGGCCCTAGGACCAATTCCTTTAGGGTTTGCGGCCGTAATTTCTCATGGACATGGTGTTTTTGTGCTTTCAAGTCCTACACACATTAGGGTACGAGTCTAGGCTAGTTTCACAAGGTAAGGAAGGGACTAGGGCACTCTTTTGGCCCTTAAAGAAGGGTTTACGGTCCAAGGTGTTCTTGGGCCGTAAACTCTTTGATCTTGTTGTTTTCTTATGATTTCTTGGTTATTAGACACATAACAAGCCCTATTATACTCTTAGATAGAAGCACTCACGATTTGGGACGAAAGGCCGAATATCCGTGAGAGAGAATTTGGCTTTTCTCTAGTTGGAAATGGAACAAATGAATAAATATGGCTAAGGAGCATATATATACCCCTTGGGTTTTGGACCGCAAACTCCAAGTTTAGGTCGTTTAATTCCAATTTCTTGGAGTATGTATTGTTATTGTTGCACAATAAGCCCTGGGACATCCCCTCTCCTGGCATCTCCTAAAGTGTTAATCACAGAATACTCAAACTTATCCCAAATAGTCTGAAAATTAACAGTAACTGTTCTAACTTCTATTGACTTGGTATGTAGTACAGAATGGAAATTTCGGGTTGTCACATGTGGTTTCCCGTGAAGTACAATCAAATACTCATAGAGGAGTATCGAAGGGCTTCTTTTCATAAGGTTTCGAAGGTTGGCTCAAATTTTGTTCAGGATCACAACTTAAAATAAGTGTGAACGCAATGAGAAAAATTACTTGTGTGACTAGTTTAGTCAGTGACAAGTAAAGATTCGAGAAAAATGTAAGTGACACAGAAGCAAAGTGTTATTTAGACAGAAACCATATTCCTTGAAAAATAAAATGTTGGATCTTGTAGGGTAAAAATGTCTTAGGTGAAGAGCATTTTATCAAGACCACTCAAAACAAAGGAATACAATTTTGAATATCGAAGAAGGTACAAAAACAAGTGTTTCGTTAAAATCTTGAACATAAAGTTCACTATCAATTCCTTAATCAGTTAGAATCTTTGGGTTTCACCATCATTATAGTCTCATGAATCAGGATCATAAACACAAACTTGTGATATACCTAAATCTTGGTTAGTTCGAACCGAAGATCTCTTGGATATATGTCATTGTATGTGATTGTGAAAGAATTTTATGATGAAAAAGAATGGTTTAGAACCGAATTGTACCTCTACTATTTGTGGACTAAGCAGGAAACTCTTAACTTGATATGAGAAGAGTAAGGTAGCTCAGTGACTAATGCGAATATAGTCTGATTGGGAAGGAATCCTCATAATCAGAAATCCATTAAGGCTTCGAAACACATTGAGTCTTGGAGGATTGGGACAACATGCTACAACATGCTTGTATGGGCTCCTAACTAGTACAAAATATTGAATGAATACCTTTCCCTAAAGCTGCAAAGCAAGTTCCTCCAGAAGAATTCTATAGCAGACTACACAAAAAGTTGTTAATCATCCAATTAAAAAAGAAAAATATTGTTGGATTTTCGTTCATGAAAATGAAATAACAAAACTAAGAAAATCTTTTTGGTATTTTTGTTTTTGAAAACGAAACAACAAAAATAAGCAAATCTTTTTTATATTTTTGTGTTTGAAAATGAAGCAATAAAAATATGAAAATCTTTTTAGTATTTTTGATTTCATAAAAGCGAGAAAATGTTACCGAACAAACAAAGTGTGAAATATCTACATCAAGAGTAGATGAATTGACACAACAATGTGTCTTACACAACAAAATGTGATCTGAATCGGTTAGAGGATCGTCGAAATCGAAGCATGTCGGATGCTAAAACATGAACAGTAACTTCTTATTCATTCATCTATTTTAATCACTTTTTAAGATATGGAATAACTAATTGAGTTTGGTTTAGGTCCACTCAAGGTGACATAAAAGGCAGGAAGAACTATACTAACCATGTTAAGGAGCAGCAACCAAGGATGTGATCAGATGTGATGCCCTGATGATTGTTGAAATTTGCGTATGAAGCTCTTTTTTGTTATATGTTTTAGTTTGGCTTTACATTCCCTAAATTAACATGATACAGACAAGAAGAACAAGAAGAAAACTATCAGAGTCAACGATTTCCTCCCTATAAATGATGAATTTAAAGCTATCAGGTATTCCATGTGACTTATCCAAAATCTTGCATCTGAGGTACCACTTACAATGGAAAAGGGAAGAAGAAGTTGCAGAGACCAATGCAGATTCAGCGAGCGACTATACCGTTGTTGCAATATGTCCTTCATACCCTGGGTTATGGGGTACCTCAATGGAGGTCATCTAATGCTACTAGGTAAAACAAATACATCCTCAGGTATTAGTTATAATCTATTTTGTTATTTGTTACATTCTATTAGCTTTATTACGTATACAATTTTTGATAATCTCATAGCCACTCTTTAACATTGAGCAATGATGATTCAAGGGATACTTGTTATTGGAAAGAATGAATTCAAAAGACTATTCCAGCCGTTTAAGCAAAACAATGTGTTTTTTTATGTAATGGAAGGGTGTAGGATTGTGCTGAAACCCGTTGTCAATGTCCCACCATAAGTATTCAAGAAACCATCCCAGATATGTTGTTAGAATTTTTTCAAGGGTATTTTAGGAATTACATTAGTATTGTTATTTAATTTTTAGGTGATTGAAGTAGGGGACAAAAAATGTTTTGTTAAAACAAAAAACAAGAATAAAGGAACAATAGCAAAAGATTTATGTTTGGGTAATGATCAAGCCATTTCACAAATTGAACATATAATTTGGTGTAATTTTTTTTATAATTTTGGTAATTAACTGATGCCAAATCTCTCCTTTTTACATGTTTCTAGCATCATATGAATTTAGAAAGAGGTAAAATTCAATTAATAAAAGGATTTAAATCTTTAAAATATATTATTAGATTCCGTATCAGTTTCCCTTTAAGTTTGCTAAAAAATTTCCTATGACTTTCGTATTTAGGGGTTTCAGTTGTGTGTTTATGTACCAAACACAAATTTTGAATGAAGATTAACATTTATATCCATGTTAACAATAGTTATAAGATAACAAAATGCAATTGGTAGGCCAAAAAGGGTGGACCAGAGATCATAACAAAAGAAATTGTATCAATGGTGAAGTCATTAGCTTGACCTCTTTTGTGCCATTTACTGTTTCTAACCCAAAAAACAAGGTTTCTTCTCTAGTTGTTTAATGAAACTCGTAAGCTTTCTTTTGGTTAGATGGACACTCTATGAGTTGTACAATTTGGTAAAATGTGTGAGTCTCATGTCTGTTAATTTATAAGGTGTATTTGATTTTAAATTTGCAAGGAATGTATTGATTTTATCATTCATGTATATGTGTGATGTATTGGTTTAATTATTTATATATATGTTTGGATTTAGAAACAATTAATACCCCAATTATTTGTGTATTTAGGTGTGTATTGATGTATTGTACTACCTATACACACAAATATACATATTTGGATATTAAGGTACATATTATACATGTATTTGCTTCTTAATTGATATATATTTTTTATGTATAGGTTTGAATCGTTACACGACAATTCCATAATATATATATATATATATATATATATATATATATATATATATATATATATATATATATATATATATATATATATATTACTAGTTTTTCGTTATGTCATGTAAATAGAAGTAATATATAAGTCGAAATCTATATGTTAAAAGTGTTAAAAAAATACTAATATATTACGTCTTGATATTTTACAATTCTCTTTGTTACATACATCTATTCATGTATATACGTTGGTGTTTTTTTTTTAATTATTTAACATATATATTATGATTCTTTGATGTCCATTTATATATATATATATATATATATATATATATATATATATATATATATATATATATTATTAAAAGAGAACCTTTGATTCACCAATGAAGCAATCAAGACCCTTGATTGTATTTCAATCATATGATTTTCACCATTAGATCAAATTGATGACATCATCTTCTCAAAATAGAAGTCAAACATTTAATTATAGAATCTTTAAATTTACCAATTACATTTCAATCACAATTACATTAAATTATGGAATCTTTAATTATAGAATCTATTCATATTTAATTATAGAATCTATTCATACTTTCGAAAATATATTTCACAATTCGGGCATAATTACATTTAATTGTAGAATCTTTAAAATCAGCAATTATGTTATCAATTAAAGCATATCATTCTATTTATATATGAGACATCGGTTTCTCCATAAATCTGGTCAAAAACATGAATAACCGCCTCCATCTTTCTCCTCTATTTTTCTCTTAAACCAGAATTCCCTAATCCTCTTCTTCTTCATGTCAATGGTTGTGCTTCAATTGATGTTTTGTATGTTCATAACAGAATGTAGCACCATAAGGTGATTCCTTTTTCTCATGTATTCTTAGAATTTTCATATTGCCTCTTCCTTGCATCTCCAATTATCACACCTCTGTTTTGGCTTCACACAAATCTCTACAAAGTGAAGCAAGCATCTCCTTCAAGACATCTTTTGACGATCTATGTCATCATTAACCCTAATTAATATTGTTCATAATTTAATTCCATTATTTATAGTTTTTGGCTTCAAAATTTAAACCTGATTAGTTTTTTATTTTTAAAAAAACTCATTAAATAAGCATATCAATAATTATGTTATCTTTAATATATATTAAAACAAAAATCTTATGATATCATCTGAAACAATCTGGGTTATTGATTGCATTTCAATCTTATCTTTTCCACCCTTAGATCAAATTGGTGACATCATCTTCCCTAAATGGAATGTATTTAATTCCAATAAAAGTTTTCCAATTGTCAAACAAAATTAACTTAAATCCATTGAAATAGAATGTATTTAATTTTAATAAATTTCTTCCTATTTTAAATCTTGAATTTTCGGTTATAAAGGTTTTAAAATAGTCAACTTTAAAAACATATTACTGAAAGCTATTTCAATTAAGACATTAAATATCAACCATTAATATAAATCCGTTTATATTAGCAAACCATTAATATAAAATCCATTTTTATTAGGAAACCATTAATACCAAAAAATCATATTCAAATTATCACATACATATACGATTCATCCTTGAATTTGCGGCTCACACTTATTTTCGATCGTTGCTTTTCTTCAGACCTTCTCTTACAACATCATTCTTATTGTTTATCACTTCCATCATCATTATATGCTTCAATCCTTCATTGTTGTGCAGTAGGAGGTCAGTATCTTCTTTTGTTTTTTTATATTTTTTTCGATTATTTTTTGTTCCCGTATCAAATATACGTATTCATATATATTTTGATATTCTTTGTCATAACTTACATGAAATCGATTAATGTCATTCAGTCTAGATTAAGTCAAACAAAACAAAAATGTATAATTTTTCATATTAAATTCTTAACCTATTAACTTGGACTCGATACTCAACAACCTCTACACACTGCAATAGCTATGTGATTTTTTTTACAATTTATAGCAACATAATTACCATGAAAAAAGAACTTTTAATTTAAACTACAACTTAGTTTTTTATCGGTAACAACAATATACAACACTTAATATCAACATCATTTCCTACCGGTTTCTCTAAATATTAATACATGAACCATATCAAAAGTAGACTAAGAAGTTAGAATCTAAACTAGGAATAATCTTATTTCCTTGAATATCATATTTACGGTATTATAGAATTTTTTTTTTTTTTTTTTGATTGTAGAATCAAATTGCATAATTACAATTAACATTGTTTATATTAAACTTTGTATGTAGGTATGAAACAACAATAAATATAGTTTTTGAAGGAACATTGTTTAAAATAATTTGTATAATCTAAATACATGTTAATTTAGTTCATTTCTATACTTTCCTGTAACATTGGATTTTTTTGTCATGTTACATTCAAAATATGGATTATTAGAACAGATATCTTAGGTGTTTGACGAAATGTCTCAAAGAATCTGACACAAGTTCTCTACGTTCACATCACAACCATGTATAAATTTTGTTTTTTTTTCTAGATTTTTAGCATCATGTGTTTTTTATGTTTGCAACTTTGTAGTGTTACATGTTTTTTTGTCTCATCCTCAGGTTTTTCTATCTCTGATAGGATTTCATTTTTTATATTTATTGTAAACTATCGATTCAATCTATGTCACTTTGTTATGACTTTTATCAGCGTGATAAGATTTTAATAAATTGTTCATTTCTTGATCTTTTAGAAAAAGATGTTCTAACTGGATTATCGTCTACGATCATGGTATTCTATTTTGTTGATGAAGCGATCTATGATTTGACCATGATGGTTTTTACGGATTATGTTTGGACTGATAATTGTTATTGTCATAAAAAAATACATCCAACAAAAAGTGAAAGATAATTTTTTAAATTAATACAATCATTTAACTTTAAAAGATTTTTTTTCAACTTTGATGGCATGTAATAGAGTTTTGGCTGAAATTCTCAATTTTGTCGGCATATAATAGGTTATGACTTAAATAATGATATTAGATATCTGGGCAATCAGGTTTTCTTCGCTTCTTAAATTATTTTGCAGAAAGTTGTTCAGTTTGGTATTATTGATCTCATAAAAGGTAAGTCTCATGTCTCTTTTAGAATGTCCATTGAGTTTAATAGTTTGTTGTTCATATTTGTTTTTTTTTTAAATTATTAAATCTTGTTTTAGTGAATGCAAGTTAGTAGGAAGTAAAGGTGCAAGAAAAAAAAATACTAAATATGGGATGATCATGGTTATTTCAAACCAAAATAAAATTCTAAAGTAACAAATGCTAAATTTAAAAGATAAACACTTGTAATGTATAATACATATTATACTTCCCAAATAAGTAACCAAAAACTAACCTCATCCCAAATAAATTACATATTAACTAACATCAATAAATTATGATTATAGTGTCTTGATTTTTAATTATACATTATAGTGAGCCGGTTAATATGTAGTCATTATTTTTATATTCGTATCGGTTTTGAACTACAAAAACTATATTCAAATAATAAAAATGAAATGTAACATATACGATGGTAATAATGCAAAAATAACCTTCAAATTTGGTTTGATACAAAAAAATAGTCTAAAACTTATTTATAAAAGCAACAAGAAATAACAACGAACTTTCAAAAAGAAATGAAAAATTGCAACTAACTTTTAAAAACTATCAAGAATGTATAATATGTGATGATAATAATGTTTTAAAACACCGAGTTTGGTCTGATGCGAAAAAAAGTAATTTTATATGAAAGTAGGATTGCAGTAATACTAAAAGAACCTATATGTTTTTTATCTGATGCAAAAGTGGTCGAAACATACTTCTAAATTGGCAAGAAATAGCAATGAACTTTTAATTCATCTTGAATAACCATTTAATAGATATATGTGAAAGATATGAATACTCAGCAGTTAAGACTATAGACCTTACTCAAACGTCCGCAAATGTCTTGAAGTAAGCATTCATTTTTCCATTATTTTATCATTGTCATAAAATAAAAATAAAAAATCATCATTTGTTTAAATTGTTTAATTCGTCTCATAATAATAAGTAAGTTGTGTACCAATTAAGTATTTTGACATTTTCAATGAGTTATGGCCAATATCTAAATCGAGCAAGCATAAATGTTTTTATATTTATTTGTTAGAGTTTTTTATATATATTTAATATTATATGTGTGTGTGTGTGTGTGGGGGGGGGGGGGGGGGGGGTTATGTGGTTCATTTCAAATAAACATAAATAAGTTGCTATTTTTTAAAATAAACAATTCTATTTCGCAATATAACCATAAAATAACAATGTATTTTCAAAGTACATTGTCAAACGTTAGATTATACTTGCGTAGACCCGTTTTGCGCATGGTTAACTATATATAGCTGTTTCCGGTGTCACAAGTAAAAATGGTTTGAAGGTACTTTGTGGCGATGAAGGTCGTTCAACTAATAAAACAAAAAATATTGTCTACAAAGAGGTCCTTCAACGACTATATATATTTACCAACCTCAGTGTATTTTATACACATTTCAATAATATCAATAACCCTAATTTTTTTATAATTATTCTGCAATTTCTATATATATTTATATTTTATTTATATGTTTCTCGCGTTTAACACGGGTTATAATCTAGTATATATATAAAACAAAATACAGTTATATTATATTTGTTTAATACAATATCTATACTATTTATATTTTATAACATTTAACTAGTATCTATCTACTCTTACTAATAATTAAATAGTTTCTATTATATATGTGTTAGTTCCAGAGTCTTCCATATCAGTATATATCACTTGTCATTATATGAGAGCTTTCCTCTAATTTCAATTTTCATTTAAAACAACATTAAAATTCTGATTTCATTTCCGTTTTTATTGATTGCAAAGACATTAATATTTTGATTGTATTTTCATTTTTATTTATTTCAAATATTGATTTCAATTTTGACGGATCCTTTTAATTTTGTTTCATCACAATCTTTCAAATTTTTACAACAACAGAAAATACCAAATTCAATTAGAAACTAATTAATTATCTCATAAAATTAGGAAAAATAAATCATGTAGTTATCCCGTAAAACTAATTAATATTTTATTTAAAATAATTAATTAATAATTACAAAATTTTATTACAAAACTTGACTGTAGTTTACCACAGGTTATAACCTAGTTTTTATACAATACAATTGCAAAAAAAAGGAAAAAAAAACAACGTGAATTAGCATTTTTATGTTTTGATCATGCAAATTAAAAAATTCCTATATTAACATTATTTTTAGTTATTGTTTCATACTTGATGTTCTCCATAAGATCCGAAGGTGAAATCGTTTTAAATGTTACTCCAAGTAGTATTGTTTCATTGTTAATAACAAGAGCTAGGATCTTATGGACATTAAGTATGAAATAATTATTAATAATATATCAATAACTTTTTTTTATTAATATAGATTCAATTACCAATTTATTCATCAATTTATTTGTATTTATTTCAAAAGTTTATTTTTAGAAAATGTGTATTGGTGACACCTTCATATTCAACCTAATTATTATTTAAAATTTATAAATAATTTTCACTATTAGTATAGATTGAATTACTTACTTATTTTTCATTTCGTTTGTATTTATGTATAGGCACTACTTTAGAAAATGATAAATGTTTACACCTTTATATTATTTTTTTTTTAATAAATATGTATAGTACATGAGTTTCACGCTTAGTGGAAAAACATACATCTATAAGTAAAGAGCTAAAACCTTTTCTTTTATATATTTGTTCTCTTATGTTTTTTTTTTGTTTTTTATTATTATTATTATTTTTTTATCGATTTAGGTATCAATTGCAACATTCCAAAAACCATTTATGTTTTATATTATTAGAATTAAATTGGGTGAAAATCAAGTAACATTAATTTGCAAAGTATGATTAGAAATCGACTCATTGTGTAAAGCCAACATCATTAAATCAATAATAGAATGTTTAATTATGTTTTCTTCCTTGAACTTCAGTATTGAGAAAAGCTTATAAAAATGATTTATGAATTATATAACTATTTTAACATTGAAGGGGACCTTTATTTATAAAATAAAATTTTTTATTAAGTTTGTTTACTATGTGGATATAGGATCAAAGCTGTTTTTATCATGTATATTTTGTGTCACGTTTTTTTTTATCCCACACCGTTTAAGAAAAAAAAAATTGAAGTAAAAACACTTAAATATAACTAAAGAGGCTAACACATTTTTTAACTCACCTTGCTTAAGAAACAAAACTCATGGGAAAACATATACCTATAAGTAAAGAGGCTAAAATATTTTCTCTTATATCTTTATTCTCTTAATTTCTTGATTTTGACTAGTTTAAACATCAATGCAACATTTCGGTAACCATGTGGTCAACCATGAATGTTTTTTCTATAGAGTTATCATATTTTTCTACCTTTCATGATCTCCCATATTGATAGAATATAAAAAATGACATTAAAATGACACTATTTGATGAAAATGTTGTCATCATTAAATTTTAGCGTATTTTTTTAATTTCTACGGGAAACCTTAAGGAAAAAAAATCTTTTACCCATCTCTTGGCAAATATTTTTAACGGGTTTTAGTATATAATCTTAAGTATTGACGTTTATATAAAAGTTTACTTTTTTATGAACAATTATATAAATAAAACGTTCAACCTAATTTTTTTAAACAATGTTCAAATGTTCATTGTCAAAAAGAATTTATGTATATTTATTGTGACAATTCGAAAAAAATTACATGTATCACAACACATTGGACTATGGAAAATGACATACTATGAACATAAAAACTTTTTTTTATGTGTTTGACTAATTTTTTTTTTTTTAAATAGCTTGAAAGTTAATGTTTCTTGTTCTCATGCAATTTAATTCTAATAATATAAAACATAATAAATGGTTAATGAAATCTTATAGTTGATGCTAAACCAAACAAAGATATAAGAGATTTTTCAAACACTTTATCTATAGATGTGTGTTTTCCAGTTTTGTTTCTTAAACAATGTGGGATAAGAAATGTATTAACCTCTTTACTTATAATCGATTGCTTTCACTTCAACTTATTTTCTTAAGCGATGTGTGATAAAAATAAAAAAAAAATAAAAAAAAAAAAAAAAACATGATAATGACGAATTTGATCCCACATTGTCATAGTAAACAAACTTAATAAAATCTTTTATTCTATAAGTAAATAGGCTAAAACTTTTTCTCTTATATTTTTGTTCTCTTATGTTCTTGATTTTAACCGATTTAAGTGTTAACTGCAACATTCCATGAACAATACGATTGACCATGAAAGTTTTTTCTTTCCTAGAATTATCATATTTTTTACTTTTTATAATGTCCCATATCGATAGAATATGAAATGATGATATCAATATGACACTATTTAATGAATATGTTATCATCATAAACTTTTGATTTTTTTAACCTCTATTGGTAGCCTTAAGAAAAAAAGTTCTTTTACCCCCCTCATGTCAAGTATTTTTGACGGGTGTTAGTATATAATCTGAAGTTTTGATGTTTATATAAAAGTTTAAATTTTTTCAAATATTTATACGAATATAACACTAAATTTATTTTTTTTTAAACAATATTCATATGTTCGTTTTCAAAAAGGAATTATGTATATGCAGTGTTCTAAAAGGTGCGCTATGGCGTGAGGCGTGGCTTCGCCGTTACGAAAAGCCTCATAACGTTGATGTTAGGCGTGGCGTGTGGTAAGGCGTGATATGACGCATTATGGCGTGTTATGGCGCGTGTTTTTTCGTTTGAGACACAGTTTTTTGCTCTTTGTTATGTCTTTTCTAATCGGAGATACAGGTATTGTGGTTTTCGTTAAATTTTTGTTACTAGTTATTGATCTAACACTTATAAAAAGTAGTTATATTTAATATAAATTTATATTTATGTGGTAATATAATTTTAAATTAATACAAAATCTCCGCCTTACATCACGCCTTGAAAAACACCATGACTCGCCATAGCTCGTTAAGCTTGAGGCTTGACCTTGTCGTTACGCCACGCCTCACGCCATTTAGAACCTTGTGTATATGTATTATGATGATTCGAAAAAAAAATTAGATATATCATTATACATTAGACTATTGAAAATAACATAATATGAACATGCAAATTTGATCATATTTGAAGTGTTTAACTAATTTTTATAATAACTTTTAAGTATCAATATTTATAAAAGTTTGAACCAAATAATTGTGTTTTTTTAAACATTAAAATAAAAACATGTTTATATGATAAAATAACAACTAATTAATATTAATAAGACAAAACTTCAAAAATGGTCCCTGTGATTTCCAAAAATATCAAGTTTAGTCCCTAAGTTCAAAAAACCTCATAGATGGTCCTTGTGGTTTCAAAACTTTTAACATTTGGTCCTTCCGGCTAACTCCGTTACCATTTAGCCGTTAAGTCAGGGGCATTTTTGGCATTTCACTACACGGGGACCATTTATGAAGTTTTTGCCTTATTTAAAAAATAATTATTATAATTATTTAATATTAAAGGGTCCCCGCCCTCTCTCTCTCTCTCTCTCTCTCTCTCTCTCTCTTGGTCCATCATCTACAGTGTTGAATCATGGTGATTTTTTTGAGGAAATCCACAGTCTTTGTCTTTTTTTTTTTTCCACTGGTATACCCCCATCCACTTATTCCCTAATTCAGATATGATGAACAAACATACACACTTCTCGCCTCTTTGATTTCATCTTCAAGTGCTTAGCTATCGACGACAACACTCTTCCAGCGAAAGGAATTACGATCGCGGAACACAAATCCATTAAGCTTCTAGCCAAAAAATCAAATGATATCCAAGTTCAAATCAAGCCACCCCGAAGCACCCCTCGTTTGTATTTCTCAGTCAATCGAACCCAAGTTCCAGTCCCCGACCTAGTTCTCTTCATCAACGGGTCCGACCACCGTCATCTCCGTCGTTCTTGTCCTCAAACACATTCAACAACAAAGAAACATCATAACAGTGAGTTCATTCAAACTAACCTCCGAAGAGAGTAATCAACTTGATTCCTTTGATTCCTTACCGGGTTCTTCTCATATGACTTCAAATCATTGAACTTTGATTTCGAAACAAAAATCAAGATTGATTTCCAAAGGTTTTGATTCTCTGGTCGAGCGGAGGCAATGGTTTAGTTGACAGGTGGTTCGATTGAAAAATGTTTTTGAATTTAGGGAAAAACCCCAGTAGGAGATGTGGATTTAGTGTATGTATGTTTGTTTTTCAATTGATTGGGTGAAAGATGCCCTTCCGTTTTCCTGTCGCCACAAATTGATGTCTCTCCCTCCCTTTGTGATTGGCCCAACCATCGCCGAAGGTCCCGTCAATTTCTTCCGTTCGCATCTTCTCCATTCCCGTCAAGTGGGAGGGGGTTGTTGCCCTCTTGAATGTCGGAAAACCCCATCTCTGTTGGAGATTTTCTCGATTAAAGTTGAAGAAGAAAAAGGAAGGCAACAACAACAAATATCGGTGGTTGTTTAGCTAGCTTGTCATCGAGAAAGAAGAAAGAGTTGATTCGGTGGTGAATCGATATAAAGGAAGGTTGATGGGTTGGGATGTGATGAACAAGAATCTGCATCATAACTTCTCCGAGAAGAGACTCGGGAAGAACGCATCGTCATTTTTTTTCAATCGAGTTCATAAAATTGATCCGAATGCGATTTTGTTCATGAATGAATTTAACACCACTGAATATATGAACGATGAATACGCTCCTCCTGTGAAATACTTGAGAGGGATGAAAATGCCCCTTTTATTAAATACTTGTGTGTGTGTGTGAGAGAGAGAGAGAGGGGGAGAGAGAGAGAGAGAGAAAGAGAGGGTGGGGCCCTTTTATTAAATAATTATATATTTTTTTCTTTTTTTTTTAATAGAGACAACCTCATAAATGGTCCCTGGTATTGAAATGACGAAAATGCCCCTCACTTAACGGCAGAAAGCTGACGGAGTTAGACGGAAGGACTAAACATTAAAAGTTTTGAAACCACAGGGACGATCCGTGAGGTTTTTTGAACTTAGGGACTAAACTTGATATTTTCGAAAACCACAGAGACCGTTTTTGAAGTTTTGTCTATTAATAATAGATTTTGATAGTCATATTATGATAATCATGAATCAAGTGTGGAGGATAAAAGACACAAATTGGTTATATTATAATGAAAAATATGAAATTCTAGATATATGTTTGAAGTAATGTAGGACAAACAGAAAAAAGAAATCAAATTAATGTGGTAAAAATAAATCATTTATCTTGAAACATATTGATTTGAATTGTTTCTTGTATAAGATTATTCAGAGATAGATATAGAAATATATAATTAATCATAAGACCTAACTACTATAAATTCCTACAATCCAAACATAACATATTTATTGTTGGAGCTTCGAAGAATAAAAAAAAATAAAAAATAAAAAAAAAATAAAAAAAAAAAAAAAAAAAAAAAAAAGAGAAAAGTAAACAGTGAGGGATTTATCAAATTTATTTTAACGTGAATGCAAAAGTCCTTGATTTATATTCTTTATATATTAATTTTTGATCTAGCCATATTCAACCAAGTAAATATATAATTGAGTTAGATTTAATTAAGTCAAGACTTCATTGATTGAGTCATATCTAATATCTTATTTAGATAAGTAAAAAAGACGTATCAAATAATCTAAGATCGAATCGAAGACTTTTAATTGTGTTATCACACATTCTAAATCTAATTAAATTAGACTCATCTTCTTACAAGACCTAATAGAAGGTATCTCAAACAACCCCTGAAAACAAAAGGAACAACCATTTAGATGATTCAGATGATGAGACTTGGGGGTTGGTTGTGGTGATGGACAAAACTAGACGTGTGCTTGAATTATTAAGCCTTAGAGGTTTCACAACTATCGTTACCAAATTAGTGTTGGCATATAAAATATTGAATAACATGACAACATCTGCTTCTCCAACATGTAAAATTCGCATGATAGATTTTAAAAATCCTTTAAGCACTACAAAAATACTAACCTTTAGCGGCGACAAAAGTCGTCGCAATTGATCATCTCCACCGTCGCTAATGTTATTAGCGACGACATATCGTCGCTAATGCGTCGCCGCAGTTGATTCGTAGCTAATAGCCCATGTCGTCTCTAATAATGTCGTCGCTAATAATTGTTGTCCCTAATACACCAATGCCGTCTCAAATAGTGTCGTCCCTATTAATATTCCGGCCACCGGTAGGATTTTTCCGGCAATACTCTCCGGAGGCCATGTCGTCACAATTGACAATAGTCGTCTCTAAAGGCGTCGTTGCTAATGTTTTTTTTTTTTTTTTTTTTTTTTTGAGAAAAACTTATTTTTTATAATATTAATTTATATATATTATAAAATGTTGTTTTGATAAAAATACATATATAAATACATACCATATTATATAAAAACATCAAAAATACCATATTCCATAAACTATTTTCCAAACAAACATCGAACATACCATATCTAATAAATCTCAAACAAACGTTTAATATATATCATACATAAACTATTTTCCAAATCAAAAATAACATCATCCATATCATAAAACAAGAAATAATAGTTGTCTTTATCTTCCCCACCATCCTCCCCATCGTTGTTTTCTTCGTTGACTTGATTTTTAAACGAGCGAATAACGTCTCCAATGGCCGTCACAAATGTCGGGTTTTGAAGAAAAGCATTCACATCAACATCCTACAATTAAGTCACAAACAAATAAGTTATGAACAATTCAACAAACTATCAAACCATCAAAGCACCAAATCAATTAAGTCTACAACAATTTAAGAAACTACCGAGCTACCAAAAATTACTACAAATACATTAAGTTCTTAACAATATAACAAAGCAACCAATCTTTGGATTGTCCGGTACTATGCCAAATCATATCTTTAGCTGTGTGTCTTGAACAATACAAACGTTGTAGTCTGGGGGTCACAGGAAAGTATCGTAAAACCTTATGAGCCACCTTCTTACCCTTTGTATTTTCATCAACCCACCGACTCTCATTACAAACTGTACATTTTTGCAACAACTCATGCTCTTTCCAGAAAAGAAAGCAGTCATTTTTACATACGTGTATTGACTCATAACCTAAGCCGATCTTTTTAAGTGTCTTTTTTGCTTCGTAATGTGACGGGGGGACCCTGTTTCGTTCAGGAAATGCAGTTTGTAACAACTCAAGAAGCTGATCGAATGAACTATCAGTCCATTTGTTGATCACCTTGATATGCATCAGCTTTGCTAAAAAGTCAAGGGACGAAAACGAACATCCAGGATATAATTTGAATTGGACTTCCTCTAACAGTTTTTGAAATCCAACATCAACACCTCTACCGTCTGTATCTAGGTTCCCTTCGTTGCAGTTGGTATTATTTTCAATCACACCTCCCATAACATCATCAATAACATCGGCAATCTCATTACTACGCGGTATGTCTTCAACAACCGGGTGAGTTGTATTTTCGCCGTGATACTTCCATATAATATAATGTGGACTAAAACCATGTTGAAGTATATGGAATTTCATTATGGCTAGTAGTATAAATTTATTGACATTACATTTGTTACACAGTCATCTAATTTGACCTTTGTTATTGACATGTGGTTTGGACCTCTCGAGAAAAGATTCAAGTCCTTGTTGGAACAAGGTAGAGTTACGGTTTTCAATAGTAGTCCACGTTTTATCAATAGACATGTTGCAACTGAAACATAAGTTAGGTTTTAGTGTTTACTCTACAAGAAGTAAAATTTGGATTGAATATTTATAACAATCAAATATTTCTTAAATTTTTTTTTTATTATAGCATGATACTTTAAACGATAATATATATATTTGTTATTTATATCATCGTTTTTTTTTTCATATTTTGATTTGTCAATTTATTTTTGTTTTTATTTTTCTATTTTGATTAATTATAACTTAGTAGAGTTAGCGTAGCGTTTTAACTTTTAATTTTTTTTTTATTATTAAATTTTACTTTAAATGATATTATATATTTGTTATTTATTTAATTAGTTTATTATTATTCTTCTTCTTTTTCTTTTTAAAACCTTTTTGACCAATTTTGATTTATCAACTTATTTTTGTTTTTTTTTCTATTTTGATTAATTATAGTAGATTTAGCGTAACGTTTTAACTTTTAATTTTTTTATTATTAAATTTTACTTTAAATGATATTATATGTTTGTTATTTATTTAATTAGTTTATTATGGTTTATTATTATTCTTCTTCTTTTTGTTTTTAAAACCTTTTTGACCACTTTTGATTTATCAACTTATTTTTGTTTTTAGTCTTCTATTTTGATTAATTATAACTTAGTAGATTTAGCGTAGCATTTTAATTTTTAATTTTTTTATTATTAAGTTTTACTTTAAATGATATTATATATTTAATTAGTTTATTATGGTTTATTATTATTCTTCTTCTTTTTCTTTTTATAACATTTTTGATCAATTTTGATTTATCAACTTATTTTTGTTTTTAGTCTTCTATTTTGATTAATTATAACTTAGTAGATTTAGCATAGCGTTTTAATTTTTAATTTTTTTTATTATTAAATTTTACTTTAAATGATATTATACATTTATTATTTATTTAATTAGTTTATTATGGCTTTTTTCTTTTTCTTTTAAAAACCTTTTTTACGAATGTTTCTTCATTAACTTGTAGAAAAAAATTATCTATTATGATGTATTTATTTTATTCTTTTAATAAAGAATAAAATATTTTCTAATAATCATATGAATATTCTTAAATTTTACATACAAATTCATGATGAACGTACAATAGTTTCACAAATATATATATATATATATATATATATATATATATATATATATATATATATATATATATATATATATATATATATATATATATATATATCAATTTCACATATAAATTCATCAACTCATACATGATCAACAAGTGAATATATATAAACTACTCAATTCGTACAAAACATATCAAATTAATCAACTGAAACACACATTCAAACAATTGAAAAAAAAAAAAAATTCACAGCTTTTAGTTTATATCAATCCAAAGAAATCAAAATAATCAAATTCATAATTTCACAGTTCACACTCAAAATCAATTTCACAACTTCATAATAAATTTCACAAATTTCACAGATTCACAGCTTCAAAATAATCATTCACAGTCACAGCTTCATAAACCATTTCACATCATTCACATTCACAGCTTCATAAACCATTTCACAACACAACTTCAAAATAAATAATTTTACAGTTTCCATCAATTGAAACTAATCAAACTAACCTATTTTTGCCAGCAAAATGAAAGCTAGACAGTGGTGAAGCTGCTGGAACCAAAAAAAAAAATCACTTCAAATAAGAATCGGTGGTGTTAATGTGAAATGCAAACACAATTGGGTCCTGAAAACTAACCTTACCGGAGATATGAGCACGAAATCGAAGGTCCCGTCGGAATTGGAGGTGGCAGTCGCTTTGGAGGTTATACCGCCGGTGAGACTCGGTTTTGGAGGACAATCGGCGGTGGCAGAAGGGTTTGTAGCCCAATCAGCGGTGGAGAGCGTTGGGAGTCGCCACAGAAACTGTAGATCGCCGGTGGTGTGAAAGAAAGGAGAGGAACGTTCGTCTGGGGAAGATGAACTGGAACATAAAGGGCTAAACTATTAGCGGCGACATGTGGCTATTTGCGGCGACAAAATGGAGGGAATCATACGCGCACTTTTTGGCGATTACCAACCGTTGGATTTGGTTGGAATTGTAGGGCCAGATTTCATCTAAGGCTGCGTCAACGGATCGCCCCCTTTAGCGGCGACATGTCGCCGCTAAAGGTGTCGTCTCTAATGCCTTATCACAGGAACAAACCCTATCCGTTGGATTACTTGCCAAACCAAGGGTCACGATTGAAAGTAGCGTATCTCCGACGGATCACCGGTGGTTATCTTTAGCGATACCGCTAATAGCGACGACAGTGGGGTTTTAGCGGCGACATATAGCGCGTCAAGTCTGGTGTCGCCGCTATTGATTTTGTCGTCCCAAAAAGCGTCGTCCCTAATACTCCGAATTCTTGTTGTGAAGGATCATGACATTGAGTAAAGGTACAACCTTACTTTTTGACGGTTTTTTTAGTATGCACCATGTCGCAAAGGATGTATTGAAACTTGGTTATTCTAACATATTGACCCAAATTATTATATATTTGTGGATAACTTAAAAAATATGAAAAACTAATATTTTATTTACATCTTACTACGCTGTAAGCTTATTATTATTTGAATATTTCATTACGATCAAAAACATTATTATTTTAAAATCCTGTCTCTCTGTCCATATACATAATTTGGTACATGGTTTAAAAACTAAACCCTTCCTTTTAGATTATTTTTGTATTTTAACCTTTTTATAGTCAAATTCAGAAATTTCTAAACTATATAGAAATTGTTTCATGGAGAAATTACGTGTGACAACTGACAAGAAGCTTTCAAGTCTTTACGTTTTTAAATATGACAAATCGTCTATTCTCCACACTTTAATTACAAACACTTTTTATACATTCAAAACTCAAAAGTGTGGCACCAAAATTACATGTTCATTTTACACATTTTCACGCTTATAAATGTGCACATTGGTTATAGGTAGGGCAGCTCGATTATATATATTGCACTATTTTTGTATAAAAACGATATAAACAATAATTCATCTTCAATGCAACCCACTACCTTTTACATAAAAAAAAAACAAAATACTGTGACTATGTTAATTTGTTTTTATTATTATACTTTTAGTAATATCCTCACACTTATTATACTCATATATTTTATATTTTTTTAACAACTTAATATACAATTTTAACGGAAGGAAATGATAAGTCCATAAATTCCCAATTAGAATATATTTTTATTTTATATTTTTTTAACAACTTAATATACAATTTTAACGGAAGGAAATGATAAGTCCATAAGTCCATAATAAGTGTGAGGATATAAACAATAATTCATCTTCAATGCAATCCACTACCTTTTACATAAAAAAACAAAATACTGTGACTATGTTAATTTGTTTTTATTATTATACTTTTAGTAATATCCTCACACTTATTATACTCATATATTTTATATTTTTTTAACAACTTAATATACAATTTTAACGGAAGGAAATGATAAGTCCATAAATTCCCAATTAGAATATATTTTTATTTAAAACAACATTTTATTAAATAATAAAAGTTATACTTTCAACATGTTTAGAAAAAATAATATATACTCATTTAATTTAGACATTAAAGTGGTATGTTTTAATACAAATTTAATTAATTAGAATATAAAAATGTAAGGAAGTTTTATTAATTTGATGATAACTAAATTTTATTAAATATGATATTAAAGAAGGATTAATTGTCAAAAAAAAAGGATTAAGACACTAAAAGGCAATCTATTATCCTTGAGACCGATAATGTTAGAATTAACATTTCAATTGAATTAAGAATATGTCTAAATTTTGTAATATTGATTGGTCTTTTATGTTATGTAATCTTTATCGAACTTTTTTTGTATTTGACTTGAACTCCTCATTCAAGTCATTTTTTTGTGCTAATATACTTAATTGCCGTTAAAAAAAAACAAAACATAAACCACCAAATTTTTTAGCTATCTTGTAAATATCATCATTTGATAAAATAAAAAAATAGTGTTGTTTACTAATGTCATATCACATTCGATACTTTATTATTAATAATTTTAAAATAGTGCCAGAAAATACGATGTGTAATGAAAATGATTTTTGATAATAGATTAGTAAAATACTTTATTATTTTAAGAGTTTGGTATACCATAATTGTATCATTTTCAATTATTTTGCCAATTTGCATTTCAAAATATCGAGCAAAGCGTCAAACTCCGTTAGACCGTTACTACTTTGTTTGTTTGTGTTCGTCCATTTTGTGTAGACAAGAGAAAAGGTGTCATAATAATGTCGAGTGGGACGGTTGAAGTCGCATACCGAGCTGGTGGGGCGGTGTACATTCGCCGAGAGCTATAGCTTCTATGGGTTGGTTCTAGTTTATGTGTTTAATTAAACAATTTAAATTATCAAGTTTCAACCGAACCCAACATCGAGCATGACTTATTAAAAGAACTAATTAATGTTTGACTTATTTAAATTTGAAAGTTTACATAAGTTTAAACTTGTTTATATAATTTATAAACCCAAATAACTGTCAACATTAAAAAAAATAATAATAATACAACGTATAGGCTGTTTCATAACCTCATAATGGAACAATTTAAATGTTATTTAAATCGGTCAAGATTCAACATATTTTACGTAATGTTTCACAAATTAAAATCCTATAAAGTACTCTACTGTCACGTTTGGTTTAGGTTTTATGCCATATAAATGGTAATATATTAAGATTATATGGTTGTACTTTGGTAATTTTCCCCCTTATATAAAAATAGGTTGGTTTGGATCATATGATAAACTGGTCCAAGATCATTTATATGCCTGCAGACTAAGTAGTAATAAAACTAATATGAGATAAATCATAATCTCTTAAAAAAGGAAGAAAGGTTAATATACTTATAAATGAATATATATGTGATCTTATTTCATTAATGCTTAAACAAGCATACTTACTGGGTTTATTTGTAGTTATGGAAATGGGATTTACCATAATCATTTCTTGGTCTTGTGATCACTGACATGACGAAACAAAGAACCTAATCCCAAGATATTCGCAACACTTTTGGAAATGAAAGGAGGTGGCATATTAAGAACTGGACTGACTCGAATCCCATAGTCATATCCTCGTCCATAGTTCCTCTTCAATGGCGGCTTCATTGACGAATAACCATTATTATTACTCACAACTGTCATTGACGAGTTCTTATTGCTTTGCTTTTGGGAGGTATTCTGCTTGTTCTGACGATCGACTTTCATCATAGATCCAGTTGAGTTACTTCGAGATAGAAGTGGCAGTGATGACCAAAATGAACTCTTCGGTTTCGTGCTCTCACAATGAAGACTGCTACTTCTCTTGATCCTCCAAAAGGATTTCGAGTGCTTTCCTTCAGACCCTTCTACAAAAAGAACTTCTTTCGGCTTTTCTTCCATCCATAACTGATTAGTTGTGGCGGAAGTAACATGTTTCAAAGCGGAAGAATTTTTGTCGAGCAAGATATTCTCTTCACTGTTATAGCGACGGATTAAGCCATTGCTAAAAAGTTCATCAGCAGAAGAAGCTTCATTTTGGATGGAAACACTGGTAAAGCAAAAGTCGAAATCTGGACTGGAATTGGATCGATATGGGTAGCTTTCAATGAGGGAGTTATTGAGATTATGTGAGAACGAGATTCGAGGAGTAGCTGCAGTTGGACTGGAGCTTAAGTTCTCTGTAGAGAAGATGTCCATGGCGATTTATTTGTTTGGTATTGGAAGATAGAAAGATTCTGCATAGGTTTTGTTCAATGATTTTTCTCTTGTAAAAGTTGAAGAACAATAAGAATTATTGTCAAGCAAATAGTTGCATAGGTACTTTGGTTATGAAAAACATGGAGAAGAAGATATACAAAGCTTGTTGTCAGAGAATATTTTCCAATTTAACTCATAAGAGTTTAATTTCTATATCAACCTTCTATTAACTATACAATTTAACATATTAAACTTTATATTTAATTAAACTAAAGCTATCTTCAATACATTGAACTCAAATGAATTGAATGGATTGCCACATGTACATTCCACTCACAATACAATTTTACCTATTAAACTTTACACTCCATTAAACCAATACAATTTAATGGATTGCCACTATGTGTGTGAGAGGAGAGAGAATGTGGAGTTCAATGGGGATTGAACTCCTCATTCTATTGAGTGTCATATCATTAACCCACAATGAGGATTTTGAGTTTAATGGGATTAAACTCTCCATTAAACTCCCAATTAAACTACCATTGAAGATAGCCTAATCAACGTTCCATTAAATATACAATTTAATATATTAAACTCTGTATTTAATTAAACTCTTGAAAGTTCAATGGATTGTCACGTTCCAATTTTTTTTTTTTTATAAATAATATTAGTAAATAAAACTAGAGTATTACATTAATTTGAAATTCAAAATTACAATTACTAAATATTAATTAAAGATTACAATCTAAAAATTAAAAGTTACCAATAATACATTAAATAAGATGTTATTTTTTTAAAATATTTTTAATATTTGTAATTTTTTTATATTTTAAAATAAAAAAAGCATGAAGTAACTATATAACCTAAATTATGAATATAAATTAAAATAAAGTATAAGTCAAATAATAATAATAATATATAGTTTGTTTGTTGGAAAAAAATTGTTATTTTCAATAGAAATTGTTATATTAAATTGAAAAAAATATATAAAAAAATAGCATTACACGGTTCTATGGAAATTGAACTCTCCATTCAATAAACTCTAGCTACAATGCATTTTTACCTCATTCAATGCTACATCCCCACTTTTTAGCCCATTAAACTCGTCATAGATCCCCCATTTCGGGATGATATGAAGATGAACGAGGAACAAGAAAAGAAATGTTATAAAGGCCTTTTGACATAAACGTCTTTAACTTTGATATTTTTTTTTAGATATTTGGTTTTCATGCCTAGGATCTACAAAGTTTTTTTTTTTTTTTTTTTTTTTTTTTTTTAATCATTTAGTCGGTTTACCCATTCATTTAGCCGGTTTACCCGTTCCTCCCAGCTCATATGGTGCTGGCTAGCTCATCTTACTGACGTGCATATGACGTGACAAGTCATATAATATCAAGCCTTTTTTATTTAATTGAAAAAAAATTGTTTTGTTATTTTACCATTTAAACGGTTTACCTGATCACCCTCAACTTATATGACACTGACTAGCTCATCTCACATATGTGCATATTACGTGGCAAGTCACATAAGAGCAAACCTCTCTTATTTTACAGAAAAAAGAAATGACTAAGTGTGTTGGGGAAATGTATTTTGGAAGATTGAAACCTTAGTCTTCAATCAATAAGAAAGCATCCTCTTCCACCGGACTACTAACTTAATGTGATATCTCGGAATTTAGGGCAGAAATTATAGTTGACCAATTCACTGTGAATCTCGTGATAATGTGACTTATTGAGTTTTAGTGCATCTAAAATAAAATAAATAAATTTTCAATTATTATATGATGGTAGATGATACATCACTTGTATAAACTGTCAACTAAATCAAACTGCTTAAACGGCAACGCTAATTAATGCGTTTGAAAAACTGAATTTTTTGCATTAAGTAGTTTTGAGCAAAACAAACATTAAAATATTATAGATCATGTTCTCCTGTTTCTGAAAATGTAAAGAACATCCAAAACGGAGTTCGTATGCAAAATATACGATAGTTTTAAGAAAACAGACGGTAAAACACTGATTTTCTTTAATCGCGCAAAACCGAATAGATCCGTTGAGGCACTTACGCTTTTCCGACAGGATTTCCGAGAACGTTTTTGAACTTAGGCTATAGTCTATTATGTAATTTCACACTCAAAATATTTTAAACAAAAATCGCGAAAACAGACACCGCGAGTCGTTTAGACGTGAAACTTCAAACGAAATTTTCCGACGATCCATAACTCCAAAATTTAATATGTTTTATATTCCGGAATCCTTGAATTAAACTCTATCTAACGGTTTTTCGAAAAAAAAATCGACTTTTGGATCCCGATGCACCCAATTTGGATTGTTTATGGGCATTTAATGGGGGTATAACCCTATGTAGGGCCCACATGTGACTTAAGAGGCCAGAAATCTGATATGTTCCTTCCTTGTATCATCCCAGGCGACTCTTTATTTTTCCTCCCTCTTCTTCTTGAGTGCAAGTCTATACAGAGTCGTACAAATCCTAGTTGGAAGCAAGACCTTGCTAGGACGTATGTATCTCTCTTCTACTATTAAAACAAGCTCATACCACCTCAATTAGAACACACAAATCCCAACTTTCTTCTCTAAAGGTCCACTCTCAATCAATCAATCTATCTATCTATCTATCTATCTATCTATCTATCTATCTATTTATCTATCTATCTATCTATTTATCTATCTATCTATCTATCTCTCTCTCTCTCTCTCTCTCTCAGGTTGCTCCATAACTACCCAACACCACCACCCTAAACCACAACTCTACCACCCATACACCACCTTTTAACCACTTCTTGATCACCCAACACCCCCCCCCCCCCCACATTCCCTCACTGTTTCTGCTAAGAAAAGTAAGAGAACAACCACCACCAGCCACCTATTACCACCTTCAAACCTCCACTGCACAACCCTTTCTCCACCAATAAATCATCACCACCACCTTTACTTTGATGATATAACACTCAAAAACGAATCCCGCCACCTCCTCCCATCCCCCCTTATGTCGGAATTACCAATAGAAGGAAGAAGCGAAGGCAACAACAGTAAACTGCCACCTCCCTGTCGTTTCCCCAAACCACCACCGTCACTACCTCCTGTTATTGCTCCCTCCACCGTAAGTCCAGTCCATCCATCAAACAGAAGTGGTGAATAGGACCTTGTCCACTTTGTTGAGGGCTTTAATATAGAAGAACATTAAAAAATGGGAGGATTGTTTGCCACATGTTGAGTTTGCATACAATCGTGCCACTCATTCTGCTACAAAAATGTCACCATTTGAAATTGTATACGATTTTAATCCTTTGACTCCTTTGGATTTATCACCTTTGCCTTTTCCTGAGCAGGTTAACTTAGATGGAAACAAAAAGACTGAATTTGTGAAACAGATACATGAGAAAGCAAGACTAAATATAGAAAGAAGAACGGAGCAATATTCAAAACAAGCGAATAAAGGGGCGACGCAAGATGATTTTTGAACCTGGTGATTGGGTTTGGTTACATATGAGAAAAGAACGATTTCCAGCCCAACGACGTTCAAAATTGCTTCCAAGAGGGGACGGTCCTTTCCAAGATTTAGAGCGTATCAATGACAATGCATAAAAATTGGACCTACGGGGTGAGTATAATGTTAGTGCAACTTTCAATGTCACTGATCTAGCTCCTTTTGATGTAGGTTCTGATTTGAGGACAAATCCTTTTTAAGAGGAGGGGAATGATGCAAACCCACATCTGTCAACAAAAGATCCAATTCAAATGCCAGATGGACCAGTTACGAGGGCACGAGCTAAAGCATTCAAAGAGGCTTTAAATGGATTGATTAGAGAAGTTTGTACTCAAGAAAGTGCATGGAGACCCATTGGACCCAATCAAAGTTGGATTACCATAATTCAAGTCCAAGAGTGATTTACAAGATCCAATAAGAGCCTTTATAAGCCCATTTCGTTTTTTCTATATTTTATTATGTAATTTTTGTTTTTATATATCCTAAATAAGTGTTGGGGAGATAAAAGGGTCTTAGATTACATGAACCTTGTGATAAACCATGTCTAGGTTCATAGTTTTAAACTTGGGGGTTAAATGCCTTAAATTAAAGACACTTCTTTAATTCATGGCTCTTTAGGTGCTCTTCCCATACTATAAAAATGTGGCATTTGTATCCATTTGAAATCAATCAAGTTTGAATACAATTTGTGAGTTTTTAACTCTTTTCGTTCTTTGTGAACTTTAGAACTTATCAGGTTTTCATAGCTTGTGGCGTTCAAACTTATCAATCAATTTGGTGGGTTGATTGTGGCGTTTTATACCAAGGTTCTTGTCTCTTTATAGACAACGGGTCGCGGTTTCCACCTTTGTTTTTTACAATTCTGCAACCAAAAGAACGATCGGGCGAAATGTGTTCAAACCTCAATTTTTGGGTGAGATCACATCATTTGGTATCAGAGCCTATTCTTTGTGTTGCATATCTATTTTGTTTTTTTTCTTGATTACTTGAGTTCTAAGATGCATATTGGTAGCGGGTCTTGTCACAAGTTGTCAAGGTTCTTACTAGCGACTTTTGAATTTCTAAGTTGTCAAACTTCTATATTCTACATTTCTTTTGTTTCCTTTATGTTTTTATTTGGCTATTAGTTTTCTCAAAAAAAATCAAAGGAAAAAAAAAAGAAGCAAAAAAAAAAAAAGAGAGAGAGAGAAAAAAAAAGCAAAAAAAAATATTTACAAAAAAAAAGAATTACAAAGAAAAAAAAAACAAAAAAAGAAAGAAAGAAGAGGAGGAACAAGTAAAGCCTTTTTTTCTATAAAGTCACTTTGAATTCCAAGTTTTTTTTTTCAAAAAAAAAAATAATAATAACCCATTGTTTGCTTCATCATTAGCAAAGCCAAGTTTGTTTGGCTTTCTTTTCGTGTATTGAGGTTACTTTAATTTGGATACAATTTCTTTTGAGTTCTTTGGTAAGTTTGAATTTCTCAAGGCTACAAGTTCAAATTTGATAATTGTTTTTTTAGTTTGTTTAGAACTTTAAGAGTTAAAAGGGAGTGGTAAAGGCTGTGTGGTGAGACTAAAAGAGCGTAAAAGCCATTCGAGGGATACACGAGGGTTGAGTGAACTATTTTTGAGAGAAACACGTGAGCGCGTGTTGGGAGGAAGTAATTTATTATTATTTTTTTGTTTGGCAGAAATATAAGATGGGTGATCAAAACCCCCCACCAAACCTTCAAGTTCAAGCTATGATGGATGAGATGCGACATTTGATGACAACTGAATTTAACCAAGTACATGAAAGAATGGACTGAATGGAGGCACAAGTACAAAGAACTCGATCTCGAGCATTATCACAGGTTTCTAACGGGGAAGAGGAGGATGATGGTTGGGAACCTGAAAGGCGACCAAATAGAAGGAGGTCACGAAGAGATGACAATTTAAGTTCTATTAAGATGAAAGTTCCTTCTTTCAAAGGCAAATCAGACCCGGACGCGTACATTGAATGGGAGACAAAAGTGGAGTTCATATTTGATTGACATGAATATTCCAACTCTAAGAAGGTAAAACTAGCCGTAATTGAGTTTTCTGATTATGCACTAACATGGTGGGATCAACTTCTAATCACTCGACGGAGAAATGGAGAAAGGCCTATTGAGACATGGGATGAAATGAAGAGTGTCATGCGAAGACGGTTTGTGCCAAGTCATTACTTTCGTGATCTCCACAATAAACTTCAAAGCTTAAAACAAGGCAGCAAGTGTGTTGATGATTACTTCTAAGAAATGGAGGTTATGATGGTTCGTGCCAATATTGAGGAGGATCCTGAGGCAACCATGGCCAGATTCTTAAATGGCCTAAATCTTGAAATTCGTGACCGCGTTGAGATGCAACATTATGTTGAAATTGAAGACATGGTCCATATGGCTGTTAAAATTGAAAACCAATTAAAAAGATGTGGCAGGTCTCGAAATAACACTTGGAAGGCTAGTACTTCAAAAAAATTAGAAAATACACCTACTTCTTCTTTTAATTCCAAATTTGATCCTAAAACAACAAACTCTTCAAAAGGAAAAACTGATTCTTCTACTCTTAGGAATCGTGACATAAAGTGTTTCAAGTGTCAAGGAAGGGGTCATATTGCGAGTCAATGTCCAAATAAGCTTACCATGGTGATTAGAGAAAATGGCGAGATCGAAACGGATGAATCAGATTCTATAGTTTCACTGGAAGATTATAGTGATGATGAAGAGGTGGCTGTTCAAGGTGATTTGTTGGTTGCAAGACGAACTCTAAACATTCAATCCAAGGAGGGAGACGATGCCCAAAGGGAGAATATATTTCATACTCGTTGTTATGTTCAAGGCAAGGTATGTAGTGTTATAATTGATGGTGGGAGTTGTACTAACGTTGCAAGTACTTCCATGGTTGAAAAGTTAGGTCTACCTACGGTGAAGCATCAAAAACCATACAAACTCCAATGGCTGAATGATAGTGGTGAGGTGCAAGTTACAAAACATGTGATGGTTTCATTTCGTATTGGAAGATATGAAGACGAGGTGTTGTGTGATGTTGTTCCTATGCAAGCTACTCATTTGCTGCTAGGTAGACCATGACAATATGATAGGCACGTAAGTCACGACGGTTTCACTAACAAATACACATTTGTTTACAAAGCAAAACCGGTAACTCTTGTACCAATGTCACCAATTCAAGTTTACCAAGATTAAGTAAAACTTCAACAAGATGCGAAAAAAAAGAGCGAAGGAACAAAAGAGAGTGACAAAAAAAAAAGATGATGAACAAAAAAAATGAGTGAGAAAACAGAAGAAAATGAATAAAAAAAAAGAAAGTGAACAAAAAAAAGAGAGTGAAAAAAACAAAGAAAACATGAAAAAAGAGGGAAAGAAAAAAAAAGGAAAATAAATAGATTGCACTGGCAAAAAAAAGTGAGATAAAAGAAGCTTTTAAATCAGAAATGCATTTTGTGCTTCTTTTATTCAAAGAAGCTCCAATAACTACTAACATTTCGGCCGGAAATCTTCCGAGCGATGTTACCTCTCTCTTGCAGGAATTTGGAGACTTGTTTGCTGAAGATATTCCAAATGGATTGCCACCAATTCGTGGGATTGAACACCAAATTGACTTTATGCCTGGGGCGTTTATTCCCAACAAACCAGCATATAGAACAAACCCTGAAGAAACCAAGGAGCTACAAAGGCAAGTTGAAGAGTTACTTGCAAAGGGATTGGTTCAAGAAAGTATGAGCCCTTGTGCCGTTCCAGTCTTGTTGGTGCCAAATAAGGATGGTTCTTGGAGAATGTGCGTAGATTGTCATGCCATCAACAATATTACGGTAAAGTATCGTCATCCCATTCCCCGACTCGATGATATGCTTGATGAGTTGTATGGAGCAAAAATTTTTCCCAAAATTGATTGAAAGAAGGTGATGAGTGGAAAACAGCTTTTAAAACAAAACATGGTTTATATGAATTGTTAGTAATGCCTTTTGGCCTAACTAATGCTCCTAGTACTTTCATGAGATTAATGAACCATGTTTTGCGTGAATATATTGGCAAATTTGTGGTTGTTTACTTCGATGATATTTTGATTTATTCAAAATGTCCAAAAGATCACCTTGAGCATCTAACATGTGTTTTGAGTGTGCTTAGGAAGGAAAGGCTATATGCTAACTTGAAGAAGTGTACCTTTTATACCGACCAAGTCATTTTCCTTGGGTTTGTGGTGAGCTCCCAAGGAATGGCTGTTGATGAAGAAAAGGTAAAAGCCATCCAAGATTGGCCAACTCCAAAGACTATAAGTGAAGTTCGAAGTTTTCATGGCCTTGCAAGTTTTTATCGCAGGTTTGTCAAACATTTTAGCACTTTAGCATCACCACCTACAGAAATCATCAAAAAGAATGTTGGGTTTAAATGGGGAAAAGAACAAGAGTATGCTTTTCAACAACTCAAGTTTCACTCAACTCATGCTCCTTTGTTGTCTTTGCCTAATTTTGACAAAACATTTGAAATTGAATGTGATGCATTTGGAATTGGAATTGGTGCTGTTTTGATGCAAGAGTGTAACACCCCAAAGTTTGGAAAGCCAAGAAAAGAAAGAAAACCTCAAGTTTAGGGGAGACTCGGCGAGTCCATGGAGGGACTCGGAGAGTCCAAGCGGGATCCGGGTTGTGGTGAAAGCGACCGACTCGGCGAGTCGGCCAGGGAGACTCGGCGAGTTGGGTCTGAACGGGGAAAACCCTAAACCCGGGAACTTGGAGCCTATTTAAGTGTCTCATTCTCCTTCCTAGGGTTCATTTATTGCCTCTCTACCCCAGAACATCAAACCCTAGCCGCCATTTCCGTTTTTGGAGCTAGATCTTGCCTTGTAGAATGCATTACGCTTGGAGGAGGAAGAAAGACCTTGGAGGTGCAAGAAGGGATTGTAGATCTGGATTGTGGAGTCATTTCAGACCAAGTGGAGGTAATAAGTTGTTGCTTGGACTCTCTTTTTCATCTAGATGTACTCTTATGTGTGGGTTTTGGCCATTGTTGGTATGATATGTAACCAATTCGAGTTGGAGGTTCAGATCTGAGGTTGCTACCTCAGATCCATGTTGGTTTTGGTCTAGAATCCCCTAAAGTATCCGCCTTTGATATGTTGAAGAAGCATGTTTGCCATAAACCTGAATTTAGTGTGTTTTGAGCTTAGATCTCTCAATCTACACGTAAAGTTTTCCACTTTACGTGGGGAATAGGCCCTAGAAGTATGGATCTAGGAGTTGGAAGTTCAGTTTGGCTCGAAAAGCCACTGCATCGATTGAGGAATGGATAGACTCGGCGAGTCCTTCGAGTGGACTCGGCGAGTAGCTTGAAGGTGAGGAGGAACTCGACGAGTAGGATGAACAACTCGTCAAGTCGGATGAAGATAGGCATGGCCTCGGCGAGTTGGATGAACAACTCGACGAGTTGGTTAAAGATTATCTAGGACTCGGCGAGTCTGTTCTTGGACTCGGCGAGTCAGATCGCGAAACCCTAAACCCTTCGAGTCGAGACCCGAATCAGTGAGTCGGGTGGTGACTCAGCGAGTTGGACAAGACAGGACTTGGACCTAGTTGGACTCGGCGAGTCATGGATTGACTCGGCGAGTCGAGTCGCGAACAAGAAAGACTCAGGGAATATTTTCCAATTTAACTCATAAGAGTTTAATTTCTATATCAACCTTCTATTAACTATACAATTTAACATATTAAACTTTATATTTAATTAAACTAAAGCTATCTTCAATGCATTGAACTCAAATGAATTGAATGGATTGCCACATGTACATTCCACTCACAATACAATTTTACCTATTAAACTTTACACTCCATTAAACCAATACAATTTAATGGATTGCCACTATGTGTGTGAGAGGAGAGAGAATGTGGAGTTCAATGGGGATTGAACTCCTCATTCTATTGAGTGTCATATCATTAACCCACAATGAGGATTTTGAGTTTAATGGGATTAAACTCTCCATTAAACTCCCAATTAAACTACCATTGAAGATATCCTAATCAACGTTCCATTAAATATAAAATTTAATATATTAAACTCTGTATTTAATTAAACTCTTGAAAGTTCAATGGATTGTCACGTTCCAATTTAATTTTTTTTATAAATAATATTAGTAAATAAAACTAGGGTATTACATTAATTTGAAATTCAAAATTACAATTACTAAATATTAATTAAAGATTACAATCTAAAAATTAAAAGTTACCAATAATACATTAAATAAGATGTTATCTTTTTAAAATATTTTTAATATTTGTAATTTTTTTATATTTTAAAATAAAAAAAGCATGAAGTAACTATATAACCTAAATTATGAATATAACTTAAAATAAAGTATAAGTCAAATAATAATAATAATATATAGTTTGTTTGTTGGAAAAAAATTGTTATTTTCAATAGAAATTGTTATATTAAATTGAAAAAAATATATAAAAAAAATAGCATTACACGGTTCTATGGAAATTGAACTCTCCATTCAATAAACTCTAGCTACAATGCATTTTTACCTCATTCAATGCTACATCCCCACTTTTTAGCCCATTAAACTCGTCATAGATCCCCATTTCGGGATGATATGAAGATGAACGAGGAACAAGAAAAGAAATTAAACTCGTCATAGATCCCTCATTCAATGCTACATCCCCACTTTTTACCTCGTTATAAAGGCCTTTTGACATAAACGTCTTTAACTTTGATATTTTTTTTAGATATTTGGTTTTCATGCCTAGGATCTACAAAGTTTTTTTTTTTTTTTTTTTTTTTTTTTTTTTTTAATCATTTAGTCGGTTTACCCATTCATTTAGCCGGTTTACCCGTTCCTCCCAGCTCATATGGTGCTGGCTAGCTCATCTTACTGACGTGCATATGACGTGACAAGTCATATAATATCAAGCCTTTTTTATTTAATTGAAAAAAAATTGTTTTGTTATTTTACCATTTAAACGGTTTACCTGATCACCCTCAACTTATATGACACTGACTAGCTCATCTCACATATGTGCATATTACGTGGCAAGTCACATAAGAGCAAACCTCTCTTATTTTACAGAAAAAAGAAATGACTAAGTGTGTTGGGGAAATGTATTTTGGAAGATTGAAACCTTAGTCTTCAATCAATAAGAAAGCATCCTCTTCCACCGGACTACTAACTTAATGTGATATCTCGGAATTTAGGGCAGAAATTATAGTTGACCAATTCACTGTGAATCTCGTGATAATGTGACTTATTGAGTTTTAGTGCATCTAAAATAAAATAAATAAATTTTCAATTATTATATGATGGTAGATGATACATCACTTGTATAAACTGTCAACTAAATCAAACTGCTTAAACGGCAACGCTAATTAATGCGTTTGAAAAACTGAATTTTTTGCATTAAGTAGTTTTGAGCAAAACAAACATTAAAATATTATAGATCATGTTCTCCTGTTTCTGAAAATGTAAAGAACATCCAAAACGGAGTTCGTATGCAAAATATACGATAGTTTTAAGAAAACAGACGGTAAAACACTGATTTTCTTTAATCGCGCAAAACTGAATAGATCCGTTGAGGCACTTACGCTTTTCCGACAGGATTTCCGAGAACGTTTTTGAACTTAGGCTATAGTCTATTATGTAATTTCACACTCAAAATATTTTAAACAAAAATCGCGAAAACAGACACCGCGAGTCGTTTAGACGCGAAACTTCAAACGAAATTTTCCGACGATCCATAACTCCAAAATTTAATATGTTTTATATTCCGGAATCCTTGAATTAAACTCTAACGGTTTTTCGAAAAAAAAAAATCGACTTTTGGATCCCGATGCACCCAATTTGGATTGTTTATGGGAATTTAATGGGGGTATAACCCTATGTAGGGCCCACATGTGACTTAAGAGGCCAGAAATCTGATATGTTCCTTCCTTGTATCATCCCAGGCGACTCTTTATTTTTCCTCCCTCTTCTTCTTGAGTGCAAGTCTATACAGAGTCGTACAAATCCTAGTTAGAAGCAAGACCTTGCTAGGACGTATGTATCTCTCTTCTACTATTAAAACAAGCTCATACCACCTCAATTAGAACACACAAATCCCAACTTTCTTCTCTAAAGGTCCACTCTCAATCAATCTATCTATCTATCTATCTATCTATCTATCTATCTATCTATCTATCTATCTATCTATCTATCTCTCTCTCTCTCTCTCTCTCTCTCTCTCTCTCTCAGGTTGCTCCATAACTACCCAACACCACCACCCTAAACCACAACTCTACCACCCATACACCACCTTTTAACCCCTTCTTGATCACCCAACACCCCCCCCCCCACATTCCCTCACTGTTTCTGCTAAGAAAAGTAAGAGAACAACCACCACCAGCCACCTATTACCACCTTCAAACCTCCACTGCACAACCCTTTCTCCACCAATAAATCATCACCACCACCTTTACTTTGATGATATAACACTCAAAAATGAATCCCGCCATCTCCTCCCATCCCCCCTCATGTCGGAATTACCAATAGAAGGAAGAAGCGAAGGCAACAACAGTAAACTGCCACCTCCCTGTCGTTGCCCCAAACCACCACCGTCACTACCTCCTGTTATTGCTCCCTCCACCGTAAGTCCAGTCCATCCATCAAACAGAAGTGGTGAATAGGACCTTGTCCACTTTGTTGAGGGCTTTAATATAGAAGAACATTAAAAAATGGGAGGAGTGTTTGCCACATGTTGAGTTTGCATACAATCGTGCAACTCATTCTGCTACAAAAATGTCACCATTTGAAATTGTATACGATTTTAATCCTTTGACTCCTTTGGATTTATCACCTTTGCCTTTTCCTGAGCAGGTTAACTTAGATGGAAACAAAAAGACTGAATTTGTGAAACAGATACATGAGAAAGCAAGACTAAATATAGAAAGAAGAACGGAGTAATATTCAAAACAAGCGAATAAAGGGGCGACGCAAGATGATTTTTGAACCTGGTGATTGGGTTTGGTTACATATGAGAAAAGAACGATTTCCAGCCCAACGACGTTCAAAATTGCTTCCAAGAGGGGACGGTCCTTTCCAAGATTTAGAGCGTATCAATGATAATGCATAAAAATTGGACCTACGGGGTGAGTATAATGTTAGTGCAACTTTCAATGTCACTGATCTAGCTCCTTTTGATGTAGGTTCTGATTCGAGGACAAATCCTTTTCAAGAGGAGGGGAATGATGCAAACCCACAGCTGTCAACAAAGGATCCAATTCAAATGCCAGATGGACCAGTTACGAGGGCACGAGCTAAAGCATTCAAAGAGGCTTTAAATGGGTTGATTAGAGAAGTTTGTACTCAAGAAAGTGCATGGAGACCCATTGGACCGAATCAAAGTTGGATTACCATAATTCAAGTCCAAGAGTGATTTACAAGATCCAATAAGAGCCTTTATAAGCCCATTTCGTTTTTTCTATATTTTATTATGTAATTTTTGTTTTTATATATCCTAAATAAGTGTTGGGGAGATAAAAGGGTCTTAGATTACATGAACCTTGTGATAAACCATGTCTAGGTTCATAGTTTTAAACTTGGGGGTTAAATGCCTTAAATTAAAGTCACTTCTTTAATTCATGGCTCTTTAGGTGCTCTTCCCATACTCTTTTCGTTCTTTGTGAACTTTAGAACTTATCAGGTTTTCATAGCTTGTGGCGTTCAAACTTATCAATCAATTTGGTGGGTTGATTGTGGCGTTTTATACCAAGGTTCTTGTCTCTATATAGACAACGGGTCGCGGTTTCCACCTTTGTTTTACAATTCTGCAACCAAAAGAACGATCGGGCGAAATGTGTTCAAACCTCAATTTTTGGGTGAGATCACATCATTTGGTATCAGATCCTATTCTTTGTGTTGCATATCTATTTTGTTTTTTTTCTTGATTACTTGAGTTCTAAGATGCATATTGGTAGCGGGTCGTTTCACAAGTTGTCAAGGTTCTTACTAGCGACTTTTGAATTTCTAAGTTGTCAAACTTCTATATTCTACATTTCTTTTGTTTCCTTTATGTTTTTATTTGGCTATTAGTTTTCCCAAAAAAAATCAAAGGAAAAAAAAAGAAGCAAAAAAAAAAAAAAAAAAAGAGAGAGAGAAAAAAAAAGCAAAAAAAAATATTTACAAAAAAAAAGAATTACAAAGAAAAAAAAACAAAAAAAGAACAAAAAAAGAAAGAAAGAAGAGGAGGAACAAGTAAAGCCTTTTTTTCTATAAAGTCACTTTGAATTCCAAGTTTTTTTTTTTTCAAAAAAATAAATAATAATAACCCATTGTTTGCTTCATCATTAGCAAAGCCAAGTTTGTTTGGCTTTCTTTTCGTGTATTGAGGTTACTTTAATTTGGATACAATTTCTTTTGAGTTCTTTGGTAAGTTTGAATTTCTCAAGGCTACAAGTTCAAATTTGATAATTGTTTTTTTAGTTTGTTTAGAACTTTAAGAGTTAAAAGGGAGTGGTAAAGGCTGTGTGGTGAGACTAAAAGAGCGTAAAAGCCATTCGAGGGATACATGAGGGTTGAGTGAACTATTTTTGAGAGAAACACGTGAGCGTGTGTTGGGAGGAAGTAATTTATTATTATTTTTTTGTTTGGCAGAAATATAAGATGGGTGATCAAAACCCTCCACCAAACCTTCAAGTTCAAGCTATGATGGATGAGATGCGACATTTGATGACAACTGAATTTAACCAAGTACATGAAAGAATGGACTGAATGGAGGCACAAGTACAAAGAACTCGATCTCGAGCATTATCACAGGTTTCTAACGGGGAAGAGGAGGATGATGGTTGGGAACCTGAAAGGCGACCAAATAGAAGGAGGTCACGAAGAGATGACAATTTAAGTTCTATTAAGATGAAAGTTCCTTCTTTCAAAGGCAAATCAGACCCGGACGCGTACATTGAATGGGAGACAAAAATGGAGTTCATATTTGATTGACATGAATATTCCAACTCTAAGAAGGTAAAACTAGCCGTAATTGAGTTTTCTGATTATGCACTAACATGGTGGGATCAACTTCTAATCACTCGACGGAGAAATGGAGAAAGGCCTATTGAGACATGGGATGAAATGAAGAGTGTCATGCGAAGACGGTTTGTGCCAAGTCATTACTTTCGTGATCTCCACAATAAACTTCAAAGCTTAAAACAAGGCAGCAAGTGTGTTGATGATTACTTCTAAGAAATGGAGGTTATGATGGTTCGTGCCAATATTGAGGAGGATCCTGAGGCAACCATGGCCAGATTCTTAAATGGCCTAAATCTTGAAATTCGTGACCGCGTTGAGATGCAACATTATGTTGAAATTGAAGACATGGTCCATATGGCTGTTAAAATTGAAAACCAATTAAAAAGATGTGGCAGGTCTCGAAATAACACTTGGAAGGCTAGTACTTCAAAAAAATTAGAAAATACACCTACTTCTTCTTTTAATTCCAAATTTGATCCTAAAACAACAAACTCTTCAAAAGGAAAAACTGATTCTTCTACTCTTAGGAATCGTGACATAAAGTGTTTCAAGTGTCAAGGAAGGGGTCATATTGCGAGTCAATGTCCAAATAAGCTTACCATGGTGATTAGAGAAAATGGCGAGATCGAAACGGATGAATCAGATTCTATAGTTTCACTGGAAGATTATAGTGATGATGAAGAGGTGGCTGTTCAAGGTGATTTGTTGGTTGCAAGACGAACTCTAAACATTCAATCCAAGGAGGGAGACGATGCCCAAAGGGAGAATATATTTCATACTCGTTGTTATGTTCAAGGCAAGGTATGTAGTGTTATAATTGATGGTGGGAGTTGTACTAACGTTGCAAGTACTTCCATGGTTGAAAAGTTAGGTCTACCTACGGTGAAGCATCAAAAACCATACAAACTCCAATGGCTCAATGATAGTGGTGAGGTGCGAGTTACAAAACAGGTGATGGTTTCATTTCGTATTGGAAGATATGAAGACGAGGTGTTGTGTGATGTTGTTCCTATGCAAGCTACTCATTTGCTGCTAGGTAGACCATGACAATATGATAGGCACGTAAGTCACGACGGTTTCACTAACAAATACACATTTGTTTACAAAGCAAAACCGGTAACTCTTGTACCAATGTCACCAATTCAAGTTTACCAAGATCAAGTAAAACTTCAACAAGATGCGAAAAAAAAGAGCGAAGGAACAAAAGAGAGTGACAAAAAAAAGATGATGAACAAAAAAAATGAGTGAGAAAACAGAAGAAAATGAACAAAAAAAAAAGAAAGTGAACAAAAAAAAGAGAGTGAAAAAAACAAAGAAAACATGAAAAAAGAGGGAAAGAAAAAAAAGGAAAATAAATAGATTGCACTGGCAAAAAAAAGTGAGATAAAAGAAGCTTTTAAATCAGAAATGCATTTTGTGCTTCTTTTATTCAAAGAAGCTCCAATAACTACTAACATTTCGGCCGGAAATCTTCCGAGCGATGTTACCTCTCTCTTGCAGGAATTTGGAGACTTGTTTGCTGAAGATATTCCAAATGGATTGCCACCAATTCGTGGGATTGAACACCAAATTGACTTTATGCCTGGGGCGTTTATTCCCAACAAACCAGCATATAGAACAAACCCTGAAGAAACCAAGGAGCTACAAAGGCAAGTTGAAGAGTTACTTGCAAAGGGATTGGTTCAAGAAAGTATGAGCCCTTGTGCCGTTCCAGTCTTGTTGGTGCCAAATAAGGATGGTTCTTGGAGAATGTGCGTAGATTGTCATGCCATCAACAATATTACGGTAAAGTATCGTCATCCCATTCCCCGACTCGATGATATGCTTGATGAGTTGTATGGAGCAAAACTTTTTCCCAAAATTGATTGAAAGAAGGTGACGAGTGGAAAACAGCTTTTAAAACAAAACATGGTTTATATGAATTGTTAGTAATGCCTTTTGGCCTAACTAATGCTCCTAGTACCTTCATGAGATTAATGAACCGTGTTTTGCGTGAATATATTGGCAAATTTGTGGTTGTTTACTTCGATGATATTTTGATTTATTCAAAATGTCCAAAAGATCACCTTGAGCATCTAACATGTGTTTTGAGTGTGCTTAGGAAGGAAAGGCTATATGCTAACTTGAAGAAGTGTACCTTTTATACCGACCAAGTCATTTTCCTTGGGTATGTGGTGAGCTCCCAAGGAGTGGCTGTTGATGAAGAAAAGGTAAAAGCCATCCAAGATTGGCCAACTCCAAAGACTATAAGTGAAATTCGAAGTTTTCATGGCCTTGCAAGTTTTTATCGCAGGTTTGTCAAACATTTTAGCACTTTAGCATCACCACCTACAGAAATCATCAAAAAGAATGTTGGGTTTAAATGGGGAAAAGAACAAGAGTATGCTTTTCAACAACTCAAGTTTCACTTAACTCATGCTCCTTTGTTGTCTTTGCCTAATTTTGACAAAACATTTGAAATTGAATGTGATGCATTTGGAATTGGAATTGGTGCTGTTTTGATGCAAGAGTGTAACACCCCAAGGTTTGGAAAGCCAAGAAAAGAAAGAAAACCTCAAGTTTAGGGTAGACTCGGCGAGTCCATGGAGGGACTCGGCGAGTCCGAGCGGGATCCGGGTTGTGGTGAAAGCGACCGACTCGGCGAGTCGGCCAGGGAGACTCGGCGAGTTGGGTCTGAACGGGGAAAACCCTAAACCCGGGAACTTGGAGCCTATTTAAGTGTCTCATTCTCCTTCCTAGGGTTCATTTATTGCCTCTCTACCCCAGAACTTCAAACCCTAGCCGCCATTTCCGTTTTTGGAGCTAGATCTTGCCTTGTAGAATGCATTACGCTTGGAGGAGGAAGAAAGACCTTGGAGGTGCAAGAAGGGATTGTAGATCTGGATTGTGGAGTCATTTCAGACCAAGTGGAGGTAATAAGTTGTTGCTTGGACTCTCTTTTTCATCTAGATCTACTCTTATGTGTGGGTTTTGGCCATTGTTGGTATGATATGTAACCAATTCGAGTTGGAGGTTCAGATCTGAGGTTGCTACCTCAGATCCATGTTGGTTTTGGTCTAGAATCCCCTAAAGTATCAGCCTTTGATATGTTGAAGAAGCATGTTTGCCATAAACCTGAATTTAGTGTGTTTTGAGCTTAGATCTCTCAATCTACACGTAAAGTTTGCCACTTTACGTGGGGAATAGGCCCTAGAAGTATGGATCTAGGAGTTGGAAGTTCAGTTTGGCTCGAAAAGCCACTGCATGGATTGAGGAATGGATAGACTCGGCGAGTCCTTCGAGTGGACTCGGCGAGTAGCTTGCAGGTGAGGAGGAACTCGACGAGTAGGATGAACAACTCGTCAAGTCGGATGAAGATAGGCATGGCCTCGGCGAGTTGGATGAACAACTCGACGAGTTGGTTAAAGATTATCTAGGACTCGGCGAGTCTGTTCTTGGACTCGGCGAGTCAGATCGCGAAACCCTAAACCCTTCGAGTCGAGACCCGAATCAGTGAGTCGGGTGGTGACTCAGCGAGTTGGACAAGACAGGACTTGGACCTAGTTGGACTCGGCGAGTCATGGATTGACTCGGCGAGTCGAGTCGCGAACAAGAAAGACTCAGGGCATATGAACCCGGCGAGTCAGTAGATAGACTCGGCGAGTAGGGTTGACCCGGAAGGTTGACTTTGACCAGGATTTTGACCTTGACCAGATTTGACCTAGTAACCTTTGGAGGTCAGTTGGACTAAGTGTCATATTGATATTGGTAGCTTGAGGAGCTAGTGGAGCAGCAGTCGAAGTCAGAAGTCAGGTAGCAGTCAAGGATTAGCAGCAGCAGTTCAGCAGCACCAGGTGAGTTTCCTTCCAGTAGGGACAGGTCTAAGGCCACAATGCCGGCCCGTTCAGTTAGCAGTAGTTTCCGGACCTCGGTCCGATGCAGTAGTTAGTATGTTTGATGCCTTCGTGGCTCAGACAAAATTTATGTGCTATGGGTTATGTGTTATGTGTTCCGGGCTACGGCCCGATGTAGTATGCAGTATATGTGTTCATGCTAGTTGATATGTTATGCTATGCTATGATTCAGTCAGTTCCTGACTTCGGTCCGATGCAGTTAGTTCCGGACTTCGGTCCGATGCAGTTAGTTCCGGACTTCGGTCCGATGCAGTTAGTTCCGGACTTGGTCCGATGCAGGGGACAGGGTCTCAGTCAGTTCCGGAATTCGGACCGATGCAGTTAGTTCCGGACTTGGTCCGATGCAGGGGACAGGATCCCAGTCAGTTCCGGACTTTGGTCCGATGCAGTTAGTTCCGGACTTTGGCCCGATGCAGGGGACAAGGTCCCAGTCAGTTCCGGACTCCGGTCCGATGCAGTTTCCGGGCTTCGTCCCGATGCAGTGGGCAAGGCCCAATATGTGTTTATATGTTATTGTATGGTATGTGGTAGTTTGGGGGAGCTCACTAAGCTTCGTGCTTACAGTTTCAGTTTTGGTTTCAGGTATTCAGTTTTCAAAAGAGGAGCTCGGGAAGATTGCAGTGTACACACCATTTGTTCAGCCTGGGATGTTTTTACTCTGATATATTTCACAGTTGTTATAATATTTTGAGATACATTGCTTATGATTTCTATATGAGGTTTATTGACTATGGTTTTATCATTAAATTAAACGAAATTTTCAGACTGTGTTTTTGGGATGTTATAAGTTGGTACCAGAGCCCTGGTTTGAGGGATTCGGATACACTTCCGGGTGTATCTAAACTCAAACTAAGGGTAAATAAAAGATTTTTATTATTTAAAAACGAAAACATCTTCTAAAAAGAATTTTGAAAGCACCTAGAAAGAAAGAAATTTTTAACGAGATAGAGGTGTGTGCATGCGATCAGCCGAGCTCAAGTAAGTACTCCCAATTTACCCATACAAGTTATGTTATGACTATCAGTATCAGTATCAGTATTAGTATCAGTTCAGTTCAGTTTCAGTTTCAGCTTCAGTAGAACAACATGCTAGAGTAGGACTAAGGATCTAGGGTGATGCTTTATGTGTCTGCTTTATGTGTTTCAGCTTGATAAGAACTTCATGCTAGTAATGAGTAGACAGTAGTAGGATAGCCTGGGTAGGTTATGCCTGATAGTATGAGCTTAGCATTGTATGCTAGTGTAGTTTCTTGTTATGAGAATAGTTTTGCCTAAGTATGTTTCCCTTATCCGAATGTTGCTTGCTTCGTGCTTTGTAGAACTCTGAGTGATGAGAGTTAGCCATTAGGTGAATACGTCACATTACATGTGATCAGGGTTGAATAATCTCAGAGTGCTGGATTTGGCCCTACTACGCAACTCTTGTTTGAGTCCAACCGTTTTAGGGACGAGACTTTTACTCGAAGGATTATCCGAGTCTCATCACATGTGATGGTATTCAGGTGGTGGCTAATTGACATTACAAGGAGGCCTTCAGCAACTGAGGACTGTTTGAGTAGAGTCAGAGGTTCCCTAGGGCAAGCCTAGGATGAGAGTAGCAGAGATCAGTAGAGGAGTAAAGGGGACTTGGTGGAGTTGAGGTAACTCTTGAGGAAAGTACGGATAGATGTGGAAGGTAGTAGGGGCCCATAATACTGAAAGCAGAGGATCCGTACTCGATTTAAGAGGGGCCGAGGTGAAACCAAGGAACTAGTAGAGTATTTGAGAGATCCCTCAGCAGTAGTATGTATTTGGTCAGGGATTGTTATATTTTCAGCATGGCGACGTTGCGCGAGATATCAGTTGGCAGTTCAGGTGCAGGGGAGGGGTCTGGCTCGAGCTTTAGAGCCGGACAGCTTGACGATCAGATGAGGGATTTCATTTCCGCAGAGATTATGCGCAACATCATCGATCAGACTCTAGTGATTTCCGGTTCAGTTAGAGAGGCTATTGTGGAGTTTATGGACAGTCATCTTGAGGCCTGTAGGGGCCGGGTTAGTTTCAGGACAGACTGGGGCTCGTCTAGGCCCCGAGTCTTATGGAGTTCTGGGATCCATCAGGGAGGGAGATCCCATTTTCTAGTTCTGCTATTAGGAGGCAGGGGTGAGTGGGGCATTCTATCTCCAAGAGAAACCATTGTATGATTGGATAGTTGAGGAAGTTTCGCGAGCCATTCGCAAGGGTCTCCCAGACATGGTCGTGAGGATCACTGATAGATTGATAGCGAGGCTTCAGGATCAGACATCTGTTGTTCAGACCGCAGACATTGCCGTTGGGGTAACACAGGAGCGAGAGTCGGGCAAGGAGTCGGAAGGGAAGAGGAAAACGGATGAGACACAGGTTGCCACAGGTTCGAGTAAGAGGCCAAGAGTTCAGATTTGAGGACGAGGAACTATCAGAGCCGCAGTCGATGCGGGAAGTGCGGAAGGACGCACATGAGTGCGTGTAGGCGTAGAAGTGGTGGCGATGTTGGGTGTTTCAAGCGCGGCCAGATTGGTCATTTTAGCAGAGACTGTGTTGTTACCATCGCCCAGAGACTTGATCCGTTGTGTTTCCATTGCAGTCAAAGGGGCCACAAGAAGGCCCACTGTCCGAGTTGTATTCAGCAGGGTGGGCGCCAGCTCCTGCCCTTGGAACTCCGAGTACCGTCAGTGGTTGTCAAGGCCGGGCAAGGGTGCCTACGGCTTGGAGCCGAGTTTCTCCGGTAGATTTCAGCAGGGATTCGAGCAGCACTGAGTAATGGAGGTATGAAACTTTGTTTTGTCAGCTTACGTTATGATATATTGCTATGGTTTCTGCATCAATCGTGGTACAAGTGTTCTGTGATGGAGTGGCTTGCCTGTGCTTATGTCATATGCCATTTGCATACCTCGGATGATTGGTTGGTAGTTAGGGAAGTACGGTAACTGTAGCATGGTAGGGAGAGATCTGGTTCGTTTCGCTAGCGGATAGTGGTTTGGATGGAATGGTCAAGTTCCTACCTGGCAGGCTTGGGCTCCCCAGTAGAAATTTTGGGATGGTAGTAAAGGTCGGGGTCTCTTTTGTATATGAAGCAGCAAGGGGTAAGCAGGATTGAAGTGGGGGAGGACCCTCCGGGTATACATGGATAAGAGTCACTCAGAATGATTGTGTGGCCTCTGAGAAGAAGTGGTAGTAGCACAATGATGGATGGATTGAGAAGTTTAGAATTGGGAGTTCGAGAACTTTTCCCAGCAGTGGGTTCATGTAATGGAGATGGTTAGAGGAACCCGAGAGCGGGCAACAAGAGATGTTTTGTATTAGTAGCCAGTGTATGAGGCAGCATGCAGGTTGCGTAGATTCAGGAGTTGGGAGGTTGGAAACTTCCCAACAATTGCTTCTTGTATCCGGATTAGTAGACAGTTGGGTTGGGAACCAAGCCGGAGAATTCCTTGACGAAGCACTAAGTATATCAAGGATATAAGATGTCGAGGATGATGCAGAATTCAAAGACTGAGGGTTGGTTTGAGAAATCGGGATGAGGAATCACTAGCGGGACTAGGGATAGTCAGGATGTCCTCGGGATAGTAGTAGTGTTGTAAGCCTGCGGGGGTAGCCGTAGCATTCACTAGCAGTCATATAGTAGTAGTAGTGTTGTAAGCCTGCGGGGGTAGCCGTAGCATTCACTAGCAGTCAGATAGTAGTAGTAGTGTTGTAAGCCTGCGGGGGTAGCCGTAGCATTCACTACCAGTCAGATAGTAGTAGTAGTGTTGTAAGCCTGCGGGGGTAGCCGTAGCATTCACTAGCAGTCAGATAGTAGTAGTAGTGTTGTAAGCCTGCGGGGGTAGCCGTAGCATTCACTAGCAGTCAGATAGTAGTAGTAGTGTTGTAAGCCTGCGGGGGTAGCCGTAGCATTCACTAGCAGTCAGATAGTAGTAGAGTGTTGTAAGCCTGCGGGGGTAGCCGTAACGTTCATTAGCAGCCAGATAGTATTTGAGACTTGTGAATCCGAGGGTGTAGCCGTGGCTTTTATCAGATTGGTAGCAGCATGAGCGCGTGGTTGAACGCGGGAATGTAGTAATTCCCACCCGTTCGGGTGCAGCGGTGGGAATATGGGAATCTACGGATTAGATTCGGATTTCCCAAATGGTTCAGTTATGGCTAAGTCAGCGAATCTTGGCTATAGATCGTTACATCAGTTATGAGATCAGAGTAGCAGTGGACCGTTGAGGTTCGGGTATGTTAAGGGCTACCGTCAGTCTGGGAGCCATCATGTTATTAGTCATAGAATGGATGATGTCAGGATGTGATGTAAGGACCCGATCGGTTGGATCGGAAGGTTGTTAGAGCCACAGTGACAGGATAACTAGTGGAAACTAGTCCTTGAGGAAGATTTCATTCAGAAGTCGTGGAAGCGACTAAGTGAGGAGTCCCTTGACTCCACAGTTGGATTTGAGTTTAGTGTTTCAGGCAGCTCAGTGATTCAGCCCGATCAGTGTTTCAGGCAGTTTAGTGTTTTAGGCAGGTTCAGTATTGTAGACAATTCAGTGTTTGAAAGGTTTTAGAGTTTTGGGTCAGTATTGTATTTGAGTTGGAATACAAGTGTTGACGGTATAGTTGGTTGATTTGGAAATGACAAGTCTCTCTCAGTAGGATCAGTTGAGCCTTCGGCCGAGTATAAGTGACATGTAAAGATAGCTAGGCAGGTAGCTTTTCTTCGGGATGAAAGACTCGAGTTAATAGGAGTTGAGTAATCAGATGGGATGTAAGCAAGCTGATTCAGTATGGATGACAGAATAGATGGGACAGTTATGGGCAATCGGGGTATCTTACGGAGTCGCTAGGAGCGGCTAGCAGATTGCGATGGAGTGTAGTGACCGGTGGGAGATGGTAACTCAGATATTGGCAGAATAGTTGAGCAAGGGTAGTCTCAGTGCATCCAGTAGGCAGTTGAGAGGCAACAGGATTTTCAGTCGGAGGAAGTATCGTTGAGGAAATTATGGAAAGGAGAATGATTCAGTATGTACCAACAGTAGTGATCAGCATGGTGAGTGGCTGGAGTGATGGGCATAAGGGTGTTAGATTTTCCAGACCGGGAGTTGGAGGCAGCTCAAAGGCAGTTGATCGTAGCAAACTTCGAGGACGAAGTTTAGTTTAAGTGGGGGAGAGTTGTAACACCCCAAAGTTTGGAAAGCCAAGAAAAGAAAGAAAACCTCAAGTTTAGGGGAGACTCGGCGAGTCCATGGAGGGACTCGGAGAGTCCAAGCGGGATCCGGGTTGTGGTGAAAGCGACCGACTCGGCGAGTCGGCCAGGGAGACTCGGCGAGTTGGGTCTGAACGGGGAAAACCCTAAACCCGGGAACTTGGAGCCTATTTAAGTGTCTCATTCTCCTTCCTAGGGTTCATTTATTGCCTCTCTACCCCAGAACATCAAACCCTAGCTGCCATTTCCGTTTTTGGAGCTAGATCTTGCCTTGTAGAATGCATTACGCTTGGAGGAGGAAGAAAGACCTTGGAGGTGCAAGAAGGGATTGTAGATCTGGATTGTGGAGTCATTTCAGACCAAGTGGAGGTAATAAGTTGTTGCTTGGACTCTCTTTTTCATCTAGATGTACTCTTATGTGTGGGTTTTGGCCATTGTTGGTATGATATGTAACCAATTTGAGTTGGAGGTTCAGATCTGAGGTTGCTACCTCAGATCCATGTTGGTTTTGGTCTAGAATCCCCTAAAGTATCAGCCTTTGATATGTTGAAGAAGCATGTTTTCCATAAACCTGAATTTAGTGTGTTTTGAGCTTAGATCTCTCAATCTACACGTAAAGTTTGCCACTTTACGTGGGGAATAGGCCCTAGAAGTATGGATCTAGGAGTTGGAAGTTCAGTTTGGCTCGAAAAGCCACTGCATGGATTGAGGAATGGATAGACTCGGCGAGTCCTTCGAGTGGACTCGGCGAGTAGCTTGAAGGTGAGGAGGAAATCGACGAGTAGGATGAACAACTCGTCGAGTCGGATGAAGATAGGCATGGCCTCGGCGAGTTGGATGAACAACTCGACGAGTTGGTTGAAGATTGTCTAGGACTCGGCGAGTCTGTTCTTGGACTCGGCGAGTCAGATCGCGAAACCCTAAACCCTTCGAGTCGAGACCCGAATCAGTGAGTCGGGTGGTGACTCAGCGAGTTGGACAAGACAGGACTTGGACCTAGTTGGACTCGGCGAGTCATGGATTGACTCGGCGAGTCGAGTCGCGAACAAGAACGACTCAGGGCATATGAACCCGGCGAGTCAATAGATAGACTCGGCGAGTAGGGTTGACCCGGAAGGTTGACTTTGACCAGGATTTTGACCTTGACCAGATTTGACCTAGTAACCTTTGGAGGTCAGTTGGACTAAGTGTCATATTGATATTGGTAGCTTGAGGAGCTAGTGGAGCAGCAGTCGAAGTCAGAAGTCAGGTAGCAGTCAAGGATTAGCAGCAACAGTTCAGCAGCATCATGTGAGTTCCCTTCCAGTAGGGACGGGTCTAAGGCCACAATGCTGGCCCGTTCAGTTAGCAGTAGTTTCCGGACCTCGGTCCGATGCAGTAGTTAGTATGTTTGATGCCTTCGTGGCTCAGACAAAATTTATGTGCTATGGGTTATGTGTTATGTGTTCCGGGCTACGGCCCGATGTAGTATGCAGTATATGTGTTCATGCTAGTTGATATGTTATGCTATGCTATGATTCAGTCAGTTCCGGACTTCGGTCCGATGCAGTTAGTTCCGGACTTCGGTCCGATGCAGTTAGTTCTGGACTTGGTCCGATACAGGGGACAGGGTCCCAGTCAGTTCCGGACTTCGGTCCGATGCAGTTAGTTCCGGACTTGGTCCGATGCAGGGGACAGGATCCCAGTTAGTTCCGAACTTCGGTCCGATGCAGTTAGTTCCGGACTTTGGCCCGATGCAGGGGACAAGGTCCCAATCAGTTCCGGACTCCGGTCCGATGCAGTTTCCGGGCTTCGTCCCGATGCAGTGGGCAAGGCCCAATATGTGTTTATATGTTATTGTATGGTATGTGGTAGTTTGGGGGAGCTCACTAAGCTTCGTGCTTACAGTTTCAGTTTTGGTTTCAGGTATTCAGTTTTCAAAAGAGGAGCTCGGGAAGATTGCAGTGTACACACCATTTGTTCAGCCTGGGATGTTTTTACTCTGATATATTTGACAGTTGTTATAATATTCTAAGATACATTTCTTATGATTTCTATATGAGGTTTATTGACTATGGTTTTATCATTAAATTAAACGAAATTTTCAGACTGTGTTTTTGGGATGTTATAAAGAGGGTAAACCTTTGGCATATTTTAGTGAAAAACTAAGTGGGGCAACTTTAAATTACCCAACTTATGACAAAGAGCTTTATTCTTTGGTCTGAGCATTGAAAACATGGCAACATTATCTCTGGGCTAAAGAATTTGTAATTCATTCAGATCATGAGTCCTTAAAGTTTCTAAAAGGACAACACAAATTAAACAAAAGACATGCTAGGTGGATGGAGTTCATTGAGACATTTCCTTATGTCATCCGATACAAGAAAGGTAAGGAAAATGTTGTGGCTGATGCTTTGTCACGTAGATACTCTCTACTTTCTTCTCTAGATTTCAAAATTCTAGGATTTGAACAAATCAAGGATTTATACCACAATGACGTTGATTTTGGTCAGATTTACCAAGCTTGTGAACAATGCTCTTTTGAAAAGTTTTTCTTACATAATGGTTTTTTGTTCAAAGAATCAAGACTTTGCATTCCTAAATCTTCCTTGCGTGAGCTTTTGGTTAGAGAAGCACATAGTGGAGGCCTTATGGGACATTTTGGGATCGCAAAAACATTATCTACTTTGCAGGAACATTTCTTTTGGCCAAAAATGAAGGTGGATGTTGGAAGAATTTGTAATAATTGTATTGTGTGAAAGCAAGCCAAATCCAAGGTTCAATGTCATGGTTTATATACTCCACTTCCGATACCAAGTTAACCTTGGGTTGATATTTCAATGGACTTCGTGTTGGGTCTACCAAGATCCAAAAGTGGAAAGGACTATTTTTGTGATTGTTGATAGGTTTTCTAAAATGGCTCATTTTCTTGTGTGCAATAAAACTAATGATGCATCTCACATTGCTGATTTGTTTCTAGAGAAATTGTCAGGTTGCATGGAATGCCAAAAACCATTGTCTCAGATTGGGATTCTAAGTTTTTGAGTTATTTTTGGAAAACTTTGTGGGCAAAATTAGTGACAAACTCTTGTTTTCAACAACTTGCCACCCACAAACGGATGGTCAAACAGAAGTGGTGAACAGGACCTTGTCCACTTTGTTGAGGGATTTAATAAAGAAGAACATCAAAACATGGGAGGAGTGTTTGCCACATGTTGAGTTTGCATACAATCGTGCCACTCATTCTGCTACAAAAATGTCACCATTTGAAATTGTATACGGTTTTAATCCTTTAACTCCTTTGGATTTATCACCTTTGCCTTTTCCTGAGCAGGTTAACTTAGATGGAAACAAAAAGGCTGAATTTGTGAAACAGATACATGAGAAAGCAAGACTAAATATAGAAAGAAGAACGGAGCAATATTCAAAACAAGCGAATAAAGGGGCGATGCAAGATGATTTTGGAACCTGGTGATTGGGTTTGGTTACATATGAGAAAAGAATGATTTCCATCCCAACGACATTCAAAATTGCTTCCTAGAGGGGACGGTCCTTTCCATGTTTTAGAGCGTATCAATGATGAGTATAATGTTAGTGCAACTTTCAATGTCACTGATCTAGCTCCTTTTGATGTAGGTTCTGATTCGAGGACAAATCCTTTTCAAGAGGAGGGGAATGATGCAAACCCACAGCTGTCAACAAAGGATCCAATTCAAATGCCAGATGGACCAGTTACGAGGGCACGAGCTAAAGCATTCAAAGAGGCTTTAAATGGGTTGATTAGAGAAGTTTGTACTCAAGAAAGTGCATGGAGACCCATTGGACCGAATCAAAGTTGGATTACCATAATTCAAGTCCAAGAGTGATTTACAAGATCCAATAAGAGCCTTTATAAGCCCATTTCGTTTTTTCTATATTTTATTATGTAATTTTCGTTTTTATATATCCTAAATAAGTGTTGGGGAGATAAAAGGGTCTTAGGTTACATGAACCTTGTGATAAACCATGTCTAGGTTCATAGTTTTAAACTTGGGGGTTAAATGCCTTAAATTAAAGACACTTCTTTAATTCATGGCTCTTTAGGTGCTCTTCCCATACTATAAAAACGTGGCATTTGTATCCATTTGAAATCAATCAAGTTTGAATACAATTTGTGAGTTTTTAACTCTTTTCGTTCTTTGTGAACTTTAGAACTTATCAGGTTTTCATAGCTTGTGGCATTCAAACTTATCAATCAATTTGGTGGGTTGATTGTGGCATTTTATACCAAGGTTCTTGTCTCTTTATAGACAACGGGTCGCGGTTTCCACCTTTGTTTTACAATTCTGCAACCAAAAGAATGATCGGGCGAAACGTGTTCAAACCTGTGAGATCACATCATAATTGTAGAAGTTGCAAGTGGTAATTTCATACATGTTAGCAATTGTATCAAGAATATTGTCATTAACATGAACAGAAACGAGTTCCATGAGGTGTTGTTACCCATTGAGTTGCATGGTTTCGACATCGTACTAGGGATGGATTGGCTTAGCGTTAATGATGCCGATATACTATGCAAGAAAAAGATAGTGAGGGTAAACCCACCTGGAAAAGAGTCATTTATGGTGTACGAAGACAAGCGCAAAGTAAATTCTGGAATCATTTACCTAATGAAAGCCAAAAAATGTTTATCTAAAGGATGCACCTCATACTTGGCATTTGTGATCGATGATTAGAAGGAGAAGAAGGAGATGCAAAGTATATCAGTGGTGTGCGACTATCTAGAAGTCTTTCCTGAAGATCTTCCTGGATTACCCCCTGATAGACAAGTAGAATTTCGAATAGACTTGTTACCAGGAACAACACCAATAGCGAAAGCACCGTACCGATTAGCACCAACAGAGAAGAAGGAGCTTATGATGCAACTTTAGGAGTTGTTGGACAATGGTTTCATTAAACCGAGTTCATCACCCTAGGGAGCTCCGGTGTTATTCGTAAAGAAGAAAGATGGAAGCATGAGGATGTGCATAGACTACAGAGAGCTTAACAAGGCAACAATAAAGAACAAGTACCCGTTGCCAAAAATTGATGACATGTTCGATCAGCTGCAAGGTTCGAGCTATTTCTAAAAGGTCGATCTTAGGTTAGGATATCATTAGCTAAAGGTAAGAGAGCAGGATATTGAAAAGACTGTATTCAGAACAAGATATAGACACTACATGTTCTTGGTTATGTCGTTTGGACTAACCAATGCTCCAGTAGCATTCATGGATTTGATGAACAGGGTTTGTAAGCCATTCCTTGATAAATCCGTGATAATGTTCATAGATGATATTTTGATTTATTCAAATAGCAAGCAGGAGCATGACAAGCATTTACAAGAAATGTTAGAAGTTCTAAAAAATGAGAAGATGTATGCAAAGTTCTCCAAATGTGATTTTTGGATTCAAGAAGTTCAATTTTTGGGTCATGTGGTTAACCAAGAAGGGATCATGGTTGAACAAGCTAATATTGAAGCTATAATAAAGTGGGAACGACCAAAGATTCCCACGGAGATCCAAAGATTTCTAGGATTATCTGGATATTGCTGAAGATTTATCCAATACTTTTCTTTGATAGCTACTCCATTGATAACTTTAAACCATAAAGGAGCTACTTGGAATGAGAAGCACGAGGAAGTATTCGAAAAACTAAAGAAGAAGTTGTGTGAAGCACCAATTCTTTCTTTACCCGATGGAGTTGAAGATTTTGCTGTTTATAACGATGCATCTGGAGTTGGGTTAGGTTGTGTTTTCACCCAAAGGGATAAAGTAATAGCATATGCATCGATATAATTGAAACAACATGAAAAGAACTACCGCACTCATGAATTGGAGGTGGTAGCGGTAGTATTCGCCTTAAAGATATGGAGGCACAATTTTTTGCTGATCATAAGAGGCTTCAGTATCTCTTTAATCAGAAGGAATTGAACATGAGACAATGACGTTGGCTAGAGTTGCTTAAAGATTACGACTGTGAAATACTTTACCACCCTGGTAAAGAAAATGTCGTAGCTAATTCTTTAAGTAGAAAAGTGAGCCTTGAAAGGAAAATGACAAGGGCATTAAGAATCAAAGTTGTCTCAACGATTGTAGAAAGCATCAAGAAATCTCAAGAAGTAGTTTTAAAGAAAAATGACCAAAAGGAAGAACATTTGGACAAAACATTAGTGTTTGGTACAAATGGTCAAGGACTAAAGGTATTCCAATATAGGATTTTGGTACCTAAGACGGGAGGAATAAGAGATCTTCTGATGGAAGAAAATCACAAGACCGTGTACTCATTGAAGCTTGATGTTGCAAAGTATGTGGCCGAGTGTGTGACATGTGCGAGGGTTAAGGCACAACATCAGAAACCGTATGGGAGTTTAGAACCTTTACCTCTACCCATTGATAAATGGGAAGACATCACCATGGATTTTGTGATAAACTAACCAGAACGAAGAGCTGTCATGACATGATTTGGGTAGTCGTTGATCGGTTTACTAAAAGTGCACACTTCATAGAAGCCAATGAAAAATGGTCTATGGATAAACTTGCAAATGCTTACGTGAAGGAGATAGTAAGACTTCACGGTGTTCTTTTAATGATTGTATCAGATCGTGATAGTCGTTTCACTTCAAGGTTTTGGAGAAGTCTACAAGAGGAATTGGGTACAAAGTTATGTCTAAGTACAGCCTACCATCCGCAAACCGATGGTCACATCGAATGAACGATTAAAACATTTGAGGATATGCTAAGAGCATATACCCTGGAATTCCAAGGTAACTCGGATGAACATTTACATCTGGTAGACTTTTCCTACAATTATTGTTTCCACCCAAGCATCAAGATGGCACCTTATTAAGCTTTGTAAGTACAAAAGTGTCGAACGCCGTCATGTTGGCTTGAAGTTGGAGAAAAGCACTTTATGGGACCCGAGATAGTCCATCAGACTGCTGAAAAGCTAAAAATTATTAGGGAAAGGATGTTAGTAGCTCAGGATTGTCAAAAGAGTTATGTTGATAAGAAAAGGAAAGTGATGACATTTAAAGTTGGAGATTCGAGTTTACTTAAAGTCTCGCCGTGGAAAAGACTTATAAGATTTGGTAAAAGGGGAAAGTTGAGTCCAAGGTTTATTAGACTGTTTAAAGTTCTTCAGATGATTGTGAACCAAGCTAGAAAGCTAGAACTACCAGAAGAACTAGAAGGTATTCATAACACTTTCCACGTATGTTATTTGAGGAAGTTCACAAGAGAAGTTCCCGAGATAATTCCAATTTCTGAATTAAGGATGGATGAAAACAAGAGGCTAATTGAAGAACTAGAGGTAATCGTTGACCGTAAGACTAAGAAGTTGCGATGCAAGATGGTCGATTTAGTGCTTGTGCGATGGAAACATACGAATGGGTCAAATCTCACCTGGGAAACAGAGAGTGACATGATGAGTTGCTATCCGCATTTGTTTGCTGATGCGTGATTCCCATGACGGAATCATCCTAAGGGGGAGAGAATTGTAACGCCCGTGTTTCTAGGATAAGCATTAAGGATGATGTAATAGTCTAGGTCAACCATTGTAACTCGTTTTGAAGTAATGAAAATGAATTATTTGAGTATTATGTTCTTTATACTTAATTATGATGATATAATAAATTAAGGATGAAAATACGCATCAAAATAAAATGTTAGATAAACCCAATATCTATGAAGAAAGTTGTAGTGGTCGTAACAAGGATTCTAGAGATATAAAGAACGCTGAAATCCGAGTTATAACAAAGAAGTTATGCCTTGTCGAAGTTTTGCAACAGAACCGGCACGGCGTTGTGTGATGTAAAAAGTGAGTTTATGATAAAGTGATTTTTAGCTTTAGCGATCTAAATGAAATTCGTAGTATACTTTAAACCGAGAGCGTGCATAAAAAGAACGTCCAAATCTAACTTCGTATGAGGAAGTTATAAATTTTCTAAGATTTGACATAGTATTATGTAGCCTAAAATTCGAATTATAGATCGAGCGATTTTTAGCCGACACGACCTAAACGAGAATCGAAAATCTTGTCGATGGTAGTTCAACGGTAAAATAATAGACAAAAAACGGATGTCGGATGAAGAAATTATGAATTTTTAATGGACTTTTCATATCCTGACCTGTTAAAATACAACTTTAAAAATAAATTCAAAATTAGCTGATGGAGTCGACACAAAAGTTGTAGAGCATGGTCTTACCTACACGTGGATATAAAGAGCGTTGAAAACAGAGCTCGTATGCGCAAGTTATGAATTTTTGAAGTTTGAGGTATAAACTTTGAGGCTTGAGGAACGCCCAACATACGAAGGGGTACGCTAAGCGTACCGAGGTATGCCCAATGTACGAGATCTGTACGCCCAACGTTCTCACATTTTGCTTGGTCCAAAAGTGGCCACGACATACCCTTTTCATGCTTAACACGTCCGAAGTACCCCCGCTCGTCTGCGCAACGTACGAGGGTATGCTCAGGGTACAGAAGTATGCCCCGCGTAACAAAGTTATGCCCAGCGTAACGAGAGGCTTCGGCCACACCTATTAAAGGGGTGTGAGGCTGCCTCGAATTATTTTATAAAATTTTCATTCTTTCACCCTTCTGCTTTCACTTAAGTTACACTAAAAACCCCTCGAAGCCTAGGGAACCTTCCTAGCACCAGAAGAAAACCCCGGAGAGCCCGAAGTCTACGAGAAAAAGAGTTTTTCGAGTCGAAACTCTGCCCATGCAGAGCCCGGTTTTTTAGCAAAACTCCCAGTTTGATCGAAAAATGTTGTTTTAAGGATCGAAGTAATGTCCAATCACCATCTTATCAGGTGAGTGTATAGTCACTTTCATCTTACACATAGATATGGAGTATCTTATATAAATTATGTGCTATGTGTATATATATTGTTTGTTTATTTGAGATGTATGTTGAATGAGTGTTTTATACATGTTTAAAACAGTATATGTATTCTTATCTACAAATATGTTGGGTATAACATGGGTAGATGAAATAGTTGATGTGTGATGAAATAAAATGATGATAGGCCTCAAAGTTGACGATGTTCCAATCATCTAGCAGAGTACAGATGACGACCATATACTTTTCTTGATAGTCCAGTGGAACGCCAGCAGAGTCGCAACTTGTAAGTGTTTTGAATGATGTATTCACCAGTGTACTCCATCCCTATCATGGTTGCCTTATGGACATATATGGCTGAGGAATCCCCTTAGCAGTACTGTCCATCCCGATGATGATCCTTAGGCTAGGTCCCTTACAATAGATGTTTAGGGACGTAAAGTAAGTATAACGGGAACAGGTAATTAGGGTTATTGTTGGTTGATGAAATTAATAAATTTATTTATTGTGGGTTGAAAGCCCTATGTATTCACTAGGCTCCCAAGCCTGCCCACTTGACTTTCTATATTACCGGTAGTCGAACAAGAGCATAGTTGGATAATGATGAGGGATTTGCGATTATAGGCCAGTAGATGTAAATAAATGTTGTAAGTCCTATATTGTACTGTTTATGCTTTTGATATGTATCAATCTTGACATCCCAAGTTTGTAATGAAATGAAAATACATTTCTTTAAGAAATGCTTTAATAAATTTTTTTTATTGTATTTTGTTTTGGGAACAAATTCCGCATCAATTTTATTTGAAATATTACTTTGATTTTATTATTAATGCATAAAGAAAATCAGTCTTTTCTGGCCGTGAAAATGGGGATGTCACATAAATACTTTTGAACTTTTTAAAAGCATTGCAATTCAGTTAAGTAGAAACCTTGTGACTCTCACCAACCTTTGTGTTGACCCTCAAACTTACATGAATTCTCAAGAGATCAGTACACAAACTTTCATACAAAATATTAGTCGTGGATTGCAGATGACCTAGCAATCTAGTTTTTGTTATCTGTCTACCTATTTAAGGAAACTACTATTCTATTTATATCTATAAGAACCTTGTATCCAAACTTAATGATGGAATACAAATGTTGTTTTGTTTATCGTTTTACTTGTGCTATATATTTAGTTTATCCGTGATCCATGAACTTAGTCGCATTCCCAGCATGTTCCGCCCTAGCCGAGGGTGTAACGTAATGGTATCAGAGCTAAATTGGCTATAGAGAACTCGTATCCTCAAAAGAAGAATACAACTATTGCAAACTAGCTTCTAATAAAAGTACTATTATTAATAACACTACTTCTCGCCTACTTTCCATACGAGGAATTTGGTTTGAAGTGTCGCTTGGGTTGCAGGATTCACAACAGCTTGATTGCCAAAATGATCTTGCCCTCCGGTACTTCATGTATGGCTGTTGTTTGAGTTCAGTAGTCAGGAAGTACAAAACAAAAATTAATAATACTACAAACCCCACCAACCATAATATATAAGACTTTATATATACTCTGACCCACGATGAGAACACTTAATAAAATTCTAAACATCCCTTCAACTAAAACTATCAACTCAACCCTTTAGGTCTAAAACCTCAATTAAATGTTAGTAACGTACATAAGCCATACCAAAAATAAACTTGGAATGCATGCCTATGTTATTTATGGTCAGGCTGGTGCACAACCAACCTTGAGCAAGGAGTTTGATAGATTACAATGGTTGAGAGTTTTAGAAATTGAAGAATGTTCTCCAGATTCGCTACAACAACCTAGTATCTTAAAATCCATATGTACATTTTAAAACACTTATACATTTCAAAATCATTAGCAATTAAGGTCCCCTTTCTATCATTTGGAAATCTAGAGGAGTTCTAAACCAATTAGCTTTCCCCTGTCATTTGAAAATCAGTAGGATTTCAGGAATCAATCTCACTCCATGACATGGAAATCTATGGGATTATAGGAATAAATTATGCTAATACACTATCATGCAATACAATTCCTACATGCTTGTATTAAGTATCATAAACAACTGGAGTGTGTCTATTCTAAACATTTTTAACAATGCATCTACGAAAGGAACCACGAGTTCGTCCACAGCTAACTCCCGAAGGAAACTGAAAGAAAGCCCCACCAGTAACTCAAACATCATTGGAAACTCCAAACCAGGGAGGAACCCCATAAGTAATAGATGTGAACCAAACTTTTCAAATGGAACCCATCATGATGCAAAACATGCATACACAAGGAATTGCTACAGCCTTGGCAGCATACTAGGCAACCCGAAATGGAAACACTAGGAATAGTGGAAGTGGCACTCCAATAACTCACCAAAACAAACCTAGACACTGCTCCTACAACAAATTAATGAGCTGCAAACCTCGATCCTTCTATGGCACTGAAGGAGCTGTTGGTCTATCCCGTTGTATAGAAAAGACTAAGCAGTTTTTCACATTAGTGCGTGCCCTAATGACTGTCGGGTCAAGTACACTACCTGCACGCTGATGGACTCCGCCTTAACTTAGTGGAATAACCATGAAAAGTCCATGGGAATTGCGGAAGCATATGCCATGGGTTGGGAACAACTAAAACAAATAATGATCAGAGAATATTGCCCTTCATAGGAAATCCAGGCTCTAGAACAAGAGCTTTGGAATCCGACCATACAAGGATTTGAGATAGTTGCATACACCTCCCGATTCATTGACTTTGCTAACCTATGCTCAGGAATGATCCCCTCATAAGATAAGAAGATTGAGAGGTACATATGGGGACTATCATCACCAGTACAGGGTCTGGTTAATGATTATGAACCATCGACTTTCGATAGTGATAAGCAATTGGCTTATCAATTTACTAAGCAATGTATCCGTTAGGGTACCATGGCCCTACCAGCAGAAAAGAACAACACTGGAAGTACTAAAAATAAGTTTCATGGGAAATCAAAGGGGCCTCTAAGCATCACAAAACTGAACCATAACCTTTGGCTGTCTATGCCACAATTACCAACACTCCCACCCCAGACAAGTCTTACACTTGGACTTCACCTCATTATACAGAGTGAAACTTCCATAATTTCGGAAATTTCAAGGAGATATCTGCAACAAGTGTAACATGAGAGGTCACATCTCGAGGTATTGCTGAAAAACCCCAACCACTATGGCAGGAAGAAGTCGTAACTATTTTGAATGCAAATAACCAGGGCATTTTAGGAGGGACTGACCGAAACTGATAAGTTAGCGTGGCAATGGAAGGGTACTTATGATCACTACTAGAGATGTTCTCCAAGAACCACCTGAGGTTATTGGTACGTTTCATATCAACAATGTCTAAGCTTTGATATTAATTGATACTGGTGCCTATACAAACTTTATCGGCCATATGTTTCGAAAACACGGCATAACATAAATTCCACAAACTTAATGAAACTTACATAGTAGATTTGGAAATCAACCAAATCGAAATCACTTTAGAAATTCTCACCAATTTCTTTCTTACCCTGAATAATCATGTCATTCATATAGAAAATAAGGACCCTTGCTGGTAATCTATGTTTGCTAAGTCTATACGTTAGGGTTGTATATAATTAAGATTCTATAAACTTAGGATTGTGACTCCGCTTTACTTCATGTTCCTTGTTTGGTTGTGGGCTTAAGGTAGAATCACTTATTCAACTGTCTATTCGATCTGGATTATATACGGCATGTATGCACAAGGTGATTATAGAAGGACCATGTAGAGATTATGTACCACGAAAACACATTAATTGTAACACCCAAAATTTCAAACCAATTTAAACTTTTAAAAACATGTCAAGTTCATAAAAACATCACAACTTTGTTTTCAAAATATTAATTATCAGAGTTTTCCCAGAAACATAAACATAATAGGAGGAGCTGTATGATCATGCCTTCGCCTTGTCGTGATCCCCTAATGTACCTGAAATAATAAACTGAAACTGTAAGCCCGTAAATCTTAGAGAGTTACCCCTAAAATACAGATACACATACAATTCACATAACCATATCAACAATAACATATCATAACAATATGAAACAACATGTAATGGTCCACATCTTTACAAGCTGGACTACCACTCGGCCCTCAGTACGAGTCTGGAATGCCTACCGGGTAGGGTGTTCAAAAATATCCGCATCCGAAATATCTGATCCAAAAAGCCGAAAATATGATATGAAATTATCCAAAATTTTGGATATCCGGATTTTCGGATATCCGGTTTTTCGGATTTGGATACGGATAGTGAATTTATAAATTTTCGGATATTTCGGATATCCGATATCTGAAAAAAACAATTTTTCTCTATTTTTTAATATTTTAAAATGAGAAATTATAAACATTGACATGCTTAATGGACTAATGTTCCCCACCATTTTCAACTTTTTCGTGACCATTCTTTCCAAACTTTTATTGCAAACCTTTCCATTTACAATCTTTATATATTTGTTTGTTATAATCCTGGTTCATTGGCTTATAATAAAAAAACTATTAAGTAAATGCTACATATATTTATTTGTTGCTATCGATATCCATCTATGTCGCAAGATTTAACATAGTTGCTTTTATTAATTTTAAGAGTTGAGGTGATTTTACGGATCGGAAGTTCAGATGTGGATATTTATTAAAAATTAATGAAATTCAGATATCCGGTTTAATATCTAAATCCGTATCCGAAATTCGGATATTCGAAATTTCGGATACGGATTCAGATATCAAAAATCAACTATCCGAATTTTGAGATATCCGAATTTTCGGATATCCGGTTTTGAACACCCCTACTACCGGGCCCTCAGCTCGTATCTAGAATGCCATCGAGCCTTCAGTACGAGTATGGAATGCCTACCGGTCCCTCAGCTCGTATCTGGAATGCTCTCGAGTCCTCATTATGAGTCTGGAATGCCTACCGGGCCCTCAGCTCATATCTGGAATACTCTAGGGTTTGTTGGCTACCGCATGGAGCAGTACAACCTCAACCCAACCCACATAACATATAACATAACTACTGATCATGTAATAATCATATAACATCACATGTAGTTGTACAGGTCTACCTAACTGGCTTAACCACTAGGATGTAACACTAACTCATACTCAACATTTAACACTGCTAGGATAACATATCCAATGGGCCGGTCTTGGTGCCTTAGACCCCTTAGTATAGTGAGGATAACTCACCTTGCAACTGTCATATAAACTAGAAAGCTCAACTCCCGGATCACCAACACGAACTTCACCACCTATAGTTACCATAAAACCCTTTTTTCATAAATCTCCAAATTACCAGAATACCCTCAGAAGTCAACTGGACAATTCTAGGTCAAAGTCAATAGTCAATAGTCAAAGTCAACAGTGCATGTTGACTTGACTTGTCGAGTGTAGCTTACCGACTCGTCGAGTCCTCCCTGAACTCGATAAGTCGTGAAATCCTTGATTGGCTCGTCGAGTTCCCCTTTAACTCGCCGAGTTCATACGTGTCCAGGGATTGGGAGAAACCCTAGCTGACTTGCCGAGTCTTTGAACGACTCGCCAAGTTCAAGGCAATCTTTAACGGGCTCGTCGAGTTGTTCATCCAACTCGTCAAGTACGTCGCTATCTTCATGTGGCTCGCCGAGTCGACCTTGCGATTCGCCGAGTCCCTACAGTCCATCATCCATACAAACGTTTTTTAAGCCATGCACTGGCTCCATATTGCAAATCCAAGCTTGTAGGGCATGTTCATCACATAGAGTTGCAAACTTTATGTGCATGAAAGTCCCTAGGGGCTCTAAATGACCAATCTAAGTTTATAATGGAGCTTTACACCTTAGGAGAGTCTCATCCTTGCAAGAGCTGAAAACTTTATGGACTTAGGACCCAAAAGAGGTTCAGATCTGAAGTTTCAGCTTTAGATCTAGCTCCCATAACAAAATCCCTTAATGAATAACCAAAGAAAACCCTAGCCTCCAAATATGAATGATTCTAGAAGAAAATAGGTTAAGGTAACAACTTATTACCCCCTAAAACTTACCCAAGCTGGAGTGGATTTTGGATCCACACGAAATCCTTGATGCTAGCCTCTTGATCTACAAGTTTCCTTCACAAAGTTCACTTCTCAAAGCTCCAAACACTCTCCAAGCTCACACACACGGAAATTAGGGTTTCTGGCTCTCAATGGGCGATAGAGGACAGTGGGAGGCGCTAATGGTCCAATATATAGGGTGCAAAAACCCTGAAATTTAGGGTTTCCACTGCCAATTCCTACTCATCGAGTCCCCCATGCCGACTCGACGAGTCACTCATTGAATGACATGTCTTGGCCCGTTGCTACTCGACGAGTCACAGTGTCAACTCGTCGAGTAGACCTTTAAAAAAATGAAATCTAAAAGGAATGATAATGATACCTGACGGTTAGGATGTTACATTAATATTTATCAAAGCCCCATGTACTATTAGTACAAACTCAATTTCTGGATGAGTATTGCTTTAACAGGGAGGTAATGTGACATCCTGGAATTTAGGACAAAAATTATAGCCGGCCAATTCACCGTGAATCTCATGATAATCTGACTTATTGAGTTTTAGTGCATCTAAAGTAAAATAAATAAATTTTCAATTATTATATGCTGTTAGATGATACCTTAATTCATGCGTTTGAAAAAAAAATGAAATTTTGCATTAAACAGTTTTGAGCAAAACTAACATTAAAATATTATAGTACATGTTCCCTTGTTTCTGAAAATATAAAGAGCGTAAAAACAGAGTTCGTATGCAAAAGATACGACAAATTTATAATAACAAACGGTAATACACTATTTTTTCTTTAATCGCGTAAAATCGATTCGATTCGTTGAGACACTTACGCTTCGCCGACCGGATTTCCGTGAACGTTTTTGAACTCATGCTATAATATTTTATTTAATTTCACACTTGAAATTTTTTAACAAAAATATTTACAAAAATCGCGAAAACGGATACAATGAGCCGTTTAGATGCGAAACTTCAAACGCAATTTCCCGGAGATCCATAACTCCAAAAATTAATAAGTTTGATGTTCAAGAATCCTTGAATTAAACTCTATCTAATGATATTTTTGAAAAAAATTCATGACTTTTGGATCCCATTGCACCTGGTTTGGATTGTTTGTGGGCATCTAATAGGTGTATAACCCCATGTGGGGCACACATGTGACTTAAGAGGCGAGAAATTTGATCTTTTACTTCCTTGTATTAGCCCAGGTGACTCTTTCTTCTTCCCCTCTTTCTTTTTGAGTGTAAGTCTTTACAAAGTGGTACAAATCCTAGTTTGAAGCATGGCCTAGCTAGGATATGTGTGTCTCTCTTCTACCATAAAAACAAATTCATACCATTTCAATTATAACAAAAAATCCCTACTTTCTTCTCTAAATGTCCTCTCTCTCTCTCTCTCTCTCTCTCTCTCTCTCTCTCTTTCTCTCTCTCTCTCTGTATCTCTCTCTCTCTCGGGTTGCTCCAAAACCACCCAACACCATCACCCTAAACCACCGGTCTACCACCCATACACCACCTTTTAACCCCCTCTTAATCAACCAACACCCTCTCACATTCCCTCTCCTCCCGTCACTGTGTCTGCCAAGAAAAGCAAGAGAATAGCCACCACCGGCCACCCACTACCACCTTCAAACCTCCACTGCACCACCTTTATACACCAATAAATCATCACCACCACCACTACTTTGATGATATAACACTGAAAAACCATCCCCACCACCTCCTGCCATCCCCCCTCACGTCGGAATTACGAACAGAAGGAAGAAACGAAGGCTGCAGCACCAAACTACCACCTCTGTCACCTACATGTCACAACCACCGCTGTTACAACCTCCTGATGTTGCTCCCTCCACCATAATTCCACTCCATCCATCAACTTAAGATTTATTTAAATTGATTATTGAGATAAATTTTGAACTAATAAAAACTTGCAAAACCAATAAATCATTATACATAGTCAAAATACCCAATCACTTCTAAATATTAATTTATAACAAATTTTGCTAAGAAATCGGTTAATCCCGGAAGTCACGATCTCTTTACAACACATCTTGGCTTTTAGAACAATTCGATAACCACTTGATAAGGTGAGTGTTATGGCCTCACTTTTACCAATTTTCAGGGGTAATACATATACTACTTGTAATATATATATATATATATATATATATATATATATATATATATATATATATATATATATATATATCCTAAATGCTTTGTTTATACAAACAACATCACCATTTTTATGCAATATAAATTACACTAAAAATATATTATTTACTACTCTACTACATATCGTACGAGGAATCTGGTTTGAAGGGCTGCTTGGTTTGTTGGATTTCAGAACGGATTAACTGCTAAAATGATCCCGCCCTTCGGTGTTTCATGTCTTGCGCTCGTCTGTACAATAGTATTACGTGTACTAAGTAATATTTATCATTCAAAATACACATGAAATATCATTGCTTTGTGTAAACACTTTACTAGTTCAGAAATAATTGTTTAAACGCATATATGTTAAGTAAAGAAAATATTTTTAAAACATTAGTATTTACATATGTTATGTTACTAAAATAATATAGCTAGTAAAAATAACATATACAATGTAACTATTAATGTGTTATGACTGTATAGACGGTTATCAACTTGATGGTTTCAATATACCTCATATGTACACAAAAATATTTAGGTTTATATATGTATACAAGTTTTAGAACTTGTATCCTAGGCTCATACATGTGCTTGTCTACACTATACTAAGTTTGGTCAACTATTTAAACAAGTATCGTACACTTTTCCATGTATGCTTATCAAATATACTTGTTGTTTATCCGTTTATGCGGTTGTTAAGTACAACATTGACATATAACTTTATCCGTATATCCATATATATGTTTATCCGTTATCCACATAACTTTGTCACTATAAACTTTAGCTAGATTTCATTATCTAGAAACCACAATTTATATTTCTATCTTTATCAAGCATTTTCAAACACGGTTTTAGTTACAACAAAGGTAATACTTTTGAACATTTTAAAAGCATTGTACTGCGGTAAGCAGAAAACCTATAACTCTCACCAACCTTTGTGTTTACCCTCAAATTTACATGTATTCTCAAGAGATCATTAGAAAAGCTTTCAGACAAAAGATTAGTTGTGGATTACAGACGACCTAACAATCTAGTTTTTGTTATCTGCCTACCTGTTTAAGGCAACTATTGTACTATTATTATCTGTAAGAACCTTGTATTCAAACTTAATGATGGAATACACATGTTTTTGTTTATCGTTGTACTTGTGCTATATATTAAGTTTATCTGTGATCCATGAATTTAGTTCCACTCCCGGCATGTTCCGCCTTGGCCGGGGGTGTGACACTTAACCTACTACAAATAAAAAATAGTGAAATCTTTTATTATTATTATTAGTATTTATTATTTTTTATAAATATTATTATTATTATTATTATTATTATTATTATTATTATATTCATGCAACAAGCATTTTTATACATATTTAAATATACCTCCTCACAAATCTAGGTTCTCGATTCACCCTGGAGTTGTTTAGTTTACTTCATAGTTTTGGCAGAAGTTTCATGAGGAGATGGGTACGAGACTACATTTCAGCATTGCTTATCACCCTCAGATTGATGGATGGAGTGGACGGAGCTTTTAGACGCTCAAAGATATGTTGAGGGCTTGCATTCTCGATTTTGGTTAGAGCTGGGACTCCTACCTTCCCCTAGCTAAGTTTTCTTACACCAATAACTATCATTTCAGTATTAGTGTGTTGCCTTTTGAGTTTACCTTTGGAAGGAAGTGTCATACACTAGTCTGTTGGGGTGAGGTCAGTCACGGGGAGGAGTGAAGTGGTCCTTCAGACTACAAAACTTATCCATTTGGCCAGATAGAGATCGCAGACAGCCCAAAGCCGATAAAAGAGTTATGCCGACCGACGACAATCTGAGATAGAGTTCCAGTTCGAGGATATGGTTTCATAGAAGGTATCATCCTAGAAGGGTGTTATACGTTTCAGGAAAAGGGGTAAGTCGGGGCCCCGGATTATTGGAAAGTTGTAAACAGGGTAGGCAGGGTAGCCTATGTAGTAGACCTATCTAAGGAGCTTTGTCAGATTCATAGCATCTTCCATGTTGCTCAGCTTCAAAAGTGTGTACTTCATGATTTCATTGTAGTCCCCATGGAAGACATTCAAGTTAACGAGTGTCTAAATTGCATGCTAGTATGTAGGGTAAGGATCTCCAGGAACTATGTGATAGAATTTTCTAATGTATGATTTATGTTGCATGCATTGTAATTGTATATAACTAAGATTCTATGGCTAGACAATGTTTAATTTCGCCTTATTTCATGTTCCTTGTCTGGTTGTGGGCTTAGGGGAGAATCTGATATTCGAATGTCAATCGAATCCAGTGTTATATATGATTAGCATACTGTAACGGCTGCAGGGTTATTGGAAGTATCATGAGTGAGTGCGGGATATATTAGGCCAATATGAGGAAGAATTAGATACTATTAATGGAATATGAATAGGATGTATGAGTATCCTAGGTGTTAGGCCTTGTGGTCAGGTGGTCTGTGAGAACCCTTGAGACAAATACGGGTAAGTGTGGAAGGTAGTATGGGACTGTACTACTAGAAGCATAAGAGTCGTACACGTAGATAAGAAGATAGGAACCCTGACAGTTTAGTATTTCCTCAATGTTATAATAGTATGAAATGTGGCTTTTCATTAGTAATCTGATTTGTTTTCAGTATTCTGATCACTCGAGTCTCAAGATTAGAAGTGGGTAGCCCGATGAGGCCGGTATAAACGGATGATGACATTTGGGAGTTGATCATCACTCAGTTGACCATCGAGGTTAAGGAGGAAATCCCAAAGGTATTCGGGTCTATTAAGACTATGATGATTGAGCTTTTGGACGAGCGATAAACCATTATGACCGAGGCTACTGCTACTGAATATATTGTTGTTGTGGGAGTTCAGGTGAGAGGGTTATTTCAGTATTGGGACATTGGCAACACGAAGTCCCCGAAGTTTAATAGGGTCAAGGACCCGATCATTTCTATGAGGTGGTTATCTGATGTAGTGGGTTTTTTCTTCATTTGCTCGTGTCCATAGGATTAGAAGGTTAGGTGCTCCTTAAACCTTCCTTGTTTGGGGGCGAAGGACTGGTGGAAGCTGGTGACCGGTACTTATTCTCCTGTGGAGAAAGCTGGAGTGACTTGGAGTAGTTTACCAAGATGTTCTATGCTGAGTATGTATTGTTGGTGGAGAGGGAGAAGTTAGCCCAAGAGTATCTTTCGTTGAGGCAGATGACAGAATCGGTGATGGAGATCACCAAGATGTTTACGGAGAGAGCCCTCTTATTCCCCGAGTATGCTGCTTTAGAGTAGGTCCAGATGTCTTGGTAATCGAGCTTGTTTAGGATGGAGATCCGGGTGTTTGTATCGACCCAATGGTATGGTTCACTCCCAAAGCAAAAGACTCAGGATGGAGATCCGGGAGCTTGTATCGACCCAACAGAATGGTTCACTCTCCGAGCAAAAGACCTTCGAGCTTCAGTCTTTCACCCAGAGGAGGGAAATTGAGATCGTGACTCAGACTAAAGAGATGAGGCAGGAATCAATTCAAACGCAGTCAGAATCGAACTGGTTTAAGCCCGCTGGTTTGCAATCGGGATGGTAGAGGCGTCGTACTTGTGCAAGTGTGGGAAGGTACATGAGGGTGTTTTTCGATCAGTGAATAGGTGCTATAATTGTTGTAACCTCCGGAATCCCAGGTATATTATTCTAATATTTTATTTTTGGAATTCGTGAAGGAACTCGGCGAGTTGATGCTTAGACTCACCGAGTAGGGTCGCAGTTGATCATCCGGGTTCGCGTTGGACTCGGCGAGTCCATGAGTGGACTCGGTGAGTCCATGTTGTTTAGTGAAACCCTAATCCTCCGGGGTTGGAGCCTATTTAAGGGCACTCTTAGCCTTCCATTGCGGCTACCAGTCCCTTGAGAGTACCCTAAGTGAGATAGATCGTTTGGGAGGAAGGAGAAGCCATATTTGACCTTTCTATCTTTGGTTTAGCAAGAAGAAGGTGATCAAGAGCAAGAGGACACTGAAGGAGGTGTTGTTCTAGTGGTTTCAGAGTTCAGAGACTTCAACTTGAGGTATTTATTCGGACCTTCTTTAGTTTTGGTATTGATACCTAGAGTTAGGGTTTTCTAACCTCCTTTGAGGATGTTTATGTGGAGCAATTGGTCCCTTATCGAGTTTATGCTTTGGATCTGGGCTCAAAGAGGTCCAGAGACCTTAACCCTTGGAGCTTTATGAGTTATCCTAGGAGTTATGAGCTTAGGATGCTATTTTTAAGGCTAAATCTCCAAATGATACCATCTAGATGATATATGAGTGTCAGGGTCTGGACTTTACGTGATTATTATGCTTGGGAAGGATAGATCTTTGGATTTGAGGAACAGATCTAACCTTAGGAGGTCAATGTAGTTTGTGCATGGCATGTACTCGCCGAGTTATTCTTGAGACTCGGCGAGTTGAGTCGGGGTAACCCCGCGATTCTTACCTGGGGACTCGTCGAGTAAAGGGAGGGACTCGACGTGTTAATTGGGACTAAAGAGTTAAGTGGACACAAGTGGACTCGCCGAGTTGCCCAAGTGCACTCGCCAGGTCGGGTCAAAGTTTGACCGTTGACTTTGGTTAACTTTTATGGTTTGGTCAACAATGAGGGCCTTTGAGCCAAAGGAGGGGTAAAGTGGTCTTTTACCCTTCTGAGGGTGCTTACAGAGACTAGAGTCTAGTTCTGAGAGTTATATTTATGAGAGTATTACTTTATGTGTTTAGGCGGAGGCTAGATCGTATTTCTACTGAGTCAGTGATTTACCGGGACATCTGAGGTGAGTCTTCTCACTATACTGTGCCTGGAAGGGTACCTATGTGTGACCGGAAGGTCTGGTATGCTATAAGATATATGCATTATATGTGATTAGTTACCCGTTTTGTATGTGTTATGTATGCTATGCTTGATATGGGCTAGAAGGCATTATGTTATGGGCCGGAAGGCATTATGATGTAGACCAGAAGGTCAGGGAGTTATGGACCGGAGGGTCGACACGGGTAGGACAGGAAGGTTTACCAGGTTGGGACGGAAGTCCCCTGAGACACATGGACCGGAAGGTCATGGCCTGGAAGGGCATATGTGTGTAAGTGGTATATTGGGGAACTTACTAAGCATTTATGCTTACAGTTGCTCTGTTATGTGTTTCAGGTACTAACGAGGACCATGGGAAGATGCTAGCATGATTCGTACACACTAGAGAAAGGATTTGATTTTTGTGATCTTGGGATACGATATGTTTTGACAACTATTATTGTATGTTTTTGGAAATACTTTATGTGAAAATGGTTGTGATAAAAAAATGAAAATTTTGTTTTGAAAGTTACGTTGTTACAAGTTGGTATCAGAGCCTTGGTTTGAGGGATTCGGATACACCTTCAGGCGTAACTGAACTCAAACCGAGGATTTGAGAAAAAAAAATTCCAATAATAAAAGCATTAAATTTTACAAGAGGTTTTGCGATAACCAAAGAGGAGCAGTGTGTACGGTCAGCCAGCGCCCGAACGGTGAATCCCCAAAATACCCTTGCAATATGTGTTATGAGATATGCCATGATATGTTATGCATGCTAGAGTAGGCTAGGTATTCATATTAGGACTAGAGTGGCCTGATTTGTGATGCCTTAGTCTAGGAGAATCCTACTGCTATGAGATGCCTTGAGAGCGAGTAGGTAGCCAATGCATAGCGAGAATAGAGTACTTGCAATCCGGGATCCAAGGAGGACGACTTGGGGTGAATGCTGATGCGGTGTAGTCAGTAGTATAGGGCCCGTACTACTGAAGACACCAGATCAGGGAGCAGCCCAAGTTAGAATCCTTTGGGTATTGGAGGATGAGTAGGGTTGCGTTATCGAATGCGAGTATGCTCAATCAAGTCTCTGATATTTTTATGTTGTATTTCAGATGCATCATGGTTGGGACATGCCACAGACCTGAGGCGAGCGGTGTGAGTGACGAGGAGCTTCGTCAGATGATCCACGATGAGGTGGTTGCGGCGATCAGGGCCGAGATTATGGAGATGTTTGCGTCTATGAAGACCACACTGTTGGAGACTTTCGATGAGCGGTACGCCGTGGTGACTGAGGCTGCAGCCGCTGTAGCTACAACAACTGTAGCTGCTGCCATACCTCAGGGAGGTGAGTCGTTGTTGTTCCAGGAGTTCATCAACACGAAGCCACCCGAGTTTGATGGGATGTAGGATCCGATCGCTGCGATGAGATGGATGGCTGACATTGAGGGATGCTTCTATACGTGTTCATGTCCGGAGCATCTGAGGGTATGGTTTGCTTTGAACCAGCTTTTGCTTGGGAGCGAAGGATTGGTGGAAGTTCATGACAGCGAACTTCACTCTTGCAGAGATTTCAGTGGTGACCTGGGAGAGGTTCACCACCATGTTCAGAGACGAGTATGTTCCCCCGGTGGAGAGGGAACGCATAGTTCAGGAGTTCTTGACCCTCAAGCAGGGTAATGATTCGGTTACTGTGGTCACCCGGAAGTTTCATGAGAGGGCGATGTTTTGCCCTGAGCAGGTGTCTTCTAAGAAGGCACGGATGAGCCAATATTTGGGTATTCTGAGGAGGGACATTCATGAGTTTGTGTCAAACTCGACATACCAGACATTTGCTGAGCTCCAGGAAAATACCCGGAAGAGGGAGATTGAGTTGGAGACTCAGGCGAGGGAGGAGGCCGAGTCTCAGAGGATAGATCGGCGGCCGGCATAGTCTCAGCCGGTAGCCAAGCGGACCAAGTCCGCTGAACCGAGGACTGGAGGCCAGAAGGGCCGCACTTGCAGGAAGTGCGGCAAGGGTTATGAGGGGGTCTGTCGATCAGGTGCTTGCTACAAATGTGGCAAGGAGGGGCATATCGCCAGGGATTGCCCCAAAGGATTTATGGTTTGCTTCCATTGCAATCAGACCGGCCATCGGAAGGCTGAGTGTCCTCAGCTACACCAAGGATCTGCGTCTGCTGCTAGGGTTACTGAGGTTCGACCGGCGAAGGCCGAGGCTCCGAAGGCTCGTGGGAGAGCTTTCCAGTTGACTGCGGCGCCCGATGTTGTGGATGGTATGTATTTTATATTTTATCTTTTGTTTGTGATATTGTGCTTATATGATGATATGTGTAGGTACTTTTCTTGTGAATTCGGTACTTACTTTGGTATTATTTGACTCGGGTGCGAGTCGGTCATTTGTTTCCTTGGCATTTAGTCAGCACATTAGTATCAGTCGAGAGGGGTTGAGTCGACCTCTACGAGTTTCCATAGCTGATGAGCGAGCAGTGTATGCTTCGGATGTGATTCAAGGGTGTATCCTTGAGATCTTTGGTGTGGAGTTTCCATAGCTAGTCCCGATTGCATTGGGGGACGTGTGTGTTATAGTGGGCATGGATTGGTTGAGCCGATTTGGAGCTGTTATAGACTGCGAGCGTCAGTTGGTGATGATACGAGACCCTAGTGGGGGAGTGCTTACTGTGTATGGTGAAGGGACTCGGTGTGGGTCAGCATTTTGTTCGGCTGCCAGGGCGAGATAGAGTTTGCAGCAAGGGTACCGTGGATTTGTAGCCTATGTGATGGACACACAAGTGGCCGCAGGGAGGCCAAGTTCGATTGACGAGGTCCTGATAGTGTGCGAGTTTCCGGATGTTTTTCCCGAGGAACTGCCGGGCATGCCTTCGGAAAGACAAGTGGAGTTCCGTATTGATTTGGTTCCGGGAGCAGCACCTATCACCAAGGCGCCTTATCGCCTTGCGCCGCCAGAGATGCAGGAGTTATCCTCGCAGCTTTAGGAGCTGTTGGGGAAGGGGTTTATTCGACCGAGTAGCTCACCTTGGGGAGCACCGATCCTTTTTGTCAAGAAGAAGGATGGTTCACACCGGATGTGTATTGATTACCGGGAGTTGAACAAGTTGACGGTCAAGAACCGGTATCCGTTACCGAGGATCGATGATCTGTTGGATCAGTTGCAGGGGCCATCTATGTTTTCAAGATAGACTTGAGGTCAGGTTATCATCAGATGAGGGTTCGGGATGAAGATATCCAAAAGACTGCATTCAGAACTCGTTATAGGCATTACGAGTTTGTGGTGATACCTTTTGGGCTCACCAATGCCCCAGCTGCGTTCATGGATCTCATGAACTGGGTGTGTCGGCCGATGCTGGATCGGACGGTGATCGTATTCATTGATGATATTTTGGTATATTCGAGGTCTAGATAGCAGCATGAGGAGCATTGAGGGATAATCTTGGAGTTCTAAGATCGGAGATGTTGTATTCCAAATTCTCCAAGTGTGAGTTCTAGTTACAAGAGGTTCAATTCTTGGGACATCTCCTCAACTGGAATGCGATATTGATCGATCCGGCCAAGATTGAGGCGGTCGTGAGGTGGGAGGTGCCGAGATCACCCACCAAGATCAGGAGCTTTCTGGGATTGGCCGGCTATTATCGGAGATTTATTAGGGATTTCTTCAAGATCACCGTGCCACTTACCAAGATGACCCGGAAGGGTGTTGCATTTTCATGGGATCCGGAGCAGCAGTCCTCATTTGAGACACTTCACCAGAAGTTGTGCGAAGCCTCGGTGCTCTCACTCCCGGAAGGGATGGAGGATTTTGTGGTGTACTGTGATGCATCGATATCTGGGTTGGGGGCAGTGCTTATGCAAAGGGGGCACGTGATAGCGTATACATCGAGGCAACAGAAGCCTCATGAATCGAGATATCCTACCCACGATCTAGAGCTGGGGGCTATGGTGTTTACCCTCAAGATCTGGCGTCACTATCTGTATGGGGTTCGGTGTACCATATACACGGATCACAAGAGTCTGAAGTACTTGATGGATCACCCCAACCTGAATATGCACCAGAGGAGATGGTTAGATGTGGTGAAGGATTATGATTATGAGATCCTGTACCACCCGAGCAAGGCTAATGTCGTAGCTGATGCTTTGAGCCGTAGGGCGGAGTGCGCCCCGATTTGAGACGTTTGTATGAGGTTGATAGTGATGACTCTGATGTTGGACACTATTCGAGCGGCCCAGGCAAAAGCAGTGAGACCGGAGAATCGCAAAAGGGAGCAGGTGATTGGGTAGGTATCGGAGTTTGTTACCGATAGTCGAGGACTTATGACTTTTCGGGGCCGGATTTGCGTACCGTTTGTGGGCGGGATGCGTACCATCTTGATGGAGGAGGCCCATAGGTCGAAGTTCTCGATCCATCCTGGGGCCACTAAGATGTTTTTGGATTTAAAGAAGGAGTATTGGTGGCCCTGTATGAAGAGGGATGTTGCATGGTTCATAGAGAGGTGCTTGACCTATCGCAAGGTTAAGGCCGAGCACCAGCGTCCGCATGGTAAGCTGCAGCTGTTAGAGATCCCCGAGTGGAAGTGGGAACAGATTACCATGGATTTTATCACCAAATTTCCAAGGAATGCTAGAGGTGTCGATGCAATTTGGGTGATTGTGGATAGGTTGACGAAGAGTGCTCATTTTCTTGCTATCAGTGAGAACTCTTCTGCTGAGAGGCTGGCTGAGTTGTATGTGAGGGAGGTGGTATCGCGATATGGGGTTCCGATATCGATTGTTTCAGATCGAGACGTGCGATTTACTTCTATATTTTGGAAGAACTTTCACGAGGAGTTGGGTACGAGGCTACATTTCAGCACCGCATACCACCCACAGACGGACGGCCAGAATGAGCGGACGATTCAGACACTCGAGGATATGCTTCGGGCATGTGTTTTGGATTTTGGAGGAAGTTAGGACACGTATTTTCCCTTGGCTGAGTTTTCCTACAACAACATCCATCAATCGAGCATTGGTATGCTACCTTTTGAGCTGTTGTACGGGAGGAGGTATCAGACCCCCATTTGCTGGGGAGAGGTGGGGCAACGTGTAATGGGTAGTACGGAGATTGTGATTCAGACGACTGAGTAGATACACCAGGTCAGGCAGAGGTTGTTGACCGCTCAGAGTCTTCAGAAGAGTTATGCGGACAGGCGTCGGTCCGAGCTCGAGTTTCAGGTCGGCGACTTCGTACTCTTGGAGGTCTCTCCTTGGAAAGGAGTGATCTGATTCAAGAAGAGGGGCAAGTTGGGGCCTCGATATATTGTACCTTTCAGGGTAATCACGAGGGTAGGTAGGGTAGCCTACCATTTGGAGCTACCTGCGGAGTTGGGTCAGATTCACGACACTTTTCACGTGTCGCAGTTGAGAAAGTGTATAGCCGACGAGTCGGCAGTGGTACCATTAGAGGATATTCAGGTGGATGTAGGCCTGAACTATGTTGAGAGACCGTTGGTAATTAGGGATCGGAAGGTCAAGGTTCTGAGGAACAAGGAAGTGCCTCTGGTGCAAGTGCAGTGGCCGCATAGGAAGGGGTCAGAGCTGACTTGGGAGCCGGAACGCGAGATGCGTGAGCAGCATCCCGAGTTGTTTGCAGAATGAGACTTCGAGGGTGAAGTCTAATTCTAGTGGGGGAGAATTGTAACATCCGGAATCCCAGGTATATTATTCTAATATTTTTATTTTTGGAATTTGTGAAGGAACTCGGCGAGTTGATGCTTAGACTCGCCGGGTAGGGTCGCGGTTGATCATCCGGGTTTGCATTGGACTCGGTGAGTCCATGCTGTTTAATGAAACCCTAATCCTCCGGGGTTGGAGCCTATTTAAGGGAACTCTTAGCCTTCCATTGCGGCTACCAGTCCCTTGAGAGCACCCTAAGTGAGATAGATCGTTAGGGAGGAAGGAGAAGCCATATTAGACCTTTTTATCTTTGGTTTAGCAAGAAGAAGGTGATCAAGAGCAAGAGGACACTGAAGGAGGTGTGGTTCTAGTGGTTTCAGAGTTCAGAGACTTCAACTTGAGGTATTTATTCGGACCTTCTTCAGTTTTGGTATTGATACCTAGAGTTAGGGTTTCCTAACCTCCTTTAAGGATGTTTATGTGGAGCAATTGGTCCCTTATCGAGTTTATGCTTTGGATCTGGACTCAAAGAGGTCCAGAGACCTTAACCCTTGGAGCTTTATGAGTTATCATGGGAGTTATGAGCTTAGGATGCCATTTTTAAGGCTAAATCTCTAAATGATACCATTTAGATGATATATGAGTGTCAAGGTCTGGACTTTACGTGATTATTATGCTTGGGAAGGAAGGATCTAAGGATTTGAGGAACAGATCTGACCTCAGGAGGTCAATGGAGTTTGTGCATGGCATGTACTCGCCGAGTTGTTCTTGAGACTCGGCGAGTTGAGTCAGGGTAGCCCCGCGATTCTTACCTGGGGACTCGTTGAGTAAAGGTAGGGACTCGATGTGTTAATTGGGACTAAAGAGTTAAGTGGACTCGCCGAGTTGCCCAAGTGCACTCACCGAGTCGGGTCAAAGTTTGACCGTTGACTTTGGTTGACTTTTAGGGTTTGGTCAACAATGAGGGGCTTTGAGCCAAAGGAGGGGTAAAATGGTCTTTTACCCTTCTGAGGGTGCTTACAGAGACTAGAGTCTAGTTCTGAGAGTTATATTTATGAGAGTATTACTTTATGTGTTTAGGCGGAGGCTAGATCGTATTTCTACCGAGTCAGTGATTTACCGGACATCTGAGGTGAGTCTTCTCACTATACTGTACCTGGAAGGGTACCTATGTGTGACCGGAAGGTCTAGTATGCTATAAGATATATGCATTGTATGTGATTAGTTACCCGTTTTGTATGTGTTATTTATGTTATGCTTGATATGGGCCGGAAGGCATTATGTTATGGGCTGGAAGGCATTATGTTATGTGCCGGAAGGCATTATGATGTAGACCGGAAGGTCAGGGAGTCATGGACCGGAGGGTCAACACGGGTAGGACCGGAAGGTTTACCGGGTTGGGACGGAAGTCCCCTGAGACACATGGACCGGAAGGTCATGGCCTGGAAGGGCGTATGTGTGTAAGTGGTATATTGGGGAAATCACTAAGCATTTATGCTTACAGTTGCTGTGTTGTGTGTTTCAGGTACTAGCGAGAACCGTGGGAAGGCACCGACATGATTCATACACACTAGAGAAAGGATTTGATTTTTGTGATCTTGGGATACGATATGTTTTGATAATTATTTTTGGATGTTTTTGGAAATATTTTATGTGAAAATGGTTGTGATAAAAAATGAAAATTTTGTTTTGAAAATTACGTTGTTACAATTGTGGAAAGCAAGGCTATTTTACGAAGGTGTGTCGTTTAGTCGAAGAAGGAGGCTTGCTAATTTGAGATGGAGGTTTGTTTTGCTAGTGATTTTTATAGAAAATTAGGTGGGTAAAGAAGTGCGACTGAGATAAGTAAGAAGTGGTGGAGCCGTGGAGGAGACAAGGAGGAAGGAAACCAACAACGAAGATGAATGAGGAAAAAGGAGATGTTAGTGTGAGGGTGGAGGTCGACATCTTCTTCTGGCGGCGACCTAGAGTTTTACACAATTAAACGAAATTACCTAAATTAAAGGGGTTAATGATTTGATTAGTTAATTACCCAAATTAACTAAAACCTAAGATTACAATTTTAATCTTATCCATGTTTTTAAAATGATTAGACCACATTAATTAGATCTACACAATAATTAGTCATCCACATATGAACCTAGCTATATATATATATATATATATATATATATATATATATATATATATATATATATATATATATATATATATATATATATATGGCTAGATTCATGTATTCTTAGCATCTATTGTGTGCTCGTAAGCACAAATATGAAGCAACGGATGCAGTATAATCAATGGTCGTAATCTTAAAGTTTAGGCTTCTACAATAGGGTAGCATGTACCATATAATCATACAAATTTCAGTATAAGGTTATTTTGGTGGTTTTGGTGAATTAGCCTACATTAAAAAAGGAAATTTTCGGATTTTAAGGGATAATTAATTCCCTTATTTTAAAATTTTAATTTTCTAAATTAATTTAAATTTAAAAATCTGATTATATTATGTTAGAATGATAGAATACTAACAAGAAACTATTAAAAATATTTTCAATTTCATTCTTGTAGAATATAGTTCCAATTCAGATATTTTTGATAGTTAACTTGATAGTTTTTATTTTATTCTTGCAGAATATGGTTCCATGCAAGATATTTTTTTATAACTAACAGGCCGAAAGAATTATACAACATATTTTCAAGAATATCATTTTCTAAAGAATACCTATTTTATTCTTTAAAAATCACTAATACATTAATTCATAAACAATAAAAATATAAACAATTATTACATTCATTCTAGAAAAAAATATGATTAATAATGGTATAAGAATTAGAATGGTTAAAAAAGAATAAAAAACATAAAAATATAACAAAAATACTAATCCATCCTGAAATAATATTATTGTTAAGAAACACTTGATATATCTGTGTGTGTGTTTGTGTATGTGTGACATTTTAAATTTTAGAAGAATGCATACAACATTTTAAATTAGCAACATGGGTTGTAATTATGACAAAATAATTAGGGCAATAAAGGAAAAAAAAACAAGTCACGGAGAATTCTTCATATTGTATTGTATTCTAAAAGAATAAAACTATAAATGTTGATGTAATATGGTATACATTACAAAATCTTAATTTATTCTTAAGGAATGTAATCATCGAATCACGTTATTAGGAATTAAATTGTATGAATTTTTTTTACTTGTTCTACCATTTTGAAGAAGTGTTTACTTGTTCAAATCATAACATTTCCTCACTCTGGATTCCATAATTTTTTAATAGTTAACAGTGTGCATTTTAGGTTTCTCAAATAAAAAAATAAGAAATAAAATCATAGTTAAGCATTTTATCGAGCAATTGATGTGCATCACCAAAAAATCAATATGCAATGAAAATGAATTAATGTAGTTTAATATAATTGTTTTGTAATGGGATTGCTTGCTAAAACAATATATATATATATATATATATATATATATATATATATATATATATATATATATATATATATGATATTTCTTGTTACATCAAGTGTTTATGTTCAAGAATTCCACCAAAAAAATCATGTAAACGCATCAATGGATAAAAAAAAACCATATGGGTTATTGTATTCAAATTTGATAATCATATTTGGATATTGAAAAGGTATAATAAAGACCGGAAAGAAAAAAAATACAATGTACGCCATTACAATCAATCAGAAACAAAATAAACGCTATATGGGGATCTAGCGATACTGTCGTTGACCCAACAACATCCGCCATTGCAATTAATCGGAATCAATGTTCAAAAACATCGAATATCGAGTTCAAAAATACGGAAAGTACAGAATCAGAAACCCATTAGAAAGTTATTTTCAAAAAAAAAATTCAATTGCAAAATCAGAAATTGAGTTTAAGAACATACTGAGGCTGGGATGTTGGTGACCAGCGACATTTATGGCCCTCTTCCGGCGACGGAGAGGGAGAAGGGTGAACCGACAATGGCTAGATGTTGATATTGAGGAATGAAAAGTTGTGTTAATGATTTTATTTTTGTTTAATTCTGATTGGTACTTACATACACACAATATTTTTGGAGATATATGACCCTAACTCTCTCTCTCTCTCTCTCTCTATATATATATATATATATATATATATATATATATATATATATATATATATATATATATATATATATATATATATGATGGGTTTTACATGCAATAACGTGGATAAATCATTAACACTTATGGGTACATGAAACATATTAGATCTATGTCATAACACTATTGAAGTAACATTCTATTGAACAACAAGAAACCTACGAACCCTAGATATTTTCAAAAAATATAAATAATTTAGGGTTTGCATAACTTTTAGTTATAATGGTAAATAACTAATCAAATACTTTTTGAAATAATCTTGGAAGCGAGCACCACAAGTGTCGTGCCTCTAATGGTTCACACCCAAGCTTGTAAAAAGGAGATTGTGGGGAGATGAGGAAGTAGAGCAAACTTTTGGTATAGCATTGGAATCATAGAGTGGCCGAAATTGTAAGGGCTTAGGCTCTTTATATAGTGCAACAAGGAAACTCTCGATAGACCCAAAACCAATATAATAATATTATCTTGAATTGGTATTATCTAGCTTCCTAATTATCCTCTAAGGATAATTCTAGATCTCTAAAACCCTCCTTAAAACTATCCATAACTCTAGCAAGGTTCTAGAATACCTCTTGCTCAACTATTGAACAATTACACTTTAATCCCTATACTTTTAATCAATTCAATTAATCTCAATATTAATTCTAATTAATTTTTGATTAGATATTAATTAAATATTATTATTTCTAAATTAATATATTATTCTCATAATATATTAACAAATCAATTATTTTGATTTCTAATTACTTTATTAATCATATAATAAATTAATAAAATAAGTCTCTCTCTCTCTCTCTCTCTCTCAAAATCACCCTGTCCAATCGCTAGGTTTGAGGGCAACCCAAAAGTAATGTGATACTATCATTCAAGGTTATACCAATTACAGTTATGAGCTTAGACACCCAATCCAACAATCTACCACTTTGATAAGTCTATAACTATAATTGGCAGCATAACTTCCAAAGAGATCAGCAAATTGTTTATTCCAAAAGTCATTGATGAACTCTGACCCAGTCCATTACGTGTCCTTAGATAAGTAATCAAATATCCCTCCATTCTATAAGATATCATACGGACATGAGACATGGATTACAATCAATCTCATTGTCCAAGATTTTGTTTCCTGATTTCTTATTTGTGATGACGACATAAGACTTCTAACTAAACACATCAATTTAGTATTGGCTAGGCCTAGCACTTATAAGTCAACCCTAAATCACCAAGGGGCCGAATGGTATCGCTTTTCCCATTAGTGAAAAAGAAATGAATAAAGTTTGACTTATATGCTTGCATCTTTTACTCATCAAATCATACGTGGCGGTACGTTTTATAACATCATATATCTTAGTTTAAGAATATAAAATATTATTGTCTGAAAATTACTCGTGATAGAATCCATGAATTAATTCACCGAGCTTGGGTTTATCTAATACTCAAAATCTCCATTTTTCTAAGTACTCATGAACATTGTAGCAATCATTGCAATGCCTAATCTCCACAGACAATCAACAATTCAAATCATGACATCTTATTTCACTACTTACTTCCAAAAGTATGAGCGAATGTGGAATTTCGAAAAATCAAATTATTCAGGAAGTAAAACATGCAAAGTGAAACACAATAATAAACTAATTAACTATGGTGTCAAAACTGTTGAATATAAATAAAACACTTATTATTTACTCACCATAACAATTAAGACTTTATTCATTGTATAAAGTTTCGAGTAATTGAATAACTAATTGAATTAAACACCATCCATGCCATGTTATGAAGATGCATACTATGTATCTCTATGGTCCTTCCTTTGTGAACAAATCGACTGGACACTATTTCGATGATCCTCATTTCACAACTCCAAATTCTTGTCACTCCTAAAATGTGTTAGAATGTCAACCTTACATGCATCAACCTTTTGTGATGTTGAGGCTTCAAAGTCACAGAGAGTTAGCCAATGATATTACAAAATGTTCTGTGGGAACTTTGTTACTAAAAGTAGTTATATGGAAATGACTCATTGAACACCTTTATTGCATTAAAGTTTCCAACTCACGTGTAGATTTTAATAATCAACTCCTACTATGGAAACATTTCCATATTTTCATATGACCATCAATCAAGAATCATCTCAAAATAAAACATGTCATTATGGTTCATCCAAACAATACCATACTTCTAACTGTCTATTAACAACCAAGCTTTTGGTATAACCTTAGAATGTTCATGGTAATTTCTTAACAATGTTAGTCACACAAATTTCTAGTCCTTTTCCCTCTTAATGCCCAAGGCATTTGGAAAAATTAGAACAAGTGAATATTATAGCATATGTAATTGATCCTATATCAGAAGCATATGGGACTTAATTCATTATGTCTTACATAGGGATCAATTATCTGTTCTGTCAGTTGCTATAATATATATTGAATTTCCTATGTTGCATCATTTCAACAGGATATTCATATATGTCCAAGACTAAGTTCTAATAAACCCTACAATCTAAACTTTTAGATTTGAAATGAATTATGAGTGCCCTCTTCCTTAAGGTGTTGAAGTTATCGGAGTAGTATGTTTGAACGATTATACAAAATAAGACTTAGAGCTACAATGCATACAAGTTGTATATAATTCCCAGCTACAATGCATACAAGTTGCATACAAAATAAGAACGATTATACAAATTATGAACAACCATTTCATTAGAAAGAAAGTGTGTACAATGTGTGTGTTCACAAAACATAGAATACATAAGCAAATAACAAAATAAGACTTAGAGCTACACTACTCCATCTTCTGAATTCCCAGCATGAGTACATGTCTACTAGTTCCTTGAGAATACAAGTTATTTGAAAGAGTTTATCAGCAATTAAGTTGGTGAGTTCATAAGATTTTAGTGATGTATGTAAGTTGTAGAAAGTTTTAGTAAGATGATGTAAGTTTGTAAGTTATTTCTAGAAAAGTTCACCGGTTCCTCCAGAAAACCCTATGTTTCCTGCTTTAATGAAAGATAAGTAAAAATGACTCTACAATCCTTTCTATGAGTACTAAATGGATACAAGTTATATAAAACTCAGAGTAAACAAGAAATCAATTGTGTTTATCTGTCCTAAGCCCACAACCAAGCAAGGAACAGGAAATGAGGCGGATGACACACATTTCATTGGTTGTTAGATCCTTGTTGTATATAACCCTGGTGTATTCCATTGGTACTCACGGAGTAAACTGTAATAGTTCATTTATAATTTATGAAAATATTCTTTAAGAAAACCCTTATTTCTTATAATAAAATAGTGACCGCAGTTTGTCCTTCTATAATCACTTAGTTTATGGTAGTTATATATAATCTAATGTCGAACAGATAGTTAATTGTGTGAATCTGTCCTAAGCCGACAACCAAACAAGGAACAGGGAATGAGGCGGAAGGCAGACATCCAACTACCTATTGGATATTAATTATATATAACCTTGGATGTATAAACTAAGGTATTGTAGAGTTAACTACTTAAGGTCCTTTAAAATGATGGCTTAATAAAATGGATTAAACCTTTTTCTGGTAAGTTTCTAGTTTTGAATATCGAATGTTCTATTTGAAAAGTATGTTTTGTACTAGAAAAGTGTGCATTGAATTAGTGTCCTATGACCTGACCCATACATGGTACCCCTTATGGTGACATAATGTATACGGAACGTATATATATATATATAACTAATATTGAATGGATAATAGGCTGGGTGAATCTGCTCTAAGCCGACAACCAAACAAGGAACAGAAAATGAAGCAGAAAGCACACATAGTATTACCTACCAGATACTATTAATATATATATATATATATATATATATATATATATATATATATATATTGACATATACATTAAGGAATCATACGGTTAGCATTATGGTCCTTTTCTACTGAATGTACTAGACCCGACTATTCCATTTGTCGCTTGTAAAAATGTATGTTTTTCCCTAGTTTATAACTATCTTGACTTGAAAATAGTTTGCATTAACTTTCAAGTGGAACTTGTCACTTTATGAAAGTAGTGGGAAAACATAAGTACTAAGTTTTCTTATAAATGACACACAGATTGTACTAATTACCTTAAAACATAATTCTTTTATTAAGGTCATAATGTGATGGCTAGTTCCCATACTATACGCTCTTCTTGTCGAAAGATTTTGGGAACCAAACACGATTGGGCAAACCGATGGTTGCATCGTGAACATCCACATTAAAATTTTATGATCATGTATACCCAATATAACTATCACCTTTTCTTTAGAACAATGCGTTAGTGATTCATTGGTATAGTTAGATCCTGTAATAGTGCCATGATATAGCAAGTTACTGTGTTCGTTTTGTTTTAGTATCTTAGTATCTTCTCTTGTTATAGTATCTTAGTATGTTCTTTCTGTTATCATGTATTATATCTAGTATGAACTGAAACCCCTAAACTATACCCATTATAGTTTACTAGTATTCTACATGAACTGTTATTGGAAAGACTCATTTTACTACCAAGTTATACTTGTACTTTAAAAACGGAGTTTTGTTAAACTATACAGCAACATAACTGTAAAATAGTTTTTGAAATGTTTTGACCACTTATAGAAGACATAAGAAACATTTTGAAAGATATTTATAATAATTACACAATTATCACCGTGTTCAACTTGTATTCCCCCCCCCCCCCCTAAAAGCATTTAAAATAGTTAAAAGGTTCATTACGGGGTATAAACTCACCTGATGTGGGTGATTCAACGAATATGCGTGTAAGGTTGAGAAGCTCCACGAATGAAGTCCTGAGACACAATAAGTCAATCGAGAAGCTTGAAATGGTCTGTTTTGGCCAAGAACAGTAGTGTGTGTCTTGGTGTTCTTGGTGAAACTTGAAGATTTATATGAAGATCTTGGAAGGAAATCTTGATGATACTTGAGAGGATTTGAATAAACTCGGCTAAGGAAAGGAAAGATTGAGAAATATGGCCGAGGACCATATATATACACTTGGGTTTACGGGCACATGAGTTTACGGCCGTAAACTCATTGCCCTGTGGTCGTGAGCTCATTTTGATGAGGTTAAGGTTTGATTTGCTACACTGTGGTTCTAGCATGAACTTTTTAACACTTATTCCTTAAGTGTATTAGGCTTAAAACTCCTTAGAATGTCCTTTAGCCAGGCTAGAACTCAATACTAATGAGTTTGACACTCAGATGGGTTGATTGAATGGGCTTTAAAAATAAAAAAAAAATTCCGGGTTGTCACACTAAAGTAATATCCTTTCCTTTCAGATTGGAGAAACTTTTATCTTTCTTCTTAATAGATTCTTCTATTCGCACTACTACTCTTTGAAAGCCTTTCCAAAATATTATAATTATGTTTAATCATACAAACACTACCATATTTACGGAAGCATCAGTGAATCATGACAAATAAGGTTATCATCGTTTGTGGTGGATCTGAAAAGTTCATATTAATATGTACTCGATCCGTTAGTCCTTCACTTGACTCACATAAACACGTGATCAGTAAATTAGTTATAATTTTACAATGACTAAGACTCTCAAGCATCACACAATTCGAATTGCATGATTCCAAGTTTATGTCCAATTGAAAATTGTGATGAGAATTCTTTTTCAATTAGTTATTTATGACACTACCACAAGAGATATGTTAAGAATCAAATTTGCAATTAATATTTCTAGTATTAGAAATGTAACCAATATTTTTATAAATGTCATTGCAAGGAAATATATAAAATGAGGCAAACATATAACAAAAATCTCACTTTTATTGAAAACAAATAAATATATTTGAACTTTTCCTTACAACGCCTGAAATGAAAAACTACATTTCTAGACATCTACGAAGAGTAAATGCAATTTATTAAATTATCCTAACTTCTTATTAGCAGCTCCGGAATCCAATCATCAAACCATGTGACCGAAGTGCATTTTCTTGATCAGATTTAAAATAGTCTACTTAAGCTTCGTTATTTCTCTTAGATCTTGTAATAACATCAAAATGTAATCATCACATCATGTATTAAGAGTCTATGAATAGGAAATTGTTAAGATAATGGATGTACTTGAAGTAGAGTCACACAACCTGCCTTCATTATCTCTGAGATCTTTTAGTTATTTTGGGCAGCTTCACAACCAATGTCCCTTCAAATGACAATACAAACATATGGACTCATTAGCATTAACACATGGAACTATCTCATAACTAACATTTCTCTTTACCATACGATCAAACAGTTTGACCTTGGCTGATACTTTTCCATTAGGAAGAGAAATCTGTTATGGACCACCATTCTCACCATTATCAATGTCCATGGAAACTTTAGAATTAGACCCTTTAAGCACTTATGCTTCAAATGTACTCTTAAGCTTTTCTGCTTCAGCAACAATCAACATTTAGGTCAGATAAATAAGGGTCGCATCGATGTTCCTCATATGAAAGTTCTCAATGAATTGACCATATGAATTAGGAAATGAACGAAGAACCAAATCAATGGCTTTCTCCCTAGAGAAAACGATACCCATTCCATCCAATTTTTTCAATGTAGAATTTCATTTCCAAAACATGCACACACATAGAATTTCCATCTTGATATTTACATGCTAATAGGGTTAGGTAGTTTCGTGTCACGTCCCTAAATTTCTCAGCCAGAAAATACCGATTTAGTTTATGCTTTTAAAATAAAATCAGAGTAATCTCTATGATAAAAATATGCGCAATTTATCCCAAAACAAAATATGATAAAATTTTATCAAAGCATTTCTTAAAGAAATGTATTTTTCATTTCATTACAAAACTCGGGATATCCACATCGATACAGACCAAAAGCATAAACAATATATTATAGACCTTACAACAGATATTTACATCTATTGGCCTATAATCCAAAAATCCCTCTTCATCATCCAACTATGCTCTGTGTCCACTACCTGTAATATAAAAATCTGAGTGGGTCAGGCTTGTGGAGCCTGGTGAGCTTATAGGGTTTTCAACCCACAATAAAGAAATTTATTAGTTTCATCAACCAACAATAAATTTATTAATTCCATCAACCAACAATATTCCTGATTATCCATTCCTATTATCCTCACTTTACGTCCCTAAACACCTATCATAAGGGACCTAGTCTAAGGATCATCATTGGGGCAAAAACACTACTTAGGGGATGTGACAACCCGAAATTTCCATTTGTACAAACATTATCTATTCAATAGAAGCTAGTCCAGTTTCAGTGAATTTCAGACTTTTCCGAATAAGTTTGTGTACATTAGGGTTTACAGTTATGGAGTTATCAGGAGAGTGGATGCTCATGGGTTTGTGAAACTTGAGCCTTTCAAACTTCATAATGTTAGAATCAAATTCCGGAACAAAAATATTTTCTGCCAAAATATTTCAGGACTATAAATAGTTTTCTGAACTAAATTAATTCATTATTCACATTTTCAACTAGAAAAAAACCATTTTCTCTTTCACGGATCTTCGGGTTTTCATCCCAAATCGTGAGTCTACTTTCCTAGATGTGTTTTAATGCTTGTTATATGCTTAATAACATTGTTTACATGTCAAATATGTAAGATCCGGGAGTTTACCGCCCAAGAACGTTCTTGGGGAGTAAACTCCAAAACGAAGCCTAAAGGCTATCTAGTCCCGTTTCCTTGTTAGGTAGCTAGTTAAGGACATTGTGTAGAATCATTTGAGGCTAGAAATCAATCAAGAACACAAAGCTTTTGGAGTTTATGGCCCAAGAGTTTCTTGGACCGTAAACACCAATTTGAAGGGGCTAAATGAGCCCTAAACACCCCTAAGGCTTTAAGACAATTACCCTCTAATACTTGTAGCTAATTTGGAGACTTAAACTCATCAAAATCATCCCTTAAAGGGAGTTTATGTCCAAGGAATATCTCTTGGGCCGTAAACTCCAAGTAAAGGCACAAAAGTGTGCCTAAAGTCCCCTTTAGCCTTAAACAAAAACCTAAAAGTTATCCTTTGTGTGCAAGAGGCTTAAAAGAATTAATACAAACACCCCATAGGAGTTTACGACCGTAAAATCTAGGGGTTATGGTCTTTAGGCCGTAAACTCCTCAAAAGAGCATTCTAGGGCCCTAAACTACCTAAAGGATTAATCTACCAATGCTAGGCTTATTCTAGAATTCATTTAGCACACTTAAACACCCAAAACCACCAAGACAAGAGTTCACGACCGTAAACTCAAGGGTTTACGACCGTAAACTCCTTGTGTGGAGTTTATTGGGTGGTAAACTCTTATACAAGGTCCTTGGAAGCTTTTCAATCCTTTTGCCTTGTCCCATATCGACTTAGATGCAACCCTTAGGACCTATAAAACTTATACAAAGTGTCCCAACTTATTTCATTAAGTTATTAATTGGCTAATTAGTTATATATATGCTCATTATATGATAACTAGGCTCGTGCGTGTGAACAAGTCTCCGTTTGCCACCTAGCACAGTACCCGATACTTCAATCCAATCCACTCACCACATGTGAGTTCATACCCCTTTAATTAACCTTTGAAATGCTTTTAAATGTTTTAAGTACTTTATGGGGGGATACAAGTTAAATACTTATAGTTATTACATCAATCACATGTGATTACATTAATCACATGCGATTAATAACTAGAAAACCAATGATTTTATCACTGTTCAAACTGTTTATCAAACTGTTTTACTTCAAAATGTTTTACAAACTCTTTTACTTATCAAATGCTTTTATTAAACTTTGTTTTACTTCTTATAAATTTCATGCCCATATATGTATAGATATATAAGAAATGTTTAAAGGGCTTAGGAAGGCCATCCGCCTGATTTCCTTTTTCTCAATTTGGATGTGGTCTGGTGGGATTTCGGGTAACCGTCCGAAGGTCGTTTCAATATTAATTATATATCAAATATACATGTATAGACATAAAAGTACTTCCATATTCATACTTATCAGTACATCATCAGTAAGTTACCGTCGGGGTAACATAGGATTATACTACTACAATTTCTAGATAAATGAGTCAGTTTATTCATGAGTTAATACTTATTACTACGAGTACTTATACAACTATACTAGAAAGAGAACATATACAACTATACTAGAAAGAGAACATATATAACTATACTAGATAGAGAACATATACAACTGTATTAGAGGAAGAACATATACAACTATACAAGAACAGTTCATTTCATTACATATACAAGAATACGTTAACAGTTGTGATCCACTGTATCGGAGCATGCCTTAATTGTCATGGCCCGAGTTGTAGCTAGAATTCTCTTGGAGGGAGAGTGTGAGTTTGTGTATAAATCTATACTGGATTGACTATCCTACACCTTGCTGCTAGCTACAGCCGGACCTACAGGTCTGCGGGTGCCAAACGTCATTCCGTTATTACGACCATTCGTATGTCGTTGTTACCAGTCGATAGTATGGTGCAATTTATCACATGATACCTTAATATAAATCCGGTTTAAGGTAGTTAGAACAACATTAGTTCCTATAATACAACACTACAGTACTACATTAATTTACTCTTTACACAATTAGTGATCTTTTCACTTAAACAATTATGTACAAACTATATTTTGAAAATGATAGTTACACTTGAGTAAATGACATACTTTTACAACAAACAAGCATACAAAACAGTTAAGCCTAGGTAGAAGGCTACCTTAATAGAAAATATAGGTTTTTCTGAGAGATTCAAACTTTTACAAACACTTACAAACATTTACATACATTTTACAAACTTACACTTGATACATGTTCAAACGTTTTTGGATGACAAATACCGACACTAAAATACTTATGAACTCACCAGCTTAATGTTGATAAACTCTTTCAAAATAACTTGTATTCTTAGGTCATCAGTAGACAGGTACCGAGGCCAACTTTTGAGAAGATGGAGCGCATCCAAGACTCATCTTATTATTTTGATATACATTATTTTTGGTGTCTATACTATACAGAACACACTTGTATTAAAATTATATATTTAATGCAATGGATGATGTTGTTTGCTTATTTACATTTACTGTGTTGTGATACTTTACATGACGTCCTCCGCCCCAGAACGTTTCCACCATTCATGGTTTTGGGGTGTGACAGATTGGTATCAGAGCATTGTTTATAGTGAATCAAGTATATCATCCCATAAAAGATATACTAAACTATAAACCCATTAGGGATTAAAGCACTCTGACTAAGAGTCTATACTTTAAATATTAAAATATTTAATTAAGTATACTAGTCTGCATTCATACTAAAATCAGTGTCACAATGACAAGAACAAAAGTATTACGATTGTTAAATATCACAAGTGAGTTGGGGGATGTATGGTCAGTCCTGGGAATGGCATAGCCTGATCAACTATGCTGGTCCGAGGAGTGATTAGCATATGCCCTAGAATGGTTGTGATGTGTTAACAAGTCTAAAAACTTACCAACAATACCACAAGAAGATCAATAAAAACCTAAACTTAAAATACTATAGGTGTATTTTGTACTACTAGCTACATATATACTATATCCTTATACCTCTCTTCTCGCATAGATTTAAATGGCTGGATTCCATCACGGTGACCCGTACTTTCCAAATGAAGGCAACGCAGGATGGCTCGAAGCAGAGTCCGATGATGAGCACCAAATTCCGTTGGATGATCATCAAGTTGAAGGCTTCTCGGATGGATCAGACTCTGAGCCCGAAGTCAACAACCTACCTCCAGTAGGTCAAGCCCCAAACAACAACCCTCGACCAGCTTTTCCAGGTCCCACTCCCTTGTGGGTAGATAACTTGAATCGCTGGAGTGACGAACAGGGTCAACCCTTACCATACATTGGGGACCGAAGATTTTACAACGTCAGCGAGGGTGGTTCTGCTGACCGAGCTCTGCCCGTCATTATCCGCAGAGTAGCTCGTAATGTTTAGCAAGGTCGAGCAGCCATCGACTGGGTTGTGGAGATTGATGCCAACTCTAGTGTCAACACAGTCCGCATCCGCCGTCTCGAATAAGACATGGAACGGACCCGTAGAACCAATGAAACCCTACAACAACATCTGGTTTCCTCTCAAGTAGAAGTCATGGAACTTCGAGCTTGTCAAAGGGCTCATGAACGACACCTTCAAGAGGTGATCCGTCAAATGAGAGACCTCAGGGTTCTCCCGAGGAATACTCATCGCCGTTAGATGATGTCTAGTACATATTTATCTTTTGGGTTAAGGATTAGCCTTTAACATCTGCGCTCTAAGTAGCACTTATCTGTAAAATATTCCTAACTTTCAGTACTCTAATTAGGAATCTAAGAACTGTTAACCTTTCCGTATGGTATGATGTAAGACCTACTATTAGGTCAATTTTCATTGAACTCGTTACATCAGTAATACCAGTATTATTGACAACTACCTACTCTGTGGGAAGAATCTTTACACTTGTGTTTTCCTACAAATCTTCCTTGTTATGACCTCAAACACTCATTCAATTGTTGGGTTATGGTTAGTCAGTCCATGTGTCACTCTCACCTTACTTACAAATTGATTCTTACCACTTTTCTCATCTTTATAAACTTATAGCTGAAAGATGCCTCCTCGCAAATCTCCCCGGAATAACCCTACACCTACACCGCCTCCTCTACCTCCGGTCATCAATACAGTAGCCCTAAATGTTGTCGTAGCTACAGCAGTGGCAACTGCCATGGCACAGTATCACTCTACTGATGCCAGCATAGGTGGAACCCCTGTAAACTCTATTCCGGTTGAAACTCCTGTGCGCTCGAGAGAGTGCTCATACAAGGATTTCACCAACTGCAAGCCGAAGTCCTTTCATGGGACCGGCGGAGTCATTTCTCTCTCGCAAAGGTTCGAGAAGACTAAATCGGTCTTCGAAATTTGTTGATGCCCTGATGCGAGCAAAGTTAAATATGCCGCATGCACCTTTGAAGGAAAGGCCCTGACGTGGTGGAACGGCCACGTTAAAGCTCTAACTCTCGTCGTAGCCAACGACATAGGCTGGGAAACGATGAAAGACCTCATGATTGAGGAATACTGCCCGAGGGGCAAGATCCAGAAACTAGAGCAGGATCTTTGGAGCCTGACAATGAAGGGCACCAACATTGTTGCTTATACCGCCAGATTCAGCGAACTGGTGGCCCTCTGCCCTAATATGGTTCCCACTGAAGGGAAAAAGATCGAAAGGTACATATGGGGGCTAGTACCTCCGTATCAGGGGAATGTCCTATCATCAAACCCCACTACCTTCGACAGTGCCAAGCGATTGGCACAACGACTCATTGACCATGGAGTCAAAACCCCTGCAACCACAACAACCCTAGCCATCCCGGAACCCTCCAAACCCGCTGACATCAAGTGGAAGTTCTAGGATGACAAGAAGAAGCAGCGAGCTACCAAAAAACAGCAAATTGTGGCAGTGCATGCCGCGATAACCCCTGCTACTGCTACTGCTCCGATGAAGCAGTATGTTGGAAGTTTGCCTAAGTGCAACAAATGCAACTTCCACCACAACGGCCCCTGCCGTGAAATGCAGTTCTCTAACTACAATAGGAAAGGACACACCGTCCGTTTCTGTAAGTTCCTGGCACAACCGATCACCCAAGTCCCCGGCTCTGGCGCGAGCCCGACCTGCTATGGATGTGGCGAAGCAGGCCACTTTAAAAGGGACTGCCCCAAGGCGAAGAATGCTGGAGGAGCAGGGAGGGTACTAGCTATAGGCCACGGGGAAGCAGTTTCTGACCCGACAGTGGTGACTGGTACGTTCCTCCTCGATAACTCCTATGCATGCATTCTGTTCGATAGTGGAGCGGAGCGAAGCTTCGTGAACCATAAATTTGCTCGCATGCTTAAACAACAACCACACGCACTTAAAGAACAATTCACAGTAGAAATGGCTAATGGAAAAACAGAAAACACCAGTAGCATATACTTAGGATGTACCCTAACTCTAGATAACCATTCATTCCCAATCGACCTTATGCCGGTCTCGATTAAAAGCTTCGATGTTATCATCGGTATGGATTGGTTGAGTCTTCATCGCGCCGACATCATGTGCTTCGAGAAAGCAGTCCGCCTAAACCTACCGTCTAACGAGACACTTATCGTCTATGGTGAAAAACCCGGTGCGAGTCTTCGCATTATATTAAGTATTCAAGCACAGAAATATCTGCGCAAAGAATACCACGCATTCCTTACTCACGTCGTCGACACGAGCCTCGAAACGAAAGAACTAAAGAACATTCCAGTAGTGAGCGACTTCCCCAACATTTTCCCAGAAGAGCTACCTGGATTACCTCTGCAACGACATGTCGAGTTCAGAATCGAATTAGTCCCAGGAGCTACCCCAGTAGCCAAGTCGCCCTACCACTTAGCACCAGCAGAGATGCAGGAATTATCTGGTCAACTTAACGAACTGCTCAACAAGGGCTTCATAAGACCAAGCTTCTCACCATGGGGAGAACTAGTCTTGTTCGTTAAGAAGAAAGATGGATCATTCCGTATGTGTATCGACTACAGAGAACTCAACAAACTGATGGTCAAAAATCATTACCCTCTGCCTCGCATAGACGATCTTTTTGACCAACTGCAAGGGGCGAGTTACTTCTTGAAAATTGATCTGAGATCCGGATATCACCAGTTACGAGTACTAGAGGAGGATGTTCCAAAGATAGCCTTCCGAACTCGTTACGGACACTACGAGTTCGTGGTGATGCCATTCCGATTGACCAATGCGCCCGCAGTTTTCATGGACCTGATGAACAGAGTATGTCGAGCTTACTTGGATCAGTTCGTCATCGTTTTCATTGACGACATCCTGATCTACTCCCGAAGTAAGGAAGAGCATGGCGATCACCTGCGACAAGTTTTAGGAACTTTACGAACGGAGAAACTCTATGCGAAGTTCTCGAAATGTGAATTTTGGATCCGAAGAGTCGAATTCTTAGGACACGTGGTAAGCGAAGAGGGAATCCACGTGGACCCGTCCAAAACTAAATCCATTGAGAAATGGTCAGCACCGAAGACGCCTACTGAAATTCGTCAATTTCTAGGCCTCGCTGGCTACTACCACAGATTCATACAGAACTTCTCCCGAATAGCGAAACCTCTTACAACCCTGACCCAGAAAGGAGTGGCCTTTGACTGGAAAGAGAAACAAGAGAGAGCGTTCCAAACGCTCAAGCGAGCCTTGTGCACCACGCCAATACTATCTCTCCCCGAAGGGATAGAGGACTTCGTAGTCTATTGTGATGCATCGAACCAAGGGCTCGGGTGTGTTCTGATGCAGCGAGGTAAGGTCATCGCCTACGCCTCGAGACAGTTGAAGACACACGAGGTTAACTACCCAACCCACGATCTTGAACTGGGAGCAGTGGTGTTTGCTCTGAAGATCTGGAGACATTACTTGTATGGAACGAAAAGCACTATCTTTACCGACCACAAGAGTTTACAACACATATTCGATCAGAAGGAGCTCAACATGAGACAACGACGGTGGGTCGAGCTACTCAGTGATTACGAATGCGATATTCGTTATCATCCGGGTAAAGCCAACGTAGTAGCAGACGCCCTAAGTCGGAAGGAATACTATGGTCGCAGAGTCAAGTCATTATCAATAACCATCCATTCACACTTGTCTAAACAAATTCAGGCGGCCCAACTTGAAGCCATGAAACCTGAAAATGTGCTGAGTGAATCCCTCAGAGGAATGGACAAGAATTTAGAAGCCAAGGGTGACGGAGCCTTATATTTCATGGACTGGATCTGGACACCGAAACACGGTGGTTTCCGAGACTTGGTCATGACCGAGACGCACAACACTCGGTATTCCGTCCACCCAGGTTCAGATAAGATGTATCTGGGTCTTAAAAAGCTATATTGGTGGCCTAATATGAAAGCAGAGATTGCTACCTTCGTATGTAAATGCCTTACTTGCGCAAAGGTTAAGGTCGAGTACCAGAAGCTCTCCGGTTTACTGCAACAACCAGAGATTCTAGAATGGAAGTGGGAGCGGATCACTATGGATTTCATAACCAAGTTTCCCAAGACAACGGGTGGACATGATACCATATGGGTCATCGTCGATAGATTGACCAAGTCTGCACACTTCCTGCCTATCAAAGAAACCGACAAGATGGAGAAACTTATGAGAACATACATTAGGGAAATCGTACGGCTACATGGTGTGCCTATATCCATTATCTCCGATAGAGATAGTAGGTTCACCTCAAGATTCTGGCAATCAATACAACATTCCCTGGGAACAAGGCTAGACATGAGCACAGCCTACCATCCACAGACTGACGGACAGAGTGAGAGGACAATCCAGACTTTAGAAGATATGTTGCGTGCTTGTGTAGTTGACTTTGGAAAAGTGTGGGATACCCATTTACCGCTCGTCGAATTTTCCTACAACAACAGTTATCACACGAGCATAAAGGCAACACCATTTGAAGCCCTCTACAGCCGAAAGTGCAGATCCCCTCTGTGATGGGCTGAGGTGGGTGATACCCAATTAGCCTGGGGGCAAGCTTCTGACAGTACTCTCACTGGTATGGAGATCATTTGGGAAACGACAGAGAAAATCGTTCAGATCCGTGAACGATTGAAAGCCTCTAGAGATCGACAGAAGAGGTACGCTGATAAGCGAAGAAAACCTTTGGAATTTCAGGTGGGAGACCGAGTCCTTCTCAAAGTCTCACCCTGGAAGGGCTTGATACGCTTCGGTAAGCGTGGGAAGCTTAATCCAAGGTACATTGGGCCTTTCGAGATTCTCGCAAGAGTCGGCCCCGTAGCTTACAAACTCGATCTACCTGACACACTTCGTAACGTGCATTCTACATTCCATGTATCTAACTTGAAAAAGTGTCTGTCCGACGAGACTCTCGTAATCCCACTCGACGATATCGAGATCAACGAGAGCCTCAACTTCGTGGAAGAACCTGTAGAGATCATGGATCGTGAGGTCAAGCAGACGAAACAAAGCCGTATTCCGATTGTGAAGGTTCGCTGGAACGCCAAGCGAGGACCGGAATTCACTTGGGAACGTGAGGATCAGATGAAACTGAAATACCCTCATCTTTTCGCTTAATTGTTGTAACTTCATATTTACTTAAATTCTAATTTCGGGACGAAATTCCTTCTAACGGGGGATGATGTGACAACCCGAAATTTCCATTTGTACGAACATTATCTATTCAATAGAAGCTAGTCCAGTTTCAGTGAATTTCAGACTTTTCCGAATAAGTTTGTGTACATTAGGGTTTACAGTTATGGAGTTATCAGGAGAGTGGATGCTCATGGGTTTGTGAAACTTGAGCCTTTCAAACTTCATAATGTTAGAATCAAATTCCGGAACAAAAATATTTTCTACCAAAATATTTCCGGACTATAAATAGTTTTCTGAACTAAATTAATTCATTATTCACATTTCCAACTAGAAAAAAACCATTTTCTCTCTCACGGATCTTCGGGTTTTCATCCCAAAATGTGAGTCTACTTTCCTAGATGTGTTTTAATGCTTGTTATATGCTTAATAACATTGTTTACATGTCAAATATGTAAGATCCGGGAGTTTACCGCCCAAGAACGTTCTTGGGGAGTAAACTCCAAAACGAAGCCTAAAGGCTATCTAGTCCCGTTTCCTTGTTAGGTAGCCAATTAAGGACATTGTGTAGAATCATTTGAGGCTAGAAATCAATCAAGAACAGAAAACTTTTGGAGTTTACGGCCGAAGAGTTTCTTGGACCGTAAACACCAATTTCAAGGGGTTAAATGAGCCCTAAACACCCCTAAGGCTTTAAGACAATTACCCTCTAATACTTGTAGCTAATTTGGAGACTTAAACTCATCAAAATCATCCCTTAAAGGGATTTTATGGCCAAGGAATATCTCTTGGGCCATAAACTCCAAGTAAAGGCACAAAAGTGTGCCTAAAGTCCCCTTTAGCCTTAAACAAAAACCTAGAAGCTATCCTTTGTGTGCAAGAGGCTTAAAAGAATTAAAAGAAACACCCCATAGGAGTTTACGGCTGTAAACTCTAGGGGTTATGGTCTTTAGGCCGTAAACTCCTCAAAGGAGCATTCTAGGGCCCTAAACTACCTAAAGGATTAATCTACCAATGCTAGGCTTATTCTAGAATTCATTTAGCACACTTAAACACCCAAAACCACCAAGACAAGAGTTCACGATCGTAAACTCAAGGGTTTACGACTGTAAACTCCTTGTGTGGAGTTTATTGGGTGGTAAACTCTTATACAAGGTCCTTGGAAGCTTTTCAATCCTTTTGCCTTGTTCCATATCGACTTAGATGCAACCCTTAGGACCTATAACACTTATACAAAGTGTTTACATGTTACTAAGTGTCCCAACGTATTTCATTAAGTTATTAATTGGCTAATTAGTTATATATATATATATATATATATATATATATGCTCATTATATGATAACTAGGCTCGTGCGTGTGAACAAGTCTCCGTTTGCCACGTAGCACGGTACCCGATACTTCAATCCAATCCACTCACCACATGTGAGTTCATACCCCTTTAATTAACCTTTGAAATGCTTTTAAATGTTTTAAATACTTTATGGGGGGATACAAGTTAAATACATGTGATTACATTAATCACATGCGATTAATAACTAGAAAACCAATGATTTTATCATTGTTCAAACTGTTTTACTTCAAAATGTTTTACAAACTCTTTTACTTATCAAATGCTTTTATTAAAATTTGTTTTACTTCTTATAAATTGCATGCCCATATATGTATAGATATATAAGAAATGTTTAAAGGGCTTAGGAAGGCCATCCGCCCTATTTACTTTTTCTCGATTTGGATGTGGTCTGGTGGGATTTCGGGTAACCGTCCGAAGGTCGTTTCAATATTAATTATATATCACATATGCATGTATAGACATAAAAGTACTTCCATATTCATACTTATCAGTACATCATCAGTAAGTTACCATCGGGGTAACATAGGATCATACTACTACAATTTCTAGATAAATGAATCAGTTCATTCATGAGTTAATACTTATTACTACGAGTACTTATACAACTATACTAGAAAGAGAACATATACAACTATACTAGAAAGAGAACATACACAACTATACTAGAAAGAGAACATATACAATTGTACTAGAGGAAGAACATATACAACTATACTAGAACAGTTCATTTCATTACATATACAAGAATACGTTAACAATTGTGATCCACTGTATCGGAGCATGCCTTAATTGTCATGGCCCGAGTTGTAGCCAGAATTCTCTTGGAGGGAGAGCGTGAGTTTGCGTATAAATCTATGCTGGATTGACTATCCTACACCTTGCTGCTAGCTACAGCCGGACCTGCAGGTCTGCGGGTGCCAAACGTCATTCCGTTATTACGACCATTCGTATGTCGTTGTTACCAGTCGATAGTATGGTGCAATTTATCACATGATACCTTAATATAAATCCGGTTTAAGGTAGTTAGTACAGCAGTAGTTCCTATAATACAACACTACAGTACTATATTAATTTACTCTTTACACAATTAGTGATCTTTTCACTTAAACAATTATGTACAAACTATATTTTGAAAATGATAGTTACACTTGAGTAAATTACATACTTTTACAACAAACGAGCATACAAAATAGTTAAGCCTTGGTAGAAGGCTACCTTAATAGAAAATATAGGTTTTTCTGAGAGATTCAAACTTTTACAAACACTTACAAACATTTACATACATTTTACAAACTTACACTTGATACATGTTCAAACGTTTTTGGATGACAAATACCGACACTAAAATACCTATGAACTCACCAGCTTAATGCTGATAAACTCTTTCAAACTAACTTGTATTCTCAGGTCATCAGTAGACAGGTACCAAGGCCAGCTTTGGAGAAGATGGAGCGCATCCAAGACTCATCTTATTATTTTGATATACATTATTTTTGGTGTCTATACTGTACAGAACATGATTTTATTAAAATTATATATTTAATGCAATGGATGATGTTGTTTGCTTATTTACATTTACTTAGTTGTGATACTTTACATGACGTCCTCCGCCCCAGAACATTTCCGCCGTTCTTGGTTTTGGGGTGTGACAGGGGATTTGTTAGCAATACATGTCAAATAAGGAAGCCATGGGGGGGATGGAGTACACCTGGTGAACACTAAGTTCAAAAACACCTACAGGTTGTGAGCCTGCTAGCGTTCCACGAGACTGTCTAGAATAGTACATGGTCATCATCTATTCTCCGCTAGATGACTGGAACAACAACAAAAATGAGGCCTCTCATCATTTTAACACACATCAACTATTTCATCTACCCATGTTATACCCAACATATTTGTAGATAAAAATACATATACATTTTAAATCATTCTAGACATGTATGAAAACTTCATTCAACATCCATCTCAACTAAACAAATAGTAATTATACACATAACACATATTTTATAGAAAATAATTGGCATCTATGTGTAAGATGAAAGTGACCACACATAACACATATTTTAACAATAATCGGGAAACACTTCGTTTCTTAAAAAGATCGTTTTCGATAATACCGAGATGCTTTCTGAAAAACCAGGCTTCACGTGGGTAGAGTTTCGACTTGAAAATTCTTTTTCTCGGGATCTTTGGGTGCTTCGGGGCTTTCTTATGATGCTAGGAAAGTATTTAGGGTTAGGGGTATTTATTGTAACTTAAAGAAAAGTATAGGATGTGAGGATGTAAAATGTAATATCAATTCGGTTGGCATCGTCCACTATTTATAGTGGCTGAACACTCAAGTTACGTTGGGCATAACTCTATGGTACGCGGGGCGTACTGCTTCTTCAACCAGTACGCTGGCATACATCATGGTATGCAGGGCGTACTAAAGGATCATCTCGAACGCGTCAAGGCTACGAACACGTGTCCACCATGCAATTGAGTAGGCTACGTGGGCAATTATGGACCGTGAACAAAAGTACGTTGGGCGTACATATCTCGTACACTGGGAATACACATTTATACGCGAAGCATACCACGTGGTACTTTGGGCATATCTTAGGCCTACGTGCTCCGTTTTTGACGTTATTTATCTCCACGTGTAGGTGAAATTATGCTCTACAACTTTTGTTCAGAGTTTGTCGTCTAATTTTGACTTTATTCTTAAACTTATATTTTAACAAGCCGGGACAAGAAAGGTCCGTTAAAAATTCATAACTTCTTCATCCGACATTCGATTTCGTCTGTCTTTTTACTGTTAAACAATAATCGACAAGATCTTTGATTCTCGTTTAAGTTGTGTCGGATAAAAATTGCTCGATCTAAAATTCGAGTTTCGGGCTGCATACGGCTATACCAAATCTTAGAAAATTCGTAAGTTCCTCATACGAAGTCAGATTTTGACATTTTTTTTACACATTCTCTCGGTTTAACGTATACTGCGACTTTCATTTAGATTGCTAAGGCTAGAAAGTACTTTATTGTAAATTCACTTTTTACATCATACAGCGTCGTATCGGTTCTGTCATGAAACTTCAATACGTATAACTGTTGGATTAGGTATCTAAGCCCATAACTGTAATTAGTATGTACTTGAATTGATAGTAGCAATGTCCTTTTGGGTTGCCTTCAAACCTAGCAATGAAATAGGATAATTGTTGGAGAGAGAAGGATGATTTATTAATTTATTACTTGGTTAATAAATTAATTTGAAATCAAGAGAAATGATTTATTAATGTATTATGGATATAATATATTGATCAAAAATCATATTGTTTAATTAATATTTAATCAGAAATTAATTTGAAATTAATTTTAGGATTAAAGGAATTAATTGAAACTACAGGGACTAAAGGTGCCAATGTTCAAAAGCTGAGCATTGAAGCATTCTAGAACCTCCCTTAGAGGTGGGGATCGAAATCTAGAGTGTCCTAGGGTTTCCTTGGGCTCTAAGGGTGCCTTGGAAGCCTTAGGGAGGAAGTTAAGGGATTAGGGTTATCTAAGATACACCTGCGTTATCCTAAACCTTCCTTATCACCTATATAAACCCATATAGGGTTGGATTTCATCGAGGGCAGTCCAAGAGAGGCATAGAGCCGGATTTTCCACTTCCCTTCTCTCTCCATAGTAATCCATGGTTGCTAGGTTTGTTTGTGAGCCATTAGAGGCGCGACACTTGTGGCGCTTGCTACCAAAGATCAAGATCTTCAAGGATTTGATTGTTATTACAATATAACAATCAATGTATGTATCCTAACCCTAATTATATGTTAATTTCGAAAATTACATGTGCCTCCTAGGGTTTGTGTTCAATGCTTGTATGTCTAATAGTGAAAAACATAGATCCTCACATTAGGGTTGCATGCACGCATAGGATTGTTTGCTATGTATAAAACCCATCAGTGGTATCAGAGCCTTAGGTTTTTGTTTTCAATTAGATTTTATACATATGTATGAATATGACAATTAGGGTTTATGGCTAATAAACCCTGGAGGCTTGATTTTCTAAATTAGGGTTTCTAAACCCTAGATTTCGAAATTTTGGTAGGGTTTCCTAAACCCTTTCCTTTGGCCCTAAGATTTTGATTTTAGGGTTTTCTAACCCTAGAATTTCGAAATTTTCCTTGTCCCCTAGATAGGATTCCCAAATTTTAGGGATTTGGATAATGTCGTATCTTGTAATTATCCTTGATTCCTTAAATAGATAATTAAAGATCTTATGAATTATCTCATTCCAATAAATTTTCAAATCTTAGGGGATATGGGATTAGATTAAATTAATTGTTTAATTTAATAGACAATCCTACAAGATTTAATAATTTTAAATTAATTGTTTAATTTTGGATAATTATTAAATCAATATTTTAATATTTAAGAGTTTAAAATTAAAAAGTTTTAATTTTCGAAAAAGTTAAATATGATTAAAACCCTAGTATTCTAAAAGTATAAAATACACCCTTATACTATATGTAACATAAAAAGTATAATATTATATATATATATATATATATATATATATATATATATATATATATATATATGTATGTATGTATGTATGAGTAAAGAGTCAGTCTTACCATTAGTAGGCCTCATTCACGAAGCTGGACTATAAGGGGTGTTTAAGGAAACTGCCTATAAAATGGCGATTAAATACAATCCACTCTTATCCATTGCACTCTTGACTAGTGGAGGGTCGTTAGCCGAATGGGTAGGATAGGACACAACCTTACATTATAAGTATAATGAAGAGCAATGTAACTAAATGCTTTTACAAATTCCCAAATCATAGTTACTTTAGGAAAAATGTGAAATTGTATGCTAATCCATGGAATTACACTTTGTACCCTTGTCAAACAGTAGTGGAGCGTGCGTGGTTAACTGGAACACTAATTTGGGATTGACATTGGTAGCGAAGGGTGGCTCGATGTTTATCATAGATCAATGGAGCGTGTGTGGCTAATCGGCACATTGATTAGGTGATAGTAGCATTGAGTGCACCATGTTGATTCGCATGGTTACTTACATATTGTTTGTGATCCTCGGCATCCCAGTCGCAAACTTGAAGGGCATAATCTAGATTAAGCATGCCATTGAAAAGTTCAATGAATCTCAAAGGATTTAGGAGTTTTCAATACATTTAAAACTTAAATTTCTTTTTCATTTTTCATGGTGGAAATTGGTAAATCGTCATTTACATACCTTCAAATATTCTGCAACTAGGTTACGACATCCCTCTTCTAGGTTGTAGAGTATTGTGTTGGATCCTAGCCTTGATGTTTCATTTGGGTGTTACATCATGGATTCTTATCAACTGACTTGAAATTTCTCCCGTTTTGTAGATGTCTAAATCCAACAATGGTCTTCCCAAATCCCTTGGAACAAGTTTTCTAAATGAAGATCACGTTCCACGATATGATCAAGGAAATAAGAGTCATGCTTCACTTCATCCACATCCTCCTATTTTTCTCCTTAACCCACATGAACGAAGGATTGAAAAGTTCAAGCTCACTGAAGACATATTGGCAATGAAACATGAAGATGAACAACCTGTGTATACACATGTCTTAAAGATGAAATCACACATTGACAGGTTGAGGATGTTTGGTGTCGATTTCTTAGAGATGTTGGCTGTAAACTGGGTTCTTCAGTCACTTCCCTACTCATATAGTGAGTTCGTAAGAGAGTACTATATGATGGAACACGGCGTGACCCTCATGGATTTGACCTACTGGTAAAGCAAACTTGATTGGTCAATCGAACTCCCAAACTTCATTGGACATTGGCAACATTGGAAGTCTAGAAAAGGCTGAGATTGACCCATATACTAAGCCAAAGGAGTCCATTTGTTTTTTTTTTCAAAAAGAAGTGGCATTGGAGAAGAAGCTGCCCTAACTACCTGAGAGATCTAAGATATGGGAGAGTCAAAACGTATGGCTCTACTTCAGGATCAAAGAAAAGAAAGGAAGCTTAAGGAAGAAGCATGTTGAATCTGATCATGAAGAAATGGATTTCGATCGCACGGATTCGAAGATCAGATTTGTGGGTTGCTACTTTAGAGTTAGGGTAGATTGCTAAGAGATATGTAATAGCATAGTTTTTCATTTGAATTGGATTGTAAGGACAAAGTTTTTCCGCAATAAAATAAAATTTGTTTTTGTCTTATTTATTTATCCTTACAATGGCATGTATGAAAAAATAATGTTTGTATATTTCTATTGTTAGCAATAATGGATTTGATTCTTAATCATGTTATTTGTGGAAATGTCGAGAATTTTCCAAATTAGGAAAGATTCTCATCGCCCAAGTTTCAATTGGACAGAAACTTGGAATCATACAACTTGGTTTGTGTGATGAATGAGAAACTTTATATTTGGAAATTTAAGACGAATTCATTGACAAAGAGTCAAGTGAAGGACTAAGAGATCAAGTTCCCAATGTTGTGCAATGGTCCAGTCCACCACAAAGAAAAACAATAGATTCGTCATGATTTGCCAAAATCTTGTTGAATATGTTTATGCTTACAAGTTTAAGTATAATTCTGCATCATTGGAAAGGTGTCAATGAAAGGCAGGACAAATAAGAAGGATCAATAAGGCAGAAAGAAAAAAATTTCTCCATTCTAAGAAGAGGGGAGAGTACATTTTATCATGTTTTATGATTGAATTAATGATTAAGAACCATAGCTCAATTGATCCTCTAAGTGAGTCTTAGTGCATTTGTATGACTAAGAAGAGGAACTGGAATTGTTGAAATGGTTAAAATCGAAAAAGTTGATCATACTTCATTCCAATATCGAGTCTTAGAGTTAAGATGGCGACATTCAGTGACACACTTTGTAGGTTTATAACACTTATCAAATGTGGCATAAGGAAAGTTTCTTATTCCTGCACATTTGAAATTGGTAAGTTGTGATGTCTTGCTAAAGACAAAGACCAACCAAAACCAATTGAGTGAAGTTATAATCTTGATACGATTTCACACTAACTCTTGAATATTTGTTTTGTCAAGGAAAGTTCATTGACAAGAGAATCATATATGTCAGGAGGTCAATGGGAGTCTCAATTTTCTTGAAAAGTTCGAGAGCTAAATCAAGAATAAATTGACAGTTAATCACTAGCACACGACTTGAGGTTTGCGACCTATTGTGTTGACATAATCTTGTTTCTGTGTCATTCAAGTTTGAGTCAACTATGCATATGAGTTATATGAGTTCTCAATTGATTGCATAGAGGCAAGGCACCCTGATCAATGGAAAGTCAATTGTAAGGAAAGGGTGAGCTGATTAATAACCAGGAAGCAATGGTGGGCATCCGTGATGCCATAAGGCGAGAAATCAAGATTGAACAAGTTCAATCCATAAGAGGTAAATTTGTCACAAATATTATCTTATGATTATGTTATGACAAATTCATATGGATAGGATGTAACACCCCAAAGTTTGGAAAGCCAAGAAAAGAAAGAAAACCTCAAGTTTAGGGGGGACTCGGCGAGTCCATGGAGGGACTCGGCGAGTCCGAGCGGGATCCGGGTTGTGGTGAAAGCGACCGACTCGACGAGTCGGCCAGGGAGACTTGGCGAGTTGGGTCTGAACGGGGAAAACCCTAAACCTGGGAACTTGGAGCCTATTTAAGTGTCTCATTCTCCTTCCTAGGGTTCATTTATTGCCTCTCTACCCTAGAACATCAAACCCTAGCCACCATTTCCGTTTTTGGAGCTAGATCTTGCCTTGTAGAATGCATTACGCTTGGAGGAGGAAGAAAGACCTTGGAGGTGCAAGAAGGGATTGTAGATCTGGATTGTGGAGTCATTTCAGACCAAGTGGAGGTAATAAGTTGTTGCTTGGACTCTCTTTTTCATCTAGATCTACTCTTATGTGTGGGTTTTGGCCATTGTTGGTATGATATGTAACCAATTCGAGTTGGAGGTTCAGATCTGAGGTTGCTACCTCAGATCCATGTTGGTTTTGGTCTAGAATCCCCTAAAGTATCAGCCTTTGATATGTTGAAGAAGCATGTTTGCCATAAACCCGAATTTAGTGTGTTTTGAGCTTAGATCTCTCAATCTACACGTAAAGTTTGCCACTTTACGTGGGGAATAGGCCCTAGAAGTATGGATCTAGGAGTTGGAAGTTCAGTTTGGCTCGAAAAGCCACTGCATGGATTGAGGAATGGATAGACTCGGCGAGTCCTTCGAGTGGACTCGGCGAGTAGCTTGAAGGTGAGGAGGAACTCGACGAGTAGGATGAACAACTCGTCGAGTCGGATGAAGATAGGCATGGCCTCGGCGAGTTGGATGAACAACTCGACGAGTTGGTTGAAGTTAGTTCCGGACTTCGGTCCGATGCAGTTAGTTCCGGACTTGGTCCGATGCAGGGGACAGGATCCCAGTCAGTTCCGGACTTCGGTCCGATGCAGTTAGTTCTGGACTTTGGCCCGATGCAGGGGACAAGGTCCCAGTCAGTTCCGGACTCTGGTCCGATGCAGTTTCCGGGCTTCGTCCCGATGCAGTGGGCAAGGCCCAATATGTGTTTATATGTTATTGTATGGTATGTGGTAGTTTGGGGAGCTCACTAAGCTTCGTGCTTACAGTTTCAGTTTTGGTTTCAGGTATTCAGTTTTCAAAAGAGGAGCTCGGGAAGATTGCAGTGTACACACCATTTGTTCAGCCTGGGATGTTTTTACTCTGATATATTTGACAGTTGTTATAATATTCTGAGATACATTGCTTATGATTTCTATATGAGGTTTATTGACTATGGTTTTATCATTAAATTAAACGAAATTTTCAGACTGTGTTTTTGGGATGTTACAAGTTGGTATCAGAGCCCTGGTTTGAGGGATTCGGATACACTTCCGGGTGTATCTGAACTCAAAGTAAGGGGAAATAAAAGATTTTTATTATTTAAAAATGAAAACGTCTTCTAAAAAGAATTTTGAAAGCACCTAGAAAGAAAGAAATTTTTAACGAGATAGAGGTGTGTGCATGCGATCAGCCGAGCTCAAGTAAGTACTCCCAATTTACCCATACAAGTTATGTTATGATTATCAGTATCAGTATCAGTATCAGTATCAGTTCAGTTCAGTTTCAGTTTCAGCTTCAGTAGAACAGCATGCTAGAGTAGGACTAAGGATCTAGGGTGAGGCCTTATGTGTCTGCTTTATATGTTTCAGCTTGATAAGAACTTCATGCTAGTAATGAGTAGACAGTAGTAGGATAGTCTGGGTAGGTTATGCCTGATAGTATGAGCTTAGCATTGTATGCTAGTGTAGTTTCTTGTTATAGGAATAATTTTGCCTGAGTATGTTTCCCTTATCCGAATGTTGCTTGCTTCGTGCCTTGTAGAACTCTGAGTGATGAGAGTTAGCCATTAGGTGAATACATCACATTACATGTGATCAGGGTTGAATAATCTCAGAGTGCTGGATTTGGCCCTACTGTGCAGCTCTTGTTTGAGTCCAACCGTTTTAGGGACGAGACTTTTACTCGAAGGATTATCCGAGCCTCATCACATGTGATGGTATTCAGGTGGTGGCTAATTGACATTACAAGGAGGGCTTCAGCAGCTGAGGACTGTTTGAGTAGAGTTAGAGGTTCCCTAGGGCAAGCCTAGGATGAGAGTAGCACAGATCAGTAGAGGAGTAAAGGGGACTTGGTGGAGTTGAGGTAACTCTTGAGGAAAGTACGGATAGATGTGGAAGGTAGTAGGGGCCCATACTACTGAAAGCAGAGGATCCGTACTCGATTCAAGAGGGGCCGAGGCGAAACCAAGGAACTAGTAGAGTATGTGAGAGATCCCTCAGCAGTAGTATGTAGTGGGTCAGGGATTGTTATATTTTCAGCATGGCGACGTTGCGCGAGATATCAGTTGGCAGTTCAGGTGCAGGGGAGGGGTCTGGCTCGAGCTTTAGAGCCGGACAGCTTGACGATCAGATGAGGGATTTCATTTCCGCAGAGATTATGTGCAACATCATCGATCAGACTCCAGTGATTTCCGGTACAGTTAGAGAGGCTATTGTGGAGTTTATGGACAGTCATCTTGAGGCCTGTAGGGGCCGGGTTAGTTTCAGGACAGACTGGGGCTCGTCTAGGCCCCGAGTCTTATGGAGTTCTGGGATCCATCAGGGAGGGAGATCCCATTTCTAGTTCTGCTATTAGGAGGCAGGGGTGAGTGGGGCATGCTATCTCCAAGAGAAACCATTGTATGATTGGATAGTTGAGGAAGTTTCACGAGCCATTCGCAAGGGTCTCCCAGACATGGTCGTGAGGATCACTGATAGATTGATAGCGAGGCTTCAGGATCAGACATCTGTTGTTCAGACCGCAGACATTGCCGTTGGGGTAACGCAGGAGCGAGAGTCGGGCAAGGAGTCGGAAGGGAAGAGGAAAATGGATGAGACACAGGTTGGCACAGGTTCGAGTAAGAGGCCAAGAGTTCAGATTTGAGGACGAGGAACTATCAGAGCCGCAGTCGATGCGGGAAGTGCGGAAGGACGCACATGGGTGCGTGTAGGCGTAGAAGTGGTGGCGATGTTGGGTGTTTCAAGCGCGGCCAGATTGGTCATTTTAGCAGAGACTGTGTTGTTACCATCGCCCAGAGACTTGATCCGTTGTGTTTGCATTGCAGTCAAAGGGGCCACAAGAAGGCCCACTGTTCGAGTTGTATTCAGCAGGGCGGGCGCCAGCTCCTGCCCTTGGAACTTCGAGTACCGTCAGTGGTTGTCAAGGCCGGGCAAGGGTGCCTACGGCTTGGAGCCGAGTTTCTCCGGTAGATTTCAGCAGGGATTCGAGCAGCACTGAGTAATGGAGGTATGAAACTTTGTTTTGTCAGCTTACGTTATGATATATTGCTATGGTTTCTGCATCAATCATGGTACAAGTGTTGTGTTATGGAGTGGCTTTCCTGTGCTTATGTCATATGCCATTTGCATACCTCGGATGATTGGTTGGTAGTTAGGGGAGTACGGTAACTGTAGCATGGTAGGGAGAGATCTGGTTCGTTTCGCTAGCGGATAGTGGTTTGGATGGAATGGTCAAGTTCCTACCTGGCGGGCTTGGGCTCCCCAGTAGAAATTTTGGGATGGTAGTAAAGGTCGGGGTCTCTTTTGTATATGAAGCAGCAAGGGGTAAGCAGGATTGAAGTGGGGGAGGACCCTCCGGGTATACATGGATAAGAGTCACTCAGAATGATTGCGCGGCCTCTGAGAAGAAGTGGTAGTAGCACAGTGATGGATGGATTGAGAAGTTCAGAATTGGGAGTTCGAGAACTTTTCCCAGCAGTGGGTTCATGTAATGGAGATGGTTAGAAACTGGTTAGGAATCCAGGATTTGAGGACCACCTGTAAAGACTCAAGTGAGTGGAATGAGGAACCCGAGAGCGGGCAACAAGAGATGTTTTGTATCAGTAGCCAGTGTATGAGGCAACATGCAGGTTGCGTAGATTCAGGAGTTGGGAGGTTGGAAACTTCCCAACAATAGCTTCTTGTATCCGGATTAGTAGACAGTTGGGTTGGGAACCAAGCCGGAGAATTCCTTGACGAAGCACTAAGTATATCAAGGATATAAGATGTCGAGGATGATGCAAAATTCAAAGACTGAGGGCTGGTTTGAGAAATCGGGATGAGGAATCACTAGCGGGACTAGGGATAGTCAGGATGTCATCGGGATAGTAGTAGTGTTGTAAGCCTGCGGGGGTAGCCGTAGCATTCACTAGCAGTCAGATAGTAGTAGTAGTGTTGTAAGCCTGCGGGGGTAGCCGTAGCATTCACTAGCAGTCAGATAGTAGTAGTAGTGTTGTAAGCCTGCGGGGGTAGCCGTAGCATTCACTAGCAGTCAGATAGTAGTAGTAGTGTTGTAAGCCTGCGGGGGTAGCCGTAGCATTCACTAGCAGTCAGATAGTAGTAGTAGTGTTGTAAGCCTGCGGGGGTAGCCGTAGCATTCACTAGCAGTCAGATAGTAGTAGTAGTGTTGTAAGCCTGCGGGGGTAGCCGTAACATTCACTAGCAGTCAGATAGTAGTAGTAGTGTTGTAAGCCTGCGGGGGTAGCCGTAGCATTCATTAGCAGTCAGATAGTAGTAGTAGTGTTGTAAGCCTGCGGGGGTAGCCGTAGCATTCACTAGCAGTCAGATAGTAGTAGTAGTGTTGTAAGCCTGCGGGGGTAGCCGTAGCATTCACTAGCAGTCAGATAGTAGTAGAGTGTTGTAAGCCTCCGGGGGTAGCCGTAGCGTTCATTAGCAGCCAGATAGTATTTGAGACTTGTGAATCCGAGGGTGTAGCTGTGACTTTTATCAGATTGGTAGCAGCATGAGCGCGTGGTTGAACGCGGGAATGTAGTAATTCCCACCCGTTCGGGTGCAGCGGTGGGAATATGGGAATCTACGGATTAGATTCGGATTTCCCAAATGGTTCAGTTATGGCTAAGTCAGCGAATCTTGGCTATAGATCGTCACATCAGTTATGAGATCAGAGTAGCAGTGGACCGTTGAGGTTCGGGTATGTTAAGGGCTACCGTCAGTCTGGGAGCCATCATGTTATTAGTCATAGAATGGATGATGTCAGGATGTGATGTAAGGACCCGATCGGTTGGATCGGAAGGTTGTTACAGCCACAGTGGCAGGATAACTAGTGGAAACAAGTCCTTGAGGAAGATTTCATTCAGAAGTCGTGGAAGCGACTAAGTGAGGAGTCCCTTGACTCCACAGTTGGATTTGAGTTTAGTGTTTCAGGCAGCTCAGTGATTCAGCCCGATCAGCGTTTCAGGCAGTTTAGTGTTTTAGGCAGGTTCAGTATTGTAGACAATTCAGTGTTTGAAAGGTTTCAGAGTTTTGGGTCAGTATTGTATTTGAGTTAGAATACAAGTGTTGACGGTATAGTTGGTTGATTTGGAAATGACAAGTCTCTCTCAGCAGGATCAGTTGAGCCTTCGGCCGAGTATAAGTGACATGTAAAGATAGCTAGGCAGGTAGCTTTTCTTCGGGATGAAAGAATCGAGTTAGTAGGAGTTGAGTAATCAGATGGGATGTAAGCAAGCTGATTCAGTATGGATGACAGAATAGATGGGACAGTTATGGACAGTTGGGGTATCTTACGGAGTCGCTAGGAGCGGCTAGCAGATTGCGATGGAGTGTAGTGACCGGTGGGAGATGGTAACTCAGATATTGGCAGAATAGTTGAGCAAGGGTAGTCTCAGTGCATCCAGTAGGCAGTTGAGAGGCAACAGGATTTTTAGTCGGAGGAAGTATCGTTGAGGAAATTATGGAAAGGAGAAAGATTCAGTATGTACCAACAGTAGTGATCAGCATGGTGAGTGGCTGGAGTGATGGGCATAAGGGTGTTAGATTTTCCAGACCGGGAGTTGGAGGCAGCTCAAAGGCAGTTGATCGTAGCAAACTTCGAGGACGAAGTTTAGTTTAAGTGGGGGAGAGTTGTAACACCCCAAAGTTTGGAAAGCCAAGAAAAGAATGAAAACCTCAAATTTAGGGGAGACTCGGCGAGTCCATGGAGGGACTCGGCGAGTCCGAGCGGGATCCGGGTTGTGGTGAAAGCGACCGACTCGGCGAGTCGGCCAGGGAGACTCGGCGAGTTGGGTCTGAACGGGGAAAACCCTAAACCCGGGAACTTGGAGCCTATTTAAGTGTCTCATTCTCCTTCCTAGGGTTCATTTATTGCCTCTCTACCCCCAGAACATCAAACCCTAGCTGCCATTTCCGTTTTTGGAGCTAGATCTTGCCTTGTAGAATGCATTACGCTTGGAGGAGGAAGAAAGACCTTGGAGGTGCAATAAGGGATTGTAGATCTGGATTGTGGAGTCATTTTAGACCAAGTGGAGGTAATAAGTTGTTGCTTGGACTCTCTTTTCATCTAGATCTACTCTTATGTGTGGGTTTTGGCCATTGTTGGTATGATATGTAACCAATTCGAGTTGGAGGTTCAGATCTGAGGTTTCTACCTCAGATCCATGTTCGTTTTGGTCTAGAATCCCCTAAAGTATCAGCCTTTGATATGTTGAAGAAGCATGTTTGCCATAAACCCGAATTTAGTGTGTTTTGAGCTTAGATCTCTCAATCTACACATAAAGTTTGCCACTTTACGTGGGGAATAGGCCCTAGAAGTATGGATCTAGGAGTTGGAAGTTCAGTTTGGCTCAAAAAGCCACTGCATGGATTGAGGAATGGATAGACTCGACGAGTCCTTCGAGTGGACTCGGCGAGTAGCTTGAAGGTGAGGAGGAACTCGACGAGTAGGATGAACAACTCGTCGAGTCGGATGAAGATAGGCATGGCCTCGGCGAGTTGGATGAACAACTCGACGAGTTGGTTGAAGATTGTCTAGGACTCGGCGAGTCTGTTCTTGGACTCGGCGAGTCAGATATTGAAACCCTAAACCCTTCGAGTCGAAACCCGAATCAGTGAGTCGGGTGGTGACTCAGCGAGTTGGACAAGATAGGACTTGGACCTAGTTGGACTCGGCGAGTCATGGATTGACTCGGCGAGTCGAGTCGCGAACAAGAAAGACTCAGGGCATATGAACCCGGCGAGTCAGTAGATAGACTCGGTGAGTAGGGTTGACCCGGAAGGTTGACTTTGACCAGGATTTTGACCTTGACCAGATTTGACCTAGTAACCTTTGGAGGTCAGTAGGACTAAGTGTCATATTGATATTGGTAGCTTGAGGAGTTAGTGGAGCAGCAGTCGAAGTCAGAAGTCAGGTAGCAGTCAAGGATTAGCAGCAGCAGTTCAGCAGCATCAGGTGAGTTTCCTTCCAGTAGGGACGGGTCTAAGGCCACAATGCCGGCCCGTTCAGTTAGCAGTAGTTTCCGGACCTCGGTCCGATGCAGTAGTTAGTATGTTTGATGACTTCGTGGCTCAGACAAAATTTATGTGCTATGGGTTATGTGTTATGTGTTCCGGGCTACGGCCCGATGTAGTATGCAGTATATGTGTTCATGCTAGTTGATATGTTATGCTATGCTATGATTCAGTCAGTTCCGGACTTCGTTCCGATGCAGTTAGTTCCGGACTTCGGTCCGATGCAGTTAGTTCCGGACTTCGGTCCGATACAGGGGATAGGTTCCCAGTCAGTTCCGGACTTCGGTCCGATGCAGTTAGTTTCGGACTTGGTCCGATGCAGGGGACAGGATCCCAGTCAGTTCCGGACTTCGGTCCGATGCAGTTAGTTCCGGACTTTGGCCCGATGCAGGGGACAAGGTCCCAATCAGTTCCGGACTCCGGTCCGATGCAGTTTCCGGGCTTCATCCCGATGCAGTGGGCAAGGCCCAATATGTGTTTATATGTTATTGTATGGTATGTGGTAGTTTGGGGGAGCTCACTAAGCTTGGTGCTTACAGTTTCAGTTTTGGTTTCAGGTATTCAGTTTTCAAAAGAGGAGCTCGGGAAGATTGCAGTGTACACACCATTTGTTCAGCCTGGGATGTTTTTACTCTGATATATTTGACAGTTGTTATAATATTCTGAGATACATTGCTTATGATTTCTATATGAGGTTTATTGCCTATGGTTTTATCATTAAATTAAACGAAATTTTCAGACTGTGTTTTTGGGATGTTACATAGGAACACATACACCAGATAAATCTAAGTGTCATAAGGTTTCTCTCCATTCATGAAAATGAATGTGAGGAAACCCTTTCACTACGAGAGATTTTAAAAGGATAGCGATTGTGAAAATTGTATTCTGAGATTCGATTATGATTACGGCATCCCTTTTCATAGTTCGAATTGTGAGATTTGGCAATTAGTCTGGACATGTAGGACTTATTGATATAAGTTCTGAATTATTTTAGACACACATGTGAGCTATTTAAGGAATGGTGTATGAGATTAAGAAGCTTAGATAAAGGCTTATCAAAGCATCAGGTATTAGAAATATGAACTTAAGAAATTCAATAAGCATTGTTTTCTAAAAGTTCAGCTGTTTTCTGAATACATGTCAAAGCTAGTGGGAGCATAAGTGTTATGCTAGTGATACGATAATCATCATGTTAGTGGGAGCATGATTATTATTTTAAGTATTGCAAGTTAGCAATATTAACTATAGAAAACAAAGATTCACTTTGCAAAGTTGTAGGGGTTGAAAAGTTGTTTTGCTATAATTAAGGGAGAGAATATTATACTGTGTTTCAAAATCTAAAAGCTTAGATCGAGAAATTTTAATAAAATTTAGTCAAGGATACATAGTGCATTCTCAAAATTCAATTATGATTACAGCATCCCTCTTCATATTTCGAATTGTGAGAACATGGCACATAAAATGCTATGGCAGAAGGTTGATAAAGTATCATGTCTTTATGAGAGACGTTATGCATCGTGTCCCATACGCTTTTGGTATAGGATCGATTGCATATGCTATAATATTTAGTCGTTCTAAAATTTTCCAAATGCCTAGGGTATTAAAAGGGAAAAGGGACTAGAACCGGTTTTGACTAAAATAATTAAACAACTATCAAAGGACGATCCAAAGTTCGCTGAGAATTGGTCGCTTGTGACTAGTTGGAAGTATAGTATTTGATGAACCATATCGACATTATAGATAAGATTCTATTTAGAATGAGTTGTCATATGGCAAATATGGAAATGTTTCCATAATTAGGAGTTGGAAATTAAGAATTTATGTCTAGATTAGAAAATTTTATGCAAAAAAGGATGTTCAAAGGAATGTACTTTGAGTGAGAGACATCACATCTAAAGAATTGTTTTGTAACAATTTCTGATAGAATACTTTGTAATTTCATTAGCCAAGTCTTGGTGACTTTGTGTTGTGACATTAAGAAAGGATCATTGCATAAAATGTTAGAATCTGACATATTCTAAAAGTGGCAAGAATTTGGTATTCTTACACTAATGATGAGGATTGGGGATTGTGAAATGATTTTCATTGGAAAAGTTTTTCAATTGATCTATTTCACAAAGTATGGACCATAGCAATCCAAAGTGAACGCTTGGAGCATGGGACAATTATGGTTATAATTCAAGTATAAAGTTGATTATCTGAAACATTAAACAATGAATAATGAGTAATCAATATGGTGATTAAATAAAGGTGTTTTATTTATACTCACAAGTTTGGGTCATATAGGATTAAGTATTATCATTGTGTTTCTCTTTGCATTTTTTGACTTCCAGAATAACCAGGTTATTCAAACCTCCACAGTCAGTCATACGTTGAAAGTAGGTATGAAGGAAGACTATCATGAATCTATCTATAGATTGTCTAAAGTGTTTAGGCATAGCGCAAGTTTGCTGCAGAGTTCATGAGTGCTTTGATAAGATTAGAGTATTGGATTAAATCCACGCTCACTTGAATCACTTCAAGGATTTATCACAGGTGATGAGTGAGACGATAACATTGTATATTCTTGAAACCGAGACGTGTGAGTTGTTATTTGCTGGTGAGTTGCACATTGATAATAAGTAAATGCACCATTAACTTGGTGTTATAAAACTTATTGTTATGTGTGATTAGATCAGTAGGTTCAAGCGAGCATTTGAGTCGAAGTTTATCCATTCCTTTTACCCAAAGTGGGATAAAAGCGATATATGTGGGCCCCTCGATGATTTAGTGATGACACCCTAAAGTGCTTGGCCAAGCCAGGACTAGTTTGATTTTTTCAATCAGTCATGGTCGTCATAAATCAGAAATCAGGAAACATAACATAGACTAAGAGAATGATCAAAATCCATGTCTCATGTCTATACGATATCTAGAATGGAGGAATATATGATCCCTTATCTAAAGGACACGTCACTGATAAGATCATAGTTCGATAGCGATTTTGGTAGCTAAAATTTGCTAGTCATGTAACACCCCAAAGTTTGGAAAGCCAAGAAAAGAAAGAAAACCCTCAAGTTTAAGGGGAGACTCGGCGAGTCCATGGAGGGACTCGACGAGTCCGAGCGGGATCCGGGTTGTGGTGTAAGCGACCGACTCGGCAAGTCGGCCAAGGAGACTCGATGAGTTGGGTCTGAGCAAGGAAAAAACCCTAAATCCGGGATTTGGAGCCTATTTAAGCTCTCATTCTCTTTCCTAGGGTTCCTTTACTGCCTCTCTACCCCATAACACCAAACCCTAGCTGCCATATTCGTTTTTGAGCTGGATCTTGCCTTGTGGAGTGCACTAAAGCTTGGAGAAGCAAGAAAATCCTTGGAGGTGCAAGAAGGGACTGTAGAATCCGAGATTGAGAAGACATTTCAGACCAGTTGGAGGTAATAAGCTGTTGCTTGGACTCCCTTTTCACCTAGATCTATTCTTATATGTGAGTTTTGGTCATTGTTGGTATGATATGTAACCAATCTGCGTTGGAAGTTCAGATCTGAGGTTGCTACCTCAGATCCATGTTTGTTTTGGTCTTGAATCCCCTAAAGTATCAGCCCTTGGTATGTTGAAGAAGTATGTTTGCCATAAACCCTAGTTTAGGGTGTTTTGAGCCTAGATCTCTTAATCTACACGTAAAGTTTTCCACTTTACGTGGGGGATAGTCCCTAGAAGTATGGATCTATGAGTTGGAAACTCTGTTTGGCTCGAAAAGCCACTGCATGGATTGAGGACTGGATAGACTCGGCGAGGCCTTCGAGTGGACTCGACGAGTAGCTTGAGGATGAGAAGGAACTCGACGAGTAGGATGAACAACTCGTCGAGTCAGATGAAGTTAGGCATGGACTCGGCGAGTTGGATGAGCAACTCGACGAGTTGGTTGAAGATTGTCTACGACTCGTTGAGTCTGTTCTTGGACTCGGCGATTCAGATCGCGAAACCCTAAACCCTTCGAGTTGGGGCTCAAATCAGTGAGTCGGGTGGTGACTCAACGAGTTGGACAGGATAGGACTTGGAACTAGTTGGACTAGGCGGGTCATGGATTGACTCGGCGAGTCGAGTCGCGAAAAAGGAAGACCTAGAGCATATGAACTCGGCGAGTCAGTAGGTAGACTCGGCGAGTAGGGTTGACCCGGAAGGTTGACTTTGACCAGGATTTTGACCTTGACCAAAATTGACCTATTGACCTTTGGAGGTCAGTTGGACTAAGTGTTATATTGATATTGGTAGCTCGAGGAGCTAGTGGAGCAGCAGTCGAAGTCAGAGGTGTGGTAGCAGTCAAAAGGATTAGCAGCAGCAGGTGAGTTTCCTTCCAATAGGGACGGGTCTAAGGCCACAATGTCGGCCCGTTCAGTTAGCAGTAGTTTCCGGACTTTGATCCGATGCAGTAGTTAGTATGTTTGATGCCTTCGTGGCTCAGACAGGATTTATGTGTTATGTGTTCCGGGCTACGGCCCGATGTAGTATGCAGTATATGTGTTCATGCTAGTTGATATGTTATGCTATGCTATGTTCAGTCCGCTTCCGGACTTCGGTCCGATGTAGGGGGCAAGGCCCCAGTTAGTCCGGACTTCGGTCCGATGCAGGGGACAAGGTCCCAGTCAGTTTCCGGACTTCGGTCCGATGCAGGGGGCAAGGCCTCAGTTAGTCCGGACTTCGGTCCGATGCAGGGGACAAGGCCCAGTATGTGCTTTATATGTTATTGCATGGTATGTGTTAGATTGGGGGAGCTCACTAAGCTTCATGCTTACGGTTTTCAGTTTTGGTTTTAGGTACTCAGGTTTCAAAAAAAAAGAGCTCGGGAAGATTGCAGTGCACACACCATAGTCAGATAGCCTGGGAATGTTTGACTCTGATAATGATATTATGTTTTGAATTAATACTCGAGAATTTATGTTATGACTTATGATGCAGTTTTTCTAAATATGATTTTAGTAATGTTTTTTTTAAAGAAATTTTTGGGTTGTATTTTTGGGTCGTTTCAAGTTCGTATCAGAGCCTTGGTTTGAGGGATTTGCACATGCTCTCGAACGTGTCTGGACTCAAACTGAGGGATTGGTATAAAGATTTTCAAAAAATGAAAAGTCGGTTTTGTAAAAAGAGAGTTTTGAGAAAGAAAACGGTTTTAGAAAAGTAAAAAGAATTCAGAAAGAAGGAACTTTGAAATATATATATATATATATATATATATATATATATATATATATATATATATATATATATATATATATATATATATATATATATGGTGCATGCAATCAGCCGAGCTCAAGTAAGTACTCCCAATTTACCCATACAAGTTATGTTATGATTATCATTATCAGCTTCAGTTTCAGTTCAGTTTCAGTTTCAGTTTCAGCTTCAGTAGAACAGCATGCTAGAATAGGACTAAGGATCTAGGATGATGCCTTATGTGCCTGTTTTATGTGTTTCAACTTGATAAGAATTGCATGCTAGTATTGACTAGACAGTAGTAGGATAGCCTGTGTAGGTTATGCCTGATAGCATGAGCTTAGCATTGTATGCTAGTGCAGTTTCTTGTTATGAGAATTGTTTTGCCTGAGTATGTTTCCGTTATCCGAATGTTGCTTGCTTTGTGCTTTGTGGGACTCTGAGTGATGGGAGTTAGCCATTAGGTGAATACGTCACATCACATGTGATCAGGGTTGGATAATCTCATAGTGCTGGATTTGTCCCTACTGCGCAGCTCTCGTCTGAGTCCAACCGTTGTAGGGACGAGACTTTTACTCAAAGGATTATCCGAGCCTCATTACATGTGATGGTATTCAGGTGGTGGCTAATTGGCATTACAAGGAGGCCTTCAGCAGCTGAGGACTGTTTGGGTAGAGTCAGAGGTTCCCTAGGGCAAGCCTAGGATGAGAGTAGCAGAGATCAGTAGAAGAGTAAAGGGGACTTGGTGGAGTTGAGGTAACTCTTGAGGAAAGTACGGGTAGATGTGGAAGGTAGTAGGGGCCCATACTACTGAAAGCAGGGGATCCATACTCGATTCAAGAGGGGCCGAGGCAAAACCAAGGAACTAGTCGAGTGTGTGAAAGATCCCTCAGCGGTAGTGTGTAAATTGATCAGGAATTGTTATATTTTCAGCATGGTGATGTTGCGCGAGATATCAGTTGGCAGTTCGGGTGCAGGGGAGGGGTCTGGCTCAGGCTATAGAGCCGGGCAGCTTGATGATCAGATGAGGGATTTCATTTCCGCAGAGATTATGCGCAACATCATTGATCAGACTCCAGTGATCTTCAGTTCAGTTAGAGAGGCCATTGTGGAGCTCATGGACAGTCATCTTGAGGCCTTTAAGGCCGGGATGGTTTCAGGACAGATTGGGGCTTGTCTAGGTCCCGAAACTTATGGAGTTCAGGGATCCATCAGGGAGGGAGATCCCATTTCTAGTTCCTGCCATCGGGGGGCAGGGTGAGTGGGGCATTTTGTCTCCAAGAGAGACCTTTGCATGATTGGATAGTTGAGGAAGTTTCGCGGGCTATTCGTGAGGATCTGCCCGACATGGTTGTGAGGACCACTGATAGATTGATAGCAAGGCTCCAGGATCAGACAGCTGTTGTTCAGTCGGCAGGCGTTGCCGTTGGGGTAACGCAGGAGCGAGAGCCGGGCAGGGGGTCGGAAAGGAAGAGGAAAATGGATGAGACTCAGGTAGGCACAGGTTCGGGTAAGAGGCCCAAGGGTTCGGATTTGAGGACGAGGAACTACCAGAGCCACAATCGATGCGGGAAGTGTGGAAGGACGCACATGGGTGTGTGCAGGCGTAGGAGTGGTGGCGATGCCGGATGTTTCAAGTGCGGCCAGATTGGCCATTTTAGCAGGGATTGCATTATTATCATCGCCCAGGGACTTGATCCGATATGCTTCCATTGCAGTCAGAGGGGCCACAAGAAGGCCCACTATCCGAGTTTGTATTCAACAGGGCAGGCGCCAGCTCCTGCCCTTGGGACTTCAAGTACTATCAGTGGTTGTCGAGGCCGGGCAAGGGTGCCTACAGCTTGGAGCCGAGTTTCTCCGGTAGATTTCAGCAGGGATTCGAGCAGCACTGAGTAATGGAGGTATGTAACTTTGTTCTTTTTTTTTCTGTCAGCTTATGTTATGATTATATTGTTATGGTTCTGTATCAATTGTGGTATAAGTGTTGTGTTATGGAGTGGCTTTCTTGTGATTATGTTATATGCCATTTGCATACCTCGGATAATTGGTTGGTAGTTAGGGGATGTGCTTTTATGGAGAAGGTCTCAGAGGATGCAGTAACTATAGCATGGTTGGGAGAGATTTGGTTTGTTTCGCTAGTTCGGAGTGGTTAGTGTTTGGGATGATTGGTTAAATTCCTACCTGGCGGGCTTGGGTTCCCCAGTAGATGTTTTGGAATGGTAGTAAAGGTCAGGATCTCTTTTGAATGTGAAGCAGCAAGAGGTAAGCAGGATCGAAGTGGGGGAGAATCCTCCGTGTATACATGGATAAGAGTCACGTATACCCAGAATGAGTGCGCGGCCTCTGAGAAGAAGTGGTAGTAGCACAGTGATGGATGGATTGAGAAGTTCAGAATTAGGAGTTCGAGAACTTTTCCCAGCAGTTAGTTCATGTAATGGAGAGGGTTAGAAGCTGGTTGGGAATCCAGGATCTGAGGACCACCTGTAAAGGCTCAAGTGAGTCGGAATGAGGATCCGGAGGAACGGTTAGCAGGAGATGTCTTCGTATTAGCAGCCAGTGGCAGAGCCAGCATGCAGGATTATGTGGATTCAGGAGTGGGGAATTTGGAAACTTCCCAACAATAGCTTCTTATATCTAGATTAGTAGACGGTTGGTTCGGGAACCAAGCCGAAGAGTTCCTCAACGAAGCGCTGAGCATTCAAGGATATAGGATGTCGAGGATGATGCAGTAATTCAAGAACTGAGAGCTAGTTTTGAGAAATCATGATGAGGATTCACGATCAGGACTAGGGATAGTCAAGATGTCCTCGGGATAGTAGTAGTAGTGTTGTAAGTCTGCGGGGGTAGCCGTAGCATTCACTAGCAGTCAGATAGTAGTAGAGTGTTGTAAGTCTGCGGGGGTAGCCGAAGCATTCACTAGTAGTCAGATAGTAGTAGTAGTAGTGTTGTAAGTCTGCGGGGGGTAGCCGTAGCGTTCATTAGCAGCCAGGTAGTATTTGAGAGTTGTGAGTCCGCGGGCGTAGCCGTGGCTTTTATCAGATTGGTAGCAGCATGAGCGCATTGTTGAACGCGGAAACGTAGTAATTCCCACCCGTTCGGGTGCAGTAGTGGGAATATGGGAATCCACGGGTTAGATTCAGATTTCCCAAATGGTTCAGTTATGGCTAAGTCAGCAAATTTTGGCTATAGATCGTCACATCAGTTATGAGATCAGAGTAGCAGTGGACCGTTGAGGTTCGGGTATGTTAAGGGCTACCGTCAGTCTGGGAACCATCATGTTGTTAGCCATGGAATGGATGATATCAGGATGTGATGTATGGACCCGATCGGTTGGATCGACAGGTTGTTAGAGCCACAGCGACAGGATAACTAGTGGAAACTAGTTCCAGAGAAAGACTTCGTTCAGAAGTCGTGGAAGCGACTAAGTGAGGAGTCCTTAATTCCGCGTTTGAGTCGGAATTCAGTGTTTCAGTCAGTTCAGTGTCTCAGGTAGTTTAGAGTTTCAGGCATGATCAGTATTAGTATTTGCATTGGAATGCAAGTGCTAGCAGTATGGCTGGTTGATTTGGAAATGGCAAGTCTCTCTCAGCAGGATCAGTTGAGCCTTCGGCCGAGTATAAGTGATATGTAAGGATAGCTAGGCAGGTAGCTTTTCTTCAGGATGAAAGGTTCGAGTTAGTAGGAGTTGAGTAATCAGGGAGAGATAAGCAAGCTGGTTCCAGCAGCATCGATTCAGTATGGATGGCAAAATGGATAGAACAGTTATAGACAGTCGAGGTATCTTCCAGAGTCGCTGGGAGCAGCTAGGAGATTGCAACGGAGTGTAGTGACCGGTGGGAGTTCGGTAACTCAGATATTGGCAGAATAGTCGAACAAGGGTAGTCTCAGTGCATCCAGTAGGCAAATGAGAGGCAACAGGATTTTCAGTCGGAGGAAGTAACGTTGAGGAAATTATGGAAAAGAAAAGGATTCAGTATGTACCAACGGTAGTGATCAGCATTGTGAATGGCTGGAGTGAAGGACAAAAGGGGTGTTAGATTTCCCAGACAAAGAGTTGGAGGCAGTTTGCAGGCAGTTGGTCATAGCAAACTTCGAGGATGAAGTTTAGTTTAAGTGGGGTAGAGTTGTAACACCCCAAAGTTTGGAAAGCCAAGAAAAGAAAGAAAAACCTCAAGTTTAAGGGGAGACTCGGCGAGTCCATGGAGGGACTCGGCGAGTCCGAGCGGGATCCGGGTTGTGGTGTAAGCGACCGACTCGGCGAGTCGGCCAAGGAGACTCGATGAGTTGGGTCTGAGCGAGGAAAAAACCCTAAATCCGGGATTTGGAGCCTATTTAAGCTCTCATTCTCTTTCCTAGGGTTCCTTTACTGCCTCTCTACCCCATAACACCAAACCCTAGCTGCCATATTCGTTTTTGAGCTGGATCTTGCCTTGTGGAGTGCACTAAAGCTTGGAGAAGCAAGAAAATCCTTGGAGGTGCAAGAAGGGACTGTAGAATCCGAGATTGAGAAGACATTTCAGACCAGTTGGAGGTAATAAGCTGTTGCTTGGACTCCCTTTTCACCTAGATCTATTCTTATATGTGAGTTTTGGTCATTGTTGGTATGATATGTAACCAATCTGCGTTGGAAGTTCAGATCTGAGGTTGCTACCTCAGATCCATGTTTGTTTTGGTCTTGAATCCCCTAAAGTATCAGCCCTTGGTATGTTGAAGAAGTATGTTTGCCATAAACCCTAGTTTAGGGTGTTTTGAGCCTAGATCTCTTAATCTACACGTAAAGTTTTCCACTTTACGTGGGGGATAGTCCCTAGAAGTATGGATCTATGAGTTGGAAACTCTGTTTGGCTCGAAAAGCCACTGCATGGATTGAGGACTGGATAGACTCGGCGAGTCCTTCGAGTGGACTCGGCGAGTAGCTTGAAGATGAGAAGGAACTCGAGGAGTAGGATGAACAACTCGTCGAGTCGGATGAAGTTAGGCATGGACTCGGCGAGTTGGATGAGCAACTCAACGAGTTGGTTGAAGATTGTCTAGGACACGGTGAGTCTGTTCTTAGACTCGGCGAGTCAGATCGCGAAACCCTAAACCCTTCAAGTTGGGGCTCGAATCAGTGAGTCGGGTGGTGACTCAACGAGTTAGACAGGACAGGACTTGGAACTAGTTGGACTCGGCGAGTCATGGATTGACTCGGCGAGTCGAGTCGTGAAAAAGGAAGACCCAGAGCATATGAACTCGGCGAGTCAGTAGGTAGACTCGGCGAGTAGGGTTGACCCGGAAGGTTGACTTTGACCAGGATTTTGACCTTGACCAGAATTGACCTAGTGACCTTTGGAGGTCAGTTGGACTAAGTGTTATATTGATATTGGTAGCTCGAGGAGCTAGTGGAGAAGCAGTCGAAGTCAGAGGTCAGGTAGCAGTCAAAAGGATTAGCAGCAGCTGCTCAGCAGCATCAGGTGAGTTTCCTTCCAGTAAGGATGGTTCTAAGGCCACAATGTCGGCCCGTTCGGTTAGCAGTAGTTTCCGGACTTCGATCCGATGCAGTAGTTAGTATGTTTGATGCTTCGTGCTTACAGTTTCAGTTTTGGTTTCAGGTATTCAGTTTTCAAAAGAGGAGCTCGGGAAGATTGCAGTGTACACACCATTTGTTCAGCCTGGGATGTTTTTACTCTGATATATTTGACAGTTGTTATAATATTCTAAGATACATTGCTTATGATTTCTATATGAGGTTTATTGACTATGGTTTTATCATTAAATTAAACGAAATTTTCAGACTGTGTTTTTGGGATGTTACATAGGAACACATACACCAGATAAATCTAAGTGTCATAAGGTTTCTCTCCATTCATGAAAATGAATGTGAGGTAACCCTTTCACTACGAGAGATTTTAAAAGGATAGCAATTGTGAAAATTGTATTATGAGATTCGATTATGATTACGGCATCCCTTTTCATAGTTCGAATTGTGAGATTTGGCAATTAGTCTGGACATGTAGCACTTATTGATATAAGTTCTGAATTATTTAGACACACATGTGAGCTATTTAAGGAATGGTGTATGAGATTAAGAAGCTTAGATAAAGGCTTATCAAAGCATCAGGTATTAGAAATATGAACTTAAGAAATTCAATAAGCATTGTTTTCTAAAAGTTCAGCTGTTTTCTGAATACATGTCAAAGCTAGTGGGAGCATAAGTGTTATGCTAGTGATGAGATAATCATCATGTTAGTGGGAGCATGATTATTATTTTAAGTATTGCAAGTTAGCAATATTAACTATAGAAAACAAAGATTCACTTTGCAAAGTTGTAGGGGTTGAAAAGTTGTTTTGCTATAATTAAGGGAGAGAATATTATACTTTGTTTCAAAATCTAAAAGCTTAGATCGAGAAATTTTAATAAAATTTAGTCAAGGATACATAGTGCATTCTCAAAATTCAATTATGATTACAGCATCCCTCTTCATAGTTCGAATTGTGAGAACATGGCACATAAAATGTTATGGCAGAAGGTTGATAAAGTATCATGTCTTTATGAGAGACGTTATGCATCGTGTCCCATACGCTTCTGATATAGGATCGATTGCATATGCTATAATATTTAGTCGTTCTAAAATTTTCCAAATGCCTAGGGTATTAAAAGGGAAAAGGGACTAGAACCGGTTTTGACTAAAATAATTAAACAACTATCAAAGGACGATCCAAAGTTCGCTGAGAATTGGTCGCTTGTGACTAGTTGGAAGTATAGTATTTGATGAACCATATCGACATTATAGATAAGATTCTATTTAGAATGAGTTGTCATATGGCAAATATGGAAATGTTTCCATAATTAGGAGTTGGAAATTAAGAATTTATGTCTAGATTAGAAAATTTTATGCAAAAAAGGATGTTCAAAGGAATGTACTTTGAGTGAGAGACATCACATCTAAAGAATTGTTTTGTAACAATTTCTGATAGAATACTTTGTAATTTCATTAGCCAAGTCTTGGTGACTTTGTGTTGTGACATTAAGAAAGGATCATTGCATAAAATGTTAGAATCTGACATATTCTAAAAGTGGCAAGAATTTGGTATTCTTACACTAATGATGAGGATTGGGGATTGTGAAATGATTTTCATTGGAAAAGTTTTTCAATTGATCTATTTCACAAAGTATGGACCATAGCAATCCAAAGTGAACGCTTGGAGCATGGGACAATTATGGTTATAATTCAAGTATAAAGTTGATTATCTGAAACATTAAACAATGAATAATGAGTAATCAATATGGTGATTAAATAAAGGTGTTTTATTTATACTCACAAGTTTGGGTCATATAGGATTAAGTATTATCATTGTGTTTCTCTTTGCATTTTTTGACTTCCAGAATAACCAGGTTATTCAAACCTCCACAGTCAGTCATACGTTGAAAGTAGGTATGAAGGAAGAATATCATGAATCTATCTATAGATTGTCTAAAGTGTTTAGGCATAGCGCAAGTTTGCTGCAGAGTTCATGAGTGCTTTGATAAGATTAGAGTATTGGATTAAATCCACGCTCACTTGAATCACTTCAAGGATTTATCACAGGTGATGAGTGAGACGATAACATTGTATATTCTTGAAACCGAGACGTGTGAGTTGTTATTTGCTGGTGAGTTGCACATTGATAATAAGTAAATGCACCAGTAACTTGGTGTTATAAAACTTATTGTTATGTGTGATTAGATCAGTAGGTGCAAGCGAGCATTTGAGTCGAAGTTTATCCATTCCTTTTACCCAAAGTGGGATAAAAGCGATATATGTGGGCCCCTCGATGATTTAGTGATGACACCCTAAAGTGCTTGGCCAAGCCAGGACTAGTTTGATTTGTTCAATCAGTCATGGTCGTCATAAATCAGAAATCAGGAAACATAACATAGACTAAGAGAATGATCAAAATCCATGTCTCATGTCTATACGATATCTAGAATGGAGGAATATATGATCCCTTATCTAAAGGACACGTCACTAATAAGATCAGAGTTCGATAGTGATTTTGGTAGCTAAAATTTGCTAGTCATGTAACACCCCAAAGTTTGGAAAGCCAAGAAAAGAAAGAAAACCCTCAAGTTTAAGGGGAGACTCGGCGAGTCCATGGAGGGACTCGGCGAGTCCGAGCGGGATCCGGGTTGTGGTGTAAGCGACCGACTCAGCAAGTCGGCCAAGGAGACTCGACGAGTTGGGTCTGAGCGAGGAAAAAACCCTAAATCCGGGATTTGGAGCCTATTTAAGCGTCTCATTCTCTTTCCTAGGGTTCCTTTACTGCCTCTCTACCCCAGAACACCAAACCCTAGCTGCCATATCCGTTTTTGAGCTGGATCTATCCTTGTGGAGTGCACTAAAGCTTGGAGAAGGAAGAAAAGCCTTGGAGGTGCAAGAAGGGACTGTAGAATCCGAGATTGAGAAGACATTTCAGACCAGTTGGAGGTAATAAGCTGTTGCTTGGACTCCCTTTTCACCTAGATCTATTCTTATATGTGAGTTTTGGTCATTGTTGGTATGATATGTAACCAATCCGAGTTGGAGGTTTAGATTTGAGGTTGCTACCTCAGATCCATGTTTGTTTTGGTCTTGAATCCCCTAAAGTATCAGCCCTTGGTATGTTGAAGAAGTATGTTGTAGCACCTGGTTTCCGGTATGTGAATTTTACTTGAGCATTTTCCTATTTTTGCCTTGGACTCGACGATTCATAAGGTTCGCCGAGTAGGGACGAGACTCAGGACGCGTTTAAATTGGCGACTCGGCGAGTCCATATCCCGGACTCGGCGAGTCACCGCTGCTGGATGAAACCCTAAATTTCAAGGGTTTGCACCCTATTTAAACCCTCATTCCGCCCCAACCTCGTCCCCATTCACCCCCAGAACTCCCAATATCGCTTTTCTCTTATTTCCTTGAGAGATTGAAGTGTTTTTGGAGTGTTCTTGAAGATTTTGAGGAGAAAGAAGAGTAGATCAAGAAGAGGAGAAGGAGACCAGGCATCTTTGTGTCATCCCAACGTTTTCCTTGAGGTATAGCTCGTTTCCCCTCTGTTTTCAAGCTTATAATCTCTTTTAGCTTCATAGGAGTCCTTCTTGGGCTCTTCCCCAAGCTTGTTTGTGCTTTGTGGGTTGTAATAAGTTGTTAGCCTTTAGATCTAGGCATGATTTAGTCCCTGGAACTTGGATCTAATGCCTTTATGGGGTCATATTGCATGAAAGCCCTAGATCTACCTCTTTTGGTGCACTTTGAGCCTTAAAATCCATATTGGTGAATATCTACACGTAAAGTTGGAAACTTTACGTGTGATTTGTGTCCTAGAAGCCCAGATCTGTGAATGGCATGGACTGGAATTGAGCAAATCGGCGTATTTGATGGATGCATGGCTGCGACTCGGCGAGTCGTATATGTGACTCGACGAGTCTGGTCGTGAGTCACTGGACTGGTCCCTTCATGGTGTGTCGAGTTGAGCCGTGAGTCACAGGGGGTGACTCGGTGAGTTGGGAGCTGAACTCACCCATGTTAGGACTCGGCGAGTCAATGCCCTGACTCGACGAGTCCAAGGCAATCTTCATAGATCAAGAACAGACTCGGCGAGTTGTTCATACAACTCGGCGAGTCTTAGCATATGTGTTCTTCGGATGAAGATGAACTCGACGAGTTGTTCATACAACTCGGCGAGTAGGATGAAGGAGTTGAATGACAGATTAGAAGATGAGCTCGTCGAGTCATAGCCCAACTCGACGAGTAGAATCAGGGACCCAGGACAATAGTCTGGATAGGGACTCGGCGAGTGGAGATCCACTCGGCGAGTTGGGTCAACTAAAAGTTGACTTCGAATTGACTTAGGGCTAGACCAGGGGTAAAATGGTCTTTTTACCCAAAGGACAGTTAGCAGTATATGATTAAGTATATTGTGGGAATTACAGCCGGGGAGTTTCCGGAGCAGCAGCAGCAGTAGTAGGTGATCAATTCCCACACAGACCAGCAGCTATTTCGAGGTGAGTTTCCTTCCAGTAGCAACGGGTATGATAGTGTGGGTCGAGCCCGTATCTATTAGTTGAGTTGATTATGATATATGCCAGTATGATAGAATTGTTTACACTTGTTGTCTGTGCGATACTTGTATGATATGAGTTGGCGGTTGAGTGTGGGCGAGGCTCGTATCTCTCCGAGAATGGAGTGTGGGCTAGGCCTGTATCTCCCAGATAGCGAAGTGTGGGCGGGGCCCGTATCTTCACGAGTGTGGGCGGGGCCCGTATCTCTCAGAAAGTGAGGTGTGGGCGGGGCCCGTATCTGCATGAGTGTGGGTGGGGCCCGTATCTCCTAATTGCATGTTATTTGTTAAATGCTTGTATGGTATGGGATATTATGGGGGAGCTCACTAAGCTTTGTGCTTACGGTTTCAGTTTTGGTTTCAGGTACCTCCTTAGCTAGGGGAAAGGAGCCGGCGCGGTAGCAGCATGTCACACACACCCTCTTCGGTTTCCGTATTTACGAGCTTTTCTGGGATTGATACTCTGATATTCTGATTAGTTGTATGTTTTGGTGTTCGGACATGGTTCAGTTTATATTATGGATGATCGAATGATGTTTTAGTTATTAATATTTTCTAAAGTAACGTTTTTAAACAAAAAAAAAATTTTGATGTGAAAATTGGGTCGTTACATATGTTTGCCATAAACCCTAGTTTAGGGTGTTTTGAGCCTAGATCTCTTAATCTACACATAAAGTTTGCCACTTTACGTGGGGGATAGTCCCTAGAAGTATGGATCTATGAGTTGGAAACTCTGTTTGGCTCGAAAAGCCACTGCATGGATTGAGGACTGGATAGACTCGGCGAGTCCTTCGAGTGGACTCGGTGAGTAGCTTCAAGATGAGAAGGAACTCGACGAGTAGGATGAACAACTCGTCGAGTCGGATGAAGTTAGGCATGGACTCGGCGAGTTGGATGAGCAACTCGACGAGTTGGTTGAAGATTGTCTAGGACTCGGTGAGTCTGTTCTTGGACTCGGCGAGTCAGATCGCGAAACCCTAAACCCTTCGAGTTGGGGCTCGAATCAGTGAGTCGGGTGGTGACTCAACGAGTTGGACAGGATAGGACTTGGAACTAGTTGGACTCGGCGAGTCATGGATTGACTCGGCGAGTCGAGTCGCGAAAAAGGAAGACCTAGAGCATATGAACTCGGCGAGTCAGTAGGTAGACTCGGCGAGTAGGGTTGACCCGGAAGGTTGACTTTGACCAGGATTTTGACCTTGACCAGAATTGACCTAGTGACCTTTGGAGGTCAGTTGGACTAAGTGTTATATTAATATTGGTAGCTCGAGGAGCTAGTGGAGCAGCAGTCGAAGTCAGAGGTCTGGTAGCAGTCAAAAGGATTAGCAGCAGCAGTTCAGCAGCATCAGGTGAGTTTCCTTCCAGTAGGGACGGGTCTAAGGCCACAATGTCGGCCCGTTCAGTTAGCAGTAGTTTCCGGACTTCGATCCGATGCAGTAGTTAGCATGTTTGATGCCTTCGTGGCTCAGACAGGATTTATGTGTTATGTGTTATGTGTTATGTGTTCTGGGCTACGGCCCGATGTAGTATGAAGTATATGTGTTCATGCTAGTTGATATGTTATGCTATGCTATGTTCAGTCAGCTTCCGGACTTCGGTCCGATGTAGGGGGCAAGGCCCCAGTTAGTCCGGACTTCGGTCCGATGCAGGGGACAAGGTCCCAGTCAGTTTCCGGACTTCGATCCGATGCAAGGGGCAAGGCCCCAGTTAGTCCGGACTTCGGTCCGATGCAGGGGACAAGGTCCCAGTCAGTTTCCGGACTTCGATCCGATGTACGGGGCAAGGCCCCAGTTAGTCCGGACATCGGTCCGATGCAGTGGGCAAGGCCCAGTATGTGCTTTATATGTTATTGCATGGTATGTGTTAGATTGGGGGAGCTCACTAAGCTTCATGCTTACGGTTTTCAGTTTTGGTTTCAGGTACTCAGGTTTCAAAAAAAAAAAGAGCTCGGGAGGATTGCAGTGCACACACCATAGTCAGATAGCCTGGGAATGTTTAACTCTGATAATGATATTATGTTTTGAATTAATACTCGAGAATTTATGTTATGACTTATGATGCAGTTTTTCTAAATATGATTTTAGTAATGTTTTTTTTAAAAGAAATTTTTGGGTTGTATTTTTGGGTCATTTCAAGTCAATTTTTAAAGTTATACTTGAAACTATAGTTATTAGACTTATCCATGTGGGAGACTGTTGGATTAGGTGTCTAAGTCCATAACTATAATTGGTATGTACTTGAATTGATAGTAGCAATTTTCCACTTCCCTTCTCTCTCCATAGTAATACTTGGTTGCTAGGTTTGTTTGTGATCCATTAGAGGCGCGACACTTGTAGTGCTTGCTACCAAAGTTCAAGATCTTCAAGGATTTGATTGTTATTACAATATAACAATCAAGGTATGTATCCTAACCCTAATTATATGTTAATTTCGAAAATTACATGTGCCTCCTCGGGTTTTCTAGTTTTTGTGTTCAATGCTTGTATGTCTAATAGTGAAAAAAATAGATCCTCAAATTTGGGTTGCATGCACACATATGATTTTCTGCTATGTATAAAACCCATCAATAACTTCTTTGTTATAACTTGGATTTCGGTATTCTATATATCTCTGAATCCTTGTTTCAACAGATATCAGGTTTATCTAATATTTATTTCCGCGCTTATTTTTACCCTTAATTTATTAAATCATAATAATTAAGTATAAGCACATAATACTTAAATAATACATCTTTATTATTTCAAAACAAGTTACAAAGTTTGAATTAGACTATTACATCATCATTAATGCCTAGCCTAGAAACACGGGAGTTACATTTCGTATCTTTCAACTCAAGGAAAACGCTACGTTGGGAGATTCACTGGAGGAAGGGGTGGAAGAGTTAAAGAAGCATGGTGTCCAATTCCACCATTGCTCAAAGAATGGAACATACTTTCACCTTGATCAGAGTGTGAAAGATCATCTTCATAAGGAAAAAGAAGACCATTTCCAAAAGAATGAGGAAGACCATTATTTTCTTGACTTCACATTTATAATGGGAGAAAAGAGAATTCAAGTTACTTTATTTTAATCATTAATTATTAACCCATGAGTTTTAAATTAAGGCTAGAATCCATATTTTTTATTCGAACTTTGAAGAGGGATGTCGTAATCAACTTTGAATCTATTTTAGGTAGGTAAGCCTTTTACCAATTCAAATCTTATGAATCTCCTAGATCTTTTCAGATTCATTGAATCTAATCAATGACATGTTAATCTCGGATTATGGTCTCACTTTTGGGACTGGGATGCCGAGGATCACAAACGAGATGTGAATAACTATGCAAACCCGCTTGACAACATCGATGTCATTTATCATCTCATATTGATGTTTCAGTTAACCGCACACGCTCCATCAAGAACGACAATTTTTTCGAGATGTCCGCCATATCTTGTTATAGTCCCTATTAGTGTGTCGATTAACCACACTCGCTCCACTAACGATATATAAAGTATGATGTGTGTTTTAATGGATTAGCATACATTTTATCTTTTCCTAAACTAACTAAGAGTGTAATTTTAAAATTAGTTTAGTTACTTTATGTCATTATACTTATTAATGAAATTATGTCCTATCAAATATGTTTGGCTAATGACCCTCCACCACATAGGAGAGCAGTGGGTGAGAGTTGACACTCATTCAACGGTCATTTTATTGGTTGCTTCCTGATACTCTCTTTATAGCATGGTTACGAGAATGAGACGTACTAGCGATTGACTGATATTCTTATACATAAAATACATATTAAACTTTTAATTATATATACATAGTATAAGGTGTATTTTAAAACATTTTAAAATTGCAAGGTTTAATCTTTTAAGAAATTAGACTTTTAATTTAATTAAATTTAAACCACTTTATGAATTTATTAATTATCTTTTAATTAATCATTTAATGAAATTAATAATAATATCAGTAAGGATAATATTAATTAATCATATAATTAATAGTTATCGTGTCTAAGATTATCTCCTAACATTTAGGGTTTTATTTAATAATCTAATATGACCAAAAATTGGATTTGGTAGATTTTATAGGAGATAATTACCAAATACCAACCTTATAAATTAAATTAGGAAAGAAAATCTAAAAATTTAAAATTTGTTGTGCTCACGTCACGAGCATTAACTCTTACATCATTAGAACAGTTTGACAGTAAACAAAATTCCAAATTTAACTTTGCTCACATCGTGAGCATCTAATCTCATGTCATAAGAACAGTATGACTGGAAAACAATTGATTTGTTGAGGTTCACGCAATGTACATTCAATTGTTAGACAACCCGACTCTGATACAATTTATGGGTTTTACATGGAATAACAGATAAATCCTTAACACTTAAGGGTACATGCAAACTATTAGATCTATATCATAACACTATTGAAGTAACATTCTATTGAACAACAAGAAACCTATGAACCCTAGGTATTTTCCAAAAACATAAACAAGTTAGGGTTTACATACCTTTTAGTTATTGTAGTAAATAACTAATCAAAAACGTTTTGAAATACTCTTGGAAGAAAGCACCAAAAGTGTCATGCCTCTAATGCTTCACACCCAAGCTAGCAAGAAGGAGATTATGTAGAGTGGAGGAAGGAGAGCAAAATTTCGGCCTAACCTTGTAATCATAGAGCTACTAAAAGTCTAAGGGGTTAGGCTCTTTATATAGTGCAACAAGGAAATCCTGGATAAGCCCAAAACTAATACAATAATATTATCTTGAATTGGTAATTATCTAGATTCTTAATTATCCTCCAATGATAATTCTAGATCTTTAAAACCCTCCTTAAAATCGTCCATCACTCTAGGGAGGTTCTAGAATGCCTCTTGCTCAACTACTGAACAATTACACTTTAACCCATGTAGTTTTAATCAATTCCATTAATCCCAAAATTAACTATAAATAATTTATGATTAATTATTAAATAAATATTACTGTTTCTAATTAATATATTATTCTCAGAATATATTAACATATCATTTATTTGAATGTACTACCATCAATTCAAGTTTATACAAGTCATAGTTATGGGCTTAGACATCAAATCCAACAATATATATATATATATATATATATATATATATATATATATATATATATATATATATATATATATATATATATATATAAAGAGAAAGAGAGAGAGAGAGAAGTAGGTTCAATAGAAAATGCATAATTATGACACATATGCTGGAACCAATAATCAATTAATACATGTTATTTCTTTATTCATAAGTAGTGTATTGTAGAATTTATTTATGTAATTACTCTAAAGTGATGTGTTATCATGATTTCATTGATTATATCATGTGTTGTTCTAAACATGCATTTTGTATAGACACCCCCTATATGTATATATATATATATATATATATATATATATATATATATATATAGAGAGAGAGAGAGAGAGAGAGAGAGAAAGAAAGAGAATTTATCAAATAACTGAAAGGAGAGGAGTGTTTGAAGCAAATGACCAAGACAAACTCAATTTTATAAAATGACCAGGACTTTCGCAAAGAGGGGCTCTGCGGAAGTCCTCATGCTCTGAGGAACAAGAGAGCTCTCCGAGAAAATGTCGTGGCGGAGAAAAAGACAAAAAAAAAGATTATAAAATTTTAATTCCGCAAAGGGTGCATCGTTCCACAGAGATGCCCTCTGCGGATCTGTTCTTCAGAGGAATTGTTCTTCGCTAAAACATGACTTATTTCTTCGCTAAATTGTAAGTTTATTTCTTAGAAACATAGTTTTATAGTTTAAAATGTTATGTTGAATCAATAATATGTGTTAAATGTTGATACCTCATTAGATTAGAAGAAAACAAATATCAAAATCATTATTAGGCCGTGTTTTAGCGAAGAACAATTCATTAGAGGTACTCCTCTGAAAAACAGGTACGTAGAGGGCATTTCTTGAAACGATGCGCCCTCTGCGAAATTAAAATTTTATAATTTTATTTTTTTGTATTTTTCCCCCGCCACGTCATTTCCTTAGAGAGTTTTTTATTCATCGGAGCATAAGGACTTCTGCAGAGCCCCTCTGCGAAAATCATGGTTATTTTATAAAATTATGTTTTTCTTGGTCATTTGCTTTAAACAGTCCTCTTTTGGTTATTTGATGAAGTTTCTCATATATATATATATATATATAACACTCCCCTTTTGGTTATTTGATGAAGGTTCTCATATATATATATATATATATATATATATATATATATATATATATATATATATATATATATATATATATATATATATATATATATATATATATATATATATTGCAGTTGTAAAAATCGTTCGTCTGTAGCTGAGCGGTCGATTGTCGGACTAGGCTGGGACTAATCGGGGATTACTAGGAGACCCTAAAATTATTTTAAAAAATTAATATTTCTTGACCGACCCATGCTTAAATATGTAGACAATCACAACCGTCATTTATTATTTAAAAATTGTTTTAGAGACTTGCATATTTGGTCTACTACTGCTTTAAAGCATCAAGGTACCATGCATGTAAATGAAGGTTGTGATTGTCTCTACTATTATGAAAGAGCAGGTGCAACATAAGGGCAACGAGATGAGGTCCCATAGGGTCTTGTTGCTGAAATGCAGTAGTAGACCAAATATGCAAGTCTCCAAGATACAACCTTGTTGTTTGAACATATTGGAATTCTACCCACAGAGTTATAGAAGGGCGCCTTAATCTGACCTCATGAAGTAATGCAAATCTGTTAACAAGGTTAAAGGCATTGAAGAAGTCCACGGTAAGCATGGAAAGGGACCCATCATTGTGGCGCTCACTCAACTCCCTATTGGCACTGTGTAATACGGCTTTAACTCCACCCCACACACCGACCCTGAATTCAAAATCATTGAGATACTTGAAAATTACTTTACCAATACCTTTCCTAACCAGCATGGAAACCAAACGTCTCCATATAGTGCCTACTGAAATAGGTCAGATTCCCTTGTCAGGTTTTAAAAGTGGTGTAATGGGAGTAGAGGCAACAAATTCTACCAAACTCAAATGGAATCTTCCCCCTATCCATAGATTAACCACACATGTAATAGCATATAGGAGGTCTTTGTTTATAGTTGAACCTTCTCCACAAAGAGAATCTTGTTGGGTTTTATGTACTCTAACATCTGTATGGTGCACATACAACCCTAATGTTTTGGATCTAAGTGTTCTCTAGTTATACATGCAACAAAATTATCCAGAGAATGAAACCTACAACTAGCATACAATTTGATATTTAAATCATAAAATTAGTTAGAAGATTACCTCTTATTGTAGCTTGATGTATTTGGCCTTTAAGAACTTATCACCTCAAGTGCGATGCCTCTAATAATTCACAAACAACACCAACAATTGGAGGATAATGAGAGAGAGCTTCTAGGCACCAAAATTCGGCTATAGTATCTCCAAGATCACTAGTCTCCAATTTTAGGCTAAGGGGTTACATATAAATAGTGTAGAATTCGAAGGGTTACTTGTAAACCCTAATTCATACACTTAGGCTTGTAATGGACGAACACATCATTGATTTACAAAATCAGCACCTTTTATTTTATTAGTCTCTTTTGATCACTAAATTAATTCCAAATTAATTCTTCATCAATACTAATCAAATAATGTTATTTCTCAATTAATATATTATACTTATAATATATAACTAAATCACAAATAACCTCTTTCTCAAATATCCTTCCTATCAAATTGTTCTGGTGAAGGCAACCTAAAAGGACTAGTCCACTCTTGGGTCAAGTACATACCAATTATAGTTATGGGCTTAGACACCTAATCCAACACATCTAAAATGTGTTGAGCTTTCAACCCATCTCTCCCACACGAGGTTCATATACGGAATGATTTAATGCATCCAAGGACATTGTCAATATCCTCTACAAGGGAAGGTACCGAACATATGGTAATCGACATGGATGGTGGTGGCTTGTGTAGATGCTTACACTCCAATGCCTTCGTGGTATCATCCCCGTATGGAGCAACCCCCAAGGAACATAATACTTTTATTGCAGCTGTGAAATGTCCATCTGCAACCTTACGGAGACATTGCCTGATGTTGATGCCGCCCCATGTTCTCTTTTCCTAAATGTACTCTTCTTTTTTCCCTTGTTGCTCCAGCCTTGCATTGTCAACCAAGTTTTTAGCAATCTTGGTTACACTACCTTCAATACCCCAAGTAGCTAATGCGCTTACAATACTACGACGTTGCAAAGACTTCCTGTTTCCAGACCTACTTTCCTGCCTATTCTTGGGCCTGAACACCTGAAGAGTACACCAAGGAAGAATTAACAATGTAACCCACGCTTCAATGAATCCATGATGAGTAGCCACCTTGGAAAGGGCTGCTTTCAAAGCCCAGGAGAAAACCATACGGCAATTATGAGGGATGCTTTTAACTGTGGTGATAGGTAGCTTAAACACACGATCCAGGAGTTAAGCATCCAACACCAATCCCTCATTGAGGTTGGCCTCCGGTTCATTGGGTGGCGGCTTTTGAATATCAACAATATGTCCGCTCATGTCATCAACTTCGCCATCAAACTTAACAAGACCGTCTGAGTGGCGACACAAGTGGTTTAGGGCATGTAGACTTATACAATCCTCACATATCCATTGACCAAATTCCTTCAATGTTGCTGCCACTAACATAAACAATCCATGGTTTAAAGAAATAGCCTCTTGCAACAAAGCTCTACGCTCTCCGTAAGGAGGTGCAAGCTCTTGATATGAGAAATACCCTTACCGCCTACTTCACCGTTTGAACAGCAATGAAACCCCCGAAAAGGACACGCCTAAGTTCCGTTCACATATGTATGAGAAGACGCCATAAACACACAAACAAATCTTATCAAAGCCTCAAGGTGAGGCTCAAAATGAGAAGCAGAAATCCAAAGTAAATATGAGACTCCAACAAAAGGTTGGAGTGCAAAATGAAAAACAACACCGGGAAAAGACTTGACATCTTCTTGAGTCCTAAAATGGTTGCAACACTTGAAAACCTCATTTAAACATTTTATCGAATACCTAGGAGTGGGGTCGACAGTCTCTGATGTTGTTGTGGGGGTGTGATGGTCTCCGGCCGGTGGCTTCATAGGGGAGAAGGCGGCGAGTAGGGGGGACAAGCTGGGAGGTCCTGTTATTGTATTAATTTTCCATAAATAACATACACTATCATTAACCACTTCTAAGCAGCCAATTTAGAAATGTTTTGAATTGATCTTTCAAAACCAAGCAACCATATAAATACATAAATCTATTTATTGACATGTAACTAGGTGTTTATTTTTTCCAAAATACCGACGCTTTCAAATAAAAATATATTATAAAAATAGACAACTAGTTATTTCGTTACCAAAATACATTTAAAATCCATTAAAATAGAAGCTTTTGTATTCAACAGTATTACCAGTTCACAGAAAACTATCATTCAGCTAAAAAACTAAAGGTTCAAGTCTCCTTAGAAATAAAATATATATATTAATTTATGAGTAATAATGGACCGTTAACCGTTTAAAAACTACAATAAATAAAAACTTTTGTAAACAAAAAATCCAATTCCTTTTATTCTAATAGTAGTTTTTAAATATCATTTTTGTTCCAAGAAAATACGTCATCCAATTATGAAATCAACTCTTTAATAAATTATTGATCTGTCTGCCGCAAAACAAATCGCAGAGCAGTCCAACATAATCCAATATGCGACAGGTGGTTGGACCCAGTCCAAAATTATTGTAACCAATCCATTAGTATAAGCAAAAGCAAAAAGCCTTTTTAGTGAGCCATCCTCCCATGCTGCATTATTATTCATTGGTGGGGTTTATCGATTATCATGTTGCCTTCTTTCTTTTAGTTTCGAACAGATTGTTATATTCGTAATCTTTTTCCTACTAAAAATATTTCAGAACATTGTTGTACAATAAACTTAAAACCAACCGCTACAAATGACGGTTTACATTTCTTTCTTTATTATATTATCTTGTCTTTGTTTCTTTTACAACATTGTGGTGGTAACTGTGATCGAATATCTTGGCGGTGGCGATAGTGGTTGCGGTTGAAGTTGGTGGTGGCTTGTTTTCTATAGAAAAAGAAGAAAAATGGATATGTAGTGGTGAGCAGAAATCAAAACGCAAATAAAAGAACCGCAAATAAAAAAACTGCAAAAACCGAAACCGGAAAGAAAACCGATGTACAGTTATTAATTTTGCAGAAACCGAAGGTTTACGGTGCGATGTGATTTTTGTTTTTACAAAACCGAAAATAACGAAAGTGCACCGAATGTTAGAGTTTTTGTTTTGTTTAAACTTTAAAAATGTTGAAATTTGATGTTTCTAAGATGTTAATTTTTAATTACTTATGTTATTGTTGCGTGGTGTTTTTAAATGCCCTTAACTTTTAAATGCCCATAACTTTTAAAAATATGGTTTGGTGGTGTTTTAACTTTTAAAGTAGATTATTGAAATTTGATATTTTGTTGATGTAAATGGGTTTAACTTATTAGTTTGTTAGTGTTTTAAGGTATTATTTTATATTTTATTGTTTTTTATAATTATAATTAATAGTCTTTGAAATCTTAAAACAAAAAAAAAATTACCAAATTCATAATTGATAGTTTTTGAATCTTAAAACTACCAAAAATTACCAACTTCATACGGTTAAAACCAGCCACGGTTAAATAAAACCGTATAACCGCATCGCCAAAATAGTTGTACCATGTGGTTTCGAATATATAATAAATGTATTTTTGTGGTTTGTGGTTTGGTTTTGACTAATAAATGCATCGGACCACACTATGCTCGCCCTTAATGATAGTCTTTTAGAGAAAAAGGGAAGAAGGCAGTGGTCGACGAGTTTTAGGGTGTCACACCCCAGAACCGGGACGACGGAAATGTCTGGGGTGGGTGACCTCATTTTGTAATATTATAACAAGTGTATATAAATGAAACATAGTCATCATCATCATATATTCAAGATAACAACATACATGGTTTACAACATTGTGTTTGTTCATAAAAATTACATTCTAAAATAACAAATGTATGATGAAATCAAAATACAACATTCATTCAAATTCATAGCTGTAAAGAACCGGTTCACTGTGTTCCTGAGAATACAAGTTATTTTGAAAAGCGTCAACATAGAATGTTGGTGAGTTCATAAGCATATTTATATGAAAACTTTGTAATAGTTAAAATCCCAGAAAATTCAATATTTTCTATAAAAAAAAATAGTTTGTGAGTCTTGTTTTAAATCATGTATAGTTGCGAGTGTGCTCTTTGTTTTTTCTTGTTTGAAATTGTATAAAGAGTGTTCCCAGAAAATCCTGTATATTCTGTTTTATGAAAAATTGTGGCTTTAAACCCTAAGATCGGAGTGACGTGACTAATTACAAAATAGTCGATACAATGTTTATACTTTGTAAAAATGAGTGGAGTGTATATTCAACGTAAATCTTATAATAATATTGTTATTCTCTATGTGAGTCGTTATAACCATACTAATATGACAGAGTGCTTGCCTTGACGTTCTTCAGGCGTTGGTTCTAATAAGATATTTGTCACCCTAGACTGGCCTGTCTAGCTGTAGCGAGCAACTCTAGTGTGGGGTGTCAACCCCGTATAGATCTACTCACAAACTTCTGCTCCCCCTCCAGGAGACTCTGGTTATAACTACAGGACTTACTGTATACACTAAGTGGGTACGAGTGAAGTAGTGTCTCACAAAAAGCTTAACGGAATTTACGTAAACATTGAATTTCATTATTTAACATTATAAATAATGTTACTAGTGTATATTTTCGATTCTAATTTATGTAAGTGGTAAAAAAATATAATCATTTTACCATAAGTGTCGAAATAGTATGTTTTTGTCATCGATGTTGAAAATAGCATATTTTTATTGATATTGTCATAAAAGGGCCCAATTTTACTAAAATGGTCATATAAGGTCCATTTTCACCAAAATTGTTTATAAATACCTAATTAAAATAAAATTGTCGCATAAGGCACAATTTTACCCAAATTGTCATAAGAGGTCCGTTTTACTAAAATGTTTATAAATGGTTCATTTCCGGTCCATTTTTACTAAAATGTTAAAAAATGGCCCAAGTTTACTAAAAAGTACATTTTCGGCCCATTTTTACTAAAATGTTCAAAAATGACCCATGTTTACTAAAAAGTCCATTTTCGGCCCATTTTTACTAAAATGTTCAAAAATGGCCCATTTTTACTAAAAATTTCATTTTTGGCCCATTTTTACTAAAATGTTAAAAAAATAGCCCATATTTACTAAAAAGTCCATTTTCGACCCATTTATACTAAAATTGTCAATAAAGGCCCAAGTTTATCAAAATTGTTCAAAAATGGCCCATTCTTACCTTTTTGGCTGAAAATAGTCCATTTTTAGTGAAACTTCCTTATTTTATCATTTTTCATGTTTTCATGCCAAAAATTTGTTTAAAACATATTCTTGAACTAATCCTTGTGATATAAAGCATACATCAAGTGAAACAAATTTCATTTAAAAGCTAGTTTTCATTTTTAACAACATATGAACTTAACTAATTTCAACAACTAGATATTTAACCAAAAATCTCGAGTTCATGGACTCTTAGCATGAATTTCACAACTTTTAACACACATATCATACAGCACATGAACATGCAAGCAAATATACAAAGATTTACACAAGACTTTGACTTGTATCCCCCCTCCCTCAAAGAAGGAAAAACTCAAAAACAAGGGGTATGAAGCTCACCTTGGGGCTTTTCGGTTTTAAAGAAGAGAGTGGAGTAAGTTTTCGGCCTTAGCTTGCTTCCTTGAAGAGATTTGTGAGGTTTTAGGGCTCTAGAGAACATATACATGAAAATAGAGTGGTTTGAGAATGTTATTAGTATAAATTGGAGATAAACAACTAAAGTGTGATGTAAACTTACCAAGTTTATGATCTTGAAGAGAACTTCTTGAATACACTAGCATACTCATGAATTTTAGAGGAAAGGGATGATAAGCACTTGATGTTTAGAGAGGAATGAGAAGTGAAAGTGAAGTTGGAAGTGAAAGTAGAGACGAAATGGTGGTGGTTCGACCGAGATAAGGGGGTGAGGGACGATGGTAGAGTTTGACTTCTAGCCATGGTGATGTGAAGTAACTTAGTTGTTTGTTGGACAATATGCATGGATGTATGAAGTATAATATGGAGGTGGCATCTTATTTGTCTAATATAGTTTTTCTCTTTTTTTTTTTAAATATGATCGACCCAAATGAGAAAAGAAGGAAGTGGGCTTCGGGTTTGAAGAGTAACCAAGAACATCTTGGACCATTAGTGTTTTTGGTTTTTTTTTTTTGGGGGGGGGGGGGGTTGGTTCGGCCCCAAGAACGATTTCAGTCGTATACTAGGCCCAAAATAAATGTATTAGGCCCAATAAGGATTTTTGGTTCATGCGGGAAATCCTAATAAATATTTTTGATCCATTAGGGCGCATATATGGGGTTTCAGCCCAATAAGGTTGATTGGGAGATGTTTCCGGCCCAAATGGAAGCCCAATATTGATTTTCGATCTTGGAAGGCCCATTACAGGGTTTTTGGCCCAGATAATACCTAATGGAGGTATTTGGACCACTATGGTCTAGGAAAGATGTTCACGACCCAAAAAGGCCCAATAAGAGTCTTACGGCCCAAAAAAATGTTAGATACAAGTTTTTGGTCCATAAGGATCATGTTGAATGGTTATTGGCCCAATAACGCCCAATAAGAGGGTATTGGTCTAATAAGAGGTTTGGACCGAGAAGGCTTGGGTTAAAGCCTATGTTGAGTGAACATAACTTATTGGATGGATTTTAGCCTTACAAGAGGAAATTTCAACTTAAATCGACATTTTAGGATGAACAAACTTAGATAACATTGATGTCAATTTATACTATACGTAGTGTTAATTAGTTACACAAAGAAACTATTTGTACATGGATAGAATTTCTTAGCCCTAACATGCTAGTTGTGACATCATCCCCCCCATTAGAGGGAATTTCATCCCGAAATTCTTTCAAAAGTAGTCCTTAAGGACTAGAGAAGAGATGAGGGTACTTCTACTTCATCTGATCCTCGCGTTCCCATGTGAATTCAGGTCCGCGTTTGGCGTTCCATCGAACATTCACAATTAGAATGTGGTTTTGTTGCGTATGTTTCACTTCTATATCCATAATTTCAATAGGTTCCTTGATGAATAGTAGATTTTCATTCACCTCAATCTCGTCGAGTGGGACAATGAGGGTTTCATCCAATAAGCATTTCTTCAGGTTTGATACGTGGAAGACAGGGTGTGCGTTGTTGAGTTCCGATAGTAGTTGCAGCTTGTAAGCCACCAAACCGATCCTAGCAAGGATCTCGAATCGTCCGATGTACCGAGGGTTTAACTTTTCCCGCTTTCTGAACCATATCATCCCTTTCCAGGGAGAGACTTTTAGCAGTACGAGACCGCTTGAAACTCCAGCAGCTTTCATCTTTTGTTTATGTAGCTCTTCTGTCTATCCTGAGATGCTTGGAGTCGTGCCCTGAATTGGACAATTTTCTCAGTTGTTTCCTGGATCATCTGAGGTCCTGTGAGGGTGCGGTTTGATACTTGTCCCCTTGCCAGTTGGGTGTCTCTTACCTCAGCCCAACAGAGAAGTGATATGCATTTCCGACCGTACAACGCCTCGAAGGGAACAACTTTGATGCTTGTGTGGTAGTTGTTGTTGTAGGAGAATTTAATTAGTGTCAAGTGCGTATCCCATGCCTTGCCAAAATCTATTACACAAGCTCGCAGCATATCTTCTAGTGTTTGAATGGTTCGCCCACTTTCGCTGGCAGTCTGGGGGTGGTAGGTAGTACTTATATCCAACTGGGTTCCCAATGCTTTCTGGAGCGACTGTTAAAATTGAGAGGTGAACCTACTATCTTGGTCAGAGATAATTGATATTGGTATCCCATGTAGTCTCACCACCTCCTTTATGTAGATTTGCATCAGTCTTTCCATCTTATACGTCTCCTTTATTGGCAGGAAATCGGCAGATTTGGTTAACTGATCAACAATCACCCAGATGGCATCCAGTCCTTTTGTTGTCTTAGGTAATTTGGTTATGAAATCCATTATAATCCTCTCTCATTTCCACTCAGGTATGCCTGATCATTGCAGTAGAACCAAGGGCTTTTGATATTCCACCTTAACTTTGGCGTAGGTGAGGCATTGCCCACCTAAGTTGCAATCTTCGCTTTTCATATTAGGCCACCAATAGTGTTGTCTTAGATCCAGGTACATATTATCAGAGTCGGGATGGATGGAATATCTTGTTTTGTGCACCTCATTCATCACCACGTCCCGGAATCCAACAAACTTCAGCGTCCATATCCGGTCCATATGATAATAGGCTCTATCCTCTTTGATGGTTAAGTTCTTTTCCATCCCATGTAATGCTTCATTTACAAAGTTTTCAGGTTTCAAGGATTCTTGTTGAGCCTCCTTATTTGTGAAGACAAGTAGGAACAGAGAGTTATCGATAGTGTTCGCACTCGGCGACCCGAGTACTCCTTGCGTCTTATGGAATCAGCTACCACGTTAGCTTTGCCCGGATGGTACCTAATTTCACATTTGTAGTCATTGAGCAGCTCCACCCATCTTCGCAGCCTCATATTTAATTCCTTTTGATTTAGAATGTGTTTGAGACTTTTATGGTCTTTGAAAATTGTGCACTTTATCCCATAGAGATAGTGTCTCCAAATTTTCAATGCAAAGACCACCGCTCCAAGCTCCATATCGTGGGTAGTATAATTCACCTCGTGGTTTTTTAGTTGCCTGGACGCGTAGGCAATCACCTTCCCACATTGCATTAGTACACAACCCAAACCTTGGTTGGAAGCATCGCAATATACTACAAAATCCTCCGTTCCTTCCGGAAGTGACAAGACCAGAACACGACAGAGGGCTTGCTTTAAGGACCGACTAATAAAGTGTGCATAAGGGTGTGGTGGCATTAGACTGCAACTAATCATGTGATGTGTTAAGTTATGAATTGATATGTATGTGTAAACCAAAAGGTTATACATAGAAATAGTTGTAATTCATATTTGATTGGTAACTCACGTTTTTTTTTCCAAACATGAACAGTAAAACGTCCATCTTGTCCATAGTCCTTAGAGGAATTGTTTTCACCTTCTACACCTTCCACTACATATCCATTCATGGTTGGTTATGTTGGTGATGGGGAAGATTCTGGGATAAGTGGTGTTGATGGGTTATATTCTAGGGTAGGTGTTGGGATGGATGTATATGTTGAGGATGTGGTAGTTCCTTTACTTAAGGAGGATGTGGTAGTTATTGTAGTTGTGGAGAATGGTAGTGTAGATGCAGGTTATGAGGTAGTGGTAGTAGATATAGGTGTTGATGATGTGGTAGTGGGTGTCGGAGTTGAGGATGGTTTAGATGATGTAGGTGCTGAAGTTTTGGTTATTAATGTAAGTGTTGATGATTGTATTGTTCTAGTTTCTGAAGTTTTAAGTGTATTTTCTAAGGACGGTGTGAATGTTGTAAGTGATGTCTAGGAAGTGGTAGTCATGGTTGATGTTAATGATATAGGTTTCGGGGTTTTGTTGGTAGATGTTATAGGTTCTTTGGATATGGCTGTTAGTATTGGGAAGTCAATTTCTTCATCTTGTAATAGTCTGTTTATGAATTTTGCAGTTGAAATCCTATTGCGTTTCATAACCAATGGTACAATGAATTTAGTTGGCTTCACAACAGATGCTCATTTTGCTTTCGAGTTCGAAATCATTCTTTCTTAAAACTTAACTAAATAGAAAGATGATAAACTACTGATGAGAAGAGAGAAACAAACAATTAAAATAAATTATATATGAAGGCATTACTACACATGCAAATTATTGAATCCAATCAAAACAATTATAATTATAATTTAAGATGATAAGATACATGAAGATGATCAGAGAACAAGAAACGATCATCACGATAATAGTAAACTAAATAGAAATAAATTTTAGATGAGTAAAAACGTATATCGCCAAAGTCAATGCACAAACGTATAATGAACAAAGATTTCGATCAATTAGCTGCCGGAGATGATGATTACAGAAAATGTAAACCCAATTTCTAATCAGTAAACTTACCCTAATATGCAGCCTAAACATGTGTAGGTTGGAGGGATAGGAATTGCAAAATATTTTGAAGCTCCACTAATGAAAAAATCAAATTGTGCTAATTACCGCTAAATATTTAGTAATTCAAATTTATTAAAGTAGTTCCAGACTGATAGATAGGGTATATACATCTAGCTAATGTCAAGAAAGAACATAGACTAACGAGGTGTTGATAGTATAATTTTAATTTAAAATTATAAACGAGGATTAAACATTAATAAACTATACATCTTTATGATTTTATGTTTAAACCAACATTTATATATAAAAGATGCACGGGTCATGTCAATATATATGGTAGTTGCTTATGGTGTCATGGTATCACCCATGGATGACATATGGGTCATTGGTCAACATGGTAGTTTCTAATGGTGTCCATGGATGACATACGGGTCATTGATCAACATTGTAGTTGCTTATGGTGTCCATGGATGACATACGGGTCATTGGTCAACATGGTAGTTACTTATGGTGTGATGGTATCACCCATGGATGACATATGCGTCATTGTTCAACATGGTAGTTGCTTATGGTGTCCACGGATGAAATACGAGTCATTGGTCAACATGGTAGTTGCTTATGGTATCATGGATGACATACGGATCATTGGTCAACATGGTAGTTGCTTATTGTGTGATGATATCACCCATGGATGACATATGGGTCATTGGTCAACATGGTAGTTGCTTATGATGTCCATGGATGACATTGGGCCATTAGCCAACATGGTAGTTGCCTTTGGTTTGATGGTGTCACCCATGGATGACATATGGGTCATTGGTCAACATGGTAGTTGCTTATGATGTCTATAGATGACATACAGGTCATTGGTCAACATGGTAGTTGCTTATGGTGTGATGGTATCACCCATGGATGATATATGGGTCATTGGTCAACATGGTAGTTACTTATGGTGTCCATGGATGGCATACGGGTCATCAGTCAACATGGTAGTTTCTTATGGTGTACATGGATGACATACGGGTCATTGGTCAACATGGTAATTGCTTATGGTGTCCATGGATGACATATGGGTTATTGGTTAACATGGTAGTTGCTTAGGTGTGAAATTTGTTTGTGGGATGCTTGTTTCGTTAGGTTTTCTAGGGAGTTTGGTATAATTTGTGAGTAATTTCTTGATATGTACTTTCATATTATGACCATTAATGTTATGTACATTCTTTTGGTTTAATATACGAATATTGTAACATCCTAAAACTCACGACTGAAAATTTTCTTGAAACATTACTAAAAACCATATTTATAAAAGCCATGTCATATTTCATAACATACATTCAGAGTATTAATTCAAAACATATTATCATTATCAGAGTAAAACATCCCAAGCTATCTAATTAATGGTGTGTGCCATGCGATCACCCTGAGCTCTTCTCCTCGCTACCGGAAGTACCTGAAACCAAAACTGAAAACTGTAAGCACGAAGCTTAGTGAGTTCCCCAACCTACCACATACCCTACACAAACACATATAGCATATATTGGGCCACGCCCGCTACTTCGGACCTCGCTCGCTACAGCGGCCCCACGTGGCCTCGAGCCCCGCTCGGATACAGATCTGTTTCTTTTAGGCTCCACCTGTCTGTCTCTGAGCCCTTCCCGCTAACCACACACTACAAAATAGCATATAACACATAACTGAACATACCCTACTGTATTCCTGTCCTAAAGCCTCACTTGTCTTGGGCCTCGCCCCTATCTGTTACTAGTGAGTCATGAAGCCCCATCCAAACTCCTACTCTAAGTGAGATATGGGCCCCCCGCCCACACTCACTCCATACCTAACACGGGCCTCGCCCCTGCTCTGCTACTAATGAGATATGGAACACCATCCATACTTTGTTATTGGTGAGATACAGGACCTCACCCACACTCACCTCCCTACCAGGCACATACATGCATCACACAGACAACAAGTATACTCTATCAATCAAACCACTTCTTGGGTACCCACCCGACGTTCGACCTTGGTCCTGAATATCATAATAGCAAACAGTGCCTATGGCTAACCCCCGGGTCTTCCTACTCATAACTAGATAGGTCGGCATTGTGGTCGTAGACCCATTACACAAAAGGGAAACTCACATGCGCTGCTGAACTTTGATGGTAACCCTCTGGCTGATGTCCGACAATACTCTGAACTGCTGCTCCACTAGCTCCCCGAGCTACCAATATCAATATATATATATATATATATATATATATATATATATATATATATATATATATATATATATATATATATATATATATATATATATCACTTAGATCCAAACTGAACTCTAGAAGCCAACTAAGTCCACCCTTGACAAAGTGAAAGTCCTGGTCAAAGTCAACCTTCCTGATTGACTCTACTCGCCGAGTCAACCCGTTGACTCGTTGAGTCCTTATACTTAGAAAATCTCACAATACACCTCAACTCGCCGAGTCACCCCGTCGACTCGTCGAGTTCAATGATCTTCGAGTCCCATCCTGACCAACTTACTGAGTCACCACTCAAGTCACCGATCTAAGTATTAACCAGAAAGGTTTGAGGTTCTGAGATCCAACACATCGAGTCGAAGAACAGACTCACCGAGTTCACGGAAATCTTCAACAGACTCGTCGAGTTGTTCTTCAACTCTTCGAGTTCCTGCCTACCTTCATACAACTCGTCGAGTCCAAGAATAGACTTTTCGAGTAGCTTCAGTTCTTAATCCATACAGTGGCTTTTCGAGCCATACAGGGGCTCCAAACTATAAATCCACTCTTTTAACGCCCATCGTTCACGTAAAGTTGCAAACCTTACGTGAAACCAAGGAGCTATAGGCTTAAAACTCTCTAGGGCTAGGGTTTAAGACAAGCATGCTTCATCAACATACCAAGGATAGATACTTTATGGCTTTTTGGGCCAAGACCATCTTAGATCTGAAGTAGCAACCTCAGATCTGGACTTCTAACTTGAAATGGTTCCTTATCATGCCAAAATGGCCCCAAAACCTCAACCAAGAAAGATCTAGAAGCAACAAAGGCAAGGTGAGAGATTGTTACCTTCAAAATGATGCTCACAACACAAGGGTTGGATCCTATAGCTCCTTAGTGGTCAAATCCTCCAAATCTTCGTCTTGCAAAAACCCCAAACTCACTTTCTCCCTTCTCTCACTGTGAAGTACCTATCCTTCACCGAATCCATTACTCCCGCTATTTCTAGTGCGAGTCATTACTGCCAGTACTCACTGGATACTTCTTACTACTATATCTTAGTGTTGAGCACCCACAACAACGAATGGTTCAGATAATCCTTCGTATAAATGACTCATCCTTGCAATGGTTAGACTCAAACAAGAGCTACGCAATAGGGTCAAACCCTTCCCTATGAGATTATCTAACCCTGTTGTGGGATGCATAGCACTCCCCGGTAAATTAGTTGTCTTATACCATCGTCTTATTACCATCACTGCCACTGACTGAAAATTTTGTTGTCCCTTATCCGCCTTCTGGATGAACCGAGACCACCCTGGTCCCCACTAATCTATCAATATCTGGATTACCGGACTCTTACCGGTCGCTTAGTCCCATAATAATCTCTCAGTCGCTCCCAGCGACTTCCAAAGAAACTTCAGCCACCTAATACTGCTCTATCTACCCTGCCACTCTGGTGCTACAAGTCCTAGGATCCTCGGTCCCCTAACTTCACCCTAAGGTCCTTACCAGGTCCCACCTATGCTACTAAAACTCACGGGCCTTGTCCATGGGTCTCACCCGACTATGCTATCGAGCAACCCTGATCTTAGGTATCACCTATACGACTACTCACATACGGGCCTCGCCCACGGGTCTCACCTGACTACATCCTGGAGTGGCCTCTCCCAAGGCCTCACCTTTCTAGGCTATGCAGGGTAGTTCCATACTATTCTCATCAACTACCCATTCCTAATCCTTACCTTGATCACTACGAGGTAAGGGCCTCGCCCAAACTCCGCTAACTAAGAGATACGCACTCCTGCCTACTCTCCGCTAACTAAGCTGCTAGGGAATGTTACGGCTTACCCGTAGTCTTACATCACCTTCCATGCTAACTGACCTATGGTGAATGCTACGGCTACCCCATAGTCTTACAACACCTTCCACCACTGGCTCGCTGACGGAAAAATGTTGCGGCTCTCCCGCCGCTCTACCATGCTCTTCATGTTGTCTCTGTCCCTGACTACTAACACAAAAGCATTCCATGCCAACCGTTCTCAAAATCCTCATTCCAACTCTCTCGAGTCCTATAGGAGATCCCCCAACCCAAATTCCAAACCAGATACTAACCATTTTGATTAAATGAACTAACTGTTGGGAAGTTTCTCAAACTCCCAACGTTGAACTCCTCAATCCATCAATCACTGAGCTACTTCCTTTCCTTCTCAGAGGTCGAGCATTCATTCGAGGTCTGCGTGCTCTTACTCTTGTACACTTAGAGGGTTCTCCCCCACTTTGATCATGCTTATACCTCGCTGCTTCATCCTTGAGAGAAACTCCCAATCTTCTCTACTATACCGTAGTCAATCTGCTGAAAATCCCAAGCTTGCCACAGCTAGGATTCTAACTAATCCATCACTCGATAACACCTTCCTGAATCCAGCGGACCACTGCTGAGCTCCACACAAGCATGCTATAGTTACTGCATCCTAAGTAACCTACTTCCATAGGGCACAACCCCGTAACTACCATTTTATTATCCAAGGTATGCAGATGGCATACAACTAAATCACAAGCAAGCCGCCAAATTCTAAAATACTTATACCAATAACGATGCAGAACCATAACAATATAATCACAAATAAACAAAACAGAAAACAAAAACACACACCTGCAACGTCCGGAGCTGCTTGCGTCTCCATGGTAGTCATCTGAAAACCCTGCCTCCTACCGCAGGCACCTCTGCCCGGCCCTGACGGCCATCTCCTCAAGGTTGTAGGGGAAGGTGCTATCACCCGTCCTGCCAGAAGCAAACTAGGACACTGGGCCTTCTTGTGGCCCCGCTGACTATAGTGGAAACATATCAAATCTGATCTCTGTGTGGTGATAGCAGTACAATCTATGCTAAAATGACCAGTCCAACCACACTTGAAGCAGCTTGAATCTCCACCACTACCACTCCTATACGCTCCCTCATGCGTCATGCCACACCTCCCGCATCAGCCACAACTCTGGTAATCCCTCGATCTCGAATCTGACCCCTTAGGCCTTTTGCCCGAACCTGTGGCTACCTAAACCTTATCCAACTTCCTCTTCCAGATCTGTTCCAAATCAATCTCCCTCTCTCTAGCCTGAGCGATCATATCCTCCAACATTTTGCTGCTGGACCTGCTCAGAAACTACCTAATCTCATCCCTCAACATCTCGTGGTATCGGGCCTTCTTCATCTCCTCGTCCGCGATATACTACGGAACAAGAACGACCCTCTCCCTGAACTTGGCGGTGATCTCCGCCATAGTCTCAGTAGTCTGTGTCAAATCTTGAAACTCCCGTGTCAACTGCTGCACCTCAATAATTGGTGAAAACTCAGCCCTGAACTGTCACACCCCCAAAACTGAACGGTGGAAATATTCAGGGGTGGAGGACTTCATTTGTAGTATCACAACAATGCATAATAGAAACCAAAGTACAACATTTATTACATAAGATTTTAAGTTTACAACTGTGTTTCAAAAAGTATAATTTACTAATGTAAATATAAAGAAACTTGGTCTTCCTCTAAACGTGTTGGTACCTGTTTACTGCTTTCCTGAAAATACAAGTAGTTTTGAAAGGAGTGTCAACAATTAAGTTGGTGAGTTCATAAGTTTGTTATAAATAACTTGTTGTTTGTTCTATAAAATATGTATTTGTTCTTCCAGAAATTCCTATATTTTTTGTTGTATATACATTTGTTTTCAGAAGTAGTATAGTCTTAACCTCCCATAAGACTTTGAAAAATAAGTTAACTCAGAAACTGTATAGTATTCTATACCTATACTTGTAATAAAACTTGTGAAATAGTATTATAGTTTTAATATATTAAAACTATATGAAGTTATTACTTATTCTTACACCAAACTTATTTATCAATTTCAAAGTTTTGAGTTGTCATAACCATACTTGATGAACTAAGCCTCTCCTGAAAGACAACATTCTTCAGGCAATGTAATACGGTACAACAATTGTCATCCCACGCGTGCCGGCTTAAGTGTAGCTAATAGTCGAGATGTGGGATTGTCAATCCCAAATAGATCTATATACAAATGTCACGCTCTCCCTCAAGGAGACTCTTGTTATAACTTTCAGGGCTTTAGTTTTATACTTGAATAAGTACTTGAAGTGTGTCTCACAAATACCTTATTGATAATTATGTGTAAAATATTGAAAAATACCCTTGAAATAGTCATATCATAGCTATAGTATAGATTATATTTAATATAATCTATATATCTGATTTCATCAGAAACTCTGATTATGTAGTAACCATTTGTAGTTCCATAAAGTATATTAACAAGTTTGTATGAATCATAAATTATACATATTATAATTTATATGTTTATTGTAGCAAATAGTTCCAAATGAGTGCAATAGTTTATTTACAATATTAATAAAACAAAAGAACGAGTTTTATCATTTACACAAAAATTCCTTGTAATTTACTTGTATTCCCCCCTAAAACATTATAAAAATAGTGAAAACATATGGGTATAAACTCACTTGATAAGTGTTTCGTTTCTCAAAAAGAAGCTTGTTTGACAAGAAAACCAGCTTGAATCGGGCAGAGTTCCGACTAGAAAAGATGGATATTCTCAGGAATATCGGGGCATCGGGGCTTGGTCGGGGTCTAAGGTATGCTTCGGGGGCTTTAGGGGTTGTTGGTGAAGTGTTGGAAGTGAAAGGAGTGAAAAACGTGAAGTTTTGGTGAAAAAGTGGGTAAAATCTTAGATGTCTCCCAGCCCTTATATAGGCGCAAGGGTTCGGTCCGAAGGGGAGTCACCAGGCACGCAGCATCAGCAATGACGGCCACGTGTGACGTCGAAAGCAGCAACGTGCGAGGCTCGGATTAGACCAGAGTTCGGTCCAATAGGAAGGGGGCACGTGCGAAGCGGAACGAGGGAAGGAAAGCAACGTGGCTCGGCTCGCAGGACACCATCGGTGCGAGGCGCGTCGGTTTCTGATTGGGCCTTGGTTTCGGACGAATCAGCATGCATCACGGGGAGGCTGCTGATGCGAGATGACGTGGCTAGGTACTGTTCATGCGAAATTATCCGGATTTTTACTATTTTTCTTTATTTTTTAGCCAAAAACTTGTAAAATTCATAACTTTTGCATACGAACTCCGTTTTTGACGTTCTTTATATGCACGCGTAGGTAAAATTATACTCTACATCTTTCGTTTAAACTTCGTCGGCTAATTTTGAATTTATTTTTAAAATTATTATTTTTAACAGACCGGGACATGAAAAATCCGTTAAAAATTCATAACTTTTTTATCCGACGTTCGTTTTCATCAGACTTTTTACCGTTGTACTAGTATTAACGAGACCTTCGATTCTCATTTAAGTTGTTTCGGTTAAATCTCGCTCAATCTTTATTTCGAGTTTATAGCTATCTATCGCTAATTTGAACTTTAGAAAAATCATAACTCTTTCGTACGAAGTAAGATTCAAAAGTTTAATATATGAAAGTTCATTATTTTTACGAGTTCTACAACTTTCATTAAGGTCACTAATGCTAAAAAGTAGTTTATCAAAAACTCACTTTTTACGCGAAATGCGTTTGCCGGATTTGTCGCGGATCTTCGATTGGTCATAACTTCTTTGTTATAACTCGGTTTTGGGAGTTCTTTATATATTTCGAATCCTTGTTAAAATCTCTATGACTTGGTTCATCCCAATTGAGATTATTTAACACTTTAATTTTGAGGGTCAATTATGTAAATATACACAATATGATAAAATTTCTCTTTATTATTTCAAAAAGAACTGCAAATTACACTATTACATAGGTTTGAAATAACGGTTTATTACATGAACTGAGCCGAGAAATCACTCAATGTCATCACGTCCAACGCGACATCATCACCAATGGCATGTCCAACCTCCTCCCACCAATCTCGTGCTATGTCCTTTAGAAGACAGGAGGTGAGTCTAACCTTGTCCCCCTCGGGACATTGGCTCGTACGGAATGCATTGGCGACATTGCCCAACCACCTGCTATTGGCAATGGGGTCCCTGGCCCCATGATAATCTCGTGCTCTGCAAGCTCTAAACTCTCGGAATGTCAAGGTACGCGCTCCCATCAAGACCATCATCTCAGTATGGAAGGCTCCCAGCCTCTCATCCAAGATCTCCAGTATACCCTCCTTGAACGTGCTAAAGATCACAGGATTCTAATCTAGTATATTGCGCGTAACCTCCGCTGATACAAACTCTCTCATACGCTCCTCGAGCTGCTCGGTCCCTGAATCTGAGCCTCATCCCTCTCCAGCGCCTAATCCGCCCACTGGTCTCTCACGCAATGTCACCATGCTGAAAACATATCACATTAACTATCAAAATACTCATCACTGCTGAGGGATCATACACACACACTACAAGTTTCCCGGTCTCATCTTGGCCTTTCTCGAATCGAGTACGGATCCTCTGCTTTCAGTAGTACGGGCCCATACTACCTTCCACATCTATCCGTACTTTCCTCAAGAACTACTTCGACTCCACCATGTCCCTTTTCTACTACTACTGCTCCCAACACTATCTCATCCTAGGCTTACCCTAGGGAAACCTATGACTCCACCCAAACCAGTCCTCAACTGTTAAAGGCCTCTTTGTGATGCCAATTAGCCATCACCTGAATACCATCACATGTGACGAGGCTCAAATAATCCTTCGAGTAAAAGACCTGTCCCTACAATGGTTAAACTCAAACGAGAGCTGCGCAATAGGGCCAAATCCAGCACTCTGAGATTATTCAACCCTGATCACATGTGACGTGACGTATTCACCTAATGGCTAACTCCCACCACTCAGAATCCCACAATGCATAAAGCAAGTAGCATTAAGACAAGGGAAAATCTAACCATAACATATTCAAGCAATCATAATCTCGTATCAAGAGTATGTACTAGCATGCAGCATAATCTCATATACTCAGGCATAACCTAAACAGGCTACCCTACTATCTAACCAATACCATCATGCAGCTCAAAAGCACATATAACATGCACATAAGGCATCCTCCCTAGATTCTTAGTCCTAATCTAGCATGCTGTTCTACTAAATGATAATCATAACATAAACTTGTATGGGTATTTTGGGGTACTTACTTGAGCTCGACTGATTGCATGCACCACACCCTTTTCTCTTATCAAAGTTCTTTTCTTTCTGAATTTTTTTCGCTTTTCTAAACCTGTTTCATTTCTCGAAACTCTTTTACAAAACTGTCTTTTCATTTTGAAAACTTCTATACCAATTCCTTAGTTTGAGTTCAGACACACCCGAGAGTATGTCTGAATCCCTCAAACCAAGGCTCTGATACCAACTTGTGACGCCCCAAAAATCACGACTAAAAATTTTCTTTAAACATTACTAAAAACCATATTTATAAAAGCCATGTCATATTTCATAACATACATTCAGAGTATTAATTCAAAACATATTATCATTATCAGAGTAAAACATCCCAGGCTGTCTAATTAATGGTGTGTGTCATGCAATCACCCCGAGCTCTTCCCTCCGCTACCGGAAGTACCTGAAACCAAAACTGAAAACCATAAGCACAAAGCTTAGTGACTTCCCCAACCTACAACATACCATGCACAAATACATATAGCACATATTGGGCCACACCCGCTACTTCGGGCCTCGCCCCTACCTCGGGCCTCGCTCGCTACAACGGCCCCGCCACTCCAGGCCCCGCTTGGCCTTGAGCCCCGCTCGGATACATATATGTTTCTTTTAGGCCCTGTCTGCTAACCACACAATACAAAATAGCATATAACACATAACTGAACATACCCTACTGTATTCATATCCTAAAGCCTCGCTTGTCTTCGGCCTCGCCCCTATCCTGTTACTAGTGAGTCATGGAACCCCGTCCAAGCTCCTACTGTAAGTGAGATACGGGCCCCCGCCCACACTCACTCCATACCTAACTCGGGCCTCGCCCCTACTCTTCTACTAATGAGATATGGAACACCATCCATACTCTACTATTAGTGAGATACGGGACCTCTCCCACACTCACCTCCCTACCAGGCACATACATGCATCACACAGACAACAAGTATACTCTATCATGCAAACCACTTCTTGGGCACCAACCCGATATTGGACCGTGGTCCTGAATATCATAATAGCAAACAGTGCCTAGGGCTAACCCCGGGTCTTCCTACTCATAACTACATGGGCCGGCATTGTGGACGTAGACCCATTCACACAAAAGGGAAACTCACCTGCACTGCTGAACTTTGCTGGTTACCCTCTAGTTGCTGCCCGACAATTCTCTAAACTGCTGCTCCACTAGCTCCCCGAGCTACCAATATATATATATATATATATATATATATATATATATATATATATATACATACATACATACATACATATATATATATATATATATATACATACATATATACATATATTATATATATATATATATATATATATATATATATATATATATATATATATATATAGATCACTTAGATCCAAACTGAACTCTAGAAGCCAACTAAGTCCACCCTTAACAAAATCAAAGTCCTGGTCAAAGTCAACCTTCCTGACCGACTCTACTCGCCGAGTCAACCCGTTGACTCGTCGAGTCCTTATACTCAGAAAATCTCACAATACACCTCAACTCGCCAAATCACCCCGTCACCTCATCGATTTCAACGATCTCCGAGTCCCATCCTGACCAACTCACTGAGTCACCACTCAACTCACCGATCTAATTCTTAACCAGAAAAGGTTGAGGTTCTAAGATCCAACTCGTCGTGTCCAAGAACAGACTCACCGAGTTCACGGTAATCTTCAATAGACTCGCCGAGTTGTTCTTCAACTCGTCGAGTTCCTGCCTATCTTCATACAACTCGTCGAGTCCAAGAACAGACTCGTCGAGTAGCTTCAGGTCTTAATCCATACAGTGGCTTTTCGAGCCATGCAGGGGATCCAAACTATAGATCCACTCTTCTAAGGCCCATCCTTCACGTAAAGTTGCAAACTTTACAGGAAACCAAGGAGCTATAGGCTTAAGACTCTCTAGGGCTAAGGTTTGAGACAAGAATGCTTCATCAACACACCAAGGACTGATACTTTATGGGTTTCTGGGCCAAGACCATCCTAGATCCGAAGTAGCAACCTCAGATCTGGACTTCTAACTCGAAATGGTTCCTTATCATGCCAAAATGGCCCCAAAACCTCAACCAAGAAAGATTTAGAAGCAACAAAGGCAAGGTGATAGATTTTTACCTTCAAACTGATGCTCACAACATAAGGGTTGGATCATCTAGCTCCTTAGTGGTCAAATCCTCCAAATCTTCCTCTTGCAAAAGCCCCAACCTCACTTTCTCCCTTCTCTCACTCAATTTAGGGTTTGGAATCGTGTATAGCAGCTTCTGACCGACAAGAGGGATTGAGGAGAGGACATAAGGTCCTTTAAATAGGGTGCAAACCCTCAGATTGGGGCTTTTCTCGTTCAGACCAGACTCACCGAGTCCACTCGCCGACTCGCTGAGTTGGTTACTTGTATCTCGACACAGAACCAGCTCCAACTCGTCGAGTTCACCTATGGACTCGACAAGTTGACCCCCTTGACTTAGGGTTTTCCTTACCTTTCTTGGTCTTGATTAGTAATTACTTGATGTTGTTACTTGATTAGTAGATGTGTTGTGTTGTTAATAAGGGACTAAAGGAGTAAAAGTTTGGAATGATGTTTGAATAATATTTGAATAATGTGTTTTAGACTTTCAATATTAGTATTTATATTGTATTATGATTATAGTTGTATGTAGAAAATGTTTGCTCGTTCCTAGTATTAAATACATATAAAATACAATTGTAAAGGCATAAACATACATGTATTTTATTTTGGATTTGGTAATTTGGTTTAATATCAACTAGTGGAGAACTCAGGCTTTGCATGGGATAAAATTGTAAAGGCATAAACATAGGTACGAAAAGTGGCAACAAAGAAAAAGTATTGTGGCTAAAATCAATGTAAAAAAAAAGTTACTATAAACATAAGGACTAAAAGTGGCAACAAAAGAAAACTATTGTGTCTAAAATCTAAAGTAAAAAAGTTTACTGTTAAAATCTTGTTCCACTTTTAATATATATATATATATATATGTGTGTGTGTGTGTGTGTGTGTGTGTGTCACAACATGAAAATTTATATCATGTACAGTGAAGCACTTCATTAAAAGTCAAACTCATTGCTGTTATCTTTTAGCACAATTAGGAGTTTATTTGAGCATTCTGAGCCTTGTACAGTTAAGGGATAAGTGTCAGTGTTTATCTGCTGAAGTTATAGCTCAAAGAAATGACCCTAAACACCTTCACAAGTAGTTCACGGCCACCACATGGGAGTTTACGGCCGTAAACTCCATGTGGGTCGTAAACTCCATCTTATATGATGAAAAGGTGGTCATTTGTTCATTCCTCCCTTTCCTTTGGCTGAAATCGTCTCAACTATCATCCCGATTTTCGTCCCCGATCTTCAAATCTTGTAAGTTTATTGTCCTAACTAGTTGATATCTTACATTAACTAGAAATCTTACATGATTTCATCAGTGAAATCATTCCATTTTGTAGCTTCAAGTTTCACCAAGAACACACACAAGTGTTCTTGACCAAAATCAACCATTCAAGCTCCTAGATCGTAAGTACTCTTGTTCTAACTCGTTGTACACTAGGCTTAACATGTTTAGAGCCTAGAAATCATAAGGAAACACATGATCCAAGGAGTTTACGGCGAAGGCATGTTCTTGGGCCGTAAAACCCTTAAAGTGGTGCAAATGGCACCCTAGTCCCCCCCTTTGGCCGTGTACACTAACCTAGAGCACCTCCTTGATGTATTAAGGGCCTTAAACACCAAGTTTTGAGGGTTGAATGAGATATGATGGCTAATGATCCCCTCAAGGCCGTAAACTCCCTTAAGTGGTGCAAAGTTAACCTAATCACCTTACCAAGCCTTGGATCTTAGTCTAGAATTACACCCCATTGAACGAGGGACTTCAATCAATGAATTAGTACTTCATACCATGATTTTACGACTGTAAACTCATGGGGAAGTGGTCCCCAGGCCGTAAACACCTATAAGGGCTATTCTTGGACCTTAAACCCACCTAGCCTCTTGTTTAAGCCTTGGAACACTTAACCAGTTAAGACATAATAACCTTAAGCCTCATTTGGAGACCCATTTGAGAGTTTATGGCCAGGAGTAAACCCCTATGGGCCGTAAACTCTAATAAGAATGGTCTATTGACCATAAAGTCACTTACAATGTCTTGCACTCCTTTGTTGCAACCCAATAGCCTCCTAACACTTTGACCAAAGTGTTTCCTCGCATTAGGATGTTTATACTTGTCTAATTAATGTTTAAATCACTAATTGTATATATAAATATGTCTTTATATGTTATTAGGATCATTATTTGTGTTTAAGTCTTCACTTGACACCAAGCACTTGTCCGACACTTCCATCCGATCCACTCACTGCACGTGAGTTCATACCCTTTAATTAACCTTTTAAATGTTTTTAAATGTTTAAAAATGATTTATCGGGGGAATACAAGTTGAATCATGCTAGTTATTATATCAATCACATGTCATTAATAACTAGCATGAAAATGGATTTACTATATGTTAGCTGTTTTACCAAACAGATTACTTCAAATGACTTTCTCAAACGTTTTTACATGTTAAAACTCTTTATCAAACTAATTTACATACTGTAGATTTCCTTTCAAACTCGGTTACAAATGTGTTTCAAACAAAGGTTTTCCTTATATTTAAAATTGTCTTATCAAACGAAATACTTTCAAATCATTTTATAAACTGACATCAAGTCATCATTTTTAGTTATTAAAGTCTTCAAAGGTGTTACAAACTTCTTTTATACTTTTATATTGTCAAATGCATGCCTAGATATGTATATTTATATAAGTCATGTTTAAAGGACTTAAGATGCCTAGCTCACCTTATTTCCTTTTCCTCGTTGGGATGTGGCCTTAAGGTATCAGTTACCCATCCAAATGTCGTCTAAATATTAGTTATATATCATGTATACATATATAAACATAAAAGTTCCCTCAGTCAGTTCAGTACCTTTGGGTAGCAAAGGCATACTTTCAGTTATATACGTACATTACTAGTAACTATAATAGGTATAGTTAGGAGATATTAATTACCATTCCAATTACAAGGAATCACACAAGAGTTAGTTCATTCATGAGTCTATACTAAAACATTACATATTATATTCATAGATATGCTTACATGAATACATTTACATAGATACGCTTACATGAATACGTTTACATAGATACGCTTACATGAATACAATTACATGAATACGTTTAGATAGATACGCTTACATGAATACGCTTACAAGAATACGTTTACATAGATACGCTTACATGAACATGTTTACATTAATACGTTTAATAGATACTATTACATAGAATCTATTACAAACTTTTCGGGACTTACCATTCCACCCCCAAGGCTGTTAACTACAGTAGGGAAAATGATCATCGACGGGTGTCTACAGTTGTACTTTTCGGCGAGTTTCCACGCCGTGAATATCCTAGTGCAAAATGATACATTTTTAGTTATTATATTATTTTCCTTCCTTTACTTTGTGACACATTCACATGAACGACGAGGTAGGATATATTTGATATAGATAAACTATTTTCCTTATTACCTTTATATTGTGACTCATACACATAAACAACGAGGTAGACTATAACTTTTATAATAATAGTTAAACAGGGGAAAAACCGTCACATTTACGGTGATGCTTACTTACAAAACAGTCGGATCTTGGTAAAAGACTACTTTCAAAACAGTCGGGTCTTGGTAGAATACTACTTTCAAAACAGTCGGGTCTTGGTAGAAGACTACTTTTATACTAGTAGGAAATATGGGATTTTATAGGGTTTTCAAACGTTTACAATTACTTACAAACACTTTCATACTCATACAAACTTTTCTTCAAACATTTACAAGTCTTTACTTTACAGTTTTACAAATCAAATACACATTAATACTTATGAATTCACCAGCTTTATTGTTGATACTCGCTTTCAAAATAACTTGTATTCTCATGTCACAAATAGACAGGTACAACAACTAGGTTTTGTGAAGACGGAGCAGTCAAGACTCGTCTTTTATTTTGAACATTCATTATGTTGTTTTATGATATGAAAGAACTCACATGTATTTAAAATTATACTATTAATGCAATGGATGATGTTGTTGCTTGTTTACTACTTTGCATTGTTGTGATATATTACATGACGTCCTCCGCCCCAGAACGTTCCCGCCGTTCTCGGTTTCAAATGATGGGAATCCTATCGAGAAAGAAGAGGTATAAGCATCGCCTCTCGATCCAATCCGTCTTCCACCCAGTGCCGTAGCTAATCGAGTAGCTCTAGAAGAATGTGTACAAGCTCGTAATGAGATTCTGCTCATGAGCGTAATGGTATAAGCCTACCTGACTGTGAGACCGACTGGTTTGGGGTGTGACAATATATATATATATATATATATATATATATATATATATATATATATGTATATATATATATATGTGTATACATACATATATATATATATATATATATATATATATATATATATATATATATATATATACACATGAATATATATTAGTAATTTGGTGAAATGTTAATATAAATGTATTACATTATGGATTATGATATATATGTTATTTTCATCTTTTTCATTTCAAGAATCAATAGTCCACTATTACCTAACTATAAAAGGTTATAATATTTAAATAATGTGTTTTGACACAAATACCCTTAGTATTCACATATTTGGAATGATTTCAAGGGCAATTTGGTACTTTTGCACTCTAAATCGTTAAGGTGTCATCATACCTCTGGCATCACACCGGCGTTTTAGTTCTTCAACCATTCAGAACATCTCAACTTTTACAGGTGAAAAATTTGCATACAAACACTAAAAACCCCAAATCGTCAAAGGATAATCGTTCTTAAAAACAATTTTCTCTGATAATAGAGACTCATGTACTCCTCGCGACCAGATCATCATAAAGTAAGTTTTTTTTCCATACCCTGTTACACCATCATTCATAGTTACGCTTAATTTTCAAAAAAAAAATTTGAAATCAACTACTACAATGTGTATTTTGTAAAGTAGAATGTCGAATACTAGAAGTTGTTGTTTATTAGATGATCTCCCACTAGAGATTTGAGTCAGATATTTGTAGTATTAGGGGCAGAATCTGTGAAAGACACCGTCTCTGCAAGACTTTGGTAATTCTCAATAAGCATCAACTAATGAATGTATATTTTATGAAATATTTATTTATTTATTTGTTATTTACTTTGTATTTAAGTTTTTGCGTTCAAAGAAGATGTATGAAGCGGGGGGTGATCCTCAAGTGTACAGAATAGCATGCATTGACATGTTTGAAGGAATGGGTCCCAAAAATCTAAAAGTTGATTTATTTATACGCACATGTGCATTGCATAATAACATTGAAGCCATGTTCAGACAATGAATTGTATGTGTAGTTTCAGTAATTATATATAATATATACCATTTATTAATATTTAGTGTCATTGATGTTATATATTGATACTGTTATTTTGTCAACACGATGAGTGCTTTTATTATGACAATTTTGATTTAGGATTGACTTTGGTGAGACAAGCAGTAGATGAAGATCATCTTGAGGTAATTTATTTGCTTGGAATGATCTACATTTCAAGAGGGTCTCATCAATGTGATGAAGGTATGTACATATGGTATATATGTAAATTAAATTATATATATAGTTAATTAGGGCATGTTTTTAGTTTGAGGTTAGTATTTTGGGTTGTATAATATTTACTGTTGTATTGAAAAGGATACATTTGATTAATTGATGGATATTTTAATGTGTAGGTTTACAATTACTTGATGTCTATTTTGGTTGGGCATTTCCAGATGATGGGAAGTACACGGGTGTTGTTGATAGTGCCAAAGAGTTGTTGCAAGTTTTTGATGTTGTTCATAGACTTACAACGAATAACAACAAATTCCAATATGAAGACCCACATCATTCTATTAAAGGTGCATTTGCAATAGGCCATGAAGAGGATGCAGATCAACAAAGATATTGCATGGTTTGTCGTTGGTAGGTTTTGTATATTTCTTAAAAATATAAATGGTTGATAATAGATTGGACATTGAATATTAGTGCTCATATTGTATTGTATATGAAGTTGTATACTACTATAATTTTATTTTGGTTTTATATTTAGATCATTCTATTAAAAGGGCATTTTAGTCATTTTTGTTTGCTATGTTGTTTGAGTAGGATGAAGTAGGTTATTTTTGTGATGGAGTATAGTTAATGGAATTAAAAATAAGTTTGTAATGAATTCGTTATTAAGGAAAATAATCTATATAGATTATATACTTTAACATGCTCGATTTTAAGAGTGTGCAAGAGGTGCAACTGCACAGCCCTGGAAAAAATAGGACCCGAGTTCTAATAAAATTATATGGTTAATTAGGTGCGATCGCACAGGCCACGAAAAAATAGGGTCGGGGTTCTAATAAAATTATATGGTTAACTAGTCATTATATACTATTTTTTTCAAGAAATTATACACAACTTGATTAGCACAGCTGGCTTAACCATGCCCTTTTCTAGCATAAGCTTAAGTTCGAGTCCACTTGTCAGCAATATCTACTTTTATAATTCTTTTTTACATTTTTAGCCATTATTTTATGCCACATATTACCAATTCAAAAACATATCATTCAAACCATATCTTACAAATTCCATAATTCATCCATAGAATAAGAAAATTAAGTAAGCATACAACATCCCAACAAATGTCATCACAAATTAGCTACATATTTTGTTCCACGGAAAAACAAGCAAACGAAATCACATTCCATAGCAGAATTCCCTAGCAAAATACCTACGAATGATACTTACATAGCAAATCAACTATGGAGTTGGTTTCCATCACAAACTCTATTGCATAGTAACCACGATAATTAATTCCATAGCAGCAGTACAACGGAAAGTGATTTCGTAACAAATGTCGTTCGAAAATTGCTACGAATGTTTGTTCCATAGAACTATCGGTAGCATTATACCAACGGATATGGAGTCGGTAGCATTTTCCCGAACAAGTCTCATTCTCGCTACCAGAATTAAAATATGTAGACAATATGGTAGCAACATTGCTATGGAACGACATTCCATAGCACGATACATTGAAGATTAACAACTACGTTCCATATCGACCTTCCCTAGCAAAATCGTGCTTTTCTTGTAGTGTGTGTAATGGGTGGTAGTGGCTTATAGTGTCATGTCAAGACCAATGGAGGACATATGCTTTATAGGTCACGTGCATTTGGAGTTGCTATTTAAATTTCAATGTTCATAATATTAAACAGCATAATTGAAAAGGGCAAAAAAATAAACCTTTTCACAATGGATTAAAAACTTTATATTTATTATGGAAATTTAATCAAACTTAAGGAAACATTTTTTTTTACTTTAGTTAATTTAGAAACAATATAAATACAAAAATTAAATAACTAACAATATAATTTAACTTGTTTTTGGTAATTTGAACCATACATTTATAATGAACATTTCATATCCGATATATCATCGTTTACATGACCAAAAATTTTGCAAATGGAGTTACACATATAATAAGATCATATCAAAAATAGATTAAAAGTAAATAACATTATTTCCAACCCTAAATCGACATCATTGAAGAACCGTGTTTAGGAACTCCTTCTTCCTCTTGATGTTTCTAGCCAGGATTATCATTTAATCTATTAAATATTGATTCTGATCTCTCATGTCTAACTTCACCAAACCCATTACTCTCATTCTTGATTCCAAACCTTCTAGGTCTTCTCGAACGATGGCGATGAAATCTTCATTGAAGGTTGCGTTTGATGAAAGATAATCCATTAATTTTGTTTAGAGAGGTATCTTGTTACTATTGAATGAAGAGAAGACGGTTTACAAAATAAGAGTTGTTATTATTTTATAAATGGGTAAGACGTGTATTCATGTGGGTAGAAAACAAGCGGACGACATTATGTTGAATGATGAAAAGATGGTTTACTAGCGATGTTTCAATATCTTCCCTTTATTCCTATAAAATCCACCACGTACACATATTATCTACCACATCTACATCTTACTTCATTCCAAATGAATGGCTTCTTCATCCAATGCTAACAATTCTTCGGTAAGTAAAGAAGCTTGCTCTCAACAAAAGTATTGATGATGCGTACACATGTATTAATGTAAATGCAATCAAAATAAAGCTTGATACTTCCATCCAGAATCGTGAGAATAAGATAAGACAGATCGAGGCAACTAACTTGATTCACAAAGAAGTTTTATATAAATATCTTCATGACGAGATCAAGGTAGAAAAAAAAGTACAAATCGTTAAGACCTTCATGGCATGATTAAAATGATAAATATGAAATGTAATGAGCTTAGTAAATAGATTAGATCTTAATTTGTATTTGAGTATTTTATCATTTTAATAAATATACTTTTTTATCTACTTACTTTTTTTCTTATATAACTAGTTTTATTAATTTTATATATGTTCTTCTAACATAATATTAGTTACTTTGATATTTTTAAAATCTATTTCAATTTTTTATTTTATGTTGTTAAAATAATTTTATGGCAATCTTGTATAATTTGTTATTATGATTAATATTCCAACCATATTTCGATTAACAATGTAAAAAAAACATGATATTTATAAAGATAAATATAAATCCAAATATAGTTTTAGTTGATTTGTTTTGCAAAAAAACCCTTTTGTATTCCAACATTAATCATTGTATTTATAAGGGCAATTAGGTCATTTTTCATTAATTAATTGGTTCTTGATAAGACACATATTATTGCACTAGTTGTTTACTCAAAAAGGTTTCATTTTTTAATAATGTGCTTTGACAAAACTTCCCTTAGTAATCACATATTTAGAATTACTTCAAGGGCAATTTGGTTTTTTTGCACTCTACATCTTTTGGGCGCCATGATGTTTCTAACATCATCACATCGTTAATGTTCTTTAGGTCATTCTTGATGGGTTTTAAGCAATACATCATACCTATGGTGTACATGCAAACCCTAATAGCTTTGGATCTAGTTTGTCTAATGAACATGCAATTGATTATCCAAATCCATGAACCCTAGATCTAACAAACTATAACTGAAATTAGGGTTTAGATCTTACCTTTGATTGTTATATAGCAATAACAATCAATCTTTGGCTTCAGAAAACTTAGTGCCTCAAGTGTTGAACCTCTAATGGAGTCACAAACACCACTAAGCAACTTGGATGAAGAGAGAAGAGAGAGGAGCACCCAAAATCATCCAGAAACCCGAAGAGAATCATTAACCACGTTTTTGGGGGCTTAGGGGCTCCTTAAATAGGTAGGCAATTAGGGTTATATGACAAGGAAACCTTAATTTGACCGCTTAAGCCCTAAGCAGCCCATGGACTCCTTCTTTAGAAGCCTTGGACGATTTCTAATGGGTTTCCCCATAGAATTCGTCCACTCCACCTTCTATGGAGTCCATAAGCCCATCTATGTAATTATCTTATAATTATACAATAAGTCCCTTAAGTTTAATTAATCTCTTTTAGCCACAAAATTAATTCTTAATTAATTCTTGACTAATATTAATTAAACATTATTATTTCTCCTTTAATATATTATTCTTATAATATATTAATAAATCATAATTAAACCGTTCTCTCCTTAATTCATCCTACATATTGCTATGGTGAAGGAAATCCAAAAGGACCATGCTCATAATCAGGTCAAGTACATACCAAAATAGTTATGGACTTAGACACTAATCCAACAGTCTCATACTTGGATAAGTCTAATAACTATTTTGCATAACTTCAGAACCTGATCAGAAATCGTAGCTTTCAAAAGTCGTTGTCAACTCTGATCTTATTAGATACGCGTGCCCATTAGATAAGGGTTGATATATTCCTCCGTTCTCAAGATATCGTATAGACACGATACATGAATTTTGATCATTCTCTCTATACTGTTTTTCGACTTCTGATTTGTGACGACTGACAACAGACTACATTTGAACACATCAACTTAGTTCGGGCTTGTCCAAGCGCTTAGATGTCATCACTAAATCATCAAGGGGCCAACATATGTTTCTTTTATCCCACTTTGGGTAAAAGGAATGGATAAACTTCAACTCAAATGCTCGCTTGTACTCACTCATTGAATCACACACAACAATAAGTTTTATAACACCAAGTTACTGGTGCGTTTACTTATCATCAATGTGTAACCGACCAGCAAATAACAACTCACACGTCTCGGTTTCAAGAATATACAATATTATCGACTCACGATCACTCTTGATAAAATTCATGAAGTGATTCTTGTGAGCGTGGTTTTAATCCAATACTCTAATCTTATTAAAGCACTCATGAACTCTGCAGCAAACTTGTGTTATATCTAAACTTTTAGAAAATCTACAAAGTCTTCATGACAGTCTTGCTTCATACATACTTCCAACGTATGACCAACTGTGGAGGTCCGAATAACCCAGTTATCCTGGAAGTCAAAATGTTGAAATATAATAACTCTTTGATCGATTAGATCTTTGCTACAGGTAGATAATGAAAGTAAAACAATGAAACAATACTCAAGAATGGATTTGAATGTGTTGAATGATTAGAACGTTCAATCCTCAGCAGAGCTCGATAAAGAACTTCCGTTGTAGAGGATTCTAGGGTTACAAAAGAGATCTTCTTGATTACACGTAAAAACCAACGATCTATCAGTCATGAAAAAGATGCATGCAAGCCTCTATTAATACATAAACCCTAGTAAAATAAGATACGGATGGACAGGCCCATGCCGAATACAAGATGGGCTAGGAAGCGAGCCCAAGATGCAACATCAAGTACCCAACAATCTCCCCCTTTGCGTCAATTGGGGCGAGACCTCACTCCAGCTTGCTTACCCCCGCAGCACTGGCTTTCTTTACGGTCTTAAACAGGCAGGGGATGATAGCAAGAAGTGTTTGTCGGAAGTGAATGTACCAATTTATCATATCATTGAAGTACTTTTTATCACTATCCGAGTTCTGCTTGCACCGATTGATGATTCCCAGAACATGCTCCAGACAGGTAGTGGTGTAAAGATGTTTGTCAGCCAAAACAAATAGGCATTTCTGACCTTCTGCCCTGGTGAACATGACTGAGTTCTGTTTCGGATCAATCTTACCCATCTTCATCCGGTTTATATCGCTTGCAGAACCGACTGGAGTGATGATGGGCTTCTTCCTCAGAACATTAGCAACCTCTTGATCAAGCTTAGCCACCTCCAAAATATAGCAAACTAATATTCTCTTGAAATGGTCTATGATCGGACCATATTATGCTTCAGTGACAAGAAGAATGTTGTGCAAGACAATCCAATCATGAGGGTTTAGGTTGGGAAGATCAGCCAGAGAGATGGAATGCTCGGATTTGTCAGATCCCCTCAAGACCTTGAATCTAACATTAACGAAATTGCCTTCACAAACAGGTTTGAGAACCCGAACGTTGGTTATCTTCTGTGCGCTCCATGTCTGGTACTGAGGTTGAGCGGTCCTCAGATAATAGTCTATAAGCTCCCTATCCACCTTCGGGTGAGGATGGGGAACTTCACCTATATGAGAGAATGCATGGAAGATAAAGGCTTTTCGGGTCAGGGGCATGTTGAACTGGGAATCGACCGAATTGACACGATCTAAGGAGATGACCGGTTCTAACCAAAGAGTGCAAGGGGACTCAATGGCTTCTTTGATAAGCACTTCGAGAGTCCAAGGAGGAAATAAAGTTTTCCTGCTTTCAAGGAGATCATGAGCCTCCTTTATCTTCCTCTCCTTGGCCTCGGCTTCCCTGATGATGCGAGCGTTTTCATCCAGCTCTCTCTCTCTGGTCTGTTTCCTGACTAAGCTGACAATCGGTTCTTGATCCTCACTTTCATCACTGTCGTCAACAATTTGTTTGGCTTTGGTTTGAGCACTCAAACCTGATGAAGGAACAGGTGTTGGTTTGGGTGCTTTCGGAGGGACAAGTGATGAAAACGGAAGTGATTGAGCTTTGGAACTTGGAGGGGGTTTCGATTGAGCTGTGGGCTTCTTTTCTCCCCCTTGTTTCGGATGGTCCTCTTGCTCAGGAATGCCTTTAATATGGCTAAGCAGGGCAAGAGTAGGAGCGAGCTTCTCTGCAAGAGAACGCCTCACTGAATAGTTAAGAATCGGATCATGGGCTTCGATAATATTAGACAAAGCTCCGTGGACATCTGAAACACAACTCCTGACCACAACTTTCTCAGACCAAAGAGAATCGATCTCCTTCTCGGCTTGGGAGAGCTGATGAGTTGCCAGAGTAGGCTCGGAAGACTTTCGAGCAAGCTCTTCCTTTGTGGTGGATTCGGCGGCAAGAGAGGGTTGAAAGGAAAGAAGACGATCCGCAACCGAAGACTGAAAATATTGATTGTCTTCTTTGAGTTTCTGGCGGAAGCTGGAAAATTGGTCTTTTCGGTTTCGAAGGAGTGGACCAGCTTCTCCACAACGGTGCGAATCTTCTTAGTGTTTGTTTCTGATGCCGCCTGCAAAGACTCCAGCCAGATCTAGGCGTCTTGAAATAGTTTTTCAACTTTTTCGGTCGCTACAGCACTAGCCTTCGTGGATTTATCAATAGCAGCAGTAGCTGAGCTGATGGAGGCTTCGTGTGCTTTGGAGAGAGATTCCACCATCCCCTAAATGGCAGCCTCCGAGAAGTGAGATGTTGAGGAAGAGGAAGAAGCCACAAGATTGTCAATCTTCTCGTGGAGTTCCTTGATGTGCTTTTTAGTAACTGGAGCATCATCATCATCATCACTTTGAAGTTGGTAGGGGCTGTAGTAGATGGAATCAAAAACCGTATCCTCCCCTCCCAAAAAGGTTTCGGTTTCAGCAGATGGAGTGGGAGATAAGGGTGTGGTGGGTGGTTCGGTAGTGGTGGTGGGTTCAGGAATGGAAGTGGGTTCAGGTTGTGAAGTTGGAACCCCCGTATCAGATATGTTGGTTGGAACCTCACTGGTGGTAGTTGTGGTGGCTTCTGTGAAAAGTGGTGGGGGAATGGAAGTTGTTGTGGTTGGAAGAGAAGTAGAGGTAGTTATGGGGGGAATAGAAATAGGGTTAGATATGGAGGGAATGGAAATGGAGAAGGTTATGATGGGAATGGAAGAGGTTATGGTGGGAATGGAAGAGGTGGTTATAAGAGAAGGGGAAGGAGGTTTTGATGAAACATGTACCTCATGAGCAGGCGAGTGAGGAGGAGTTTCGCCTCTAGCCGACTCATCTGAGTCAGAATGGTTATCTTCTGAATCGCTGGAGGAAGAAGAGAGAATAAGTTTCCTCTTCGGCTGTACTTGCTTCTTCTTCACTGGTGGGGAAATATATGTCTTTGAGGGTTTTCGCTTCTTAGGAGAAGGACCCTTTGCCCCCTTTGCTGCTTTCTTGATCTTCCCTTTCTCGGGTTTCTTCCCTCTAGCAGCAGGTTTATCTGCATCATTAATGGACTGAACCATTTCTGCAGAAAGTTCCCTTGGACCCGAAGGACGAAATTCCTTGTAGGCCTTCATGATTACGCTCTCCTTGGACACCCCAGCGGACATAGAATCTAGAATGGATCCGGAAAAAGAAAACTTAGTCGGATCGGTAACAATGATCTTGGTGGTGTGGAAGACACTGATGGTGGAGAGAAGGGAACCTGCAACAGTTGGAACATGAAGTTTATCCATGGCCCACTTGGTGATGAGCGTCCAAAATCTGGCATAGGACACCTCAGTGTGGCGAGAGGAGGAGGCTAGGCTCTGAATGAGTTGTTGCCAGAGAAGCGAGCCATAGTCGAGGTTGAGGCCGTGATATAGACCATAGAGAATGGTCATGAACAACTTGCTGGCCCCATCAGAACCAGAACTGCGCTCAGAGAGCCCTTTGAACAGAATGGTGAAGAAACCATTCCATGGAGGAGGGAGACACGACTTCTTGAACTTAGTGAACGTCGTGAGAATCTCCGTGTAGCCCATGTTGTAGAACATCGAAAATAATTGTCCTACGGTGATGGAATCGGGATTAACCCTAGATTTATCGGCTTCAAAACCTAGGAGCCAACAGAATCGTTGCTTGGAGATGGAGGTCTTGTGAGAAAGAAGATCAAAGTAGATTCGATCCACTGATCTATCATAATGGGCAGTAGAGAAGACCTGGGAAAGGCATTCCATGGGCACAACCTCGACCTTGGAATGAGCGAGCACCAATGGAGAGTATTTGAGACACTCCACCATGGGATACATATAATTCTCGTAAGCTTTAGGGTTTAAATCGATCACCAGGCTTTGTTGAGCGCGGATGGGAAGAATGTTGGTGCGGGAAGAGGTTTCCTGAACAGATGAAGAATCCGCCATTGTTGAATGTAGAAGATGATGAACAGTAGAGTAGAAATCGCCTGATTTTGCTCGTTTGAGTTTTGATTGTAGTAAGTTTGGAATGAAGCAGATGTGTTCCTTTTATATTGTGGGTAGAGGAGAGAGAAAGATCATCCCCCAAATCTTCTTGATGCACGAAACGGTTTCGGATTTGACAGAAGCGCGACGGTTGGCACCCCCAATGATTACGCATGAGAGAGAAGAACTGTTCCGTTTTGCACGTGTGCCCGTCACCTCACTATTGAGGCCGTTACTCTATCGGCTGAGTCAGCATCTTATCTGTTAAATAGCTGTCATCCAAACATAAGATTATAATGGAACCGAACGAGATTTTTGGAAAATCAAAGATTTTCGTGCATAGAGTGTGAAAGATAAGGAAATAAAGCGAGATGTATGTGGGAATTTGTGATGTCAATATAGACACAAAATAGTTGATCCCCGGCACGAATCACTTTCTTCAAGGTCAAGAGAGACCTTAAAGTGTTTGTATGGATTCCCGTTGAATTACGATCAATCACTTTCTAAGAAGTGTTGAAAGACATCTTTTTATAAGGCTTAAAAGGGTGGCTTTTGCTTCAGTTTAGAATTCCGGACCTTGACATAAGACCGAGACTAAATGAAGTACCTGTGAGACCGATGTGGTCTGTTGAACAAGTAGGCTGGATTATATATATAGTGACTTATTGAAGATGTGTGATGGTGAAATCTCAAAAAAAATAATAAACTGGATTCTAAGGGAAGAAATGTTATGGTTAATAACAATTTCATAAGAATCGCACAACCAAAAAGAGATTTCATGTTGACCGTCAATTCATGTTAGGTATTGAATTTTGGGTTTTACTAAGCACGTAGTGACACGAGGCTTAGATCATAAACACAGAGATTGTGTAACCGTAAACCTCAGTGGTTAATTCTGAGAGTCTCAAGGGTTACGATATGAGACCGAAATATGATGGAGAATTATATTAAGGTGGTGAAGAGAAACTATAGTACCTCTGCTGAAAATAGTGACCAAGCAGTGAACTCTTAACCTATATGAGAAAAGAGTAAGGTAGCTCAGGATTAGAATAAATGAAGCAGCCTTATTGGGAAGATAAGGTTTGTATATGCCTAGTCATTAAGGCTTTTATTCAAAATCAGTTGAGGCTTTGGACAACATGCAGCAGCATGCTTCTAGGGATGCTTAACTATTAAAAAATGTGAGAACCAAACTTGGCCCATCGATATTCAAACAAGAAGGGAAAAAAATATTTTTGGAGATTTTAAGTTTTTGAAAAGAGAAAAACCAAACAGAACAAATAAAAAAAAAATTTGAACCGAACCCGAAATGGACCGAACGCTCAGTTCATTTCGGTTCCTAAAAAACATATTTTTGGATTTTTGGAAAATAACTTTACAAAAGTTTACAACCATGGACAACACCTTTTTGAGATTGAGCGAAAATATGTGCAATGGGACTGAACCCGACATAGACCGAACGTTCGGTTCATTTCGGTTCCCATGTGAACCGAACCCGAAATAGACCGAGCGTTCGGTTCATTTCGCTTCGAACTTTTAACTTTGGGATGGTGTTTTTGGTACCGATTCTAATTCCATCATTCCTAGACCATGAAGGATTTTATTGAAACTTGCTTCAGGTAGGGCTTTGGTGAAGATATCGGCCAGTTGATCAGTGGTTCGAACAAAGTGAATTTCGACATTTCCATCCTCCACATGATCCTTAATGAAGTGATACCTCAGTGCTATATGCTTGGTCTTAGAGTGTTGCACTGGATTATGCCAGATCCTAATTGCACTTTCTGAATCGCAATATAGTGGGATCTTTTTCATGCTGAGTCCATAATCTCTGAGTTGGCTTTGGATCCATATGACTTGAGATGTGCAAGAGGCGGCTGCGATGTACTCTGCTTCAGCTATAGAAAGGGAAATGCAGGTTTGCTTCTTTGACTGCCAGCTAACCAACTTCCCATCAAGGAATTGGCAACCCCCTTTGGTGCTTTTCCTGTCTAAACCACATCCTCCAAGGTCTGCATCAGAGAAGGCTTGAACAAAGAAGCCTGAGTTGGATAGATACCATAGACCGAGAGAGGTAGTTCGCTTCAGATACCTGAGTATATTTTTCACTACAAGCATATGTGGTTCTCGTGGGTTCGCCTGAAACCTAGCACAATAACATACGGAAAACATGATATCAAGCCTGCTAGCAGTAAGATACATTAAGGACCCAATCATCTGGCGGTACAGCGTAATGTCAACTGCCGGTTTCTCCAGCGAAGGTGTGAGTTTGGTGCCGAATGCCATTGGAATTTTGACCTTTGAGTCTCCTATCATACCAAATTTGGCAAGAAGAGTTTTGGTGTATGCTTCCTGGTTGATAAAGATGCCTTCGGATCCCTGTCTAATATTTAAACCAAGGAAAAAATTAATCGGACCCATGGAGCTCATTTCAAATTTAGTCTCCATCAGCTTTCTGAATTCAGCTGTTAAGCTGGGATTCGTTGAGCCAAAGATGATATCATTGACGTAAATTTGTACAATCATAAGGTGGTTACCTTCCTTCTTACGAAAGAAGGTTGGGTCAACTGAACCTTGTTTGAATTTGGACATCTTTAAGAACTTTGTTAGCGTTTCATACCAGTCCCTAGGTGCTTGTTTCAGACCGTAAACCGCCTTGTCCAGAATATAGCAGTGATTGGGGAACTTCTCATTGACAAAACCAGGAGGTTGCTCCACGTAGACTGTTTCTTCGAGTTCTCCATTCAGAAAAGCGCATTTAACGTCCATTTGGTAGACCTCAAAGTTTTTGTGTGCTGCATAGGCAAGAAATATTCGAACAGATTCCAGCCTTGCAACTGGAGCGAAAGTCTCTTCATAGTCAATTCCTTCCTCCTGACAGTATCCTTTCACTACCAGACGTGCTTTGTTTCATATCACATTCCCTTCTTTGTCCATTTTGTTCCTGAATACCCATTTGAGACCAACAACTGATGCATTTTGAGGAGTTGGAATGAGGCGCCAAACTTTGTTCCTTTCGAATTCATTCAGTTCGTCTTGCATAGCTTGAACCCAATCAGAGTGATCAAGAGCAGTGTTAACTGTCTTTGGTTCAACTTTTGAAACGAAGGAATTAAACATACAGAAGTCTACTTTTGAAAATAAGGAAGTTTATTTTGCCTTAAGTTGTGATCAGGTCAGAACCTTTTCAGAAACATTACCCACAACTTGGGAGACAGGATGATTTCTGGTCCATTTGATGAGAGGAGGGTAATTTGGATCATAGGATGGATCCAATTCAGCGTTTACAATCTCTTCTGGTTTGGATTGACTTTCATCGTCATAAAGCATATTGGCATTCTCCCCCTCAAATGATGAGCTTTCTGGTGCAGTGGGACTTTCGGGTGTAGTGAAGAGTTCGGGTGCTACTGTGCCTTCAGATGTTGTGGAGTGTTCGGGTGCTACAGTACCTTCGGGTGTTGTGGAGCGTTCGGGTGCTACAGTACCTTCGAGTGCTGTGGAGCACACGGGTGATACAATACCTTCAGGTGCAGTGGAGCGTTTGGGTGCTACAGTACCTTCGGGTGCTACTGTATCAGAGTGCTCCCCCTCAACTGGTGCATTGTGCTGAGAAGATTCGTTGGAACTTGATACTCCTTCATTCATTCGCCTTATAGCATCTTCTACTAGTTGCTTCAGATGATCTACCTTGTTGTCTGCTGCGTTGGCTTCCGAGTGAATGGCCTTCTCTGGTTCATCAAATAACTCGACAAACTTCTCAAAGAGATTTGCAATTGATACTGTGACTTGATCTGTTTGAGGAAAGATTTCACCAGTTGTGTCTACGTTGGCCTTTAGCTTTTTGACATACCTATCACCAAAAGTCACGTAATAAGTTTCTTCTATTTACTCGAACGTTTGTTTAATACCCTGTACGCTTTAGAAGTGAGAGAATAGCCCAGAAAAATCCCTTCATCGGCTTTGACATCAAACTTGTTGCGATGTTCTTTAGAATTGAATATGAAGCACCGGGAACCGAACACATGGAAGAATTTAACATTCGGCTTCCTATTGTTGACGATCTCATAAGGAGTGAGCGTGAATCGCTTATTGAGATATGACCTGTTTTGTGTAAAACACGCTGCAGAGATAGCATCAGCCCAAAAATATAAAGGTAAAGAAGCAAAACTTAGCATGGTTCGAGCTGCTTCACACAAAGATCGATTTCGTCTCTCGACAATACCGTTTTGTTGAGGTGTGTAGGGAGCCGAGAAGTTATGACTGGTTCCTCTTTCTGCGAAGAATTCTTCGAATTCTTTATTTTTGAACTCCAGCCCATTGTCGCTCCTGATGTTGCGAACGACTTTCTTCAGCTGTACTTCAACTTGCTTGATGAACATCTTTAGCTTGTAAGTCGATTCAGATTTAAGCTTCAGAAAGAACACCCATGTGAAACGCGAAAAGTCATCAACAATAACAAGAATGTACTTGCTACCGACGATGCTTTCGATAGATGATGGACCACACAAATCAATATGAAGTAACTCTAGTGGTTCAACAACTTTAGTGTTTATGATTGATGGATGACTTTGACGACTCTGCTTCCCCATTTCACATGCCGCACACAAATGTTCTCTATCGTACTTGAGCAATGGAAGACCACGAACATGACCTCCGGTGACAAGTTTGTTGATATCCTTAAAGTTGAGATGAGAAAGCCTTCGGTGCCACAGCCAACTTTCGTCAGATTGTGCTTTTGATAACAAGCAGATTGTTGGATTCCCTTTGATGGGTTTGAGGTTTAGGGGAAACATTTCACCTTTGCACTCTGATTTGAGAATAACTCTGTTCGTTTGCTTCTCAATTATTTCCGAACCCTCATCATCGAATGAGACCTTGAGACCGGTACCTCCAACAAGCTGAGATACACTGATGAGATTATGTTGTAGTCCTTCTACGTATGCAACCTTCCTAATCGTGAAATCACCGTTTGTAATCATTCCATAGCCTTTTATGGTTCCAAAGGAGTTGTTCCCGAACTTGACATTTCCACCGTTTGAAAGAGACCTAAATTCCCTTAGCTCTTCCTTCCTTCCTGTCATGTGACGTGAGCATCCACTGTCGATATACCATTCTTCGTCAAACTGCTCGTCACTGATAACCTGCACAAATTAAGCAGATTTAGGAACCCAAAGTTTCTTGGGTCCTCGTGAGCCTTTTACAGGAACAGGAGTAGTAAGAGAGATGTCAACAAGATATGTTCTTTTTATTAGCGTTGTTTCATCTTTCTTTTTTATGGTGAAAACTTTAATTTTATAGGGATTTATTGCTTTTGGTTTGGACTCTGATTTAACTGACGAAACCTTTGATTTCCCATTCAGATCAGTTGAAGATTTAGATTTTTGAGAATGAACCGAATAGAATTTAGAATGAGGTTGAGAGGAAGAATAATTGAAAGAATTAGAAGAGTTAGAATGAGAGAATTTAGACTGAGATGATTTCTTGACTTGATATTCTAGGTGACCCTTTCGGTTTTGATCATCAGAGGGACCGAACCTAGAATTTTGGTCTCTTTTGCTCTCTGAACCGAACCTTTGCTTTCGGTTGATGTTATTTTCTGAACCGAACCTCTGCTTTCAGTTGACACTGTTCTCTGAACCGAACTTCTGCTTTCGGTTGATGTTGTTTTCTGAACCGAACCTCTGCTTTTGATTGACACTGTTCTCTGAACCGAACTTCTGCTTTCGGTTGATGTTGTTTTCTGAACTGAACCTCTGCTTTCGGTTGACACTGTTCTCTGAACCGAACTTCTGCTTTCAGTTGTTATTTATCTCTTGTGGTTTAATAGTATTTTTCTCTGACTTTAAATTTCTGTCACGATATGAGAAATAGACATTTTGAGACTGCCAAAACTGTTTTCTTTCAGAAAGATTCTTCTTGTATCTCTGATTCCTTTGTTGTTTTTGGTTTCTCATCTGCTTTGGCTGATGATGAATGTTCGCTTTTTGTTTTAGTTTTCTGTCAACAGGTCCACTTTGAACTAATGAAGATTCACTTGAATCCGCTTTTTCTTTAGGGACATCTTTTGTACCACTAGTACTTGGTACGTCAAAGTTATCAGGCTTGTTCAGTGGCTCCGGAATATATCTTCCTTTTGTTTTCCAAGATGTTCGCTCTGATAGACCAACTGTTTCATCAACATTGTCGATAGGGGCGGACCAGAAGAACTCATCACAACCATCAGCATTATCTTCGTTTACAATGGCTGTGAGTTCGGCTGTCTGATGTTCGGTTACACCTGTGACCTTATACACCTGATTTGGTGTTGTCCTTACCTTTTGGTATACAACAGCCTTTTCTTCAAGAATCGAGGACTTTTGTTGGGACAACCGAGCAAACTCCACAGAATTTTCTGAGATAAGATTTTTGTGGTTTTCGGGTTCGCTCTTGACAAACTCAGAACAGTCCACTTCATCCTCTACAGAAATTTCACTCATATCATCATCCTCATTAAGCTCAGATGCATTTTCAACATTAATTTTATTTTTTGAGCTCAAATTGGCATTCAATGAATCAAACTTTTGTATGGTTTCGGTCCTTAGATTCAGTTTGTCATTTTCATCCAAAAGGTTTTTCAGCATGTCCTTATGGTCTTTGGACTTTATGAAAGATTTGATTTTGTCTAGGCCATACATATATGTCAGATTAACATCCTCAGACGAGACCACACTTTCACAATTGTATGCTTCAGCGTCGATTTCATCCTCCTTAAACTCAAGGAAGGGCAAAATCATACGATGAATTTTCTGCCCTATTTCACAGTTTAAATGAAGTTGAGTGATATTATTGTAAAGACGCTTAGCAATCAAACAAAAAACATTCTGCTGTTTTAAAAGTTTTAAATTGTCTCTTTGCAAATAAATGTTTTCATCCTTGGTTTTGATTATCTCCGACTCCTTCAGTTCGATCCACATCCTCCGTTCCTCACTCTTCGAAGACACCCTGCTTATTTGGTCAGTTAGGTTAGAATTGGTGACTCGAGTTCGAGTTAAACTGCTGTCTAGATGAGAGATTCTTGAATTAACATTTTTTAATTCTTTTTCATATGAGCATTGTGGGACTTTGAATGAAACAAAAACGGATTGTACCTTCTTGATCAGTTCATCAAGCTCGTTGAATTGCATGCTGAGCGGTTTTGCTGTAAAGCACATGTCCTGTTGCTCCTTCGTGTCTTCATTTCCACCATCTGTGTTGTATCCCCTCATCTGAGATACATCAGACACCATCAAGCATTTTCCACCACTATCCTCATCTTTCGCCACATAAGCCTTTCCATGAGAAGGCTTCCTTACTTCATCATCTTCGGAGTCGGATGACCAGACCTCCACTCCTCCGAACTCATCATTCGCTACCGAACCCTGCACAATTAAAGCATTCATAGAAGGGTTAGCAGTAGATTTCTTCTTCCTGATCTCATCTAGCTTTTTCAGCAACAAAGCTTCTTCATCTTTCTCCTCATCCTTTTCTGCCATTTTCTTGAGGACACAATCTTTTGCATAGTGGTTCTTTCCTCCACAGTAATAGCAGCTCACTCCCGAATCTCCTTCAGCTTTCGGTTCCTTCTTTGATTCTTCTACCTTCGGTTCGTCTTTGACCTTTTCAGAACTATAACTTCCCTGCCAATTTCGGTTCTTATTGGTGGGAAATCTTTTCTTGATGAACCTCTTGGGGTTTGATACCATCATAGCATAGTCTTCAGAAGTAAGGTGATAGTCCTCCATGTTGAGGTCTTCATCTTCCATAACCGCTTTACTTTTGGATAGGAGGGCCAATGAACCCAGGCTTGAAACTACATTTTTCTCCTGTAGTATGATCTTTTCTTGAGATTTCAGAATGCCTACCAGTTTCGCCAGAGAATAAGATTTGAATTGCTCATGCGCTTTAACTGTGGACACTACAGCTCTCCACTCAGATCTGAGGCCGTTTAAAAACGTAACCTTCTGCTCAATTAGCTTCCTTTCAATGTCATGTTTAATCATCTTGCTAAGAAGATGATTGAAGCGATCGAACGTTTGAGTCACAGTTTCTTCGGCTCCCTGCTTGAATTCACCAAACTCGGAAAAGAGTAAGGTTTGAATGGAGTGTTCAAGATCTTCGTCCGTAGAATACAATTCTCGAAGCCTGTCCCATACTTCTTTGGCAGTAGTACATGAGCTCACCAGCCTGAAAGTGTCAGATTGAAGAGCGAATCTGATTAATCTCAATGGTTTAATATTGCACTGAAATTTATCTTTTTCATCTTGGGCAATATCTTTAACATCTTTCAAAAGATCATTATACTCCTTTTGAGTTTTAATAATCCTTGAAGTTGCAGAATGAGCGAAGGGTCCCGATACGATTGCTTCCCAGATGAGGTATCCATTGTCCTCAGATCCTATAACATAATCTTCAAAGTGATGTGCCCAGACTTCATAATCCTGGGTGTAAAGGATGGGAATCTTCGTTGTTGATCCAATGTTGTTCGAAATATTAATGGGATTGGATTGCGACTCGTCCATGCTTGATCGAATAACCTGTTCGAAAGATCAGACTTGTAATATATAATATTAGGGCAAAACGAATAAGTAATGAGATACGTCAATTATGGAGTGACGGCTCAATAAATATTAGTTAATGCGGAATAAAACCTAATAGCTTCTTTCACAGAAGAGATGTGTATGAATTACACAGCCTCCCGCTCTGATACCAATTGTTGAGATATAATAACTCTTTGATTGATTAGATCTTTGCTACAGGTAGATAATGAAAGTAAAACAATGAAACAATACTCAAGAATGGATTTGAATGTGTTGAATGATTAGAGCGTTCAATCCTCAGCAGAGCTCGATAAAGAACTTCCGTTGTAGAGGATTCTAGGGTTACAAAAGAGATCTTCTTGATTACACGTAAAAACCAACGATCTATCAGTCATGAAAAAGATGCATGCAAGCATCTATTAATACACAAACCCTAGTAAAATAAGATACGGATGGACAGGCCCATGCCGTATACAAGATGGGCTAGGAAGCGAGCCCAAGACGTAACATCAAGTACCCAACACAAAACATCCAAACTGAAACACAATAATAATACTTAATCTCATATGGCCTCAAAACTTTTGAGTATAAATAAAACACTTATTATTTAATCACCATATTGAGTACTCATTATTCATTGTTTGCTGTTTCAGAAAATCAACTTATTACTTTAATTACAACAATAGTTGTCTCATGCTCCGAGCATGCACACTATGTTTACCTATGGTCCATACTTTGTGAAATAGATCAATTGAAAACTTTTACAATGATGCACATTTCACAATTCCTCATCCTTGTCATTAGTGTAAGAATAAAAATTTCTTACCACTATTCGAATGTGTTACATTCTAACATTTTATGAAACTATCCTTTCGTAAGGTTATAGCACAAAAGTCACCATGACTTGGCCAACGAAATTACTAAGCACTCTATCCGAAATTGTTACAAAAAAATTCTATAGACGTGATGTCTCTCACTCAATGTACATTCCTTTGAACATCCTTTTTGCATAAAATTTTCTAATCTAGACATAAATTCTTAATTTCCAACTCCCAATATGGAAATATTTCCATATTTGCCATATGACAACTCATTCTTAATAGAATCGTATCTATTCATAATAATGTCGATATGGTCCATCCAACACTATACTTCCAACTACTCACAAGCAACAAATCCTTGGCTAACCTTAGATAGTCCTTTGATAGTTGTTTAATTATTTTAGTCAAAACACATTCTAGTCCCTTTTCCCTCTTAATGCGCTAAGCATTTGGAAAAAATTTAGAACAATCAAACATTATAGCATATGCAATCGATCCTATACCCGAAGCGTATGGGACACGATTCATAATGTCTTACATAAAGACGTGATACTTTACTAGTCTTTGCTATAATATTTCTAATCGTCATGTTCTCACAATTTTGATTATGAAAAGGAATGCCGTAAGCATAACCAAATTTTGAGAATGCAATTATCCTTTCCTTATATAGAATTTTTTCATGTTGAACCATTCCAACACAACATTCATATATATTTGAGTAAATTTGATTAAAATTCCACAATATAAGCCTTTAGATTTGAAATGAAGTATAATATTCTCTCCCTTAATTATAGCAGAACAACTTTTCAACCCTTGCGACTTTGCAAAGTATAACTCTTGTTTTCTATAATTAATATTCCTAACTTGCAATACTTATCATCATAATCATGCTCCAACTAACATGACGATTATTTCCTTATTGGCATAACACTTATGCTCCCACTAGTTTTGACATGTATTCAGAAAACAGGTGAACTTCCAGAAAACAATGCTTATTGAATTCCTTAAGTTCATATTTCTAATACCAGATGCTTTGATAATCCTTTATCTAAGCTTCTTAAACTCATACACCTTTTCTTAGATAGCTTATGTGTATCTAAACAATTTTAGAACTTATGTAACAAAGTCCCAAATGTTCAGACTAATGGCCAAATCTCATAATTCGAACTATGAAGAGGGATGTTGTAATCATAATCGAATTTGAGATTACAATTTACACAACTGTTATCTCCTTAAAATCTCTCTTAGTGAAAGCATTTCCTCACAATCATTTTCATGAAGGAGGGGAACCTTATGACACTTCGATTTTATGATGTATGCGTTCCTATCCATGTAAATTTGTCATAACAACAATCATAAGACAATGTTTGTGACAAATCCAACTCATATGGATTGAACTTGTTAAATCTCAATTTCCTGCCTCATGGCAGCACGAGGGCCCACCATTGCTTCCAGGTTGTTAAGCAGCTCACCCTTACCTATCAATGTACTTTCCATTGATCAAGGTGCTTGTCTTTATGCATTTAAATGAGAACTCATAGAAATAACATACCCAGTTAACTCAGCTGGAATGGCACAAAAATAAGAATATGACAGGTTATAAACCTCAAGTCACGTGCTAGTGATGATCAACTAGGTTTATTCTTAATTTGTTCTTGAAACGTTTCAAGACCATTAAGCTCCCACTGACTCCTTGACATATAAGATTTTATTTGTCAAGTAACTTTTCTTGACAAAACAAATATTCAAGAGTTAGTGCGAAATTGTCACACCCCCAAACCAAGGATAGCAGAAACGTCCGGGGGTGGAGGACTTCATGTATAGTATCATAACCATAATGGAACTAGTAATTCAAGGAAACACAACCAACATATATATAATTGAAAGAGTTACATCATTGTATGAGTTACATGTTTCCAAATCAATTACAATATGTTGACAAAATATGAAATGTTGACGCCTTAACATCCCATCCACAAAATGCACTTCGTTACCTGTTTAGTGATTTCCTGAGAATACAAGTCGTTTGAAAAAGTGTCAACACAAAGGTTGGTGAGTTCATAAGCTTTTGTTTTAAACTTGATAAATGCCTTTCTCTTGTAAATGTCATGTTTGTTCCAAAAAAATCCGATATTTTTCTTAAAATGTGTAATGTAGTCTTATATCCGAAGACCAAAATGTATAAGTAACCTTTCTTACTTATAGAGAATAATGTAAGTTTAAATCGACATAAACGCGTTTGAATTTAATGAAATTCCCGTAAATTCTTATGTTTGTTAATACTTTCTGTGAATTATTATAACCATGCTATGACCTAGTTGGCCTGAAACAACGTTCTTCAGGCGATGGAAATGTTATGACATTTGTCACCCCAGACCTGTCGGTCTAACTGTTGCATGCAGTTAAGGTGTGGGTTTGTCAATCCCAATATAGATCTATATACAACTATCACGCTCTCCCTCCAGGAGACTCTGGTTACAATACAGGACTTATTGGTAAATGTGAAGCGAATGTCTCACAAAGTCATTAACGAATTTACGTGTAATGTGATGAAAATCCCTTTTTTGTATAAATGTACCCTTTTTGTATGAGTGTGTTATGTAATGTATCATAAACTATACCTATTATAGTTTATCGAAACAAGGGTAGTAGTGGTAATGTACGTAAACTATATTTAACATAGTTTATTCAAATGTTCGCATGAAATGGATGTACTTTGATTATAGCCATTTGTTATCTTTTATATATGTATCAAAATCCATTTATTATCTAATGTATGTCTATATACCAAGACAAAATGTCATTTATTTGAAATAACATATATTCACATAAAGATGTACACCTTGCTCGACATGTTACAAGGTGAAATGAAATTGTTAGTATTTTTCTGTTATTAACAGATTCCATTACTGTTCTTAGAAAATTTATAGAAAATTCATAGTAGATCCAAATCAGAATCTGTAAATTTTGGGAGTTTGGAAAATGAGTCTAGTTTGTTCATAAATTCTCCCATGATTTTTAGTGACCTCCAACTTAGGTGAAAACGTCCATAAACACAGACTGGTCCAGTTTGGTTCTTGAAATGATATGCAGTTTTGTAAAAACCACCATAAATTGTAGAAAAATCGTATGGAAATGTGCATGTAGCCATTTTAAAGCTAAGAACTTGAAATACTTGCACGTTGTACAGTTTAGGAAACTAAAATGTTTTAGTTGACCAAAACAGTCCGTGAATGGAGTCCAACTTTTATGATGAAAGTTGTTAGAAGCATTTAGTTGCGTTCTTGGTGATTTAACTTGTATTCCCCCCCCCCTCCCCCCTTAAAACTTAAGAAAATATGAAAATATAGGGTTATGAACTCACATTGAATGATTTTGGTGGATGGATGTTAGAGAAGAGAAATGTTCAACTCAAGAACACTTGAAGGATTACTTTGACGATTCAAGAACCTAACACCATAATGATGGAGTTTGTGTGAGCAATCAATGATTTGAGTAAAATGGAGTGTAATTATCACACGGAGGATGAATTATACTTACCAAGAGTGTAAGAAAGCTTGATTATCAGCCTTGAATCTCAAATTTTTAGAGAGAGAAAGTTAGAGAAAGTTGTGTTTGATCTTTTGGTAAAATGAGAGAAATTAGTAAAGTGAGGAGTGTGGAGTGATGTTCCAGCTCTAATAATAGGGAAAAAGTTTGGAAATGATGAAAAAGTAATTTGACAAGACCTAGGCATGGTAGAAGGAGTGTGGCTGGTCAAGGAGTGGGTGTGAGGGTTGCTTGTGTCATAAGCTAAAGAAAAGTCAACACTCCACCTTTATTACTCCAACCACTAAATCTTGGATAATATTTGCATTAAAAACGTGAATAATTAAGACATATAGGTCTTAATATGTTAAAATAAATTTTTGGGTGAAAATCCCACTTTAAAATGATGAAAAACGGGCTTAAAATGCTAAAAATATTGAAAATCGAGCAAAAATGGCAAAAATCTGAATTTCTGGCCGAAGTCGCGAGGTCTCGGTCCTTAAGAAGTTGAGAACCGAAAGTGTGGTTCGGTTGCACAAGGAGACCGAAAGTAGGGAAGGGACCGAGAAAATGGAAAGAAAGAACCGAAGGTGCGAAGGCGGAGCTGAAGAAGCGAGGCTCGGTTCGGCGGGTTTCGGTCCTCAGTGGGTTCGGTCCTCGGCGAGTCTCGGTCCATTAGCAGGTCTCGGTTTCGGCTATTGGGAGGGTTCGGCTCTAGGGTTTCAGTTTCAGAGGTCATGGTTTCGGCTGCTTGGGTCTCGGTTTTTTCTTGGGTTCGGTCTTAGGGTTTCGGCTGCCAAGAGGGTTCGGCCCTAGGGTTTCGGTTGCTAAGAGGTTTTGGCCCTAAGAGGAGTTTTGACTCCTTAAGGCTGTTTTACTCGTTTTTACCCCGTTTCAAGCCGTTTTTGACCCGTTTAAGGATCAGGATGGCCCGAAAGACTATGAAAAGTTACGGGAACTTTTGTGAGAGATTTGAAATATAGAGAGATAGAGTGAATACAATTGAGGGAGGCTTCGTTTGTGACCTTTTTGAGTGTCCGACTTCGTAATGCAAGGTCCGTAGACGCCATTAAGCCATGTTTTAGTGTCCTACACACTCCCGATGAGTGTGTAATAGTGTTTTATCACTTTGGTTCAATGTTTATTATTACCATGGCTATGGAAATTCAAACATACGAATTTTCCAATTGATGTTTTCTCATAAAAATAGCGGGTTGCTTAGTAAATACACAATGTAAACCCTAATATACAAGGGCTAATTAAGTCGTCTGGGTTGACTTGTTGACATTGTTTGACTTTGACTTGACCCAAAATTTACTATTGTCACAGAAATCCTACTAACACTTCGCTCAATTGGTTCTTGTTGGTCTTCGTCTTCTAGAAGACATCACAACTTACCAATTTCAAATGTGCAGGAATGAGAAGACTTTTTCCAATTCCACATTTGTTGAGTGTTATAAACCTACTAAAGACGTGTCACTCAATTCACAATCTTGGAATATGACTCTAAAACTCAATATTGGAACGAAGTATGATTCACTTCTTGATTTAACCATTTCTACAATTCTCGATTCCTTTTCTTAGACATGCAATTGCACTAAGACTCACTTAGAGGATCAATTGAGACATGGTTCTTAATCATTAATACCTATCATAAAACACAATGAAAGTTACTCTCCCTTCTTCTTAGAATAGAGAAACTTTTATCTTTCTGCCAACTAGATTCTTCTTATTCGTTCTGCTATTGATTTAAACTCTTTCAATCAACTCAAAATTATACTCAATCTTATAAGTATAACCATATTTACTAAACTTTAGTAAATCACTATGAATATCTTTGTTACTCTTGTGGTAGACTTGATCAACGTACGACCAAGTGTACTTGATCTCCTAGTCCTTTAATTGACACTTTTGATGGGTTTTATACAAACAATCCTGTGTGTACATGCAACCCTAGCTTTGGATCAATGTCTTCACTATTAGATATTCAACATTATGAACACAAGAATAAAACCCTAATGTACAATGCTATTTTCAAAATTCACATAAAAGGTTAGATCACATACCTCTTGTTGTTATATTGTAATAACAACTCAAATCTCCAAACCCTTTGTCTTGAAAGCAAGCACCACAAATGTAATGCCTCTAATGGCTCACAAACACCACAAGCAATTGGAGAAACTATAGAGAGAGAGAGAGAGGAGGAATAGAAATCAACCTTCGTATCTCTAGAGAATGGGTGGTGCGATTTCTGAAGGCCTAAGGGTCTTTATATAGGGTTGTGATTAGGGTTTCAGTCCTTATCCTTATCCAACTACTTGCCTACCAAGCAATCACAAGATAAGCCTTGAAAAGTCCATATCCTCTATCCCTTGGACGATTTCAAGGATATCTTATCCTTGATTTCGTCCAACCTATAATAAGGATAATCATTGCCCTAATCTGTAACTATCACAAAATTACAATTCAGTCCCTCTAGTTTAATTACACACACTTGATCACAAAATTAATTCCTAATTAATTATTGACCAATATTAATTAAACAAATATGATTTCTCCTTTAATATATTATTCTTATAACATATTTATAAATCATAATAACCTCTCTCTTTAACTATTTCTCCAGTCAAGTTGCTTTGGTGAAGGCAACCCAAAAGGACCATGCAAAACTGGGTCAAGTACTTACCAAATATGGTTACAGCCTTAGACACTAATCCAACAGTCTCCCACTTTGATAAGTCTAGTAACCACAAATGTAATGTAAACCTCGATTAGCAATTGTAGCTCTCAAAGATGCTGTTGAACTCTGATCTTATCAGTAACTTGTCCTTTAGATAAGGGATCGTACAGTCCTCTGTTTAGATATTGTGCTGACAATTTTATGGAACTAATTGTCCAGCAATTGGTTTCTCGATCTCATATTTATTCGACATAGAACTTAATTGAACACATCAATTGAGTCATGATCGGGCCCAGCACATAAGTCAAATCAAATCATCGAGCAGCCGTGATATCGCTTTATCCACTTAGGATAAAAGTAACAGATAAACTTCGACTTATATGAATTTACTTCTTCACCAATCAATTATACACAACAATGCATTTTATGACATCAATTTACTAATGCGGTTTCGCATTATCAATGCACAACCAATAAGCAAATAATAAACCATATATCTAGGTTTTAAGACCATATGATATTATCATCTTGCGATCACTTTTAGTCATATTCCATAAAGTGATTCCAGCAAGTGCAGGTTTATTCCAATGGTCAAAACCTTTTCATAAGCGCTCATGAACGTTGTAGCAAACATTTTCCATGTCTAATACCATTTAGACAATCTACACACCAATTCATGACAATCTTCATTCATACCTACTTCCAACATATGAATGATTGTGGACTGTTTGAATAATTCGATTATTCTTAATAAACTCAATTATTCTGGAAGTCAAAACATGCAAAGTGAAACAATAGTTAAACAATTAACATAAGACAATAACTTTACTTATAAATAATACTCCTTTATTTAATCATCAAATGTCAATTACATTTATCTATTACACGTTTCAAACTATCTAATATAAACTAATATCATCCTTCAGTCCAATGCTCCTAGCATGCTGCAAATGCTTAACCCTACTCAGTCCCTTCGTAAGCGGATCTGCTAGGTTATCTTTCGATGATATCCTCTTAACCACGAGGTGTCCTTCTTCTACCCGATGTCTAATGAAATGATATTTTCTGTTGATATGTCGAGATCTACCATGATCCCTTGGTTCCTTGGTTAAGGCAACCGCTCCTTCATTATCACAGAAAATTTCCATAGGCTCCGTTATGGCAGGCACAACTTCAAGGTCACCAATGAAGTTCTTTAACCATATCGCCTCCTTTAACGCTTCGCTCGCTGCAATGTACTCTGATTCGCACGTTGAATCAGTTACAGTTTCCTACTTGGAACTTTTCCAAGTCACTGCTCCACCATTTAGAGTAAAGACCCAGCCCGACTGCGAACGGTAGTTGTCTCTGTCGGTTTGGAAGCTGGCGTCATTATACCCTCGCACTCTTAAGTTATCACTCCCTCCAAGGACTAAGAACCATTCCTTCGTCCTCCGAAGGTACTTAAGTATATTCTTGACAGCAATCCAATGAGCTTTGCATGGATTCCCTTGATATCTACTGACCATGCTCAAAGTAAAGGCCACATCAGGGCGAGTACAATTCATAGCATACATGATTGAGTCAACTGCGGAAGCGTAAGGTACTCGGCTTATCTCTGCCATTTCGGCTTCGGTACTCGGACTTTGAGTCTTACTCAACTTAGCATTACTCTGTATCGGTAGTTCTCCCTTCTTCAAGTTTTCCATACTAAAATGTTTTAGTACCTTTTCCAAGTAAGTATTCTGACTAAGTCCTATTAGTCTCTTACTTCGTTCTCTCACTATCCTTATTCCTAAAATATAGGAAGCCTCTCTAAGGTCCTTCATAGCGAAGCACTTCCCGAGCCAGAACTTAACCTCCTGCAGAGTCAGGATGTCGTTTCCTATGAGCAGTATGTCATCGACGTACAAAACGAGGAAGCTAACTATACTCCCAATGGCCTTGACATATACACATGATTCATCTTCGCTTTGTACAAATCCAAACTCTTTGACTTTCTCATCAAAGCAAAGATTCCATCTGCGAGATGCTTGCTGAAGCCCATAAATGGACTTCTCAAGCTTGCACACTCTATCGAGATGCTTCGTATCGACAAAACCCTCTGGCTGATCCATGTAAACATCCTCAGCCAACTTCCCATTAAGGAAAGCGGTCTTGACATCCATTTTCCATATCTCAGAGTCATGAAATGCAGTAATGGCTAGCATAACCCTAATAGACTTTATTTTCGCAACTGGTGAGAAGGTCTCATCATAGTCAACTCCAGGAGATTGAGTAAAGCCCTTCGCCACCAATCCCGCCTTATAAGTGTGTGTATTCCCATCCACGTCGATCTTCTTCTTGAATATCCATTTGCAGCCAACCATCTTACATCCGGGTACATTGTCAACCAAATTCCAAACTTGGTTATCATACATGGACTGAATCTTACTATCCATTGCCTCTTACCATTTCTCATACTCTGGGCCTGCCATGGCTTCCTTATAGCTATTAGGTTTATCTAAATTTATTAGTGTACTATCACTAATATATGTGTCCCCTTCAGTAGTAATATGAAAACCATAAAACTGGGGTTGAACTCTAACTCTTTCGGAACGTCTAAGAGGTAAGGACTCGTCAATTGGTTCAACCGGAGTTTCCTCCTCGGGTTGAGTGCCAGCGGTAGGGGTTCCTTCATCACTAGATTCTTGAATCTCTTCAAGATTGATTTGCCTCCCACTGTCTCCTTGGCTTATGAGTTCTCACTCTCGAAAAACCCCTCTCCTCGCAACCAAGACAACATTGTCATTCGGTCTATAGAAGAGATATCCAAAGGATTTATGCAAGTAACCGATGAAAATACATCGCTCACTACGAGGCTCGAGCTTATCGTGAGTTTCTCATCTTACAAAAACCTCATTGCCCCAAACCTTGATATGTGCCAACGAGGGAGCCTTCCCAGTCCACATCTCGTGAGGTATTTTAGCAACCTCCTTTGTAGGGACCAGGTTAAGGATATAGGCGGCAGTCTCTAAGGAATACCCCCCGAATGAGATAGGTAGTGAAGCACGACTCATATTAGAACGGACCATGTCTAACAAGGTTCGATTACGCCTTTCTGCCACACCATTTAGTTGCGGTGTCCTAGGTGGCGTCAATTGCGAAACTATTCCGCATTCCTTGAGATAGTCGTGGAATTCAAGACTTAGGTACTCTCATCCTTGATCAGATCGAAGCATCTTGATTTTCCTGCCCAATTGATTCTCCACTTCATGCTTGAATTCTTTGAACTTTTCAAACGTTTCTGACTTGTGCTTGATTAAGTAAATATACCCATATCTACTATAATCATCGGTAAAAGTCACATAGAAGCGGTTTCCATCCTTTGTGGTGGATCTAAAGGGCCTACATATATCGGTATGTATGAGATTCAATAAACCCTCACGCCTCGCACAAGTTCCAGTGAAGGGTGACTTGGTCATCTTTCCAAGCAAACAAGATTTGCACGTGTCATCTTCCCTAAGGTCGAATGACTCCAACACTCCATCCTTTTGGAGTTGGGCTATGCGCTTCTTGTTGACATGTCCAAGACGACAATGCCACAAAGATGCTTTATCCATACTATTGGAAGAATCTATACACAACACATCATTTCCTAGGTTATCTACAACCATAACAGTTTCATAAATTCCATTGCAAGGTATTGCTTCAAAGTATAAGAGACCGTTTAGATAAGCAATAATAGAACCATTCTCATTATTAAACGAATATCTAAATCCCTGTCTAAATAAACCATGAAATGAAATGATGTTTCTTGCCATATCTGGCGAGTAGCAACAATTACTCAAATCTAAATTTAATCCATTACTAAGCACTAAAGAATATACTCCAATCTTGGTGACAGGCGACGTTCTTCTGTTCCCCATGACTAGATTTATTCTTCCATGCTCCACATCCCTATTTCTTCCTAGTCCCTGCAAATCAGAACAAATGTGGTAACCACATCCTGTATCAAGAACCCAAGAAATAGCATGTGATGAATCATTAGATTTAATTGTGTATATACTTGCATAAGATGGCTTGATCTTTCCATCCTTGATGGCTTGCAGGTATTTCGGGCAGCTTCTCTTCCAATGCCCTATTTTGTGGCAATGATGACACTCTGCCTCCTTCGGGTTAGGATTGGGCTTAGTAGGATCAACCTTGGTACCACTAGAAGAGGAACCATCTTGGGACTTTCCCTTGCGGTGGCTCTTTGATGGAGCCTTCCTCTTCTTGCCTCTTCCCTGCCCTATAGCCAAAAAATGGAGCAGTGGATGGATTGGGAGTTGGTGCAACAGACTTGTCCTTTAGGTTGCTCTCAGCAGTCCTTAGGAGTCCTTGGAGTTTTCTTAGGGTGACCTCTTCCTTGTTCATGTGGTAGGTTATCCTAAATTAGTTGTAGCATGAAGGCAAGGAGTGAAATACAATGTCAATAGCCAAATCCTCCCCAAAGTTAATATTTAACTTGCGAAGACGATCGACATATCTCTGCATCTTTTGCAAGTGCACGGTAAGAGATTCTCCACTTCCCATCTTAGCGGTGATCATATTCGTAATGATCTCATAGCGCTCTTGCCTCACGCTTTGATGATACCTCTCCATTAAGTCTTGATGCATTTCATACAGATACATGTCCTCATAGGACTTTTGGAATTCTTGGTTCATGGTGGCTATCATGATGCAATGTACTTTCGTTGCATCACGTTTGTGGGTCTCAAAGACAGCCATTTCAGCGGGAGTGGCGACTTCTGGATTGATCTTCTCTAGCTTTTCGTCGAGGACATACTCTTTGTCCTCGTAGCATGCAATAGTGCGAATGTATCTTATCCATTCGCTAAAGTTCGTTCCATCAAAAGTCACCTTTTGGAAAAGACTCATTAACGTGAATGAGTTAGCAGCAGCGTTGTTTGCGTTCGACATCTATAAATAGAAAGGACAAAGTTGATTAGAATTGAATCCCTAATTAAACACCCAAAATGAAAAATTAGGGCAAGGACCCAACAACATTATTTACATATTAGAAAAGGGATGTCGTAATCCAACACGCAAATAATTTGGAGGTAAGTGAATGACGATTCACTAATTCTTCATCATGAAAAACATAGGCTTAGGTTTTAAATGTATTGAGAATTCCTAGATTTTTCTTGGAGATTCATTGAACCTTTCAATGGCATGTTTAAATCTCGATATTCCCCTCTCGTTTGTGACTGGGATGCCGAGGATCACAAAGTGGGTGTGAATAACCATGCAAATCTACATGGTGCCTTCATTGTTACGATCACCTATTCGATGTGCCGGTAAACCACACACGCTCCACCGAACTATGATAAACAATGAATCACCCTTTGCCACGTTTTCCTAGAACCAATTAGTGTGCCGGTTAACCACACACGCTCCACTAACTTCTTAGAAAGGTTGGAAAGTGTAATTTCATGGAATTGCATCAATTCACTTTTCCTAAAGTAACTAGGATTGGAAATTTGAAAAACATGTAGTTACTTTGCATTTTAACATTATACTTTTAATGAGGAGATAGAGTTGCCATATCCTACCCGTTCGGCTAACGACCCTCCACCAGTCAAGCAAGTGGTGGGTGTGAGTGTACACTCATTAAGCGTCATTTTATAGGCAGCAACCTTATACCCACCTTATAGACTAGCTTCGTGAATGAGGCCTACTAACGGTAAGACTAGCATTTTTAATTATACATATATATATTTAGTAAACCTGTAATAATATAATAGTATAGGGTGTATTATAAACATTTCAAAATACTAGGGTTTTAATCTTCAATTTAAAATTTTCAAAATTTAATACAATTTAAATTAAAATTTTAAATATTAAAACTCTCTTGATTTAATAATTACCATAAATTAAACAATTAATTTGAATTATTAAATCACAAGGGATTTATTAAATCATGAGTATAATTACCATTTATACATTTAAAATATCCTAATCCCTTGAATCCCTCTCTAAATCTCGAAAATAGGGATAGGATAGTGCAAGATCTTCAATTACCATATTTAACAATTAAAGGATAATTACAAGATATGGGATTATCCAAATCCCTAAAATTTAGGATCTTATCTTGGGAAGAAGGCTAATCTCGAAATCTAAGGGTTTGCAAACCCTTGATTTCGAAATCTTGGATCAAAGGAAAGGATTCACAAATCCTTTCATGATATTTTTGCAAATTAGGGTTAGGAAACCCTAATCTCGAAATCTATAGCCTCCTAGGGTTTATTGGCTATAAACCCTAATTTTTCAAGTTCATACATTTGAATATACTAATTGAAAACAAGTAAACCAATGGCTTTGATACCACTGATGGTTTTTATACAAACAATCCTATGTGTACATGCAACCCTAGCTTTGGATCTATGTCTTCACTATTAGATATTCAACATTATAAACACAAGAATAAAACCCTAATGTACAATGCTATTTTCTAAATTCACATAAAAGGTTAGATCACATACCTCTTGTTGTTATATTGTAATAACAACTCAAATCTCCAAACCCTTTGTCTTGAAAGCAAGCACCACAAATGTAATGCTTTTAATGGCTCACAAACACCACAAGCAATTGGAGAAACTATAAAGATAGAGAGAGAGAGAGAGAGAGAGAGAGGAGGAGGAGGAGGAGGAGGAACATAAATCGGCCTTGGTATCTCTAGAGAATGGGTGGTGCGATTTCTGAAGGCCTAAGGGTCTTTATATAGGGTTGTGATTAGGGTTTCAATCCTTAGACACTAATCCAACAACTTTGTCAAAGAATTAGTCTAAATTTCCCAAATGTGAAAGTTTTTCATTCATCATACAATACACGTTGCATGATTCCAAGTTTCTATCCACTTGAAACTTGCGCAATGAGAAACTCTCCCTATTTGGTAAACTCTCGACACTTCCACAAATAATCTAATTAAGAATCAAATCCATTTTGCTAATAGAAATATACAAACATCAATTTTTCATACACGTCATTGTAAGGATAAATAAATAAGATAAAACTCAAAATTTATTTTATTGCGGAAAAAATTGTCCTTACAATGCAATTCAACTGAAAAACTATGCTATTACATATTTCTTAGCAATCTACCCTAACTCTAAAGCAGCAGCTCAAAAATCCGATCTTTGAATCCATGCGATCAAAATCCATTTCTTCGTGATCAGATTCAGCACGTTTCTTCATTAAGTTTCCTTTCTTTTCTTCGATTCTGCAAAACATTAAAATGTAATCTTATCACATCATATATTAAGAACCAAAAAATAGAAACTTATAGAGTTAGTTAATGTATTTTACCTGAAGTAGAGCCATACGTCTTGACTCTCCCATCTCCTAGATCTCCGAGGTAAATAGGGCAGCTTCGTCTCCAATGCCCCTTCTCTTGGCAGTAAAAGCAAATGGACTCCTTTGGTACATAGCAAAGGATAATCTCAGCCTTTTCTGGACTTCCAATGTAGCTAGTGTCCATTGAAGTATGGGAGTTTGATCGACCAATCAAGTTTGCTTGACCAATGCGCCAAATCATCGTTGATTCAGCAGCAATAAGAAAATAGGTCAAATCAATGAGGGTCACGTCGTGAACCATAGTATAAACTCTCTCACAAACTCACTATATGAATCAGGAAGTGACCGAAGAACCCAGTAAACAGCCAACATCTCTGAGATATCGACACCCAACATCCTTAACCTATCAATGCGTGACTTCATCTCTAAGACGTGTGCACACACAGGTTTCCCATCTGCGTGCTTACTTGCCAATAGGGCTTGAGTGAGATTGATCTTTTCAATCCATTGAACTTGTGGGTCAGGGAGAACAATTGGAGGAGGTGGAGGAAGTGAAGCATGGCTTTCATTTCCTTGATCATATCTTGGAACGTCATCTTCATTTGGAAAGCTTGTTCCAAAGGATTTGCGAAGACCATTGTAAAATTCAGACATCTACAAAACGGGAGAAAATTCAAGTTAAGTTGATCGAGTCCTTAATAAAACATCCAAATGAGTTATTATGGCTAGGATCCAACACAATACTCTACAACCTAGAAGAGGGATGCCGTAATCTAGTTGCAGAATATTTGAAGGTAGGTAAATGACGATTTACCAATTTCCACCATGAAAAACGAAAAAGAAATTTAAGTTTTAAATGAATTGAAAATCCTAGATCTTTTGAGATTCATTGAACTTTTCAATGGCATGTTTAATCTCGACTATGCTCTTCAAGTTTGTGACTGGGATGCCGAGGATCACAAACAAGGTGTGAATAACCATGCGATTCACGTGGTGCACTCAATGCTACTATCACCTAATCAATGTGTCGGTTAGCCACACACGCTCCATTGATCTATGACAAACATCTAGCTACCCTATACCACCAATGCCAAACCCAAATTAGTGTGCCGGTTAACCACACACGCTCCACTAACATCTCAGCAATGGTACAAAGTGTCATTCCATGGATTAGCATACAATTTCACATTTTGCCTAAAGTAACTATGCTTTGGGAATTTGAAAAACATTTAGTTACTTTGTACTTCATTATACTTATAATGGAAGGTTTCGTCATATCCTATCCATTCAGCTAACGACCCTCCATCAGTCAAGAGTGCGGTGGGTAAGAGTGGATACCATTCAATCGCCATTTTATAGGCAATTTCCTTAAACACCCCAAGCTTCGTAAATGAGTCCTACTAATGGTAAGACTGACTCTTTACTCATATATATATATATATATATATATATATATATATATATATATATATATATATATATATATATCATATTAGACTTTAAATGTTACATATATATAGTATAGGGTGTATTTTACACTTTTAAAATACTAGGTGGTTTTATTAACTTTCTATTTTTAATTAAACTTTTAACTAACTTAACAAAACCATGTGGGTGTAATTTGTACTTTTCAAAATACTAGGGTTTTAGAATTTAAATATTACACAATTAAACTATTAATCAAAATTTTAAATTCCAAAACTTGAGGGCAAGTTTTGAAACTTTTCAAAACTATCTAGGTCAAATTACAAATAATTAAATTAAACAAATAATTGGTAATTATCTAAATTTGACCTAATTCAATTTCTTGCAAGATAATTCATCAAATAACTCAAATAATTAAAGGTTATCTTATAAGGCAATAAGTTATAATTAATTGGTAATTATCTTCTATTTTGGTAAGGATATTCACCAAAAATTAATAAAAATCAGATTTATTAATTAAAAACGTTTATGGTAAGTATCCCAAACCAAAACAGCAAGAAAATCGCCAAAAATCGCTATCAGACTCTTGGACTCGTTGAGTCAAAGACTGGACTCGGCGAGTCAGCCTGACTCGCCGTGTTCATATACTAACTCGCAGAGTCAGTCAAGCAGATGGTGCAAAAATTGATTTTTCAGCCAATAAACTATCAAATAAGCATCAATTCATCAGCAGATGGTGCGAAAATTGATTTTTCAACCAATAAACTATCAAATAAGCATCAATTCATCAACAAACAGCCCTAAGCTCTGATATCACTGATGGGTTTTAAGCAATACATCATACCTACGGTGTACATGCAAACCCTAATAACTTTCGATCTAGTTTGTCTAATGAACATGCAATTGATTATCCAAAGCCATAAACCCTAGATCTAACAAACTATAATTGAAATTAGGGTTTAGATCTTACCTTTGATTGTTATATAGCAATAACAATCAATCCATGGCTTCAGAAAACTTAGTACCTGAAGTGTTGCACCTCTAATGGAGTCACAAACACCACTAAGCAACTTGGATGAAGAGAGAAGAGAGAGGAGCACTCAAAATCATCTAGAAACCCTAAGGGAATCATTCACCACGTTTTTGGGGCTTAGGGGTTCCTTAAATAGGTAGGCAATTAGGGTTATCTAACAAGGAAACCCTAATTTGACTGCTTAAGCCCTAAGCAGTCCATGGACTCCTTCTTTAGAAGCCTTGGATGATTTCTAGTGGGTTTCCCCATAGAATTCGTCCACTATTATCTTATAATTACACAACAAGTCCCTTAAGTTTAATTAATTTCTTTTAGCCACAAAATTAATTCTTAATTAATTCTTGATTAATATTAACTAAACATTATGATTTATCCTTTAATATATTATTCTTATAATATATTAATAAATCATAATTAAACCTTTCTCTCCTTAATTCATCCTACATATTGCTATGGTGAAGGCAACCCAAAAGGACCATGCTCACAATCAGGTCAAGTACATACCAAAATAGTTATGGACTTAGACACTAATCCAACAATTCTAAACATCTACAATCTTTCAGTAGAACAAACTAATGGCGATCAAAGAAAACCCCAACATCCTTTATTGAGAATCGATCTCATAATCGATTTTCCCCAACATTATTGAAGTTGGTACTTAGTCCACGACCAGTGCATCAAAGAAAGGCTTTTTTCTTACCCTGTTACACCGTATTTCACATTTATGCCTATTTTTCTTGAAAAATGATATCAACTTATGCAATGTCTATTTTGTTGGTAGAATGTCTAATACAAAACGGCGTATTTTGTTAGATGGTCTTCTAGTAGAGATTTTGACTCTTATTATTGCAAAGTTAGGGTAAGAATCTACAAAAGACATCATATATCCAAGAACTTGGTAATTCTCATAAACATTAACTTATGAATGTATATTTCATGAAATATAACTTGATTTATTAATTATTAACTATAATTTTCATTTTTTGTAGTTCGAAAAAGATGTATGCGGCAGGGGAAGAACATGAAGTGTTCAAATAAGCATCCCTCGACATGTTTGAAGGGATGGGTTACAAAACTCTTAAGGCTATTGTACTTATATACAAATGTGCAACGCATAAAACATTGAAGTTATGTATAGACAAGGAGTGATATGTGTAATTTGAGTAATTTTAAGTAATTTGATTTAGTTTATTTTTGAAAAGTGTTATAATTGATTAAGAACACAATGGATTCAATAAAAGCAGTAAAGAACATGAGATCTAAATAAGATTTGTTTGGCTCTAGTGACGTCTGAAGAGTACAAAAGAGTGTTTGAGTACAATATACAAAATGATTATTAGTTAGTTACTCTACTCTAAGTACTTAACCTATTTATATGGTACAAGTGACTAGCAAAAATTACAAGGACTAGACATTAAGTGTCGAAACTAAAATTGCCTTGTAAATAGATAAAGTATCAAAACTGAACTACTTTCGAAACTTGTAGACTCTGACAAATTTCGACTTCTTGCTATATACATTCAACCCAACATTCTCCCTTTAGTGAGAAAAGTCAAATATCAAGCAATCAACTACATAGTCTACAAAAGTTCCCTTCAAATCTCCATATACCATAGAATGGATTTTTGAATTTCATCTTTGTCATCTGCCCTTTCTTGTTCTTCTCCTTGAACACGACACCAAATGATTGATGAATAATTTCACCATCTTCAAAATCACCAATATTCAACTTTCCTTTAAATATAGATTGAGGAATTTTCGATGTCTTGTTAACAGCTAAGGCAAAATCAATGTCTATGATTGCCAAATAGTCATAGTAGTTGTCAAGAAAGGCTTTGATATGAGCAAATCCAATAACGAAATCATCCTTATTAGTCTCTATTATCTTCGATACATCAACAACGCTCAAAATTTTTGTGATCGTGATTAGATCATTCAAATTCATCAAAGGGAAATATGCTATAGTGAACTCAAACACAACGCTATTTTCCCTTACAACAACATAACGAAAATTTTGTAGCAGACTTTCAAAAAAGTTGTCACGCACAATGGTCATTAATTTGTCAATCTTCACAAAAGACCACACTTCACCTTCATTACTCCCCAAGACTGCGTGAAAGCGAATCTTCAGTTTTTCAAAATTCTTCTTTATCATTGAAATTGTCTGCAATCTTGAATTGTGAAGAAGTGAACAACATATGATTGATTGGGAAGTCAAGCTGATTAAAATCAGAATTCTCTATATCATAGATCCTCTTTGGCACTTTACAAAAATCATCATTCGATCCAATTGCAACAATTTCTTATGTTGTTTCATAACACCACTGCTTGTTGGGACCACCCTTGTTCACGACAGATGGTTCATTTGCTTGTTGCCTTAAAATGTTATTTATCTGCCTTTATCTTTCAATTTCAATAGCTTGTGCTTTTTCTTATCTTCATTAGACTGAGCAACATAAAGATATTTCCTGTATCTTTTCAATTAACACTTGAATTTTATTTGGTAGGGATTGAACTAGAACCTCCTACTTTTTCATTAATAGAGACTCCTTTTGTTAAATTTATTGTTTTTGTTGTTATTGTAGTTGTTGGTGAAAATGAACTTATGAGCTTCATCAAAATAGTTGATGGGATTTGAGTACTTATCACCTTTCCCACAGTCATTCCAATACTTTCTCATGAAGCTTTCGACGAACCAACACCCCCTTCCCCTTTTTCTCCCCCTTGCGAATCTTGCATAGCACGAGGAGAATTTTTTGGAAGTCGAAGAACTAAATTCCTAATAGAATCCAGTTCAACATTAATTTTTGACTCGATATTAGAAACCATTTGAGAAATGGATTCTGGGGAAATTGTTGATTGTGTTGAGAGCATGGCTTTGATTTCAACTAAAAACTCTTCACTTAAGTAAAGACTTGAGTATCCCCCTCCATCTTGTCTTGAAGAGTAATCGTGTAATCCTTGTTAAAAGATGTTATATCTTCAATCAATAGGGTATTTGTTTTAGCTACCACATCCAACTTCTTATGTAGCGTAGTAGAACTCTCATCAAACTTCTTAACTTCAAATTCTAGCAATGTTTGAATATCTGTTATCTGAGGCTGTAAAAGGACTTTTGGTTCCTCAAGCTGTTTTGCAAGAATCTCATGAATTTCTTTCGAAACATCATGAAGCTTAGAGATTTCACCATTAAGAGTTTTAGAATGGGTGAGAACCCTGTCACACCCCCGGCTAAGGCGGAACATGTCGGGAGTGCAACTAAGTTCATGGATCACAGATAAATTGAATATATATAGCACAAGTACAACAATAAACAAAACGGCATTTATATTTCACCATAAGTTTTGAATACAAGGTTCTTATAAGTGGTAATAGATAGTAGTTGCCTTAAACAAGTAGGCATATAATAAAAACTAGATAGCTAAGCCATTTGTAATCCACGACTAATCTTCTATCTGAAAGCTTATCTAATGATCTCCTGAGAATACATGTATGTTTCAGGGTCAACACAACGGTTGGTGAGTGTCACAGGTTTTCTGCTTAACCACAGTATAATACTTTTAAAAAGTATTTCCTTTGTGAGAAAACTGTGTTTGGAAGAATGTTTGATAAAGATAGAAATATAAACCAAGGTTGTTAGGTAATAAAAGTCTAGTCCAGTTTATAGTATTCAATTTGTACGGATAGACATATAAACTATGGTTTCTAGGTAATAAACATCTAGTCAAGTTTATAGTAATGGAATGGTACTGGTAGACATATAAATTATGGTTTCTAGGTAATAAACATCTAGTCAAATTTATAGTAACGAAACGGTACGGATAGACGAATAGAGTCATCTACCAAGGTTGTATTTAACGACGGCAAATACGGATAAACGGATGGATGACAAGTATATTTGATAACCGTAAAAACATACAATACTTGTTTAAAAAATTGATAAAACTTAGAGTACAAGCACATAAATGCCTAAGATACAAGTTCTATAACTTGTATGAATATATAAATCTATATATTTTGTGTATGTATGAGGTATATTGAAACATCCAAGTTGATAACCGTCTATACAGTCATAGCACATTTGTAGTTGGAGTGTATATGTTTTTTTTATTAGTAGTATTATTTAACAACATAACATATGTAAATCTTGATGTTTTAAAACAATTTTCTTTACTTAACATATAAATGTTTAACAATTATTTCACCAACTAGTAATGTGTTTACACAAAACAATGATATTTCATGTGTATATGGTATGATATATATCATTTAGTACACGTACTATCATGTACAGACGAGGGCCAGACATGAAACACAAGAGGGCAGGATCATTTTGGCATTTAAGCACATCAGAAATCCAACAACCCAGGCGGCCCTTCAAACCAGACTCCTCGTACCATAAGTAGTAGAGTAGTAAATAATACGTAAAAATGATGATATTGTTTGTATAGTAAAAGCATTTATGTATGTATATATATGATATATTAAAAGTAGTACATGTATCCCCCCCCCCCCCCCGAAAATTTGTAAAAGTAACACTCACCTTGATATGTGGTTAACGAGTTGTTTTTAAGTATCGGATTGTAAGAACTGAGGTTGGTTGTTGTGAATTTGAACTTCCGAGATTAGCTTGTTTTTTATGATTGAAAACACTATAGAAGCCTTTGGGAATGATGTAAGACACCCAAAGTGGTAAAACTTCCGAGGTGCAAAAGTTTCGATGTTGGTTGAAATTCTAAGGCTATAGAAATCTGAGAAGAAAAATGATCCAAAGTTGCTAAAATCTGAAACTGGTGGTGAATTCTGAAGTGGAAGGTCTGAAGTCAGTAGGATGTGAAACTGATAGAAATTTCGAAGCCGATGCTTCGAAATGGGTAAAAAAGTTTGAACCTAACAAAGAATTTGAAGTCAAAAGCTCCGAAATTGGAAAAGGGTCCGAAGTGGACAAAATTTCGAAGTTGGTCAGAATTCTGAAGTGGCCAGAAAATCCAAAGCTAAATAGTTTCGAGATCGAAGAGGGTCTAAAGGTGACAAATTCCGAAGATGGCTGACTCTTCTTGGTTTTCTTCTTCTGTTTCGAGCTGATTTCAACAAAGGGAGAGAGAGAGAGAGAGAGAGAGAGAGAGAGAGAGAAAGAGAGAGAGAGAGAGAGAGAGAGAGAGAGAGAGAGAGAGATTGTGATCAAGGATGAGAGAGTGATTGGAGAGCTAATGTTTTGTGCTAAAGATGGAGGGCCAAGGCCTCTATGTATAGTCTTCAAGAAGCCTTCATGCATCATGTAAGCTTGGATACTTAGACACTCTTTGCCACCTCACTTGTACCTTATGAGGTGGGGTGTAAGAAAAGAAGAAGTTGATGGAGAGAAATGAGTTGGTCAAGTGGGAGAAAAGTAGAAGAAAACCTGGATATTTTCTTCTTCAAATCCTAATGGGTCCCACTTAAAAGTTACGCCCTTATTAATGGCTCAAAAGCACACATAATCGGGTAGGTTGGGATCCAGATATCGAGAACAATTTTAGAATATACATATGGATTGGATTTAATTCAAGGATTTCAAAAACCCGAACGGATTAATCTTTGGAGTTACGGAACTCCAGGAAATCACATTCGAAGTTTTGCGTCTAAACGATTCACGGTGTCCGTTTTCGCGACTTTTGTAAATATTTTTATGAAAAATATGTAACGCTATTATGTAATTTAAATTATAATTTATTCAATATCATAGCGCAAATTGACGAGTTGGTAGCCCCAAATTTGTCGAGTATAGATTGTTTTGGACGCGGGTTTAAGAAACTTACTTGACGAGTTGGAGGCTTCAACTCGATGAGTAGACCGGCTGGGATCAAACCCTATGATGCTTGCAAATAGCTACACCTAATTTTAAATTTATAACCTAACTAGCTTAACTAACTAAAATACACCTAGTCAGTGTACGTAGTCGGATTATAGAATAGTTTAGGTAAGTCGGTGTCGATCACAGGGAATGGTTTTAATTAATTAATTTACCTACTATTAAATTAACCTAAATTTCTAGCAAAGTAAGGGTATTTATCTAATTTTGCAAGTTTATATTTACTTAATTTATCAACAACTATTCAATCAACCTTATGATGCTTGCAAATAGCTACACCTAATTTTAAATTTATAACCTAACTAGCTTAACTAACTAAAATACACCTAGGCAGTGTACGTAGTCGGATTATAGAATAGTTTAGGTAAGTCGGGTATCGATCACAGGGAACAGTTTTAATTAATTAATTTACCTACTATTAAATTAACCTAAATTTCTAGCAAAATAAGGGTTTTTATCTAATTTTGCAAGTTTATATGAACTTAATTTATCAACAACTATTCAATCAAATTATAAAACACTTATGTTAGGTTGAATCCACTTTCCCTCAATGGTTTATATACTAATTATGACAATTCTTGTTAGTTACCAATTAATGTTTTATTAGAAATTCAATTCCAAATTTACTAATATTGAATTAATTCATGTAGATCTATGCATAGTCACACATAATTTAACACATAATCAATTATTTAATAGAATTGGAGCTATGTAAGATTGAGTTGACAAACACAACTATGTTCATAATATGAGTTCTCCAACATAGCCAAATTCAATACTCAATTACTTATATATGATTGGTGCTATCTTAGCTCTAATAATCTAATGTTCAATAAATTACTAGGTAATCAAATTCATGCATATTAATGGTCATTAACTACACAGAATAATAATCTAAAGCAATCTAGTATCAAATCAAGCATGCTAGGTATAATCAATCAAACACAAGACATTAACAAACAAGAAAAGTCTAAGTTATTATAAACAAACCATGAGTTCCAGTTTCATCTGGATAACAGAAGCAGTTAGATTTAGCTACTCATAATAACAAATAAACTCAAACAAGTCATAGTTGAAAGCATCATAAAAGCACCAAACTAGAAAGTTAATTACGATCTTCTCCTTCTTCCTTGGTATTTAAACCAAATTCCTAGCCTTCAATCCTTCTGAAAAACGACTTCTGAACTTTTCTCCAGCTAGCCAACCTCTCCAATTCGTAGGGATCAAGGGTTTATATATTTTTTCGAATTAACCCCACTCACATCTTGAGAATAGAAGTCTCACGTCGTTAGTCGAGTAATTATTAGTATCCAACACAGACTCTTGCTCTGCGATATTTATCTTATAGAAGGTCTAAGCTCACGTCGTGAGTTCTCTTTTTGCTGGTTTTTTCATCTTTTAAGCTCTTAAGCTCCAAAGTTCCAATCTTTGACACTTTCAGTACTTTTTCTTCAAGATGTCTTCTTTTGGCTACAAAATATAATTTAACCTTATAAGTACCATTTATCTATGAAAATAACCAAAATATTAATCAAAATGTAATTAAATATTACCTAAAAATATGTATAAATATGGCAATATCACCCTAATTCCCAGGGTTTTGCACCGTATTTAAAGGATGCCCATTATCAACCTCCAAAACCCTAAATTGTGTGTAAGCTCCTTGATTGAAAAATTAGAGGTTTTTGTGTGTTTTTGTGCTTGGTGAAGGACTTGGAAGAGCTAGAAAGTCATTGAGCTTGAGGAGAAGAATTAGATTTGGGATCTCATTCATCTTTGGCAACTTTCTGAGGTAAAAAGTCTCAAACTTGATGCTTAATAGCTTAGATCTCCCTTAGTTTCATTTTATGGATATTTTGACCCCATTGTTGGAGTATGACTAGCCTTCATAGTTCTAATGACTAAAAATTTCCATTCTCAGTGTTATTTGGTCCTTAGATTCATAAAAAGGGCCCTAGACCCATTCATAATCAAGTAAAGGCCATATCAATATAAGTAAGTTGCTATATCTCGAGATTTGGTCCATTTGATGCATGCAAAGCCATCAAGTTGTCTACTTTACGAATGTACACCATGGAATCAATGTGGATCTATATTCTGGAACTTTAAATTTGAGAAAAGGGCTTAACAGATTAAGAATTATGAATAACTCGATGAGTTCTTGGAAGAACTCAACGAGTTGGATTGAAGAGTCCCGATTTTGTTTAAAGGAAGAAGTCGGCGAGTTGGAGGAAACTCGACGAGTTGCATCATGATTTCATGATTCTGTGATTCATGGGAACTCGACGAGTTGAAGAGTAAACTCGACGAGTTGAGTCAACTCAGAGCGTTGACTTTGATTTGACCTTGACTTTGACCGTCATTGACCCTAAAAGGGGTTATAGGCATGAAATGGTATCTAGGGGGTTGCTTTGGTTCACGGAGTGAGTAGATTTGATTCCAAGTGGAGACGTTTCAGCTATCATTTGAAATTTTAGGTGTGTTTCCTCCTGGTTAAACGGGTTTAAGGCACCAGTGTCGGTTTGTGTAGATTGTATGCTCTTGATTAGGAACACAAGTGCGGGTTGGGCCCATATCTCATCAATGTTGAGTATGTTTATTAGTTGAATTTCTAGATTGTTATACTTGTTATCTGTGTGATACTTGTCTATGTATTGGTAGGAATGGGAGTGTGGCCAGGGCTCGTATCTCCCGATTAGCTGAGTATGGGCAGGGCGCGTATCTCTTAGCAGCAGAGTATGGGTGGGGCTCGTATCTCTTACCAGCAGAGTATGGGCAGGGCCCGTGTCTCTTAGTAGAAAAGTGTGGGTGGGGGCCATATCTCTTAGTAGCTGAGTGTGGGCAGGGCCGTATCTCTTGTTTGCATGATATGTGTCGTATCTGGTAGTTTATGGAGACTCACTAAGCTTCGTGCTTACAGTTTTCAGATTTGGTTTCAGGTAATTCTGGCAGTAAGGGGAAGAGTTCAGGATGACTACATTGCACACACCATGATGTCACAGCGTGCGATATTTACTCTGATATTTTTACATGTGTTTGATACTATGATATGATATTTTGGAATACTTGACTTATTTTGACTGGATTTTTGATAATAATGGTTTGATTAATAATTAAAAATAAAATTTTTGGGTCATGATTTTGGGTTGTTTCAAAATGTTTCGAGTATGAAGTTAAATAACAGACTATAGTCTAATTTTAGAAGCATTCTCAAAAATCTTGTCAGCAATGCGTAAGTACCTTAACGGTGTGATATAGTTTACTTATAACAGGTAAAACCAATGTTATACTAATTTGTTTTCTTAAAATTGTCATATCTTTTGCATATGAACTCCATTTTGGACGTTCCTTATATTCTTTGACTCAGTGAAGCACGCACTATGAGACTAGAATAATTGTTTCGCTTAAAATGACTTTTTACGAATTTTCATTTTTTCAGACGGATTCCTAAGGTTACAGTTTGTGTTGTTTGATTCGTCTGAGATGTAATACATTTGGAAGTATGATATCATCAGGTATCATATAATAGTTGAAAGGAACTTATTTATTTTACTTAAGATACACTAAAACTTAATAAGTCAAGTTACAACAAGATTCACGGTTAAATGGCCGATTATAATTTTTGTCCTAAATTTTGGGATGTCACAAACCCGTCCATCATTACACTTATCAACATCATCTATTTAAGTTTAAAGTCGAGACCCTTCAGCTTTGAGAAGATATTCAACTTTGAATCCACTCACAGAATGCTTGCTACTTGTATCAGCTAAGAGCTGTAAAATCAAATTCATATTGGAATTCAAAATTTGGAGTTGTTTTCCTAACATGATCAATTGATCAGGAATATTTTCTTCCTCTAGATTAAAATAAAGATCAGCAAATAAAACCATGACATCATCATCATTAGCTTCTTTTTCTTGAACCGCTTTCTCAGCCTCGGTGGATTAAGGTGTGTTCTGATAGGCTCATTTATCACCCCAACAAAAGTAGGAGAAATTGTGGAAACAGGAATTGAGGAAACAAGTGTTGATGATGGTGGTAGTGGAAGAACTGTAGATGTTGAAACTGTGGATGTTGTTTCTTATCCTATTCATATCCCTTCATCCATAATGACATTTGTGTCCTTATTAGATAAGTTCACAGCGATGCGTGGAATTTCGACTTCCTCTATTACGGACTTGGTACCCAAAACCTCGAATGGTATGACGTTCGCCTTCTCAAGGATAATTGGTGTTTGATGATCACCGGAATCGATGTTTGTACCCGTATCAAATACATTTACAATGACATCAAGAATCCATGTCTCCTTGAAATTCGACTTGATAGGGGTATCCTTTCGCGGTGATACATAAAAAGAATCAGCAATTCTTGTAGGTGACTTATCCATTTCTTTTTCGTCCTCTGTCTCCACTGTTACCTTCTCATATGACGTCTCAACTATATCAAGCTTTCATTTCTTTAAGCTTTGAAAAACCTCTGAAGCTTGATACTTTTTTGATGTTGGAGATCCAGGAGTCGAAACATCACGAATAACAATTCCTTTCCTCGTATATTGTAATCTCCTCTTAGTCTTGAACGCCTTTTTCGAACCAGATGATTCGAGTTTGGGTGAAGTTTCATCTTGACGTTTCAATACAACTTTATTTGGGACTTCTCTAGAAGGAACAACATCAAATTGCTGCTTGATAGATGGTTTTGTACGTTTAAGAACCCCTTTTTCCTGTTTTTGTAGGGATTGTTTCTTTAGCAACATCTTCTTGCACATCTAATTGTTTCTCAACTTGTTTCTTCTTTTTCTTCTGAGTTTTCGACTCTTTTTGAGAAGCATGTGGTGGTACCACAAATGTTGTAGTGGTGGAATCAATCGAAAGTAAATAATTGACCAACAAATGATTTGTTGGTTCAACCAACTTAAGCATCAAATCAGGGATCCGAGAAACGGTGGTAAAAACATTAGCATCATCCACAAAAACTCTTAGACATTGTTGGAAATTCAGCAAATTCAATTCAAAGAGGGATGAGAATATTCTTCTTATTGTAAGTCTCTTTCAAAGTAAGTCCCCAAAACCTAGCACTCGACACTGATGTTGCTAGTTTCGTATGAGAGATTGAGATTCCAAATTTTCCCCATAGAAGTGATGCATAATCAACATTAAGACCATAGTATAATCCCGCCATAATAGAATATACTTAAAGCTTGGCCTTGTCAAGCCCAGAGCTTCTTTCTGTCAAACACCTCAGAACTATCCAAAACTAGAAACTCCAAACACATGGTAGACAGGACTTCTTAAAGTAACTAATTGTAGTGAGTGTAGGTTGATGTCCTATTTCATTGAACATATGAATAACTTGATCGTTCGTAACTTCATAAAAAGTACCTGAAGTTGAAAGTCGAAGAATTTGTGCAAACTGTTTTCGAGTAAGCTTCTATGATTTTGAGTTCGTAAACTGAAATGTGACCACCTTGGTTGTTTTGTTGTACACTGCAGTTGAAGCAGCAAGAGACAACCATTCCATAGGAATTTCAAACAAAGCAGACAAAGCATATGATAAGATAGAGTTATTCAGAGTTTGAATAGGCATTTGTAACTCCTCTGAATATGCCTCAAGAGATGGAACAAGACGAAGATTATTGTGTTAAATATTCATCATAGGTTGAGAAACCTCTTTTTCATTGGAGGTTGTGTGATCAATATTGCATGGAGAAGCAGCCATTGTAAAGAATTAAAAAGGATTTGGAGAATTTTTAGAAGCGATGAACAGTTATGGTTCTTGAGGCTTAATCAGAGAGCATAAAGTTAAAAAGGAAATCATTGTTTTCCTTTTATAACTTGCGAGATTTTTTAATTCAAACTAGTACCCAATAAGAAAATGCCACGAGGAATGTTGGTTAATTAACTGACACCATAAAAATCACCATGTAACAAAGTAATCATCCTTTTTCTCGATGATTCCCCTGAAAATCTTGAACCATCACTTCAACCAGATCGTTCACTTCTCCCAAGCAGATAAGAACTGTCACAAGTTTCGATACATAGACAGAACCATCCTTCGGCATGGAGACTAGGCTCATTCACTTATGGGAAGGATAACGAAGATCATTTTTCAGACATTGCGAAATCTAAGTTTTTAGTTGGTAATACCCAAAACCTCAAGGATTTCAGTTCTTTCATGTTCCAAAGAATGAGATAGAAGCAAATTAAGAAAATTTTGGATATTGTGGTATCAAAGAACCATTGATACGAAAGAAGAATTGATCCCAGTCAATGATCTCTTCATTCGACATCAAGAGAGATGAAGAATTGCTTGTGTGGTTTCCCATGAATTACAAACGAATACTCTTTGATGAGTATTGAAGGGCCTCTTTTTCTTTTGGTTTCGATGTTAGCTTTAATTTCACACAAGATCACAAATTAAAATAAGTGTGAGTCAGTTGTGCAAAATTACTTGGATCACCAGTGTAGTCAAGAACAAGTATGGTTGGTGATGATTATAAGTAACAAAAGTTCAGAGAAGATATTCAAACGGAAATCTCATCCAAAAAAAAAAAAAAAAAACTGGATCTTTAGGGAAAAAATGTCTTGGTATTAGAACATTTTTTCAAGATCACGAGTTACGAATGAGAATGAGATTTTGAATATCGAAATGGTACAATGAAACAAATGCTTCGTGAAAATCTTGAACAAAATTGTTTACCGTCAATTCATTTAGTTGAGTTTCGTTAGGTTTCACCTTTATCATTAAAGAATGACTCAGGATCATAAACACAAAGTTGTAACATACCTATCTCATGGTTGGTTTCGACCAGAGATGTCTTGGGTAGGTTTCATAGTGTGTGATCATGTAAGAAATTTTGGGTGAAAAATATTTGGTAAAAGAACTCATTGCACCTCTGCTAAAAATATAGACCAAGTAGGAATCTCTTAACTCATCATGAGAAGATAAAGGTATCTCTTCGACTAATGTAAATACAACGTCATTGGGAAGAAACTTTTGTGTGAAAAGTTTCATTAAGGCTTCAAACATAGAGAGTGTTTGAGGATTGAGGACAACATGTTGCAGCATGCTTCTAGGGACGCTTAACTAGTACATAGTTTCGAATCATACTTGTTCCCTTAATGAATATGTTCATGTGGCATGCGAATCAGCATCATGTTGTTACATTGATATTCCAATGAAAATATTTTTGTAGTTATCAAAAGAGAAAAAAAAAAATCTATTTGGATTTTTGATTTTTGAAAAAGCAAAAACAAAATAATAAAATCTTTTCGGATTTTTGATTTTTGAAAAAGCAACAACAAAAATAAGAAAATATTTTTGGATTTTTGATTTTTAAAAAACAAGACAAAAATAAAAGAACGTAAAACATTACCTAGATACTTTCGATCCCAAAGCTGGCAATCTTCAAGATAAGTTGTGTGTCGAAAGACATGCATCAAAAGCAAATTAGAATCCTATACTAAATGATTCATAAGTAAGTCGAAGCGAAGGCAGTCAAACACTTAACATCAACAATAACCTTTGAATAGAATAAAAACAATCGAAAGTGAATGAAACACATAAAAGTTAGACCTACTAGTCGAAAGTAATAAAAACAATCGAAAGTAAGGTATAACACATGCTCAAGTCAAATTCAAGAAGAATGTGGAACAGATCATGCATCCATCATTCCCATTCCATTGAAAATCCTTAAGAATGATTTTTCATATAAAGGTTTTGTGAAAATGTCAGCAATCTGATCTATTGTTTTGACAAAATGGACTTCAATGTTCCCATCTTCAAAGTGGTCTTTAATAAAATGATAGCGAAGAGCAATATGTTCTATTTTTGAAAGTTGGACCGGATTGTGACAAATGTGAATTGCACTTTCAGAATCTCAATACAAAGGTATTTTATTCATATTGATCGCATAATCATGCAATTGGATTTGAATCCAGATTACTTTTGATGTGCACACAGCAGCAGCGATATATTCTGCCCCAACTGTTGAAATGGAAAAATAAGTTTTCTTTTTCGATTGCCAACTTACAAGTTTCCCGTCTAGAAATTGACATCCTCTAGTAGTGCTTTTTCGATCCAGTTGACAGCCACCCAGGTCCGCCTCAGAAAATGCTTGGATAAAAATCCTATCTTCGAAGGATACCACAATCCTAATGAAATTGTACCTTTAATGTATCGAAAGATATTCTTTACTTCATTAATATGGGGTTCTCTTGGATTCGAATGGTACCTGGCATAATTACATACAGCAAACATAATATCAGGTCGACTTGCAGTTAAATACAAAAAGTAACCGGTCATGCTCCTATGCATCGTGAGATCCAAAGAAAGCTTATCCAACGAAGGACTTAAGTGCATGTGAACAGCCATAGGTACTTTGACTTTCGTGCTATTCATCATCCCAAACCATTCAAGCAAGTTTCGAGTATATTTCTATTGATTGATAAAAATTCCTTCCCAGCTTTGACGAATATTTAAACCCAAAAAGTTATTAATTTTACCCATCATACTCATTTCGAATTGACTTTTCATTAATTCCTCAAATTCCTTAGACAGTGAAGGATCAGTCGAGCCAAAGATAATATCATCGACATAAGGTTGAACGAACATCAGATGTTTCCCTACTTTTTTTTCGAAATAAAGTAGGATCAACTGATCCTTGTTTAAATCTAGCGATTTTCAAAAATTTTGTTAGAGTTGCTTAACCTATATGCCTTGGAATGTTCAACATATACAATATTTTCCACATTCTCCCAAAAAATTCCTTTTGGGCTCATTAAGTTCTGCAATTGTCCGACATCTCCAAACCCGAAAATGGCTCAAATTCGGTTTTTTCTTGAACCAAAGTTCATATAGGACTGTTTTGTTCTTTTTATTTGGAACCTTATTCAGTATATTGCTAACATGGCATCAAGTTTACCATTTCTCTTTAAACTCAATTTTTATGTCCGACAATTATTTTTTGTTGGGAAGAGTAAGGTGATGCAGTTTCGTGAATGATACACAATGATTGGAAGTATATGGGACCCATATATTCCCCTCTCCTATCGGTTCTTAGACAAACTTTTCCAATGATTTGCTTTTAGCATTAAGCAAAATACACATATAAAAACCAAGTACAATAATCAATAAAGTTGACCACATATTTTTTATTTCCCAAGGAAGGAGTGGAGTGAAAATCATACAGTTCATTGTGTACAAGTTCCAAAATAGTCGTATTTCTAATAACACTAGGAAAATGCTGTTTTATTACTTTTGTAAGCATGTATGTTTTACATTTATCCAAATTCATGTTAAAAGCTAGAATGAGACCATCCTTTGCATTTCATGCATCCTTCTAAAATTAACATGACCTAATCTTGCATGCCACAACATAGAGTAATCAATTTTAGAAGAAGATGACATAAAAAAGAATTTTGAACAAGTAATAATTTATTAATAACATTTAAACAAATTATTCTATTATTCAAATATCCAAACCAATAAACAATCCATCTTAAGATAGGATATATGTATCTGATTCATAAACCTGTCTAAAATCATCATAATTCAAACAACTACCACTAACAATATTCTTTTGAATCTTGAGAACAAACAAAACATCAAAGAGTTTAACAATCTTTCCAGAAGTAAGCTCAAGACAAACGACACCGACACTAAAAATAAGTTTAAAAGAATCATCTCCCATACATAGCACCAATCCACCTTAAGCGGTGTTAATGTTTCAAACAACTATTCATCCTTGTAAACATGGTTCGTTGCTCGGGCGTCAATCCACCAAACATCATCATCATCATGTACATAGAATGAGTCAGCTATTAGTGAAACATAATAAACATAATTTGTTTAGAATTATCAAAGTTAATCAAATACTGACCTCCCTTAACCTGGTCCTTAGACCCATTTCCACTTTCATTGGCACCACTGTTACCAGCATCATTGTTGCCTTGATTCACCAATCATGCTTGTAATGTCCCACCTTGAAGCACCTCTAAAAACCAGTTTCCTTTTTCTTTTTGTTGGAGTTATTTAGGACATAACCTTTTTCTTTCCATGTCCCTTGTTATTTGGGTTCCTTGGTTGTCTTCAACCATATAAACAGAGGGTAGTCCAAGTTCATTCTCTTATGCACGAAGGGATTCTTGAATGCACAAATGATTAGAAAGCTGAACCATAGACAAATCCTTTTTGATGTTTCAAGTTATGTTTAAAGTCTTTCCATGATGGTGGAAGTTTGTCAATTAAACTTGACACAATAATGGATTCCTCCATATTCACTTTGTGTAGTTTGAATTGACCTAACATGCGAAGGAGTTCATTGTATTGTTCCATAGTATACCTTGAATCAACCATTTTATAGTTCTTTAAGTCACTAACCAAAAAACTTCTTACTAGAAGCATCCTTAGTGATGTACTTTGATTCAAGGGTGTCCTACAATTCATTCGCCCTTTTAGCATCACCATGGATATCAAATAAGGAATCTGATATACCATATATAACCTCTATAGATGTATTCATCGTTGTCCCACTTGCTTCTCTTCCTAGTCTCTTTCAATGTCTTGTTTTCAACTACCTCTAATTGCGGAGTACTCAACACAGGTGATGCTTTCAGTGTGGTCAGCATAAAGTGCATGCTCTTCTGTCAGCGCTTGAAATCATTGCCTTCAAACTTCTCCAGATTATTGAACTTCGTAGTCAACTCAGGGATTGAATCAACCATCTCCACCAGATAGAAATATCAGTTCGATTATTAGGGTAAAGAAGGGTTAATGGTAGAAATTCGAATTCCCAATGGATCGTGTAGGTTTACTTTTCGAACTAATATTTCTACCCTATGTTCGGGTTATAAGAAATCCAATCTAGGATAATCCAAATGAACACCTACAATTCTAGGTACAAAAACGTAGGCTAAATTGATAGAAGAACTCTGTGTTGGTTAGAGAAAAAGAAAAGTTGAGAGAATGGTCTGACGGCTCATAGAAAAGAGTTGTATTTATTCTTGACAATTAGGATTTTCGTCTTCTGAATTAGTCAGGTAATTCTTGAATTATTGACATTATCAATGGTTTACAAAACTAACGAGATTTGCCAAATTAATGACATTATCATTAATTCTGGAATTAATGACACTATGATCTTCACCGCCAAGGGATCTGTCCCTTGGACCCCACTATGGCGTTACCCCTAGGACCTTCTAAGGGGGTGCGGCCCCCTTGACCCTGCCAATTTGTAGTACCGACTTATAGTTTGATCTTATATATGTGTGCACTCCACACACACACCAAACATATAATATAGAGTACAAATTATAAACCCTTTATCTGCATATTAGTTCCAATTACACAAAATGCCTAATGACACAAAAATCACCAATATACTAAACCTACCACGATGACTATATAGAAACGATTTTTGAGACTTTAAGGGTTTAATTATCAAGATTTGAACGTACATGACCAAAAGGTGACATTTCTAAAACTTCAGCGGTCAATCAACTCAAAACCCCTAATTTTAACTTGAATGCTTAATAGCAATAGTAATATATGGGTTTAAAACTGGTGAATGGCTATTACTAATTGGTTGAAAGTTGACTGGTTAATAAAGGTTTTAATGAATAAGATATAAGAATATGAAACTATTTCATCTAGATGACATTTATTATATGATTTATAGATAAGATTCCTATACTTGTTCTTATTACACATAAACCTCTTAAAAATTAACATCAAGGGTCTGCTAGTAATTTTCTGTTATTTCATAATCCAAATTTAAAATCAACTTAGTATTTGATGAAAATATTGGTTTTAATCAAAACTAAGTTATCATCCACATAAAATAAAATAATGTTATTGAATAGAGGATGTGATAATCAGAACCTTAAATAGCAAAGTTTTGTACTTTCAGACACTTCATTTTTACAAAATGTTAACCTACTATACCTGGGTATCAATTTTTTTTTTTCAATAATTAATCCAAACTATTACAATATTTCAAACCTGCAAAAAAATTGCAATATATAAAGTCTTAATGGCAAATTACGTGTATCTTCAGTGTCCATTTCTTTTTCAAATTGTTTAGAAAAATTATCAAGTTTTTCACCCAAAGAAGAAAAACAACCACTCTAGTTTCAATTTTCAGAATATAAATGGAAACCTTTGTTTGTTTTTGGCAGAATATACAAAGTATTTGCATCTGAATGGACTATTATACCCTTTGGTGTAAATCCATCAAACATCAGCGCAAATCAATAACATCAAACTTCAACTTGGGGTCGATATAAACATCTGTACATTGTTTATAAATCGGACTGCCATCTGAAGGTGCATCGTGTGCATGGAAACCTCGATGCGGACAACTTCTAATCACTCCCATACCGCCAGGTGTCGTCAAGCGGAAAATGCCGTGCTTTCTGTATACACAAGGGTAAATCCGGAATTAACAAAGAATAAGCTGTACATAACCCATAATAGCAACATACTTATATATTTCTTTACTAATAATAGCAATATGTAACAAATAAAGTACACTATCCATATTGTTAGCAAAATGTAAGTACGCTGCTATTATAGATGAAAAAAAATATAAATGCATTATTATTATTATTAATATTATTATTGATACTTTTATTATTTTTATTATTATGAATACCTTGAACTATCTCTTGGTGCCATGACGATTGCGATGGCCTCGGGCAACATAATCTGTAATAGGAAGAAATAATATGATAAACAAATCAAAAAATATATTGCTATTTTCTTGCATTTCACCCTTCTTTTTATAGTCTATATAAATTAATACAAGGAAGATTGGAGGGAATGTTACCTGATATGCATAGTGTGTATGAACATCAATTGATGACATGAAACAAGATTGTGTTGGATGTGTCTGCAATAATATGATGCAAGAAGTCGATAAAAATGGATTTCTATATGATATTTAATAATGAAAAAGGGATCAAATAATTGAAGAAAATGATTATAACATGGAACATGTTTTTTCTTGACAAGAACATGAAACACGTTATGTTAGGGGTAAAAAGAGCTGAGTCGGGGGATAAATGCAACACGCTTTCATTTATTTCTTTATAGTCAGCATTGTATTTTCAATTTTCTTTTTATTAACATGTTATACTTGGAAAACTCTACGGAAGTATAGCATAGCATTCATTATACTTTCAGTTTTTTTCTTTTCTTATTAGGACAATTATTATACATTGAAAGTCTGCCAACTACAGCAGTAAAAATTACTTTGTACTTGAATGAAATTATTATAATTGGGTAGAATGAAATTATTATAATAGGAAGAAACGAAAGCAAGACTCAATACAAAAGTTGCTCTTTCTTGCATCCAACCCTCTATTCAAATAAATTGTATTACCCATCATCATAGACAGACCTTCATGTACTACAATCCAACCATTCATGTGAAAGATATGAATATAATTACAAACTAATGATGTAACATGGATATAAATTGTCTATATTATCATACATGATGGACATGGATATATATATATATATATATATATATATATATATATATATATATATATATATAGTTATGACTCACGTGTATCCATCCAAGGGGGAATAACGATCTTTTGTCCTGCACTTCAAATATTTCCTCCTCATTTGTAGCCTGACACTGTATCAAAAAACCTCATGTCACAAGATTTGGAATGTAGTTATGAGAATTTAAATACATTTATAGTTAAGTATACATATTAGTAACATTAACTTGATCCAGAAACAACAGCATACAAGTATAGAGTTTAGAAAGGGTATTTCAGGAATCTGTAGAAACAAGGTGATGAAAGTTTACCGAGTCTGTTGTGGCTTCTTGCTTTGGAATGATGAGTGCTGTAACATAGAATTTTCGGTTTTTCTAACAAGCAAGAAATAAATAAAAAATTAGAAATTAGAAATTAGATGTATATCGAAAGGAAAGGAGAAATAGAAAGAATGAAAATTAGTGTGTCACGTACTAGTGAACCAGCAAGAATACCACATGTCTCTAAGTTTTTGTCTGTATTTGACTTTGCCATCTTCATGAAATTGTCCATCAGTTTTGTGGACTGCCAAAGATGATATATAGTTAGTGTTTTTGCCTTCAACAAAAAGCAATTATAAATTTGCAAATCTAAAATTATGAATTCCCCTTCACTGTTTCTCCTTTCTCCCATTTGATGCAAAACATAGTTTTTCCAAAACATGTAATATTTTACCAGTTAAAACATGGCTATGCATATATTGGTAAAAATTTGTTGCATACAATACATTGCTGCATATTTCGTTGTCTACAAAAACCACTTTGTTGCAGAAACTGGGAAGAAGGTGAAATATTATTGCAAAAATGGGCATTTCACCCTATTATGTGAAAAGGGTGCCTTTAACATTTATGCAACAAAATGGTTTTTAATACGAAATATTAAGGACCAAAAGATGCAATTTCTTACGTGTTGAAACAAGGTTGCATAACTGGGAATAATGTGAAGGAATGTTGCATAAATTGTTTAAAAATGGAACATTGTTTGTTGCATGAATTGGTGAAAAAGTGAACCATTGTCGCATAAATAAACATTTAACCGGTGCCATGTCATTAGGTAACTAACCTGTTAAGCAATTATGTACTCGCAGAAAAATCTCAAATTAATAATATTTGAAAATGATTAAATCCACATTTATGCAAAAACACTTCACCTTTTTCCTATTTTAAGCAACAAAGTGGTTTTTATACAAAATTACGCAATGACATTTCAATGTTGAAACATGACTGCATAAATTGAAAATCATGTGAAATGTGGTTGCATAAATTAGTAAAGAAAAAAAAAAAGTCCACCATTGTAACTGTTTGCAGTTGCAATGTTGCACATTTTGGTCCTAAAATGAAACATGGCTACATAATTTGTCGTAAATAACACTTTGTTGAGTAAACTAGGAAAACAATAAAATGTTGCATAGATACGCATTCATAATCTAACCCTTAATGGAAATGAAAAGTAGAAAGATGGAATATCTCACGATGTGTAACTCGAGGGGGGATTCAGAAACAACGACACCATCAGTGGAATTTAATTTTAAGGAAGCAGGCCCTGCATCAGTGACTGGAGGTGATGCTGTAGGAATCAAATCTTGGACTTCAGCTAAAACAGGAGGTGGGGAGGGCTGTCTTATAATCTCCATCTGAATAGGGGGGGTTTCTGGTTTTTCATCAAAACAAATCAAGGAATCCAGTTCATTAACATGAGCCTGATTGCTGGTTTTTGTTGGTAAAATAGTTGATTCTTCTACACTTGGTTTTTCATGTTCTAAGTTGCTGCTAATTTTTTCAACTGAAGCACCATTCTCCAACAAATGAAGCTTCTTCTCCCTTGCAACATCAAAATAACAAAAAATAAAAATTATTAGTACATCAAGGAAAACGAAAATCATATTAGTTCTAGTTATAGATCATTAGAGCAAATACAAGAAACAACAATGTGTTTTCCTTGATTTGTTAACTATATAGCATCCTACTTACATCTCTTCCTATCTTTTTGAAATAAAAAGCCTTAGTAACCAATAAAATAGTATGTACAATGTTGTAATAGAAAGAAATGAAAGTAATACACAAATAAATGAAATTATGTTGCCATTTCTCGTGTTCAGCCCTATAATATTGGGCCAAGATTACAATAGCAATAGTGGAATGGAGTTAAAAGGAAACCAACCTTGGGATTTCCACTGGTGACAAATCTATATTGCTTGGATAACGAACCTGAGATACATATAAGAGTATAAGCACTCCATGTTACTGAATCAAAAAAGGTTACATGAACAAACAACAACGTACTATTAAATTTATTTGTTTATTATAGCATCCTACTTTCCTTTTCCTATTATAACATCGTAGCACCCAATTATAGTAATGTCATGCAAAGACATGATATTAACTGCTATTATTGAGTAGATTTTTCAAAATACAATGCAATAATAGGAAGAAAAAAAATCAAAGTACAATGCTTTAATAGAAAGAAATGAAAGTAAGATGCTAATGCTATGCATTTAGACGAATCCAAAAAGAAAATGAAGTTACCGCAACATTGAAGGTAGGAGCTGGGTGTTGCCCACGAAGTCCATTCGGGCCCAAAATAGAATGTCTGGAGAGAGTTTCTTCCCTTGCACGAGGAATATTTAGAGAACTAAAGCAGCAAGAAAACCAAAATCATTAGTTTGTGTAAGGATAGCATAGCATCCAAAAAAAACAAGACCCATCAATTCTAAGTTCGAACCAAGGACCTGATAATGTCAAAAGGTAACAAGATCTCTTTCTACAAGGATCCCTTGGGTGAAATACATTATACATGCCAAAGGGTATAAAATATCGGATTTATTTGTCCTCCACATAATTAGGAACCAACTAAATCTTCTAATTGTACACAGTAAAAATCCCTAAAGTTTCAATTTAGTCATTAATTTTTATCCCATTTAGACATGCTACTTCACACGGATTCTCCACATCAATACTTTATTTTCTTCTTATATTATACAGAAAGAAAGAGAGGGAGAGGGATATGAACTATGAAGTACATAACAAATTGAAAAGAACACTTACAATTGCCTAGTTTGCTGTTCCAGAGTATTAGCAGGTGAATACAACTGCATCCGAGTATCTTGATAGCCATACCCCCCATTAGCATTAACATTATTAACCTGTACCTGTGGTGCCTGGTACTTTATCATAGAAAAGTAAAGTTTGTTTCTATCAAATTGCTATATAACCTTTGGAAAATATACATTCTAAAATCTAAATAATCATCAGATTTCCACATGTTTACACCAATATGCCAATAATCAATTGTCATATTAAAAAAGTGGTCATGTCACATAACATAACAGCCACAAACTATTGCCATATTGCATGCTAGGTCACTCATCATGTACATGTAGTCTTATACAAACCGAACACTGAACTTCATATTTTGTTCCACTTTAAGCTTTTGAACAGGTAAACCCATCTGAGAAGGCATCCTATGTGGCATATAGTTGGCAAATAGTGTCCATGTGGTGCTGACATGGTATCCACGTGGACTTTTTATTTAAATTCTATTAGAACTTACAACAAATACCATAAATATAAAAACACCCATTCCCATAATACAATAACGGAAACAGAGAAGATGGACATCAGACCAAATGTGGATTTTATGCATCTCCACCCAAGATCTGGATGTCAAAAGTTATGACAGAAAATTGGTCATTCGAACAGAAAAGTTCTATAAAGAGGAAGAGATGAACATTTTGCTAATGATTTTAGTCTTCAGGCGTTGAGCTATTATACCCCTTTTAACAACTGAGATACATTTGGCCTGCAGTTGAAAGTGAAAATGGAATTTGACTTCCTTATTTGGTAAAACCGGTTCCTTACTTGATTATAAATTTACACCATAGGCCCTTAAACATTGATTTTTAGGTAAGTTCCCTAAAATATAAATTGATTAAAATTAAAGTACATACTTTTTACATGCAATTTGTCCTGGTCAAAAATACATATCTATGATTACTCATGAATACAAGCATCATACCCGAAAAGTTGTTTTATGAAGATTATCAACTCAAACCAGTAGAAGTATTATGACTATAACTTATAAGTGCAATTAAGGGACTATGATATATAACAGAGGTATGGCATCCAAGCATAATGACTGCAGATGGAAGAAAAATAATGGTACATATATTATACCTTATTGACGGCATAACTATTCAGTGAAGTTTGCTGCCTAACAGAAGGTAAAGATTTTGATGACTCCAACAATTTCGTTTGAGGAAGATTACTCCACCCATTTGATTGATATGTATGTTTTCTGGATAACTCTTCAAGCTTTTCTCGTACAGCTGGCTTCAACCCCTCCAGCTCAGTTATGACACTCAATATTTTCTGAGATTCAAATATTAGAAACACTGATGAGCTTGCTGATAATACTGGTCAGGAAACAAAAACTAAAGGATTGTACCTTCTTCAGATAAAGCTTGTCTCTCTGAACAGATGCTCGATAATCTCTATGGAATGGTATTGTTTCTGTAGCCAAACTACAAAAAAAAAAAAAAAAAAAAAAAAAAAAAAAAAAGAAGCATATTTTCATTTCTAGTTAAAAGGACTGAAAATGACCACAAGAATCCCCCTATATAAGATTCATATTATTATAAATAATATATTTTCTTACCTTGAAAACCTTAGGAGCATAATATATAGATCGATAATATTCTTCTCTTCTCGGAAGATGGCAGCCTGCAGCAGCACAGATAACTTAAAAGTTTAGAACAGCTCGGATAAAAGGTGACCATACCATTATAAATGAATGCATGCCACAACTGTAAGATAACCAAGGTCAACTCTTTGACCAAATATTGAATTGCAATAACAGCTTTAGATTATGAAGAAAATACAGCACATATGTCTCAACAAACCAATGTAAGACTTGATTATCTGAAACCATAAATTTTAGGGATATCGGGCATGTCTTCCTCCAATGTAACCTTGCTTCTCCTATCGTTGGTGTTTAGGTCAAACAGAAAATGGAAATACTTTATGTCAACGGAAATTCGATTTTATTATTTCAGAAGAAATAAATGAAAAGCAATTATGTCGGAAATTTCGTTTACTTTGCAGACTATTTTCATGAAAAATCTGGGCATCTTGAGATATTATTGGCTCTGAAGTTCTATGATATAGAACAATCCTATAATTAGATTTTTGAATTCTATTTCTATGCTTCTCTTCAAAGCCAGATGACAACACTTCCTCCCCAGGTGGCTTCATACAGTTGCAGGGGGTAGTTTATGGAAATCCCAACTTATTGATGGTGGAAGATATATATTGTATGTAACTAATCTAGATGTAAACCAGAGAAATAAGAACCCTCCATCTTCAGGTAATGTGGATTTAGGTGCTTTGTAGTTAATGTTAGAAGACAATGTTGATGATTTTAGTGTGATATGCTCATGTATGTGTCAAGAGGAGTGAAGTGCACACATGTGAGACTAATACCAATTGTTTGTTGATTCAAAGCATCCACAATAGGAGCTCAACAAGTCAAATAAGTTATTGGAGAGCTTTTTCATTTCAAGCTCCACAATAGAAGCTTTTTCATAAAGCTAGTGCAGTTACAAGTTCTAACGATTAAGCTTTGCTAGTTGCTACTGTGATGGTAATTTGAGCTTTTTAGTTTGTTGAGGTGGCATGAAAAAGCTTTGCTATTGTGGAAGCTCTCAGAAAAACCATTGTCCTGGGTGTACGAAATTATCTGCTATGTTGAAATTATTTAACTTAAAAGTTAAAGGCAAAAGGGAGGTTAACAATAATGTCCTCGCTCCTAAGGTATTATAGCATCTGCAAATTGTACCAAGCCTAACTGATTATTTGCATTCGCCAAAGATGCAAAAATATTGAAAACAACAATTTTTTGACTTGGTATAAAGAAACTAGTAGCTTGTTATCTTCCGCAAGCATTTCATGCAAAATCTTTTTTAGGCTTGTGAAACTAGTATCATTTCAACCATTGTTTGCTTTTAAGTTAAACAATGTCAACACAGCAGGAAACTTGGTAAAAAAATTTGGGACACGAGAAAATGGTAGGGGTCTTGAGGTAGGATCACTAGTTATACCTAGTGATGGATCAGTTACTAATGCACCTTCTACCAAACAAGAATTGACCTAAAACTACATGTAATTGTTATTTTTGATACTTGTCCGTTTTGCATACAACTATAGGTATAAATGTGCTTTTCTTAATTCTAGTGCATGTGATTTTATTAAAGTTCAATGTGTCATATGTAAAGCTAGTCTTATAATAGCATAATTAGGCATGTTATGTAATGGGCCTATTATGCTTAATAAGTAAAAACTAGTTAACGAATTCTCATACAAATATAGACATCACTTTTTCCTTGTTTCAATGTCTCTTTCCCTACTAACTTAATTTTTTCCTTAACTAAAAATAATGTAATCTCAATGATATTATGGAATGTCAATGTTTTACATATCAATCTGCATCAACAGTTCTGGTTTATTTTTGAGCCTCGCATACACTTGCTGTAGCTACTAGCTATGCTAAACAAACATCCATGTAACATGACATATGTTCAACCAAGTTATGAGGTTCCCTTATGTCACATGACATATGCATTCCAACTCAACGTACCACACATAGTAACCCTATCATGTATAGTCAGCTACATCATCCCTGAAATTCAAATAGCTTCAACCTAGGCCACTAAAATATTGTTAGTGCTATGTGATTTACCCCTATGTGATGGGCCCCAGGGCAGAATCTGTGTGGGCTATCCAGAGGGTGCCGTTTTCCCTTTTTCAAATAGCTTCGATCTTGACTAATATTAACTTTATAAGCTAACTCACCACTTTATATAATAAGTTAATAACAAAACTGATACCAATTCCTTAACTCTTCCCTTTCCACAAAAGCAGTGCTTTGTAGCTAGTCATCTGTACCCTTTAGGTATATCATGTCTACCTATTTGTATACTAAACAATAGACACAACAAGAGATACATTCACAGATGCAATGCAACTCTATTCAGTATATACTAGTGAATGTTCTGAAGGAGGATTGAGTGAGTGAAGTGCTCATAAGTTATAATAATTAACATCTAACAGGCATCGTTCCAACTTTAAGGGAATAGAACTTATTTAAAACTTCAATTATCAAAATTAAGAGGATTATTGAACTTTTAATATAAACGACATAAATAAATAAAAAATTAGTAGGTTGATCAAAAAAATAAATTTGGAGGAGAAGTAAAGACCTGGCGAAGAATGTTCTCGGCGATCCGGTAGTAGTAACGGAGAGAAATTCGATTATCGACATTTATTTTCTGTGCGCTGGCAGCTACATTGATTGCTCCGGAAGATGGCTTCATCGTCCTAGGGTTTGAATTTTACTTCCAATTCGAACAAAATTGCATCGTCTTGAAAGGATCAAACAGAATCTAAGAACTTTGAGAATCAAAATTGGAAAAAAAAGATGAGAATTTTGTGAGGAGGTCTATGGTGATAGAGTCAATGGCGCCGTTGAGGAGGAGTGCGATGTAAACAAAGGTTTTGTGTGAAGAGGGCGAAATACAGCTACAGACGAAGTAAGGGTCTGACTAACTCGGATACACAACACGTGGATTTTTTAAACCTTTGCGATAACAATTTATCCTAACCAACTCGGTTTTTCATATCGATCTTCATCGTTAATCGTTAATTTAATATTTAGTTACAAAATTCTATTCCACAGGTCTACACTATTTTTAGGGTTTGATCAATGATTGTTTTATAACGTTTTTACTTTGCCAAAATATTTTAAATTTAAGGTGCTCTTTGTTTTTTTATAAAAATCTCTTAGCGCAGCATATGTGCAATACTTTCCTTCTCGCAACAGTTTGTTTTTTGGAAGGCTTCAGACTATAAAACCTCTGCGCGTGTGCTGCGTGGCGCAGCACTTGACTTGCCTCTTCTAACCTCTTCAGCTTTCATTTTTTCTAAGGTGCTGTTTGATTTTCTGAAGCAAAAATTCATGAAGTCTGCGGACCACCTCTGCAACCCTCTGCAGTAGAAGAGGTGGACCAAACGACTGCAGACTATAATAAGAAGCGTGTTTGTTTTTTTAACATCTGCATACTGCTGCAGATATTAAAAAATTAAAATAAATTAATTTTATAAACCGAAAATAACTTTTTAATAATGTATAACATTTCGGTAAAAATTAATGATATTTCAGTAAAAAAAATGATATTTCAACAAAAAAATAATGATATTTCATCAAGAAATTATCATTATTGAATATAAAAAAATGAAAAATAAATTCAATAAGAATAAACGAAAAAAAAAGGGAAAAAAATGTGAAATAAAATTTTAATAATATATAATCAAAATTTCAGCAATAAAAAAAGAAGAAGAGGTTGGAAGAGACAGTACAAGTGTTGCGCCAAACAGAGCACACGCAGAGGTTTTTGACTCAGAAGACTTCTAAAAAACAAACAACTGCGAGATGAAAAGTGTTGCGCGTGTGCTGCGCCGCGCAACAGTAAGAGGTTTGAAGAGGTTTTTTCCAAAAAACAAACAGCACCTAAGTGTTTTTTTAAGGATTTTTGTATAACTTTTTTTTTAATTTATTTTTAAAACTTTGATTTTCTTAAATTTTTATTTCCGGGTGTGATACTATTTATTTTTATAATTTCCATGATTTTTTTAACTTGATTTTTTTAATTTTTTTTACCGTTTTATTAATAATATTTTCAATTTCAATTACATCTTTTTTAACGCGTGTAATTTTTTACGAACTTTGTAGACAACGTTTGCAATATTTTCTTAATTTTTTTATTATTTTCTTTTTTAATGTTTTTTAAAATTAGTTTTTTTTTCTAGAATAAAACTATTAGCTTCTTTTACATTTTTTTAAGTTTTTTTTTTAAAAAAAAAGTTTTATATTTTTGTTTTTTACATGTTCTTTTTATTATTATTTCAATGTTTTAAAACTGGAATTATTAAATTTCAGTGTTGAGAACTATTTTCAGTTTATAAAATTAGTTTATTTAAATTTTAGTTTACTGCAGCAGTCTGCAGATGTTAAAAAACAAACATGTTTCTTATTATAAGCTGCAGTCGTTTGTTCCACTTCTTCTGCTACAGAGGATTGCAGAGGTGGTCTGCAGACTTCATGAATTTTCGCTTCGAAAAAACAAACAGCACCTTAGGTCATCTTGTTGTAAAAAATTTTGGTCATCTTGTTGTAAAAAATAAAAAATAAAAAACTATAGTTTCAATGTGAAAAACCTTAAACATGTATATAATTGGTTCAAAATCAGATATCTTTTTTGTTTTTGGTCCGTGTGGTTGTTGATTAACTTGCATCCAACCAGAAATTACTAATTAGTCTTTTAAATATTTTCTTGTTTTGAGAAAATTACAAATTTAACCAAAAATATTAATTACTTTGTATAAAATAGCCAAAAACCAAAATTGCATTATTAGTCACTATAATCGCAGATGGATTAAACACATCTGCCAAGTCACTTACGAATATACAAGTGGCTAAAACACGGGTGGTTTTTTTTCGGTGTATATATACCGTGTTTTCCAGGCTAAAATCACAAATGGACATAGTCTATCTACAATTTCTTCTCGTTTTCACCTGTGATTTTATGGTTTTTTTGTTTTTTTTTTACTACGAAATTGATGGGTTTGACTACGAAACAACCTTATTATATATAAACTTTTGCAAAAAATTATGAGTTTAGTTGTTATTTGTTTGGAAAATTTGTTTAAATCATCTCTAAAAATGAATGAATATTTGGTTTATTTTGTAACCAGTGGTAGATGGCAAATTAATGAAACAGATCTTGAATACGTATGTCCACATTTAGGTATTTTTTAATCCGCTTTGATATTTGCTAAGTATATTAGTTATAGTGAATTTGTATCTTTGGTGATAAGGAAAACTGGTTTGTTAGACAAATATAAAATTATTGTTTGTTTCCATCATCCTGAATTGAATCATTATATAGCTATAGTTGAAGACATGGATGTTAGAATGTTGATCAATGTAATCAAATCTAGTGGATAAAAGGCTGTGAAAGTGTTTGTGGTGGCTGATGAAGGTGATGCTGTTACGGAGGCTGGCGAGAGTGGAAATGAGTCGGTTGGTAATTTATGCAGCGATAAAGGGAGCAACAATCCAATAGGTACTTTCAATACTCCTAGTGTACCTCAATTTCATAGTGTTGCTGAAAATGTTAATGTTAAGTATTCATGTATTCACTATGTGGATCCTAAGAATTACAAGTATGTTGGGGATGATGATGTTGGTACATATCTTAATGATGTGGGTGGTCGTTGTGTTGATGTTCCTGAACAAGAAGTTAAAGTTATGAATAGGCGTGTAGTATATGTCACACCCCCGAACCGTCAGAAAAACAACGGCGGAAATGTCCGGGGGCGAGTGACGTCATGTGTAGTATCACAACAATCGTATCATAGCAATCAAAGTAAACACAACCATTACATTACAATACAAATATTTACATCTGTTTTGAGAACATAGTTTGTACATAACAACATATAGCAAAAGATAAAGACGAGACTCCAAAAATGTTCCGTCTTCTCCAAAAGCTGACAAGGTACCTGTCTATCGTTGCCCTGAGAATACAAGCGGTTTTGAAAACGTATCAACGTAAAGCTGGTGAGTTCATAAGCATGTTTTTGTGTATTGAAAACTAGTCACTGAGTTTGTATAAATGGCTTCTTTCCATTATAAGTAAAATGTCAATTATATTAAAAACCGTTGTTATCAAGTTCTGAAATACGTATGCATGCTTGCCAAGAAAATCCAATATTTTCTAACATGTTTGTTGGTTTTTGCATGAAAAGTACGTTATGTTTGAAAACCCTGGCTACCACCAGCATGTAATGTAAGTTCTGTTCGAAAACCCTGGCTACCATCAGTATGTATAGTAGTTTTGTAACATCCGGATTCCCAAGTATATTATTTATTCATTTATTTTGGAGTTTGTGGAGGGACTCGGCGAGTTGGTGCTTAGACTCGCCGAGTAGGGTCGCGAATTCTTATCCGGTTAATGATCGGACTTGGCGAGTCGACGACTGGACTCAGCGAGTCCACGCTGTTTAATGAAACCCTAATTTCTGAGGTTTGAGACCTATTTAAAGGCCCTTATGGCCTTCATTTGCAACTACCAGTTGATTGAGAGAGACCCCAGAGTGTGTGAGCGTTTTGAGAGAGAAAGGAAGCCATTTTTGATCCTTGTGTGGGTGATTTTGCAAGAAGAAGGTGACCAACACTACAAGAAATTAGGGTCTTTACCTACACATAAATTACCTACATATGTTATGTGTAAGTAAATATCTACACATATTTTGCATATGTGTGGGTAATTAAACATATAGTTTTTCATATCGGACGACACTTAATATGTGTAGAGAATTACCAATATTAACATTTAATTTGGGGGGAAACGTTTCCCTCTAAAATTTGCGATTTACGGAATGTGAAATTACCCACACATATAAAAAACTTTCCTTATGTGTAGGTAATATGCCTACACATATATATAGATGAAATCGATGTGTAGGTGCTTCAATTGATATTACCAACACATAATTTTATTTCACACATATGTAGATAAATAAATTAACTAATAATAATATATAATATTTAAATAAATGACGTGGCAAAGTAAATATCAACACATAACATCTATATATTTATGTGTAGGTAAATGTATTAGGCAATTGTTATTATTATTATTATTTCACAAATGACATGGTAAATCAAATACCTACACATATTTTATATGTAGGTAAATATATTAGACAATTGTTATTATTATTTCATAAATGACGTGGCAAATCAAATACATACACATATTTTATGTGTAGGTAAATATATTAGATAGTTCTTATTCATAAATAACTAGAAAATAAAATACGTTCACATATTTTATGTGTAGGTAAATATATTAGGCAAATCAAATACCTACATATATTATATGTGTTGATATTTCTTAATATTTTTTTTACAGAAATCAACAATTAACATGTGTAGGTAAAATTGTTTAGCAAGAAACTTTTATGTTTTTTTGAGGGAAATTTCCCTCCAAAATTGGTTATTGATATAGGCACACATATTTAAAAAAAAAATAATGTGTATTTATATATATATATATATATATATATATATATATATATATATATATATATATATATATACACCATTAACATTTATTGGATATAAATCTCTTTTTTAAATAACTTAATTTGAAACTAAAAATTATAAATCAAGTAATTGAAAATCAAAAATATAAATGGATAGTTGAAAACCATATGATGGAAGCTATTTTTTAACTACGAAATACCATTTGCATAAGTTGTTATAAAAGAAATAAAAGTATTAAAAATCAAAAAGTAAAAAGAAATTAATTAACGAAAAATTCCATGTGTTAAAAAAATTAAAAGTAAACCAAAATAGAAAAAAATAACGTTGAAATAAAAAAAAATGCATACTAGGAGCGAATCAATCACGTATCTTCAAAACAATCGGAAGCTTTGAAACCGGGATCACATCCGAAAATCACGAATCATGGGTTTTTTAGTTTTCTATGTATGCTGTTATGTTGACATTGTTCCACAAACGATCGACAAAACCCTAATACGCAGGGGAAGCATCGACAAAACAAGGTGCGACAAAGGCTTCAGGTACAAATTGATTGTTTGATCTTGTATTGATGTAATCAAATACTCCATCAAACTAATTAATTACTTCTTGTTTCATATCCTGCATCAACGCCCTTGTATTCCTTCTCCATTCATCATCGATTTCTGCTCCATAGTCCAGTCTATCTGTTCAGGTTCTTTTCCTTACTTTCTTGTTTCCCATTTTTTTTTGCCATATGAACTTGTTTACTGCATATAATTCTTTGATTTTGTTGTTACTTTTACTACTACAAAAATCTAAATATAATAGCGTCAAACAACCGTATTGTATAACAAGGATAAAATATTGTTCACTTTTTTCTGACCATATTAAAAAAATAGATCGTATTAATACATATACCTTCAATACATGATACAAAATCAACAATGAATAAATTGAGTCAATATAAAAATGTCAACATAATAATCACATACAATCACTTTAAGAAGGCTCTGTTCCTCATGCATTGAACCTTTGAATACAAAGCTTTTTAGAATATCACTTTTTTGTGGTTTTGTTCACTGTTCAATGATATACTAAAAAAATTTTAAGAATGAGATGACATAAGAATCAACCACATGTATATAGCCAAGCTATTGTATTTAGAAAATAGCTCCGGCAATATAGCACATAAGAAAACCACGAAACACTTTAAAATTAATTAACCCATTATCATGGTGTTAACTCCTAATTTATAAGATTAATAATTTCAAGTTTTCTAATGAGAAATAATGTAGCCCTTTAAATATGCAGTTTTAGCTCTTTGCCATAAAAAATGATATGAGAATGATCAACCATACTTCACCTAAAGTTGCTCAAAAAAAATTACCTGATTGTTATTTGTTTATTGGGGAGCCTGTATAAAAAAATAGCATAAGTAAGAAATACTACATTAAAGAATCTATAATTTCACCTTATAATCTGCATTGGCAATCTCTTTGGTGTTCAATACCACTCCTAAAACTATAAAGATATGTTAAAAAAAACTTAATACGCCTTCCTTTTTGCAGAATTTTAGCATTGTTTCTATTAGAATAACGTATACTTAACATAACACTTTCCCATAAAGATTACAAATCTTGAACAACTGTTGTAAACTTCTTCTATTTTAGTTTTAGAAGATTTGTTCACTGTTCATATGAGTCTCTGACATGACAGATAAAAATTCTCACCTGTTGTAACAGTTAAAAACATCTAGCAGAATGGAAAAAAAAACTCACCATGTTTACCCCATGTTCAATCATTTTTATCAACCCTAAAGCATAAAAAAACGTAAACGCTAACAACATTAGAACCCAACACTAGAACATTGAAACAAATGAAAATTTCCTTTCTGTAAGTTGTATTCACAATGATAATTTGAATTAAACACACACAAACACCTGTAAGTTGTTGGGATTAAGCCCAAGAAACATTGAATTAAAGCAATAATTTGAACATTACTTATCAGAGAAGAGAGATGTTAATGAACAAATGTGACTTTTGACCCAAAATATAATGGTTCTAACAATAACCTCCTTCCCAACTGTAACAGCCATCTTAACTGCATGACTTACTTCTTAAAATTACTAACATAACTCTAAGTCTAGATTACATTTCCATCATTCCCCCTTAATCTAGACTTTTACTACTTCAACCATCAGGGGTGTTTCTGAAATTTCACTTCTCCCATCATCTTTCTCACTTCTCCCATCATCTTTCTAACAGTAACTTCCTTCCCAACTGTAACTGTCATCTTAACTGCAAGACTTACTTCTTAAAATTAATAAAATAACCCTAAGTCTAGATTACATTTCCATCATAAGTTGTATTCATAATGCTAATTTGAACTAAGTGTGAACTACCTTATCTAATTTTGTTTGTATGCCATTTCCAGCTTATAGCATCATAGAAAAAACTTTACACTAATTGATTTCTATTGGTAATAATGGTTAGATACAACGTATGAGTCATCAATGGGTCAAGATTGAGAATAGGACCTCTATCGAGTATGTGAACGGGGTAAAGGAATTTCTAAATGTTGCCCGACATACTTTGAATTCTAATGGGTTAACTCTATGCCCGTGCAGTAATTGTCTCAATTCGAGATTACAAAATATAAGTGTCATTACTTCTCATTTGATTAGTGTAGGAATTGATAAGTCATATACACGGTGGGTGCATCATGGTGAAGATGAAATCGAAGAAGAAGATGTTCCACATAATGATTTTGTTAATATTGAATCTGCCGGCTTAAGAGCAGGATTAGAGGATGCAGTTGGTCATCCATTATTTGATATTGGACCTACCAATGATCTAATTGGTAACAAACACCCAGAAAATGCTCGTTATGAGAAGCTACATGAAGCTCTAAATAAACCTTTGTATGAAGGATGCAAAAGTTCTACATTGACATTTGTTGTGAAGTTGATGAATTTGAAAGTGATGAACAAGTGGACAGATAATTCGTTTGAGATGATGCTAAAGTTGCTACACGAGGATCTTCCTGATTGTAATAATTGTCCAGAGAGCTATTACGGTGTTAGAATGTTGCTTTGTGAAGCCGGTTTAGGTTATGAGCTTATTGATGTTTGTCAATATGATTGTGCTATTTTCTATGGGGACAACAAAGATGCCATAACATGTCCTGTTTGTCAAAGCAATCGTTACGTGCGCAACAAAATTGCTCATAAAAAGTTACGATACTTTCCAATAATACCTCGTTTGAAGCGTCTATATGCTTCACGCCACACTGCCAAAGACATGCGTTGGCATAAAGAAGTTCGTAAAGATGAGCTTGGAGTTTTGCGTCATCCGGTTGATGGAGAGGCTTGGAAACATTTTGATAAAATGTATCCTAATTTTGCAGATGATCCTAGGAGTGTACGATTGGGGTTGGCTTCAGATGGGTTTAACCCTTTTAGCAATATGACAACTTCATATAGTATGTGGCCTGTTATTTTGATGTCGTATAACATGCCACCTTGGTGTACAATGCATAAGAGTAGTTACTTTCTAACATTACTAATTCCTGGGCCAAAATCTCCTGGTAAAGACTTTGACATCTTCTTAAGGCCACTTGTAGACGAACTTAAAGTTCTATGGGGTAATGGGGTTCAAGCATATGATGAACATTCAAGATCACTTTTCACTCTTCATGTCGCAATAATATGGACAATCAGTGACTTCCCTGCTTATGCTTACTTGTCTGGGTGGAGTACTATGGGTAAGCTGGCATGTCCAATATGCCTTGAGGATACCCGTTCTAGAAGGATTCGTGGTAAACAATGTTATATTGGACATCGATGTTTTTTAAGCAAAACACATAGGTGGCGAAATAGCAAAGAATTTGATGGGAAGAAAAAGCTAAGGGAAAAACCTCGCCGATTTACAGGTGATCAAATTCTAACACGGTTGGCGGATATTCCAAGACGCATTACTGGAAAAGCACCTATTAATGTCGATAAGAAGCGTAAACGAGGTGCTAATGAGCTTAATTGGTCAAAAAAGAGTATATTGTTTGAACTTCCATATTGGTCTAAACTATTGATGCGCCATAATCTTGATGTCATGCATATAGGAAAAAATGTCCATGATAATATAGTTGGGACATTGTTAAATGATCCCGTGAAGTCAAAGGATACTACAAATGCACGTTTAGACTTGGAGGATCTTAATATTCGCAAGGATCAATGGCTAAGAGAGAGAAATGGAAAATTTGAGAAACCTCATGCTAATTTCACATTGACTAAAGATGAATGTGTGGAGTTTTGCAAATTTATCAAGTCTGTTCGCCTACCTGATGGCTATGCGTCCAACATAAGTCGATGTGCGACAGATTCTAATACACTCGGGGGGATGAAAACACATGATTGCCATGTATTGCTTCAGAAAATACTACCAGTAGCCATTCTTCCTTTCTTGAACAACGAAATACGTACAACTTTGATCGAGCTTTGCCAATTCTTTCAAAAAATATGTTCTAAGACTCTATATGCTAAAGAACTCGAGGATATGAAGACTGGGATTGTAATCATATTATGCAAACTTGAGAAGATATTTCCTCCATCATTTTTCACTATCATGGTTCACTTGTGCGTACATTTACCAGAGGAGGTGTTATTAGGAGGACCAGTAAGCCAAAGATGGATGTTTGGGATCGAACGTCGTATGGGTACATACAAGGGATATGTTCGTAACTTTTCTCGTCCTGATGGATCCATTACTGAAGCATATGTTGTCGATGAGGCTGTCACATTTTTATCTCGTTATGTAGATGATATCGAGACAAGATTCAACCGCGATGAACGCAATTGGGATGTACCAACCACCCAACATGGGTTGGAGGTATTCACCAATAAAGTCCGTACATTGGGTGCTTCGAAATTCGAACTACTAGGGGATTATGTTGATGTGGTGCAATGGTACATCATTAATAATTGTGAAAATGAACTTGATGTTTACATAGAGTAAGTTTCCTATATTTTTAGATATACTTATATTTTGTATTACTAATTAATTCACAAAAATCAACTAACTTGTTCTTAAATTTAGGGAGCACAAAGAATCTCTATACTCAAGAAATATACAACAAGCAAATATAGATACCATACAAAAAAATGAATTTCCCTCTTGGTTCAAGAAAAAGGTAAAACTACAAATTTATTACTTTTAGTAATTGATTTTAAGTACATTTATAACTAAACTAAGTAGTTGATAGATGGCTTTGCTTAGGGCTAATGGTGATCCTAAAGCAACCGATGATTTGTACGCCTTGTCACAATTTCCTGATGATCGCTACACAAGTTGGAAAAGTTGTATCGTGAATGGTGTTAGATTTCGTTGCAAGGAGCGTGATGACAAGTTTAAAACACAATGTAGTGGAGTGTGTGTAGGGGATGAGAATGATGCATTGATTTATTATGGTGTTTTACTTGAAGTTTTAGAGTTGGATTTCATACTCGGGAGAAAGGTATTTGTGTTTCGTTGCAAATGGTATAATACCGATCCAAAGGGAAAAAAGATGGTTGTTGAACACAACTTAACATCAGTTGACATTACATCTAAGTGGTATGTAGAAGAACCATTTATTTTGGCCAATCAAGCTCAACAAGTTTTCTATTTGAATAATTTAGCACGTGGGAAGAATTGGATGGTGGTCCAAAGAGTAAACCATCGTAATATTTATGATATACCAGAGCATGTTGAAGACGAAGTATTGATGAATGATATATTTCAAGAAGAGGAATCTGTTGAACTGCCACCTTTTCAACCATCCGAAGAGTTACCTGACACCTCTTTCATAGTTCGAAATGATGTACAGCCTGTAACATTACCACTTGATGCGGTGCTAGCAGTACGTAATAGAAATGTCGTTGCCGATAACTTAGATGATGTTGATGATGAATTTGATGATGATGGTAGAATTTTTTTAAATAATGAAGCTATTCTTGATTCGGAGACTGACAATGATTCTGATAATCCAAATCCTAATAGTGATGACGACGATTGTTTTGCTTAATTTAATTGATACATATAGGTTAGTTTTTAGTAACAAGTTTTTTTCTTTTAAATTTATTATTATCATGTTGAGTTATAAATGTGCTTTTTATAGTTGCAAAAAGCTTTTTTTTTTTTTTGTTAAATTTAGTGTTATCATGTTGAGTTATAAATATGTTTTTTATAGTTACAGAAAGCATTTTTCTGCTAAATTTAGTATTATCGTGTTGAGTTATAAATGTGTTTTTATAGTTGCAAAAAGCATAATATCAAAAAGGGGTGGACGCGGTAAACGAGGTGGACTAGGAAGAGAAGATGGACGACGTACCACTCCCTACAACACATCAGTTCCGGGTAAGATTTTGATATATTTTCATAAATCAATATTTTAGATTAAAAAAAGGTACATTTTTATTTATGAAAAAAATAGGGACCATTTCTGTAGTTTTTTTATACAGGATCATTAATGCAGATTTTTTAGACAAGGATCATTTATGAAGTTTTTTTTAAACATGACAATTAATGCAATTTTTGTAGAAAAGGATTGTTAATGTAATATATATATATTTTTTTAAAATAGAGACCATTAATGCAGTTTTTTAAGACATGAACCATTTATGTAGTTTTTTTTTAAAAACAGGGACCTTTATGTAGTTTTTTTAAAACATGAGCCATTTATGTAGTTTTTTTTAAAACATGCAAACCCCTTAACCAATAATTCTTTTCTTTTTTCTATTAATTACTTTGATTACCACTATCACAAGATACAAACCCCTTAATCTCAAACAATCGGCCAGATCTAATCTCTCCAATCTCGGGTACAAGTAAGAACTTTTTTTTTTGTCATTTCTCTTAATCTTATGATGTTAATCCTTACTACATCTTCAATTTTTTAAACATACCCATCTACAACAAAAGTAGTTACTAATGCTGAACAATATCAAAGAGAGCAACAATCGGGTTAGTATGTTTAAATCACTTGTTAATATATTGTAGTATGCAATATTGTTAACATAAATCTACTTGTACTTGCTTATAGACACAATTTTTGAGACCGAGCAAGAAAGTGATAGTAATGCTACAATTGCAAAGCGTGGCATCACTTGTGGCAAAGGTGCTCGAAAGGCAATGAAAGCGTCTAAGAAGAGATTGCCTGTAGAATTTAATTTTGTAGCAAGGCGAGTAATATGTAACAATGAATCAGCTTTCACATATGAGTGTGGCTATATTTTACGTAAGAACTGTAGCCTACAACACAAAGAGTGGAGGCTTGTACCGAAGGAAGAGAAGTTTCCATTACGCCACAAGCTAACTGTAAGTGTTTTTTAGTATGACTTTAACATCTTCATTACTAACTAGTTAATTGTGTTTGTTATTTGAAGACGCTTTTTGATATTGATGTGGAAAATGAGAATGTTTGCACAGTTGTCGATAGCTACATGGCAAGGTCATGGAGAAATTTTCGAGCTGAGTTGCATAAATACTTTAAAGAGATTGGAGGGCCAGAAGACCCAATAAAGGCAAAGACTAAACCCCCTTCAGATATTCGTAGCAAAGAAGACTGGGAGTATCTATGTGATATGTGGTGTGAGCCAAAATACATGGTAATGTTTTAAAAATATTTGAGCTATTGAATTAATTAATATTGTTGAATTCAGTATAATATTGTTAGTATTATTTGGTTGTATGTCCTTGAAGGAAATTGCAAAAAAGAAGGTTGTTGCTCGCGGAAAGCGTAAAATGGAGACAAGAAATGGGTCGAAGAGTACAAATACGCTATCATGTTGAGCTTGGACATGATGTGGATTCTTCATCGGGTCATATTGAGACTTGGCGTCTTACACATTGGGATGAAGAAAAAGGTTGGAAATCTACAGATATGGCTGCAAAATATGTAAGTGTACTTGCTCATTTCTACCGTTGAATATATATTATTTGGTAAATAATTTATTAAATGTACTCGTCTTATTTTTATATGTTAACAGGAAGAAATGAAAAAGATGAGAAACGAGCATTCCTTGGAATCAATGAGTGACAAGTTGATTCTAGAGAAGGTACTTGGACGAAGCTCTGTTCGTTTGTTCGGGTGGGGACGTGATCCTGTTGTCGCTGGTAACATCGTAGGTTCTACTGAGAAATCTAAGTGTCCTAGTTATGATGAATTGGTGGATGAGTTGGAAACAATTAAAAGAGAACATGAAGCTATGAAGCAAATATTGATTGAGAAAAACCTCATGCCTCCTCTTAGCACATCATCAGGACGATCACATGGTGATACATCCGAGTGTGGTACATCTAACCACACTCATTCAGGACAGTCTCATGATGAAAATATGGATATATATGATGATATGCAATGAACATTCTAAAGTTTTTAGTATTTTCAAGTAGCTACTCATGACTAGTTGATCTTTTGGTAGTTTAAGTATTTCAAGTTTTGAGACTTGTAATTTTTTTGGTTTGAAATATTATGTTAGACAATTTTCAATTTATAATGCTATTTCGAATGCATGTGTTTCTATTTATACAAATGTCTGCATTTATTTTGTATTACCTACACATGTCATTTTTAATACCCACATATAAAAATATTTTTACCAACACATATCAAAATCAATGCCTACACATAAAAATACTCTTACCCACACATATTTTAATGATATGTGTAGTCCACATCATTGACCACGTCAGCAGCCACATCATCTACCACGTTAGTGTCCACGCCATTAGCCACATCATCGACGTCCCAAACAAATTAGAAGGCATCTACCTACACATATGTACTACTTTTAGCCACACATATATGTGTAGGTATAGATAATCTTATATCTACACATAAATTATGTGTCGGTAATGATCTGTATCAACAGGCATGAGCCTACACATAGTTACACTTAATGTATGTGTAGGTAATAATGAATACCATCACATATGATGCTTTTACCCACACATAATATATGTAAGTAAAGACCCAAGTTTCTTGTAGTGCAAGGCAAGAGGAAACTGAAGAGGATACTAATTTGTGGATTTCAGAGCTTAGGGACTTCATCTTGAGGTATATATTCGATCCCCTTTCAGTTTTGGTGTAAGTTTTAGAGAGTTAGGGTTTCTAGCCCCTTTTTTAGTAAGATCTGTGAAGCAATTGGTCCCTACTGTGTGTTGAGGCTTCGAATCTGGATCCAAAGAGGTCCAGAGACCTTAACTTCTTGATCTTTATGGGTGTCATGGAGAATTATGAGCTTAGGGTGGCATATTGAGGCCATTTCTCCAAAATAGAGCCATTAGGTCGTTATATGGGCATCAAGATCCAAACTTTACGTGTTTATATTGCTTGAGGAGGCCAGATCTATGAGTTAGAGGAACGGATATGACCTCAGGAACTCATTTGAGCTCAAGCATGGCATGAACTCACCGAGTACCAAGCAGACTCAGCGAGTAGGGTTGGGGTTCCCCATAGTTCACTCAGTGAGTGCTTGCCGAATTGGGAGAATGACTCAGTGAGTCAGCAGGAATTAGAGGACTGGAGTTCAAGGCGGAACTTGCCGAGTTCATAATGGGACTCGGCGAGTTGAGTAGGGGTGGCCCTATGACTCATGCCAGGTGAGATCGTCGAGCAGGGGAAAGACTCGACGTGTCATGCGGGGCTAGAGGGATAGTGGACACGTGTAGACTTGCCGAGTTACCCAAGTGCACTCGACGAGTCGGGTCAAAGTTTGACCGTTGACTTTTGTTGACCTTTAGGGTCTGGTCAACAATGAAGCCTTTGAGTTCAGAGAGGGGTAAAATGGTCTTTTACCCTTCCAAGGGTGCCAATAGAGGGTTGAGTCTAGTCTCGAGAGTTATATTTATGAGAGTCAAGGTTCTAAATAATGTAAGGCGTGACTTGGCAACAATGTCAAGCCTCAAGCTTTTCCGAGCCTTGGCGAGTCACGTCGTTTGTAAGGTGTGACTTAAGGCAACAATTTTGTATATAATTCATATTTTTATATGTATTTTCTACTATTATTCATTTTTATACACATATATGGGTCAAAGCGGCGTTTTGGCAAAGCTTGGCGGCACATGCAAGCCTTGGAGTCATGGCGTGCCATAGCGGAGCCATGGCGAGCTTTTTAGAACCTTGATGAGAGTATTTACTTTATGTGATTAGGCAGAGGCTAGACCATATTTCTACCGAGTCAGAGATTTACTGAGACATCTGAGGTGAGTCTTCTCACTATACTTTACCTAGATTGGTAACAGGGTTATGTGACAGAGTTATTGTATGTTATCTATGCGATGTGTCACACTGCATTATTTCTATGTCATATATGTTGTGTGTATGTCAGAGTTAGGACCAGAAGGCCCATAGAGTTAGGACTAGAGGTACCATAGAGTTAGGTTTAGAGTTATGTGCCAGTGTATTTGTATGCTATTTATCTTTATGATATTTATTGTGATATGTGATATGCATGATTCAGAGTTATCAGAGTTAGGACCTTTGGGTCCATAGAGTTAGGGCCAGAGGGTCCACAGAGAGTTGGGACTGGAGGGTCCCACTGAGACACACTGAGCAGAGGGTCAAAAGAGTTATAACCTTGAGTGGCTAATATGTGTTAGAGTAGTATTTTGGGGAACTCACTAAGCTTCATGCTTACGGTGTTTTGTGTTATATGTTTCAGGTTTTCTCAGGATCACGGGATAGCATCGACTCGATTGTATAGACCAGAAGAAGCGTTGGTTTTGAGGATTTTGGTCTATTAATTGATTGAACAAAAGAGTCATGTGTTGTAATTTAAACAAAAGGGAGATTTTTATGAAAAGTGTTAAAGAGATAAACGATTTTAAACGAAAAATTTGTTTTAAAATTTTCGGTGTTACAAGTTTTATTACTTATAATAAAACCAAAGATTGTATCCCTGGAATTCCTTCCAGTAAGTAAATAGGTAGTTTTATTACTTAAAATAAAACCATGAAAGAAAGAAATCCCGTAAACAAAGGTTAGTTTATACTTAGTGTGAGTCGTATAACCATATTAATATGACCGATGACCTCCTTGACATTTCTTCAGGCGTCGTACGATTATAAAATTTGTCACCTCAGGTGTGCCCGCCTAACTGTAGCTAACAGTTCAGGTGTGGGATTGTCGGTCCCGAATAAATCTATTCACAATTTTCACGCTTTCCCTCTAGGGGACTCTGGTTATACTACCGGAGAGGATTTATTGGTACCCCGAGGGGCATAACGAAGATAAGTCTCACAATCCTGTATTAACTAATTTACGTGTTGTTCGGTTGCTCTCAAGTTCAAAATTGTTTGTAACGGTGTAGAGTATAAATAATTATACACAAAATAATTATTTAGCAAGATACTCTAGTTTTGTATTCGTAGTAATGGATAAACTAAATCTAACATAGTTTATATGTTTGACTTTGTATGAAGTTTGAATCTGTAAGACTGGTAATGAAATCTCAAACTATACCTATTATAGTTTGAATGGTTTGTTACGTTCATGTATGGTTTTGAAAACTATGCGATTATGATTAGAAAACATCCTTTATGCTCCGCATATTACAAAAGGGATAATTGTATCTAAATGTTTGATAGAAAACCGTTGTAATTGCATTAGTTTTGAAGTTATGAAAACCTTTATGTTTAGCTTGTATTCCCCCCCCCCCCCCCCCCTAAAAACATGAAAAAGTCGGAAAAGTGTAGGGGTATGAACTCACAGTTTAACGTAGGATTCGAGTGTACGATTGATATGAGTGTTGAGTGTCAACTGATGTTTCGTATGCAAGTGGACCCTATTAATCATATGGTAACACATATATGTATTAGATTAGAGTATTTCATGACTAATCATGACGGGAAACCACCCTAAGGTTTTGGAAATGCTTGTACTAAGTGTTCTAGGTCCCACACTTAGTGATCTTTTCAAGTTTAAGGTATGTGTATGGCCATAAAGGTGGGTGTGCGTCCGTACAGAAGATGTGTGCGGTCAGGGCATGTGTGCGGCTGCACACAGGAGTGTGCAGCCGTACAGGGTGGGTGTGCGGCCGTACACAGGGGTGTGCAGCTGTACACTCTCTGTTTATGCTCCAAAAGTTGATTTTCAAGTGTTTTAAGGCTCAAACCAAGTCCAACTAAGATATAGAGGGCCAAAACTCTCCATTTAGAGGGTTTTTGAGGTGTGTACGACCACCTTATGAAGGTGTGCGGACGTACACCTTCAAGTGATGAAGAACATGAAGAGTTTTTGGCTTAGTTTTGGGTGTTTTACCTGAATAACAAGCTAAATGATGGAGTTCTTCACGTTTTTGAGGCCTTTGGAGTGTTCTTGGATGAGATTTTTAGAGAGAGAAAGTAGAGTGCAGCCAAAAGAAAGGAATGAATGAAGGGGGTCCTCCCCTATATATAGAGGGGAGTGTGCGTTTGGGGGATGGGTGTGCGGCCGTACACACCTCTTAGGAGGGTGTCTGGCCCGATTTTGCTTCTTTACGACATGTTGACTCATTCCTAACCTCGTTCTTGACTGTACCCAGGCTTAGAACACTTAAACAAACCCTTAAATTGCATTAAAAAGTGACGATATCGATTTTAACATTGATAAAAATTGACCAATCATACAGAATGAAAGTTTTAGGTTGTCACATCATCCCCCCGTTAGAGGAAATTTCGTCCCGAAATTCAAGAATAAATATACATATCATGGATTTGAAAAAAGATGAGGGTACTTTTGTTTCATTGAATCTTCGCGTTCCCAAGTGAATTCAAGTCCCCGCTTGGACTTCCATCGAACCTTCACTATCGGGATGTGACTTTGCTTTGTTCTTTTGACCTCCCGGTCCATGATTTTGATTGGTTCTTCCATGAAGTTCAGGTTTTCGTTGATTTCAAGTTCGTCAAGAGGGACCGCAAGGCTTTCGTCAGATAGGCATTTCTTGAGGTTTGAAACGTGGAAGACAGGGTGAATGTTGCTAAGTTGATGTGGTAAACGAAGTCTGTAGGCTATGGGACCAATCCTAGCAAGGATTTTGAAGGGTCCTATGTACCTCGGATTTAGCTTTCCACGTTTTCCAAAGCGTATCATGCCTTTCCAAGGCGAGACCTTCAACAGAACACGGTCTCCGACCTGGAATTCCAAGGGTTTTCGTCGTTTATCAGCATAGCTCTTTTTTCGATCTCATGAAGCCTTTAGTCATTTCCGGATTTGTATAATCTTTTCAGTGGTTCCGCGGATGATTTCTAGACCAGTGAGAGTGCTATCAGGGACTTGCCCCTTGGCTAGCTGCGTGTCACCCACCTTAGCCCAACACAGAGGGAGTCTGCACTTTCGGCCATAGAGGGATTTGAAAGGTGCAGCCTTGATACTGGTATGATAACTATTGTTGTAGGAGAATTCAACCAAGGGAAAGTGGGTATCCCACGATTTACCAAAGTCAATGACACATGCTCTCAACATGTATTCCAAGGTCTAGATGGTTCTCTCACTCTGTCCATCTGTCTGAGGATGATAAGCTGTACTCATATCCAGCTTAGTTCCAAGAGCTTTCTGTATGGACTGCCAAAATCTCAAAGTGAACCTGCTATCTCGATTTGAGATAATAGATACAGGCACTCCGTGCAGTTAGACTATTTCCTGGATGTAGATTCGTGTGAGTCTTTCCATCTTGAAAGTTTCTTTGATTGGCAGGAAGTGAGCAGATTTCATTAACCGATCGACTATTACCCAGATGGTGTCGTACCCACTCGGAGATTTGGGTAATTTGGTGATGAAATCCATGGTAATCTTCTCCCACTTCCACTTAGGTATCTCGGGCTGCTGAAGCAAACCTGAGGGCTTCTGATATTCGACCTTCACCTTGGCGCAAGTCAAACACTTGCCCACGAAGGTAGCAATCTCGGATTTCATATTTAACCACCAATATAGTTTCTTGAGGTCAAGGTACATCTTATCCGATCTTGGGTGAACAAAGTATCTAGTCTTGTGAGCTGCGTTCATGATAACCTCTCTAGATCCACCGAACTTTGGGGTCCAGATCCGGTTCATGAAATAATAGACTCCGTCTCCCTTGATCTCTAAGTTTTTCCCCTTCCCCCTTAAGGCTTCGACTACCATGTTCTCTGGTTTTAGGGCTTCCTGCTGAGCCTCTCTGATTTGTGAGGATAAGTGGGAATGGATGGTTATTATAAGTGCTTTCACACTGTGACCTGAGTACTCTTTTCGGCTGAGGGCATCAGCTACCACATTAGCCTTGTCAGGATGGTAGCGTATTTCACACTCATAATCACCGAGTAGTTCTACCCATCGCCGTTGTCTCATGTTTAAGTCTTTCTGGTCGAAGATGTGTTGCAGGCTTTTATGGTCAGTGAAGATCGTGCACTTTTGTTCCGTAGATGTAATGTCTCCAAACTTTCAATGCGAAGACCACTACTCCCAAATCCAGGTCGTGAGTTGTATAATTAATTTCGTGTGCTTTCAGTTGTCTCGAGGCATAAACAATAACCTTTCCTCGTTGCATAAGCACACAACCTAAGCCTTGGTTGGATGCATCGCAATAGACAATGAAGTCCTTTGTCCCTTCGGGCAGAGACAGGATAGGTGCATTGCACAAGGCTCGCTTCAATGTTTGAAATGCAGTGTCTTGCTTTTCATTCCAACAAAAAGGTACACCTTTCTGAGTCAGAGTGGTTAGGGGTTTGGCAATTCTGGATAAATTCTGGATGAATCTACGATAATAGCCAGGAACACCCAAGAATTGATGGATTTCCGTGGGTGTCTTCGGTGCTGACCAATTCTTTATCGCTTTGATTTTGTACAGGTCCATATGTATGCAATCCTCACTGACTACGTGACCTATGAAGGTTACTTTTCGAATCCAGAATTCACACTTGGAGAATTTAGCGTACAACCTCTTTGTCCTTAGAGTTTTCAGCACTAATCTCAAGTGTTGTTTGTGATCTTCCTCGCTTCTAGAATAGACAAGTATATCATCTATGAACACGATAAAGAACTTGTCCAAGAAAGGACGACTCACCCAGTTCATCAGATCCATGAACCTGTTGGTGCGTTGGTTAGACCAAAGGGCATTACTACGAATTCATAGTGAGCATATCGAGTCCAAAATGTTGTTTTAGGAACATCACCCTCGTGGACTCGTAGCTGATGGTACCCTGATCTGAGGTCTATTTTGGAGAAATAGCTGGATCCTTGAAGTTGGTCGAAAAGGTCATTGATCCGAGGAATAAGGTAACGGTTTTTGATGGTGAGCTTCTCAGTTTGCGGTATTCAATGCACATCCAAAAAGATCCATCCTTCTTTTTCACAAATAAAATCGGGGCTCCCCAAGGTGAGGAACTCGGTCTGATGAATCCTTTGTTGAGCAGCTCGTTGAGCTGACTGGATAACTCTTGCATTTCTGCTGGCGCTAGGCGATATTGGGATTTAGCTACGGGGGTAGCTTCGGGGATTAAGTCAATGTGAAACCTGACTTGGCGTTCAGGAGGAATTCCTGGAAGCTCTTCGGGAAAGACATCAGGGATGCTCTCGAGGTCTTTAACCTCCTGTTTCTCATTTACAACATGGGCTAGGAATGCACGACAGTCCTTTCGCAAAAGTTTTTGGGCTTTGATGCATGAAATAATACGAAGGTTTGAATTGAGTTTATCACCATAGATAACTAGTGATTCTCCATAGGGAAGATTGACACAGATAGCTTTTTCAAAACAACGGATATCAGCATGATTAAGGCTCAACCAATCCATGCCAATGATGACATCGAAGCTTTTTATGGAAACTTGTCACACCCCCAAACCAGAACGGCGGAAACGTTCGGGGGTGGATGACTTCATGTATAGTACCATAACAACGAGTATAATAGTGAAGAAAGCAAACACAACCATCATCAATATAATTGAAAGAGTTACATCATAGAGTAAGTTTACATGTTTTAAAATCAATTACATCATGATGACAAAATAAATTTTGAATTTAACGCCTTAGCGTCCCTTCCTCGGAAGCAGTTGATTACCTGTTTAGTGATTTCTGAGAATACAAGTTGTTTGAAAAAGTGTCAACACAAAGGTTGGTGAGTTCATAAGAGTTTTAATTGAGAAATACATTGTTTTCCTTGTAAAAGCGGTAAAGGGATTTCCAAAAAATCCAATACTTTCCTTGAAAAGTGTGTTGTAGGTTTCCGTGTTATGAAATTGTGCATCCTAGAATTCCATATAATTTCCTTCCATAATCTCCAAATGTATATAAGTTATATAAAATTAAAGTTAAATAAACCGTCGAATGTAATGGGTCTGCCCTAGGCCCACAACCAAACAAGGAACAGGAAATAAAGCGGACCCACCAATTGTAAGTCGATCACGACTAAATTCTATATAACTCTAACATATACACTTAGTAATTTTGGCTGAAAACTAACAATTCTAGATAGAATGTAGTCTTAAAAACCAAAGACCGAGACTATGCCTATCATAGTTCATCAAGTGGTGGTAGTGGACATAAACTATACATATCATAATTCACCAAATAGTGGTTGTGATAGTGAACATGAATTATACATATTATAGTTTATCCAACAGTGGTGGTGGAAGTGAACATAAACTATACATATCATAATTCACCAAATAGTGGTAATGATAGTGAACATGAATTATGCATATTATAGTTTATCCAAATTGTTTGTAATGTAATGCAATCTAACTATGCCTACTATAGTTAGCGTATTTGTTGGTACTGTACACTTATTATAGTTTATTGTAATTATTAGTAGTAGTGGAAAACATTGGTATATGATTCGTATCTTCAAGATAAGGTAAATAATATGTATTATCATTCACATATATTCAATTAGTACTATCCTTGTCATGGTTTACCAAATGTTTGTATGTAATCGGATGTATACTTTGTTTACGACAATTTATTATTTCACCATACTTAATATAGTATAAACCATTTGTTTTCTATTGTATGTCTACATACCAAGAAAAAATGACACATAATGTAATAATATATAATCACATAATGATACACACCTTGCTCAACAAGTTACAAGGTGTGAATGAAAGTTGTAAGCTGTCAACGTGTTTTTAACATTTCTGTACTGTTTTGGAAAAATCACAGAAAAATCATACGAAGTCAAAAACTGAATCCGTAAACTCTGGGAGTTTAGAAAATGTGTCTAGTTTGTTCATAAATTTTATCATGATTTTTACATGTCTCTAACTTGTGTGAAAATGTCTATATTCACAGACTGGTCCGGATTTGTAGCTACAGTGATAGGCAGTTTTGTAAAAATCGCCATAAATTGTAGAAAAATTGTATCAACATGTGCAAGTAGTCATTTTAAAGGTATAAACCTCAACTATTTTCATATTATACAGTTTTGAAAACTAAAATGATTAAATTGACCAAAACATTCCGTGAATGGAGTTAAACTTTTCAGATGAAAGCTGTTGGATAAGTTTAGTTATGTTCTTGGTGTTTTAACTTGTATCCCCCTCGCCCCCCCCCCCCTAAAACTTAAGAAAACGTGATAATGTAGGGGTATGAACTCACCTTGAGTGATTTCAGTAAATGGATGATGAAGAAAAGAAGTATTCAACTTAAGAACACTTAGAATGTTGCTAGAAGATTCGATGATCTAACACCATTATGATGGAATTTGTGTAAGTAATCTATGATTTGGATAGAAGGAAGTGAAATAATCATATGAAGGACGAATATACTTACCAAAAGTGGAAGAAAACATGGAAGAAGGCCCTTGAATCTCGAATTTTTATGAGAGAATTGAGAGAGAAAATGTGTTTGATTTTTGGTGGAAGAATGAGAAAATGAGAGAGTGTTAGGAGAGAGGATAAATTTCAGCCTTAGACAAAGAATGAGGTTGGGAAATGATGGGAAAGAGGAAAATTAATGGCCAGGTATGGTGGGAGGTTTGGGTTGGTCATGGAGTGGGTGTGGGTGGTTGCTTGTGTCATAAATCAAAGAAAAGTCAACACTCCACCCCTTTGTACTTCACCCACTAAATATTGGATAAGATTGGCATTAAAAACGTGATTAATTATGTATTTTGGGTCTTCATATGTTAAAATAAAGTTTTGGGTGAAAATACCGTGTTAAAACGATGATAAACGGGCCTAAAACGAAGTCGTAGTCGAAAATCGGGAAGGGAAGCCAAAGTTGCGAGGGTCAGAGGGGCGAAGGCGAAGGTATAGCTCGGTCAGAGGGGACCTTCGGGCCATGCGAGGCTCGGGTCCGAGAGGACCTTTGGGTTCGGTTCTCGCGAGGTTCGGTCCGAAAGGGAGGAGGTTCAGTTCTGGCCATCTTCGGTCCTAGGCAGTTCGGTTCCAAGAGGTTTCGGGCCCGAGAGGCTTCGCTCCTTAAGGGAGGGTTTCGGTTCCTTAAGGCTATTTTACTCGTTGTTACCCCGTTGTAAGCTATTTATGACCCGGTTAATGGTCTGGATGACCCGAATGATTACAAAAAGTCACGAGAACTTTTGAGAGAGATTTTAAATAGAGAGAGATAGAGTGAAAGAGATTAGGAGAGACTTCACTTGTGACCTTTTTGAGTGTTCGGCTTCGCAACGCAAGGTCTGTAGACCCTGTTAAGCCATGTTTAAGATTCATACACAGTCCCGATGAATGTGTAATAATGTTTTATCACTTTGGGTCATCGTTTAGCACTATTAAGGCTAAGGAAATTTAAACACACGGATTTCCAAATGATGTTTTCTCATTAAAATAGCGAGTTGTATACTAATTACATAATATAAACCCTAACATACAAGGGTTAATTGGGTTGACCGGTTTGACTTGTTTGACTTTATTTGACTTTGACTTGACTCGAATTTGCCGGTTGTCACATCATCCCCTCGTTTGAGGGAATTTCGTCCCGAAATTTGCATTTTGATCGAGACTTCAAGAATTTGGGGAAAAGGTGTGGGTACTTCTTGAGTACAGAAATTTATATGGCGAGGACCAATCCACCTTATGTTGAATGACGACTTGGAATTTCTTATTGTAACTAGAGTTAAATCGATTTAAAGAAGTGATTGTTCTAGAATGATAGTGCATTCTATGTATGTCTTTAAGCTCTCTGTTTTATCCCTGTTGTTACTACTACGACTGCTTCATGTTGTGGTCAATGAGTACTAGCGCCATGAGTGCTCCGATAAATTTTATGATGAAATTTGTAGTATAAGTCCTACCAGTTCTTTTATAATCGCTTGGTGTAAACCGGTCGTATATCATTAAGATTGCAAGGTCAGTCGAATGAGTGACTCCGCCTTAAGCCCACAACCAAACAAGGAACAGGAAGTAAGGCGAAATTATACATTCTAAGTCCATAGAATTTTAATGATATAGGGCCATAACGTTTACACTAGCCATCATAGATTCACTAGTAAAAACCCTATGTTTTTATATACATGATAAGACTTATTCAGGTTCGTCGTGTTCGCGAGATTTATCGTTGATAGACCCTAAATTGACCCTTGTTTTAGTAAAATTTAAATCTTACATGTGGTGGTTGGGAGCGCATACCATTTTTCATGGTGGTTCTGGGGAATTTTCTCCTGCGGTGATCATAAGTACCCTTCCACCGTCACCAACATTCCTTATCCTTGGACAACCTCTCTTAAAGTGTCCCGTTTCATCACACTCGTAACAAGTTGGTCTTACTCCAACTCCAAGGAACTGGTTGATGGGTCGTGTCGGTGCCTTACATAAACGGGTAGTGTGTCCCTTCCTGTTGCAATTCATGCAATGCAATTATCTGCAAGCCCTAGTGTGATGGAAGCTACACTCGTTACATTTCGGAAGGGTTCCAGCGTATCGATTTATGGGGGTGGGAGTGGCACAGGTTGTGGCAGCATGAACAACGATGATCTGCTGCTTATTGGTGGGGTCTTGGGCTGATTGATTCTTCTCATTGTCCCAAGACTTCTTTTTATAGTTTCCCTTACCATCTTGCTCAGGGGTGGTTGTCATTGTGCCATGGCTGCCCCTATGGTCGATGAGTTGTTGTGCCAATTCCTTGGCACTGCCAAAGGTAGTTGGTCTTGAAGCCAACACGCTATCTTGAATTTGGGGAGACAATCCCTAGAGGTATCATTCCACCTTATTTTCCTCAGAAGTGACCATCGCGGGACAAAGAAGTGCTAGATTACAAAATCGGTCGGTGTAAGTTGCAAGGTCAGAGCCTGTCATCTTGAGATTCCACAATTGTTGCTCTGGTTTTTGTACTTCGCCCCTTGGGTAGTACTCTTTCAGCATCAACGTCTTTAAGTCTTCCCAGCTTAACGATTTAGCCACTACAAGCGTTAGTGACTTAACGTGGCTTTTCCACCAAGTAAGGACTCGACCAGAGAAAGTGCAAGCTGCAAATTTGACCTTGCTTGCTTCGGGACATGCACAGACCTCGAAGACTGATTCTATCTTCTCGAAACATTGCATCAGAGTGATAACGCCCCCGCTTCCATTGAAAGGATCCAGTTTGCTATTGATCGAAGTTTGTGGCACCAGATCCAGCACCACTGGTACCATTCGTACCAATTTGCGACATTGCGACAGCTACGACTACGGTGATGGCAGCTTGGAACATTGCGGATCAAACTGCGGAGGTGGTGATGGAGGTGATGGTGGTGCTGCGCTGCTGGAAGGTCTGGACTTTTTCTTTGGCGGCATATTTCTGTCATAAGTTTGTAAAGACGAACAGATGGTAAGTTTCTAATAGTAGTGACAAGTCGGATGTTATCAAACTAGACTTTTCTGTATTATGTTCCGACTTGAAAGTATCTTGCATGTAATTCATAATAAAGCCCATATGAATGAATTTAGTGGTAGCATGGTTGTAGAAATCATGATTAATCGGCGATTAATCGCTTGGCGTTCTCCAACCGTCGAGAATTAGGGCATTAATCGGAAATTTAGGATTAATCGGGTTTGGCGGGATTAATCGGTCAAAAGAAGTCAACAAAAGTAAAAAAAGTCAAAAAAAAGTCAAAAAATTTAAAAAAAAAAAATCAAAAAACCAACTTTCTTTTTTTTACTCCAAAATTTTCAAATTTTCAAAATTTCAAATATTATACCAAGATGTTCATATTTTCGTATTTTTAAAATTTTCAAATTACAATTTTTATTATTTTCTAATTTTAAAGTACTTGTTTTTTCTTAAGATATATTAATATTTAATTAATTTTAATATTTTATTAATAATCTATGGTCCCCGATTAATCCTCGATTAATCCTCGCCATGACCGATTAATCCTTTAACACCAGTCAACCATCGAGCTACCGTCAAACGATTTTTACAACCTTGAGTGGTAGTGACTCAAATGTAACTTGTGATTTGTTCCGTGCCTGATTCCCTCCTAAGATCACTTGGTATAAACCAGCCGTGTATGATTAAGGTCCAATAAGACGTCGAACTTAATGAGTCTACCCTAGGCCCACAACCAAACAAGGAACAAGACCCAAGGCGGACTCACCATTCCTAAGTCGATTGTCTCTTAATTACACCTGACCTTGAGGTATACATTAAGAATTCTTGGAGTTACTATAAGTAATTTGTTTTTAATACTAAGTTATGAAATATTTGTTAAATTCCCAATGAAACAAAATGAATGCCAATTTCATTGGTATAATCTAGTATATAAGGTTTGGGAAAATTTTGACTTGATAATAGGTCTACATTTCGTTAAGGTAAGAAAAAGTTTGGAAGTGGCACGACCCCTTTGAATAGTGAAATCCCTAAATTTTATGAGTCGAATTTATGTATATGTCGGGGTAGTGTTCACGCGCATGCCAATAGTTTTGAGTCTATATCGATATGTCAGTATTGTACACACTACTCGAAACGGGTGATGTTTCGTGGGCCATATAATGAAGGCATGGAGGTCCACATCGACCTAACCTATGCCCTGGCTTCTGCCATTTAATGTGATGCCTTTACCACATGTTTTCTCCAACGCTGTTTGTGATGGGTTTTATGCATAAGAAACAATCCTATGTGCTCATACAAACCCTAATGCTTGGATCTAGGTTTCTCTATTGTACATGCAATGAATCCAAGACTTACAAATCTAGATCTATCATATATAATTCGAAATTATCATAAAGAAAAAAAGATCCAAGTGTTTTACCTCTTTCAAGTAGCTTGAAATCCTTGTAATCTTCTTGATCTTGAGCTTAGAGTCACAATTGGAACTCCTCTAATGGTTCACAAACCCCACAAGCAAGAAGGCAATATGAGAGAGGGAGAGAGGTGCTAAAAGCGGCCCTAGGGTTCTCTTAGAAGCATGTGTAGCCGATCTCTATAGCCTAGGGGTCTTATTTATACTTATAGGCTGCTAGGGTTTCAGTCTAAACCCTAATGGACTCCTTAACCACCAAGCAGCCCAATGAACCTTCTGGAATAAGGCCTTGGACGAAAATATGATGGATCCCCATCATAATTTCATTCCCCCTTAAGTCCATAAGGCTTCCTTAGCCCAAAACTTAATTATCAAACATTTGACAGTTTATACCCCTTTATTTAATTAATCTCTTTTAGTCACCAAATTAATTCCTAATTAATTTATGACCAATACTAATTAAATAAGTATGATTTCTCCTTTAATATATTATTCTTATAATGTATAATAAACCATAATATTCTCTCTTTCTCCTTAAATTACCTTGTTAAGTTGCTTTGGTGAAGGCAACCCAAAAGGACCATGCACAACCGGGTCAAGTACATACCAAATATAGTTATGGGCTTAGACACTATTCCAATAGTCTCCCACTTGGATAAGTCTAGTAACTATGTCTCACATATGACTTCAGAATTCGATTGGTAATCGTAGCTCTTATACTTCGTTGTCAACTCTGATTAGCTTGTCCTTCAGATAAAGGATCGTATAATCCTCTGTTCTAGATATCGTGTTGACAATACTTATTGTCCAGCACTTGTTTCTTGATCTCTGATTTGTTCGACATAGAATTTAATTGAACACATCAACTTCATTCTGACCGGGCCTGGCACATAAGTCAAACAAAATCATCAAGTGGCCAAGATATCACTTTTATTCTCATATAATAAAAGGAACAGATCAACTTCGACTCATATGCATCTATTACTTACTAATTGAATCATGCACAATAATGTGTTTTATAACATCAAGTTACTGATGCGTTTACACATCATCAATGCATAACTAACCAGCAAACAACAACCATATCTCTAAGTTTTAAGACTATATGATATTATTACTTTGCGATCACTTTAGGTACAGCACCACGAAGTGATACCAACAAACGCGGGTTTATTCCAGTGCTCAAAATAAATTCATAAGCACTCATGAACTTTGTAGCAAACCTTTTCTATGTCCAAAACCTTTCAGACAATCTACAAACAATTCATGACAGTCTTCATTCACATCTACTTCCAAAACATGAACGACTGTGGACCGTTTGAATAATCTTATTATTCAGGAAGTCAAAACATGAAAAATTGAAACAATAGATAAATAACCAACACAAGATAGTAACTTTACTTATAAATAAAACAACTTTATTTATTCATCACTTGTCAAGTACAAACTATCTATTACACGTTTCCTATCTAATTCAAACTTATATCATCCTTCAGCCCAATGCTCCTAGCGTGCTGCAAGTGTTTGACCCTACTCAATCCCTTCGTAAGGGGATCTGCTGGATTTTCTTCTGACGATACCCTCTTCACAATGAGGAGTCCCTCTTCTACCCGATGTCAGATAAAATGGTATATTCTATTGATATGTTGAGATCTACCATGATCTCTTGGTTCCTTGGTTAAGGCAGCCGCTCCTCATTATCATAGAAAATTTCCATCGACTCCTTTATAGATAGAATAACTCCAAGGTCTCCAATGAAGTTCTTCAACCATATAGCCTCCTTTGATGCTTCTCTTGCCACAATGTACTCTGATTCGCACGTTGAATCAACCACGGTCTCATGCTTGGAACTTTTCCAAGTCACTGCTTCTTCATTTAGGGTAAAGACCCAACCCGACTGCGATCGGTAACTATCCCGATCTGTCTGAAAACTAGCGTCACTGTACCCTCGTACCCTCAAGTCATCACTCCCACCAAGGACTAGAAACCATTCCTTGGTACTTCATAGGTACTTAAGAATATTCTTTACCACAATTCAATGAGCTCTACCAGGGTTCCCCTGATATCTGCTGACCATGCTCAAAGCGAGGCCACATCAGGGCGAGTACAAGTCATAGCGTACATGATAGAGCCTACTGCGGAAGCGTAAGGTACTCGACTTATATCAACTATCTCTGCCTCTGTACTCGGGCTTTGAGTCTTACTGAACTTGGTATTGCTTTGGATTGGCAACTCCCCTTTCTTGGAATTTTCCATACTAAAACGCTTTAGTACCTTGTCCAAGTATGTATCCTGACTGAGTCCTATCAGTCTCTTTTCCATGTTTCTTACTATCCTTATTCCCAGAATATAACCAGCCTCTCTGAGGTCCTTCATAGCGAAACATTTCCCAAGCCAGGACTTGACCTCCTGCAAGCTTGGGATATCGTTTCCTATGAGTAGTATGTCATCAACATACAATACGAGGAAGCTCACTATACTCCCACTAGCTTTGACATATACACAAGATTCATCTCCGCTTCGCAGAAAGCCAAACTCTTTAACCTTCTCGTCAAAACAAAGATTCTATCTGCAAGACGCTCGTTTCAATCCATAAATGGATTTCTCAAGCTTACACACTCTATTTGGATGTTTTGCATCGACAAAACCCTCTGGTTGATTCATATACACATCCTCAGTCAACTTCCCATTAAGGAAAGCGGTTTTCACGTCCATCTGCCAGATTTCATAATCATGAAACGCAGCTATTGCAAGCATTACCCTAATAGAATTTATCTTTGCAACTGGTGAGAAGGTCTCATCATAGTCAACTCCGGGAGTTTGAGTAAAGCCCTTCACAACCAATCGTGCTTTATAAGTGTGCACATTCCCATCCATGTTTGTCTTCTTCTTGAAGATCCACTTGCACCCGACTGTCTTACGACCCGATACATTATCAACCAAGTTCCAAACTTGATTTTCGTACATGGACTGAATCTCGTTGTCCATCGCCTCTTTCCATTTAGCAGACTCCGGGCCTGCCATGGCTTCTTTGTAGCTGCTAGGTTCGTCCAAATTCATTAGTGTTTCATCACTAATAAATGTATCCCCTTCAGTAGTAATATTAAAACCATAAAACTGGGGTTGAACACTAAACCTATTAGAACGTCTAAGAGGTATGGACTCGTCAACGGGTTCAACAGAAGTTTCCTCCTCGGGTTGAGTGCCAGTGTTAGAGGTTCCTGATGGGTTTTATACAAACAATTCTATGTGTGCATGCAACCCTAGAATTGGATCTATGTTTTACTATTAGTTACACAACATTATGAACACATAATAAAACCCTAATGAGTCATACTATTTTCAAAATTCACCAAGAAGATTAGAATACATACCTTTTGTTGTTATATAGTAATAACAACTCAAATCCTCCTTGTAATGGCTTTAGAAAGCTTAGAGTCACATGTGTCACTCCTCTAATGGCTCACAAACACCAAGAGCAAGAGGATGAAGAATGATAAGAGAGGAGGCACCCAAAAAACGTGTGGAACCCCTAAGGAAACTCTTAGCCACGTTTTTGGTGCTCTAGGGATCCTTAAATAGTGAGGCTATTAGGGTAATATAACAAGGAAACCCTAATTTGACTGCTTAAGCCCTAAGCAACCCATGGACTCCCTCCTTAGAGGCCTAGGACGATTTCTAATGGGTTTCCCCATAGAATTCGTCCACCCCTCTAATATGGAGTCCATTATCCCAATATTCAACTATCATACAATTGACAGTTCTAGTCCCTTAAGTTTAGTTAATGTCTTTTAGCCACAAAATTAATTCTTAATTAACTATTGACTAATATTAATTAACCAATATGATTTCTCCTTTAATATATTATTCTCATAATATATTAATAAATCATAATTAATCCTCTCTCTCTCTCCATAATTCATCCTATCAAGTTGCTTTGGTGAAGACAACTCAAAAGGACCATGCACCATCGGGTCAAGTACATACCAAAAATAGTTATGAACTTAGACACTAATCCAACAGTCTCCCACTTGGATAAGTCTAATAACTATTATGCATATGACTTCAGATCCTGATCCGCAATCGTAGCTTTCAAAAGCCATTGTCAACTCTGATCTTATCAGATACGCGTCCTTTAGATAAGAGATCATATATTCCTCCATTCTAGATATCGTATAGACTAAGACATGGATTTAAATCATTCTCTCTGTCTATGTGTTGTTTCCCGATTTTCGATTTACGAAGACTGACAACAGACTACAATTTGAACACATCAAATTAGTCCCGGCTTGGCCAAGCGCTTAAGGTGTCATCACTAAATCATTGAGGGGCCCACAGATATCGCTTTCATCCTACTCTGGATAAAAGGAACGGATAAACTTTGATTCAATGCTTGCTTTCACTCACTCACTAAATCACACACAACAATATGTTTTATGACACCAAGTTACTGGTGCGTTTACATATTATCAATGTGTAACAGACTCGCAAGATACAACTCACACATCTCAGTTTCAAGAATATAAGATATTATCATCTTAGCAATCACTCGTGATAAAATCCATGAAGTGATCCAAGTGAGCGTGGGTTTAATCCAATGCTCAAAATCCTATTCATAAGCACTCATGAACGTTGCAACAAACCTTTTCTATGTCTAATACACTTTAGACAATCTACAAACCAATTCATGACAACCTTCATTCATACCTACTTCCAACATATGAACGATTGTGGTATGTTCAAATAATTTGATTGTTCTGAACCAATTTAAACATTTAGGAAGTCAAAACATGCAAAGTGAAACACAAGAATAATACTAATCCCATATGGCCCCAAACTCTGGGTATAAATAAAACATTTTATTTAATCACCATATTGATTACTCATTATTTGTTGTTTCGGTTAATTAACTTATTACTTGAATTATTACTACAATTGTCCCATGCTCTTAGCATGCACACAATGTTTACTTATGGCCCTTACTTTGTGAAATAGATCAAATGAACACATTTCCAATCATACTCATTTCATAACTCCCAATTCTTATCACAAGTGTAAGAATATCAAATTCTTGCCACTTATAGAATATGCTAGATTCTAACATTTTATGCAATGATTCTTTCGTAAAGTCATAGCTCAAAATCCTCAAGACTTGGCCAATCTCTATAAGAAATAATTCTATAGATATGATGTGTCAAAGTACATTCCTTTGAACATCCTTTCTTGCATAAAAGTTTCTAATCTAGATATAGATTCTCAATATCCAACTCCCAATATGGAAACATTTCCATATTTTCCATATGATAACTCATTCCTAATATAATCTTATCTATTCATAATAATGTCAATATGGTCCATCCAATACCATACTTCCAACTACTCACAAGCGACCAATCCTCAGCGAGCTTTGGATCGTCCTTTGATAGTTGTTTAATAATCTTAGTCTAAACCGATTCTTGTCCTTTTCCCTCTAAATGCGCTAGACATTTGGAAAATTTTAGAATGATCAAATATTATAGCACTGTCAATCGATCCTATACCCGAAGCGTATGGGACACGACGCATAAAAATATGATACTTTATCAATCTTTTGCCATAATATTTAATGTGTCAAGTTCTCACAATTCGCACTATGAAGAGGGATGCCATAATCATAATTGAAATTTTTAGAATGCTCTATGTGTCCTTGGCTAAGTTTATTAACATTCCACAACCTAAGCCTTTAGATTTGAAATGAAGCATAATATTCTCTCCCTTAATTACAGCAAAACAGCTTTTCAACCCTTGCTTTGCAAAGTATAACTCTTGTTTTCTATAATTAATGTTGCTAACTTGCAATACTTGCCATAATAATCATACAAGCACAACTTTTATGCTCCCACTATCATGATGATTATTATCATATAAGCATAACTCTTATTCTCCCACTAGCTTTGACATGTATTTAGAAAACAACTTAACTTCCAGAAAAACAATACCTATTGAATTTCTTAAGTTCATATTTCTAATACCTAATGCTTTGATAATCCTTTATCTAAGCTTATACACCTTTTCCTTAGATAGCTCATATGTGTCTCTAAAAAATTTAGACTAATTGCCAAATCTCACATTTCGAATCATGGAAAGGGATACCGTAACCATAATCGAATTTAAGAATGCAATTTTCACAATCACTATCTTCTTAAAATCTCTCTTAGTGAAAGCATTTCCTCACAGTCATTTTCATGAAGAAGGGAATCTTATGACACTTAGATTTTAATGGTGTATGTGTTCCTATCCATGCGAATTTGTCAAAACCAAAGTTTGCAACAAATCCAAACTCATATGGACCGAACTCTTAATCTTGATTTCTTGCCTTATGGTAACACGAGTCCCCACCATGTCTTCCAAGCAGTTAAGCAGCTCACCATTTCCTATGAATGTACTTTTCATTGATCAAGGTCCTTGCCTTTTATGCATTCAAATGAGAACCCATAGAACTCACATGCATAATTAACTCAATTGGAATGGCACAGAAACAAAATAACATCAACACGATAGGTTATAAACCTCAAGTCGTGTGCTAGTGATGATCGATAAGGTTTATTCTTGAGTTGTTCTTGAAACCTTTCAAGACCATTAAAACTCCCACGGACTCCTTGACATATAAGATTCTCTTGTCAATAAACATTTCTCGACAAACAAATATTCAAGAGTTAGTGTAGATTTTATCAAGACAAAACACTTCACAAAATTGGTCCTAGTTGGTCTTTGTCTTATCCAAGACATCACAACTTTCCACATTTGGTGAATGTTATAAACCTTCTTAAGACTTGTCACTCAATGTCACAATCTTAACTCTAAGACTTGTTTTTAGAACGAGTATGATTGACTTCATGATTTAACCATTTCTTCAATTCTTGATTCCTTTTCTCAGACATACAATTGTACTAAGACTCACTTAGAGAATCAATTGTGATATGGATCTTAATCATTGAGACCTATCATAAAACATAATAAAAGGTACTCTCCCTTCTTCTTATAATAGAGAAACTTTTATCTTTCTACCTACTTGATTCTTGTTATTCGTTCTTATATTGATTTAAACTCTTTCAATCAATTCAGTATCACACTTAATCTTATAAGTATAATCATATTTACTAAACCTTTAGCAAATCATGATGAATATCTTTGTTACTCTTGTGGTGGACTTGATCAACACACAACTTTGTATACTCGATCTCCTAGTCCTTCACTTGACACTTTGTCAACGAATTAGTCTAATTTCCAAATATAAAATTTCTCATTCATCATGCAACCAAGTTGCATGATTCCAAGTTTCTGTCCAATTGAAACTTGGGTGATGAGAAACTCTCCCTATTTGGTAAATTCTCGACATTTCAGCGTAATTAAGAATCAAATCCATTATTGCTAATAATAGAAACATTCAAAACATCAATTTTTCATACACGCCCTCGCAAGGATAAATAAATAATATAAAATCAAAATTATATTTTATTGCGGAAAAATTTGTCCTTACAATGCAATTCATTGAAAAACTATGCTAATACATATTTCTTAGCACTCTTATTTTAACTCTAAGTAGTAGCTCAAGAATCTAATCTTCAAGTAATGCGATCGAAATCCATTTCTTCACGATTAGATTCTGCTCACTTCTTCCCTTAAGCTTCCTCTCTTTTCTTCAATTCTACAAAACATCAAATGTAATCTTATCACATCATGTATTAAGAATCTAGAATAGGAACTTAAAAGAGTTAGTTAATGGATTTTACCTAAATTAGAGCGATACGTTTTTGACTCTCCCATCTCTTAGATCTCTTAGGTAAATAGGGCAGCTTCGTCTCTAATGCCCCTTCTCTTGGCAATAAAAGCAAATAGATTCCTTTGGAATGGCACATGGAACTATCTCATAATCTACCTTTTCTGGATCTCCAATGTCACCATTTGCAATATCCATTGAAGTTTGGGAGTTTGATTTACCATACAAATTTGCTCGACCAGCTCGCCAAATCATTTCTGATTCAGCAGCTATAAGCAATTAGGTCAAATCAATGAGGGTCACGTCATGATCCCTCATATAGTACTCTCTTGCGAACTCACTACATGATTCAGGAAGCGACTGAAGAACCCAGTCAACAGCCAACTTACCTGAAATCTCGACACCCAACATCCTTAACCTTTCAATGTGTGACTCCATCTCTAAGACGTGTACACACATAGGTTTCCCATGTTTACTTGCCAAAAGGGCTTGAGTGAGCTTGAACTTTTCAAGCCTTCGAACTTGTGGGTTAGGGAGAATAATTGGAGGAGGTGGAGGAAGTGAAGCATGATCTCTTGTTCGTCAATCGAATCGTGGAATATCATCTTCATGTGGAAAGCTTGTTCCATGGGATTTGGGAATACCATAGTTGTTGTACTTTGACATCTACGAAACGGGAGAAACTAAATTCAAGTTAGTTGATTGATTGAGTCCTTAATAAATCACCTAAATGAGATATTAAGGCTAGGACCCAACACAATATGCTACAACCTAGAAAAGGGATGCCGTAATCTAGTTGCAGAATATTTGAAGGTAGGTAAATGACGATTTACCAATTTCCACCATGAAAAACGAAAAAGAAATTTAAGTTTTAAATCTATGAAAACTCCTAGATCCTTTGAGATTCATTGAACTTTTCAATGACATGTTTAAATCTCGATATGCCCTGTAGTTTGTGACTGGGATACCGAGGATAACAAAGTGGGTGTGAATAACCATGCATACTTACATGGTGCCCCCACATGTTACAGTCACCGATTCGATGTGCCGGTTAACCACACACGCTCCACCGAACTATGATAAACATCGAGTCACCCTTTTCTACCTTTGCTTAGAACCATTTAGTGTGCCGGTTAACCACACACGCTCCACTAACGTCTTCGCAAGGGCACAAAGTGTAATTTCATGGAATTGCATCAATTCACTTTTGCCTAAAGTAACTAAGATTGGGAATTTTGTAAAACTTTTAGTTACTTTATACTTCATTATACTTTTAATGGAAAGGGTTTGCCCTATCCTACCAATTCGGCTAATGACCCTCCACCAATCAAGGAAGCGGTGGGTAAGAGTGGATACCCATTAAACGACCATTTTATAGGCGATAACCTTATACCCCCTTATAGATCGACTTCGTGAATGAGGCCTACTAACAGTAAGACTAGCATTTTAGTTATACATATATAATATTAAACCTTTTTAATGTTATACATAGTATAAGGGTGTATTTTACACTTTTAAAATACTAGGTGGTTTAAATTATACTTTTAATTAACCAAAATCATTATGGATTTATTAACTCTCTTTTAATTATACACTTAATTAATTTAATAAAACCATAAGGGTTTAATTTGAACTTTTAAAAATTAGGGTTTTGGAATTTAGACTTTCAAAATTAACTTTTAATCAACAATTTAAATTCCAAAACTTGAGGGCAAGTTTTGAAACTTTTCAAAACAATTAGGTTTTAATCTCACTTAAAATTTTCGAATTTAAGACATTTAAATTACAATTTTAAATACTAAAACTCTTGATTTAATAATTATCTTGAATGAGACTATTAATTTTAATTATTAAATCATAAGGATTATCTAAATCATGAGGATAATTACCATTTATACATTTAAGATATCCTAATCCCTTAAACTTCTACATAAATTTCGAAAATAAGGGACGAGATATCCCAAAATTTTTAATTACCATATTTAACTATTAAAGGATAATTACAAGATATGGGATAATCCAAATCCCTAAAAATTAGGATCTTATCTTGGGGAGGAGGCTAATTTCGAAAATCATGGGGTTTTGCAAACCCTAGATTTCGAAATCTTGGGGCCTAAGGAAAGGATTTGAAAATCTTGTTCAAATTTTCGCAAATTAGGGTTTGGAAACCCTAATCTTGAAAATTCTAGCCTCCTAGGGTTTATTGGCAATAAATCCTAATATGTCAAGTTCATACAATTGTATAATACTAATTGAAAACAAGTTAACTAAAGGCTCTGATATCACTAATGGGTTTTATACAAACAATCCTATGTGTGCATGCATCCCTAGAATTGAATCTATGTTTTACTATTAGTTACACAACATTATGAACACATAATAAAACCCTAATGAGTCATACTATTTTCGAAATTCACCAAGAAGATTAGAATACATACCTTTTGTTGTTATATAGTAATAACAACTCAAATCCTCCTTGTAATGGCTTTAGGAAGCTTAGAGTCACATGTGTCACTCCTCTAATGGCTCACAAACACCAAGAGCAAGAGGATGAAGAATGATAAGAGAGGAGGCACCCAAAAAACGTGTGGAACCCCTAAGGAAACTCTTAGCCACGTTTTTGGTGCTCTAGGGATCCTTAAATAGTGAGGCTATTAGGGTAATATAACAAGGAAACCCTAATTTGACTGCTTAAGCCCTAAGCAACCCATGGACTCCCTCCTTAGAGGCCTAGGACGATTTCTAATGGGTTTCCCCATAGAATTCATCCACCCCTCTAATATGGAGTCCATTATCCCAATATTCAACTATCATACAATTGACAGTTCTAGTCCCTTAAGTTTAGTTAATGTCTTTTAGCCACAAAATTAATTCTTAATTAACTATTGACTAATATTAATTAACCAATATGATTTCTCCTTTAATATATTATTCTCATAATATATTAATAAATCATAATTAATCCTCTCTCTCTCTCTCTCCATAATTCATCCTATCAAGTTGCTTTGGTGAAGGCAACCCAAAAGGACCATGCACCATTGGGTCAAGTACATACCAAAAATAGTTATGAACTTAGACACTAATCCAACAGTTCCTTCATCGCTTTGTTCTTGAATCTCTTCAAGATCAATTTGCCTTCCACTGTCTTCTTGGCTTATCAATTCCCTTTCTCGGAACACTCCACTTGTAGCAACGAAGACAACATTGTCATTTGGTCCATAAAAAAGATAGCCAAAAGACTTATGTGGATAGCTGATGCAATAACACTTCTCACTACGAGGTTTGATCTTGTCTTGAGTCTCTCATCTTACGAAAGCCTCGCAACCCCAAACCTTAATATGTGCTAATGAGGGAGCTTTCCCTATCCACATCTCGTGAGGAGTCTTAGTAACCTTCTTGGTGGGAACTAAGTTAAGGATGTGGGCGACAGTCTCTAAGGCATACCCCCAGAAAGATATTGATAACAAAGTCTAACTCATCATAGAATGAACAATGTCCAACAAGGTTTGATTACGTCTCTCAGCCACACCATTCAATTGTGTTGTTCTCGAAGGTGTCAATTGCGAAACAATTTGACATTATTTTAGATAGTCATGAAACTCAAGACTTAGGTACTCTCCTCCTCGGTCTGACCAAAGCATCTTGATTTTCCTGCCCAGCTAATTCTCCACTTTATTCTTAAACTCTTTGAACTTTTCAAAGTTTCCGACTTTTGCTTGATTAGGTAGATATATCCATATCTACTATAATCATCCGTAAAAGTCACGTAGAAGCGGCAAGCATCCCTTGTGGTGGATCTAAAGGGCCCACACACATCAGTGTGTATGAGATCCAATGGACCCTTACCCCTTTCACAAGTGTCAGTAAAGGGTGACTTGGTCATCTTCCCAAGTAAAGAAGATTCACACGCGTCATCATCCCTAAGGTCGAATGACTCCAACACTCCATCCTTTTGGAGTTGGGCTATGCGTTTCTTGTTGACATGGCTAAGGCGGCAATGCCACAAACATTCTTTGTCCAGGCTAGTAGACGAATCAATATTCAATACATAATTTACTAAGTTATCAACAACCATCACAAATTCTTAAATCCCATTACAAGGTAATGCATTGAAATAAAAGACACCATTCAAATAAACATTAATAGAACCATTACTATTATCAAAAGAATATCTGAAACCTTGTCTAAACAATCCATGAAATGAAACAATGTTTCTTGCCATATCTGGCAAATAACAACAATTTTCTAAATCTAACCCTAACCCATTACTCAGCACTAAAGAATAAACTCCGATTCTGGTCACAGGCGACAATCTTCTGTTTCCCATAATCGAGTTTATTTTCCCATGTTCCATTTCCCTACTTCTTCTTAGGCCATGTAAATCAGAACGAATGTGGTAACCACAACATGTATCAAGAACCCATGAAGTAGCAAATGATGAGTTATTAGATTTAATAGAATACATACCTGCGAAGGTGGGCTTGATCTTCCCATCCTTTATGTCTTGCAAATATTGAGGGCAACTTCGCTTCCAGTGGCCCTTCTTGTGGCAGTAATAGCACTCTATTTCTTTGGGGTCGGAAGAGGGTTTGACCGAACCAACTTTGGTCCACTAGAAGAGGAACCATCTTGGGTCTTACCGTTATGGTGTCCCTTACAGGGAGCCTTTCTCTTTTTACCCTTTCCTTGGCCAATTACCAACACGAGAGCAGCCACAACAGGGGATGGTGTAATGGATTTGACTTTGAGGTTTCTCTCAATAGTCCTCAGCAGTCCTTGGAGCTTGCTCAAGGAGACCTCCTCCATGTTCATGTGGTAGGTCATTCTGAATTGGTTGTAACAGGAGGGAAAGGAGTGGAGGATTATGTCGATAGCCAAATCCTCATCAAACTTAACATTAAGTTTGAGAAGACGATCATCATAACTCTGCATTTTCTGTAAATGAGAGGTTAGGGATTAACCACTCCCCATCTTAGCGGTGATCATGTTAGTAATGATCTCATAGCGCTCTTGCCTCGCGCTTTGGTAGTACCGGTCCAGCAAATCTTGATGCATTTCATACGGATACATGTCCTCGTAGGACTTTTGGAGTTCGAGGTTCATGGTGGCCAACATGATGCAATGAACTTTCGTAGCATCACGTTCGTGGGCCTCAAAGGCGGCCAACTCTTCAGGAGTAGGAACATCTGGGATGATCTTCTCAATCTTTTCATCAAGGACACATTCTTTGTCCTCGTAGCGAGTCATCATGTGAATATACCTCATCCACTCGTTGACGTTTGAGCCATAAAATGTCACCTTTTGACATAAGTTCATCAACAAGAATGACCCAGCAGCGTTGTTGTTGTTGTTGTTGTTTGTAGACATCTGAAAAAGAAAAGGAACAAAGTTTGATTAGAAATGAGTCCCTAATTAAACACCCAAAAGTGAAGTTAGGGCTAGGACCCAACAACATTATTTACAACTTAGAAAGGGATGCCGTACTCTAAAAGTAAATAATTTGAAGGTAAGTGAATGAAGATTCACTAATTCTCACCATGAAAAACAAAAAAAGAAGATTTAAGTTTTAAATGTATTGAAAACTCCTAGATCTTTGAGATTCATTAAACTATTCAATGGCATGTTTAAATCTCGATATGCACTTCAAATTTGCGACTGGGATACCGAGAATCGCAAACAAGTTGTGAATAACCATGTGAATCAACATGGTGCACTCAATGTCTCTATCACCTAATCAATGTGCCGGTAAACCACACACGCTCCATTGATGTATGATAAACATCGATTCACCCTTCGTCACCAATGTCAATCCCAAATTAGTGTGCTGGTTAACCACGCACGCTCCACAAACGTTTACAAGGGTACAAAGTGTAATTCCATGGAATAACATCATTTTCACATTTTACCCAAAAGTAGCTAAGATTGGGAATTTGTAAAACATGTAGTTACTTAGTATCTTACATTATACTTTTAATGAGGAGAGGATTTCCATATCCTATCCGTTCAGCTAACGACCCTCCACTAGTCAAGCAAGCGGTGGGTGTGAGTGTACACCCATTAAGCGCCATTTTATAGGTAGCAACCTTATACCCACCTTATAGATCGACTTCGTGAATGAGGCCTACTAACGGTAAGACAAGCAGTTTAATTATACATATACATATACATATATATATATATATATATATATATATATATATATATATATATATATATATATAAATTCATTAAGCTTGTAATAATATAATAGTATAGGGCTGAATTTTAAACTTGTAAAACCCTAAAGGTTTGAAATTTAAATTCTTCAAAATTAAACTTTTAATCACAAAATGCACATTTCAAAACTTGAGGACAAGTTTTGAACTTTTCAAAACTAAAGGGATCAAATAACAAATAATTTAAATTAAACAATTAATTTTATAATTATCTATATTTGACCTAATCTAATTTTAGTCATTAGATAATTACCAAATAATTTTAAATAATCCATATTTATCATATAAACAACCAATATTCAAAAGATTTGAAATTATCTATTGTTTTGGCATGGATAATCATTTAATTAAGGTAAAATTCAGATTTTAACTTCAAAAAACGATTTAGGCATCAAATCCAAGACAAAACAGCAACTAAATCCCGAAATATCCTCTGCTTGACGCATGAACTCGCCGAGTCAGCTCTGAACTCGCCGAGCAGGGGACAACTCGCTGAGTCCAGATACTGACTCGCCGAGTTGATTCGGGCCGAGGCAAAAAAAACTCGATTTTCAGCAAGTAAAACAGTTAAGCATCACATACAATTGAAACCAATCAAGGCTCTGATACCACTGATGGGTTTTATGCATAAGAAACAATCCTATGTGCTCATACAAACCCTAATGCTTGGATCTAGGTTTCTCTATTGTACATGCTTTGAATCCAAGACTTACAAATCTAGATCTATCATATATAATTTGAAATTATCATAAAGAAAAACAGATCCAAGTGTTTTAACTCTTTCAATTAGCTTGAAATCCTTGTAATCTTCTTGATCTTGAGCTTAGAGTCACAATTGTAACTCCTCTAATGGTTCACTAACCCGACAAGCAAGAAGGCAATATGAGAGAGGGGGAGAGGTGCTAAAATCATCCCTAGGGTTCTCTTAGAAGCATGTGTAGCTGATCTCTATAGCCTAGGGGTCTTATTTATACTTGCAGGCTGCTAGGGTTTTAGTCTAAACCCTAATGGACAACTTAACCACCAAGCAACCCAAGGAACCTTTTGGAATAAGGCCTTGGACGAAAATATGATGGATCCCCATCATAATTTCGTTCCCCCTTAAGTCCATAAGGCTTCCTTAGCCCAAAACTTAATTATCATACATTTGACAGTTTATACCCTTTATTTAATTAATCTCTTTTAGTCACCAAATTAATTCCTAATTAATTTATGACCAATACTAATTAAATAAGTATGATTTCTCCTTTAATATATTATTCTTATAATATATAATAAACCACAATATTCTCTCTTCCCCCTTAAATTACCTTGTCAAGTTGCTTTGGTGAAGGCAACCCAAAAGGACCATGCACAACTGGGTCAAGTACATACCAATATATAGTTACGTGCTTAGACACTATTCCAACAGTTTGACGTTCCCTATGATCTCCGATTCTTGGATCAAATGGTGGTCACTTCTATCTGTAGGCCTTGGTATGGTTCCTGGCCTATCATGTCCTCCATCCAGGTGACAAAGGCGAATTTTGGTGATCTTGGTGATAGCACTAACCTTCTCGATTCGGTTGAATGGTGCTCGTGTTTGTATCCTCTGGTAAGCGATGCGGTATACTATGGCAAAGAGGGCCTTGTCTACTGATCCTCCTCCATTGGGGTTGTAAAAGCCTCTTTCCATACTATAGGGAGGGTGTTCAACCTTGTCTCAGACTCCATCTATTTAAATCTACGGCTCATCGAGGTGTTGGGACATGGAAGTCTCATCGGGATGTGGAGTATGGAGGGTGTATTGTAGGCCTCAACTCCTCGTCAGAATCTTCTCTCATTTCTTCTTTCCTTCGTTTTCCTTTGGTTTCACTTCCTCTCGTTCCCCTTCTAATTGTCTCCAGGGTCTTCCTCCATTATTTCTTTAGAATCCCCTTCGGGAGTTTCTTTGTTCTAACCACCATTTTCCTGGTTGGGCGAATAGGGATCTCCTGGTAGTTGAGCTCTTGCCATGTTGTTCGTGCGAGAATAGGTGTAGAAGAGATAGTTATTAGACGTCTAATCCTATAACTACTTATAGGGGGTGACCCTTATTAGTCATTTCTATAATCACATAGTGCATACCAGTTATACATAATTTGAGATAAAATAGACCTTCGAATAGATGACTCTACTCTAAATCCACCACCAAACAAGGAACAGGAAGTAAAGCAATAGTCATATATTCTGAATGTATAATATCTTTGATTATCTATAACCTTAGCATATGCACTTAGTCATTTTAAACCAACTAATAGGGGTCTTTAGTTTTCACATAAGTTAGTTATAGTTCCACAAAATACTCCTATAGTATTTTAAATGTTTGACTTATGATCTCAGTGTTTCCTTGGTAAATTTTAGACTTGTTGCAACACCACAACCATTATTGGGAATATGCTAATCACTTCTCGGATAAACATAGTTGATCAGGCTATGTCATTCCTAGACCTGACTATACATCCCCAAATCTACTTGCGCCTGTTCAACAATCACATCTTTTGTAGTGTCCCACCATGATACTGACCCTAGTGTATATGCAGGTACTCATACTTTTTAATGAAAAACTATTTGTTTAAAAAAAATGGTTATTTGGAAAAAATGTTAAATAAGAGATTTTCTGTCCCAATGTATTTATAGTTTGTATATCTTATATGGTTCGATATACTTAGTTCACTATAAATAATGCTCTGATACAAATTTGTCACACCCCCAAACCAGAACGGCGGAAACGTTCGCGGGTGGATGAATTCATGTATAGTACCATAACAACGAGTATAATAGTGAAGAAAGCAAACACAACCATCATCAATATAATTGAAAGAGTTACATCATAGAGTAAGTTTACATGTTTCAAAATCAATTACATCATGATGACAAAATAAGTTTTGAATTTAATGCCTTAGCGTCCCGTCCTCGGAAGCAGTTGATTACCTATTTAGTGATTTCCTGAGAATAAAAGTTGTTTGAAAAAATGTCAACACAAAGGTTGGTGAGTTCATAAGAGTTTTAATTGAGAAATACATTGTTTTCCTTGTAAAAGCGGTAAAGGGATTTCTAGAAAATCCAATATTTTCCTTGAAAAGCGTGTTGTAAGTTTCCGTGTTATGAAATTGTGCATCCTAGAATTCCCTATAATTTCCTTCCATAATCTCCAAATGTATATAAGTTATATAAAATTAAAGTTAAATAAACCGTTGAATGTAATGGGTCTGCCCTAAGCCCACAACCAAAGAAGGAACAGAAAATAAAGCGGACCCACCAATTCTAAGTCGATCACGACTAAATTCTATATAACTCTAGCATATACACTTAGTAATTTTGGCTGAAAACTAACAATTCTAGATAGAATGTAGTCTTAAAAACCAAAGACCGAGACTATGCTTATCATAGTTCATCAAGTGGTGGTGGTGGACATAAACTATACATATCATAATTCACCAAATAGTGGTAGTGATAGTGAACATGAATTATACATATTATAGTTTATCCAAAAGTGGTGGTGGAAGTGAACATAAACTATACATATCATAATTCACCAAATAGTGGTAGTGATAGTGAACATGAATTATGCATATTATAATTTATCCAAATTGTTTGTAATGTAATGCAATCTAACTATGCCTACTATAGTTAGCGTATTTGTTGGTAGTGTACACTTATTATAGTTTATTGTAATTACTAGTAGTAGTGGCAAACATTGGTATATGATTCGTATCTTCAAGATAAGGTAAATAATATGTATTATCATTCACATGTATTCAATTAGTACCATCCTTGTCATGGTTTACCAAATGTTTGTATGTAATCGGATGTATACTTTGTTTACGACAATTTATTATTTCACCATACTTAATATAGTAAAAACCATTTGTTTTCTGTTGTATGTCTACATACCAAGACAAAATGAAACATAATATAATAATATATAATCACATAATGATACACACCTTGCTCAACAAGTTACAAGGTGTGAATGAAAGTTGCAAGCTTTCAACGTGTTTTTAACATTTCTGTACTGTTTTGGAAAAATAATAGAAAAATCATACGAAGTCAAAAACTGAATCCGTAAAATCTGGGAGTTTAGAAAATGTGTCTAGTTTGTTCATAAAATTTATCATGATTTTTACATGTGTCTAACTTGTGTGAAAATTTCTATATTCATAGACTGGTCCGGATTTGTTGCTATAGTGATAGGCAATTTTGTAAAAATCGCCATAAGTTGTAGAAAAGTTTTATGAACATGTGCACGTAGTCATTTTAAAGGTATAAACCTGAACAATTTGCATATAATAAAGTTTTGAAAACTAAAATGATTAAATTGACCAAAATAGTCCGTGAATGGAGTTAAACTTTTTTGATGAAAGTTGTTGGATAAGTTTAGTTATGTTCTTGGTGTTTTAACTTGTATTCCCCCCCCCCCCCCCCCCCCTTTAAAACTTAAGAAAACATGATAATGTAGAGGTATGAACTCACCTTGAGTGATTTCAGTAGATGGATGATGAAGAAAAGAAATATTCAACTCAAGAACACTTAGAATGTTGCTAGAAGATTCGAAGATCTAACACCATTATGATGGAATTTGTGTAAGTAAACTATGATTTGGATAAAAGGAAGTGAAATAATCATATGAAGAATATACTTACCAAAAGTGGAAGAAAACTTGGGAAAAGGCCCTTGAATCTCGAATTTTTGTGAGAGAATTTAGAGAAAAAATGTGTTTGATTTTTGGTGGAAGAATGAGAAAATGAGAGAGTGTTAGGAGAGAGGATAGATTTCAGCCTTAGACAAAGAATGGGGTTAGGAAATGATAAGAAAAAGGAAAATGTTTGGCCAGGTATGGTGGGAGGTGTGGGCTGGTCATGGAGTGGGTGTGGGTGGTTGCTTGTGTCATAAATCAAAGAAAAGTCAGCACTTCACCCCTTTTTACTTCACCCACTAAATATTGGATAAGATTGGCATTAAAAACGTGATTAATTATGTATTTTGGGTCTTCATATGTTAAAATAAAGTTTTGGGTGAAAATACCGTGTTAAAACGATGATAAACGGGCCTAAAACGAAATCGTAGTAAAAAATTGGGAAGGGAAGCCGAAGTTGCGAGGGTCAGAGGGGTGAAGGCGAAGGCATAGCTCGGTCCGAGAGGACCTTCGGGCCATGCGAGGCTCGGGTCCAAGAGGACCTTTGGGTTTGGTTCTTGCGAGGTTCGGTCCGAAAGGGAGGAGGTTCAGTTCTGGTCATCTTTGGTCCTAGGCAGTTCGGTTCCAAGAGGTTTCGGGCCCGAGAGGCTTCGCTCCTTAACGGAGGGTTTCGGTTCCTTAAGGCTATTTTACTCGTTCTTACCCCGTTGTAAGCGGTTTTTGACCCGGTTAATGGTCGGGATGACCCGAATGATTACAAAAATTCACGAGAACTTTTGAGAGAGATTTTAAATAGAGAGAGATAGAGTGAAAGAAATTGGGAGAGACTTCACTTGTGACCTTTTTGAGTGTTCGGCTTCGCAGCGCAAGGTCCGTAGACCCCGTTAAGCCATGTTTAAGAGTCGTACACACTCCCGATGAATGTGCAATAATGTTTTATCGGTTTGGGTCATCGTTTAGCACTATTAAGGCTAAGGAAATTTAGACACACGAATTTCCAAATGATGTTTTCTCATTAAAATAGCGAGTTGTACAGTAATTACATAACGTAAACCATAACATACAAGGGTTAATTGGGTTGACCGATTTGACTTGTTTGACTTTGACTTGACTCAAATTTTCCGGTTGTCACAAAACTGGCATGAGGTCGATCGGAAAGGAATGATCATTTAGGGTAAGGGTACAACCAGAAAATATATCGTTAGTGCTCTCTTTCTCATGTTATCCATTTCGATGGTAAATGTTTTGGTTAAAGAGTGAGGTTTATACTTGAGAAGATACTTGAATTAATGACTGACAAAACTTCTCTCCATCCGAAAATCGAAAAGAATGCATGCATAAGAGTTATCGAGGAGGAACGTACTCGTGACAACGATAGGATCATCGACTGCCTCCTCTTGCCCCATTGCTAGAACTCTCTCGGTGTTGCCAGTTGTTTCTGCCTTGTGGAAATTTCTCTTGTAGTGCCCGACCTCGCCACAACCATAGCAGACCGGACGGACACCTGCTCCAGATTCCTGATTGGTTGGTTGGGCTGGTGTTCTGCAGTTTCGAGCAATGTGACCCTTCTTGCCACAATTGTTGGAGAGCATTTCATGACATGGGCCGGGAATACGGTGATGATAACTGCACTTGCTGCACCAAGGGAGGGTACCAATATATCCACTTGTAGGTGCTTGAGCTGTAGGAGCAGCAATAGGAGTAGCGGCAGCGTGGACTGCCACAATATGTTGTTTCTTAGAAGGCTCCAATGAAGACTGGCGCTTTAGCTGCTTCCAAAATTTTCTTTTCTCGCCACTTCCTTTCGCTGATTCAGGAGAGGCTGTTACTTTATCCAGATCAACCCCATGATCTATGAGGGTCTGCGCCAGTCACTTGGCGCTATCAAAAGTGATTGGCCTGGCAGCCAAGACATTCTCTTGAGTTGGGGGCGTCAATCCCCAAATGTATCTCTCTATCTTCTTGCTTTCCGGGGTGACCATTCGCGGGCCATAGAAGTGCTAGATCTTTAAACCTAGAAGTGTAGGTAGCAATATCGGAACCCTTCATCTTTAGGTTCCAGAGTTCGTGCTCTAGTTTCTGCATTTCGCCCCGCAGGCAGTACTCAACAAGGAGGAGCTCTTTCAAGCTCTCCCAACCCATAGCATTTGCTACTGGTAGGATTAGGGATTTGACCCGACTATTCCACCAGGTCAATGCTCTATCGGTGAAAGTGCAGGCGGAGAATTTCACCTTGTTAGCTTCCGAACAGGAGCAAATTTCGAAGATAGGCTCGATCTTTTCGAACCACCGAGTCAAGGCAATAACACCTCGAGTACTGTCGAAAGATGTGGGTTTTGCATTCATGATGTCTTTATAGGAGCACTCCTTCTGATGCCCTTGACTCCCTTCATGATTTTGGGAATGAATACCACTCCCGGAACCTCTAGAACCACCAGGATTTATTTGTGACAAAGCAGCAGTCACGGTGGCAGTAACAGCTGCCTGGAACATAGCAGGATCGAACAGGGGAGGTGGTGGTGGCGTTGGATCCGTCGAGGAATTGTTGTTCTTTTATTGGGTCTTTTCTTTGGAGCCATCTTGTTCTATATCAGGAAGAAGAAGATGATAAGTCCCTTTGACTTTAGAACAAAAAGATATGAAACTAGATATATCTCTACATGATAGATAAAGTGTTCTACTAAGCGGTAACAGGAATGAGTTACTAAAGCAAGTAAACTATCGTTAGAAAAGAATGAGTAGCAAAACTTGGAATGAATTTCTACAATGTATTCTGCTTTGACTAAAATACTCCTATAGTATTTTATGCTGAATGTTTTGTTCTATCAATTTCTTTTGGTAGTAATACTTGGTAAGTTTTAGGTCTGTTGCAAGACAACCATCACTCCCAAGCACATGTTGGTCATGTCTCGAATGAATATAGTTGATCAGGCTATATTGACCCTAGACATGATTACTTAACTACCCAGGTTTAACGACAGTGTTCAACATCCAAATACTTTTGCTTGGTTCTTTTTACAGTACGGTTTCTGGTATGTAGGTATACTTGTATACTTGGAGTAAAAATACTTATATTTTTAAAGTATACATTTAGTTCAGAGCACTTCGGCCCCTTAGTGTTTATAGTTGTATACCATGTAAGGTTCGGTATACTTAGTTCACTATATACAATAGCTCTGATACCAATCTATCACACCCCCGAACCGTCAGAAAAACAACGATGGAAACGTCCGGGGGCGGGTGATGTCATGCGTAGTATCACAACAATCGTATCATAGCAATCAAAGTAAACACAACCATTACATTACAATACAAATATTTACATCTTTTTTTAGAACATAGTTTGTACATAACAACATATAGCAAAAGATAAAGACGAGACTCCAAAAATGCTCCGTCTTCACCAAAAGCTGGCAAGGTACCTGTCTATCGTCACCCTGAGAATACAAGCGGTTTTAAAAACGTATCAGCGTAAAGTTGGTGAGTTCATAAGCATGTTTTTGTGTATTGAAAACTAGTCACTGATTTTGTATAAATGGTTTCTTTCCATTATAAGTAAAATGTCGATTATATTGAAAACCGTTGTCATCAAATGCTGAAATACGTATGCATGCTTGCCAAGAAAATCCAATATTTTCTAACATGTTTGTTGGTTTCTGCATGAAAAGTACGTTCTGTTTGAAAACCCTGGCTACCACCAGCATGTAATGTAAGTTCTGTTTGAAAACCCTGGCTACCACCATTATGTATAGTAGTTTTATTACTTATAGTAAAACCAAAGATTGTGTCCCTGGAATACCTTCCAGTAAGTAAATAGGTAGTTTTATTACTTAAAATAAAACCATGGAAGAAAGAAATCCCGTAAACAATAGTTAGTTTATACTTATTATGAGTCGTATAACCATACTAATATGACCGGTGACCTCCTTGACGTTTCTTCAGGCGTCGTACGATTACAAAATTTGTCACCCCTGTCGTGCCCGCCTAACTGTAGCTAACAGTTCAGGTGTGGGATTACCGGTCCCGAATAAATCTATTCACAAATTTCACGCTCTCCCTCTATGAGACTCTGGTTATACTACCGGATAGGATTTATTGGTACCCCGAGGGGCATAACGATGATAAGTCTCACAATCCTGTATCAACTAGTTTATGTGTTGTTCGATTGCTCTCGAGTTCAAAATTGTTTGTAACGGTGTAGAGTATAAATAATTATACACAAAATAATTATTTAGCAAGATACTCTAGTTTTGTATTCATAGTAATGGATAAACTAAATCTGACATAGTTTATATGTTTGATTTGTATGAAGTTTGAATCCATAAGATTGGTAATGAAATCTCAAACTATACCTATTATAGTTTGAATGGTTTGTTACATTCATGTATGGTTTTGAAAACTATGCGATTATGATTAGAAAACATCCTTTATGCTCCACATATTACAAAAAGGATAATTGTATCTAAATGTTTGACAGAAAACCGTTGTAATTGCATTAGTTTTTAAGTTACGAAAACCTTTATGTTTAGCTTGTATTCCCCCCTAAAAACGTGAAAAACTCAGAAAAGTGAAGGGGTATGAACTCACAGTTTAACGTAGGATTCGAGTGTACGATTGATATGAGTGCTGAGTGTCAACTGATGTTTCGTATGCAAGTGGACCCTATTAATCATATGGAAACACATATATGTATTAGATTAGAGTATTTCATGACTAATCATGATGGGAAATCACCCTAAGGTTTTGGAAATGCTTGTACTAAGTGTTCTAGGTCCCACACTTAGTGATCTTTTCAAGTTTAAAGCTAAATATGAGCATTAAAGTGGGTGTATGACAATAAAGGTGGGTGTGCGGTCGTACATAAGATGTGCGCGGTCAGAGTGTGCGGTTGGGGCATGTGTGCGGCTGCACACAAGAGTGTGCGGCCGTACAAGGTGGGTGTACGTCTGTACACAGGGGTGTGTGGCCGTACACTCTCCGTTTATGCTCCAAAAGTCAATTTTCAAGTGTTTTAAGGCTCAAACCAAGTCAAACTAAGAGACAGAGAGCCAAAACTCTCACTTTGGAGGGTTTTTGAGGTGTGTACGGCCACCTTATGAAGGTGTGCGGTCGTAAACCTTCAAGTGATGAAGAACTAGAAGAACGTGAAGAGTTTCTGGCTTAGTTTTGGGTGTTTTACCTGAATAACAAGCTAAATGATTGAGTTCTTCATGTTTTTGAGGCCTTTGGAGTGTTCTTGGATGAGATTTTTAGAGAGAAAAAGTAGAGTGCATCCAAAAGAAAGGAATGAATGAAGGGGGTCCTCCCCTATATATAGAGGGGAGTGTGCGTCTGGGGGATGGGTGTGCGGCCGCACAACCATGTGTGCGGCCGTACATACCTCTCAGGAGGGTGTATGGCCCGGTTTTGATTCGTTACGACACATTGACTCATTCCTAACCTCGTTCTTAGCTATACCCAGGCTTAGAACACTAAAAAAACCCTTAAATTACGTTAAAAGGTGACAATATTGAATTTAACATTGATAAAAATTGACCAATCGTACATAATGAAAGTTTTGGGTTGTGACATCATCCCCACGTTAGAGGGAATTTCGTCCCGAAATTCAATAATAAAGATACAAATCATGGATTTGAAAAAAGATGAGGGTACTTCTATTTCATTGAATCTTCATGTTCCCAAGTGAATTCAGGTCCCCACTTGGCATTCCATCGAACCTTCATTATCGGGATGTGGCTTTGCTTTGTTCTTTTGACCTCCTGGGCCATGATTTCGATTGGTTCTTCCACGAAGTTCAGGTTTTCGTTGATTTCAATTTCGTTAAGAGGGACCGCAAGGGTTTCGTCAGATAGGCATTTATTGAGGTTCGAAACGTGGAAGACAAGGTGAATGTTGCTAAGTTTATGCGGTAAACGAAGTCTGTAGGCTACGGGACCAATCCTAGCAAGGATTTCGAAGGGTCCTATCTACCTCGGATTTAGCTTTCCATGTTTTCCAAAGCGTATCATGCCTTTCCAAGGCAAGATCTTTAACGGAACATGGTCTCCGACCTGGAATTCCAAGGGTTTTCGATGCGATTTGGGTTACCGCGGACTGCGAGGGGAGTCGATGCGAGGGGAGTCGATGCGATTTGGGTGATCGTGGATAGGCTGACGAAAAGCGCTCATTTTCTAGCCATCAGCGAGAGCGCTTCTGCGGAGAAGTTGGCCGAGTTATATGTGAGGGAGGTAGTATCACGACATGGAGTGCTGATCTCGATTATTTCGGACCGTGACATGCGTTTCACTTCCAGGTTCTGGAAGAAGTTTCATGAGGAGTTGGGTACTAGGTTACATTTCAGTATTGCATATCATCCCCAGACAGACGGTCAGAGTGAGCGGACGATTCAGACGCTCGAGGACATGCTTCGGGCATGTGTGTTGGATTTCGGAGGAAGCTGGGACACCTATCTACCTTTAGCAGAGTTCTCGTATAACAACAGCCATCATTCGAGCATTGGTATGCCACCCTTTGAGCTGTTGTATGGGCGGAGGTGTCGCACCCCCATCTGTTGGGGTGAGGTAGGACAGCAGGTTATGGGTAGCACGGAGATCGTACTTCAGACGACCGAGCAAATTCAGCTGGTCAGGCAGAGGTTGTTGACCGCTCAGAGCCAACAGAAGAGTTATGCAGACAGACGCCGGTCCGAGCTTGAGTTTCAAGTTGGTGATCTCGTACTCCTGAAGGTCTCTCCTTGGAAAGGAGTGATTCGATTCAGGAAGAGGGGCAAGTTGGGGCCCCGATATATTGGTCCTTTCCGTGTGATCGCGAGGGTGGGCCGGGTAGCCTATCATTTAGACTTGCCAGCAGAGTTGGGGCAGATTCACGACACTTTCCATGTGTCGCAGTTGAGAAAGTGTATAGCCGACGAATCAACAGTGGTTCCATTAGGGGATATTCAGGTGGATGCGAGCTTGAATTATGCTGAGAGACCAGTAGCCATCAGAGATCGGAAGATCAAGGTTTTGAGGAACAAGGAGGTACCCCTGGTATTGGTTCAGTGGCGGCATCGAAAGGGATCAGAGATGACCTGGGAGCCGGAACGTGAGATGCGTGAGCAGCATCCGGAGCTTTTTTGCCTAGCGGGACTTCGAGGGCGAAGTCTTGTTCTAGTGGGGGAGAATTGTAATAGCCCGGATCCCCAGGTATCTTTACTTTCATATTTCTGGTATTCTGTGAGGGGACTCGGCGAGTTGGAGGTCGAACTCACCGAGTCGGGTCGCGGTTTTGGACGGAGGTTCGCGTCCGGACTCGGCGAGTCCAAGGGATGGACTCAGCGAGTTCGCGCTGTTTAATGAAACCCTAATTTCCCGATCCTAAGCCCTATTTAAAGGACCTTATGGCCTTCATTTGCGGCCACCTTGAGCCCTGAGTGCACCCAAACGGCTAAGAGACTTTGTGAGTGAGATAGAGGCTAATTGTTCATCATTTTGTGTGATTTTTGCAAGAAGGAAGGAGAAGATCAAGCTTGAAGAGTTGGGGAGCTTGGATCTGCTTCTATTTCTTCAAGGGAAACTTCTTGAGGTAACTTTCAGAGCTAAACTTCGTATTTTGGTTGATGTGTAAATTCTAGGGCTTCTTCTTGCCTTATTTGGCTTGATTTGGAAGTATGAAAGGTCCCATGGAGGTATGGAACCTAGATCTGGACCTTAGCAGGTCCAGAAGGCCCCAAATGACAAGCTTTATGTCCATTCTTTTGAGTTGGAAGCTAGGGTTGCCATATTAGAGGTTATTTCTCCAAAATGAGCCTTGTATGCGTTGCATGGCGACCAAGACTGAGACTTTACGTGACAAATGAGCTTGGGAAGGCCAGATCTATGTGTGTATGGAACGGATCTGACCGCAAAAGCCAGTTTTAGCTGATGCATGGCATGGACTCACCGAGTCTGAAGAACAGACTCGACTAGTCACTTGAAGATTGTCCTTGTGACCACCCAGTGTGTAGTCCTGCCGAGTTGTGGGTGACTCAGTGAGTCACAGAGAGTTAGAAAGGTGTTGACAGGTGGACCGAGTCGAGTTGGGACTCGCCGGGTTGTCCTTGCGACTCGGCGAGTTGAGTCGCGGTGGCCCCGTGATTCATGCCCAGGTGGAACTCGTCGAGTCAGGGAAGTACTCGACGAGTCAAAGGGAAAATCCTTGCGAGTTGGAGAAAACGCGTAGACTCGACGAGTCACTATAGTGCACTCACCGAGTCCAGTCAATTTGACCAAAGACTGTTGACCATGTCGAGCAGTGTTGACTTGATAAGAATGGTCAGACCTAGTGGTACAAGTAATAATTATAGATTCATGATGTCATAGGAGGATTACAGCTCGGGGGTTCGAGCACGAGTGATTTCCGGGGTTCACGAATTAGCGAGACATACGAGGTGAGTCTTCTTACTATACTGTACCCGGAAGGGTTTGACTGTGTGACCGGAAGGTCAAATATGATATGAGAAATATGCCTTATGTGTAATAAGTTATTCGTTATATGTGCCATGTATGATATGCTTGATATGGGCCGGAAGGCAATATCTTATGGGCCGGAAGGCGTGGTCATATGGACCGTAAGGTTGACGTGGGTAGGACCGGAAGGTTTACCCAGTCGGGGCGGAAGTCCCCTGAGACACATGGACCGGAAGGTCAGGGCCTGGAAAGGCGTATGTGCGTAGGTTGTATTTTGGGGAACTCACTAAGCATTTATGCTTACAGTTGTTGTGTCATGTGTTTCAGGTACTAGCGAGGACCGTGGGAAGGCGCCGGCGTGATGGTACACACACTCGGGGAAACCATTTTGTGGTCTTTGTTATGTAATTGGTCGTGACTAAATTGTTACATTGGAACCTAAATTTTATTACTCGATGTTTTGATGATTGTAAAAATGAAAAAAATTGGTTTTGAAATTTATGACGTTACAGTGTCCAATCCATCTGATGACTTGGGTAGTTTGGTCACAAAGTCCATAGTAATCCTCTCCCATTTCCACTCGGGAATTACTGGTTGCTGTAATAGTCCCGAGGGCTTCTGATATTCCACCTTTACTTTAACGCAAGTAAGGCATTTGCTAACATAGGTGGCAATATCTGCCTTCATGTTAGGCCACCAATATTGTTGCTTAATATCCAAGTACATTTTGTTTGAACCGGGATGGATGGAGTATCGCATCTTGTAGGCTTCATTCATGACTACCTCTCTGAATCCCCCAAGTTTAGGAACCCAAATGCGGTTCATGAAATAATATGCTCCGCCCTCTTTCACTTCGAGATTCTTTTCCATTCCACGTAATGCTTCGCTTGTTTTGTTCTCTGCCTTCATGGCATCGAGCTGGGCTGCCCTGATCTAAGAGGTTAAATGGGATTGGATGGTTATCGAGAGAGTTTTCACACGATGATTTGAGTATTCTTTCCAACTCAAGGCATCAGCTACCACATTAGCCTTGCTTAGGTGGTACTTAATTTCACACTCATAATCGTTTAGTAACTCAACCCATCTTCGTTGCCTCATGTTCAAATCTTTTTGATTTAGGATATGCTGGAGGCTCTTGTGGTCCGTAAAAATGGTGCACTTTGTACCGTAAAGGTAATGCCTCCAGATATTCAAGGAGAAGACCACAACTCCCAATTCCAGATCGTGGGTTGTATAATTCACTTTGTGTGTCTTTAGCTGTCGTGATGCATAAGCTATCACCTTCCCACACTGCATAAGTACGCAACCTAAACCCTGATTCGACGTGTCGTAGCATACTATGAAATATTATGTTCCTTCTGGTAATGATAGCACCAGCGCACTGCAGAGTGCTTGCTTCAGAGTTCGGAATGCAACTTCTTTCTTGTCCATCCATTCGAAGGGTACGCCATTTTGTGTAAGCATGGTCAGCGGCTTGGCTGTCTTAGAGAGGTTCTGGATGAATCTCCTGTAATAGCCTGCGAGACCCAGAAATTGGCGAATTTATGTGGGTGTTGTTGGGACTGCCTATCCTTCAATGGCTTTGACCTTAGAAGGATCCACATGTATTCCTTCTTGGCTAACAACATGACCCAAAAAGTTCACACTACGAACCCAAAACTCACACTTAGAGAGATTTGCGTATAGCTTTTCGGCTCGCAGGGTTTCCAGGATTTATCGAAGATGTTGGCCATGCTCTTCTTCGCTTTGAGAGTAAACTAGAATGTCGTCAATGAAAACAATGTCAAAATTGTCAAGGAATGGTCGACAAATTCGATTCATTAAGTCCATGAATGCGGCAACGGTATTCGTTAGACCGAAGGGAATTAAAACAAATTCATAATGTCCATATCAAGTTCGGAAAGCGGTTTTGGGGATTTACTCTTCCTGGAACTTGAGTTGATGTTAACCATATCGCAGATCTATTTTAGAGAAATAGCTTGCTCCTTGGAGCTAGTCAAATAGATCATTGATTCGCGGGAGTGGATAACGTTTTTTGATGGTGAGCTTATTTAGGTCTCTGTAATCAATGCACATCCTAAAAGATCTGCCCTTCTTCTTGACAAAGAGAACTGTAGCTCCCCATGGTGAGAAACTAGGTTGGATGAATCCTTTGTCCAAAAGTTCGATGAGTTGACTGGACAATTCTTGCATCTCCGCAGGAGCTAATCGGTAAGGTGATTTAGCGATGGGAGTGGCTCCTGGCACAAGGTCAATTCGAAATTCGATTTGTCTTTCTGGGGGTATCCTCGGAAGATCATCAGGGAAGACATCCGGGAATTCGCGAGCTACTGGGATGTCTCGAACATTGACCTCTTACTTGGATTTGTCTACTATATGAGCCAGGAACGTCAAGTCTTTCCTTCGTAGATACTTATGTGCCTTGACACACAAGATAAGACGAAGGTTCGTCCTGGATTTGTCTCTGTATATAATTAGGGTTTCGCGATTTGGAAGGTGAAGGCGAACGACCTTCTCGTGACACATAACTTCGGCATGGTGGTGGCTTAACCAATCCATGCCAATAATCACATCAAAACTCCTAATGGAAACATGCATTAAGTTTATTTGAAAGACATGATGATTTAAGGCTAGGGTACATCTGATATAGATTTCCCTGGTGGATTCTGTTTTCCCATTAGCCATTTCCACCGTGAAGGTTTCATCGAGCTTCTGGGGTTGTTGTTTTAACAAGTGTTTAAATTTGTTGCTCACAAAACTTCGCTCTGCTCCGGTATCAAATAGGATGGATGCATAAGTGTGGTTTAGGAGAAATGTACCGGTAACAGCAGCAGGATCTTGAACCGCTTCTCCCTAACCCATAGAAAGCACCCTTCCTGCTCCACTGTTCCCAGGGTTGTTGGTGTTGGGGCAGTTTCGACGGATATGCCCAGTCTTTCCACATCCATAGCAGGTGGGGCTTGACCCTGTGTTATTTCCGCTATTATTGGTGTTGTTGTTGTTGTTGTTGTTGCTGTTGTAGTTGTTGTTTCTTTGTTGTTGATTCTGGGGAGGAAAGGTCCTGCAATATCTTGCCGTGTGACCCTTTCGATTGCAACTGGTTCAATGCATCTCTCTGCACTCCCCATTATGATGGAGACCGCACTTGTTGCACTTAGGAAGATTACCGAAATATTTCCTAGGAGCACTTGAAGTAGCTGAGGCTGGAGCATGTGGTGTGGATGGAGCTTGGGTGGTTGCAACATTGTTCGTCACTGTTTGTTGCCTCTTGGAAGATTCCGAGCCTTGTCTCCCTTTTCTCTTGTTGTTCTTCCATTTCTTGTTGTCACCCTCCTTCTTGCCTTCAATTTCCACTAGCTTCTCGCCTTTCTTGTTGTGGTCGTATAGTTTCTTAGCCAATCTATTGGCGTTGGCGAATGTTTTAGGATTTGCATCTATTACATTTCCCTGAATTAGGGAGGTTAATCCCAGATGAATAGTTCGATTTTCTTTCCTTCTGAAGTGATCATGCCAGGGCACAACAATGACAGCTCACTAAAATTCGATATGTATGCATCTATATCAGAGTTTCGGACGGTGAGACTCCGCAGCTCTTGCTCCATTTTTTGAATTTTTCCAAGAGGGCAGCACTCAGCCATCAGTATTTCATTCAGCTCTGTCCATGGCATAGCGTTGGATACGAGGAGAGTCATGGCCTCTACATGTCCATTCCACCAAGTGAGAGCTTGATCAACGAAGGTGCATGCGGCAAACTTCACCTTCATTTCCTCCGGGCATTCGCATATCTTGAACACCGATTCTACCTTCTCGATCCATCTTTTCAGAGTTATCACTCCCCCAGTGCCATTAAAGGTTCGTGGCTTGGCGTTGGTGAAGTCCTTGTAGGAGCATGTCTTGGTAGGTCCTTGATTTATCCCGTTGTTTGAACTTCCAGCCCCTTGCCCATTGACTCCTCCATTGTTCCCTTGGTGAATTTGTGCCATTGCTGCAGTAACCGCAACAGATATAGCTGCTTGGAATGCATATGAGTTGACTTCGGGTGGGGTTGGTCCAGTGTTTCCGTGGGCTGGTCGTCGAGGCATCTTTCTATCACGAAACGGAAATATGTTGAGTGCCCAAGTTTTTGTGTGTTTTTGGCCTCATGACCAGGTTTATATCATGTATTTAGGTAGTTTCGTATGTCAACATATAAACATAGAAGCATAGCACATAACAAGTAATAACATCACAACAAAACACATATATTTTCCATTAATAATATTCGTACTTTGTTACATGAAAATTTGCTCTAAAGAGCATACATAAGTGGTGCAAGTTCGGCAACATAACAACTCTATGAGTAGTGTAATCAATTAAACATAGAGTCGAAGGTACATAGCATAGATCATAATACATAATACTAAGGACTGATACAACTAGTCCTAGTCGCGGTGGGATGTGCCAGGGGGTGGTGTTATGGAAGTGGACGCTCCCTGAAGGCGAGCCACCTGTCGTTCCGCATCTTGGAGTCGAGCCTCCCACCTTAAATTCCTCATGTGGAACTCTCAGATAACCTCTTGTGTCTCCTACTCTGCACGCTGGACCCTAGTCCACATCTGGTGCATCTGATCGACGGTGCTCTGAGCTAGGTCTCCAGTTTTCCGCAATCGTCTCACCATGACCGGAAGAGCACGATCGGCTGGTCCTCCATCCCTTAGGTCATAGAACTCGCGTGAAATGCCGAATGGGGGTCGATGTACCTGCTGTCTGCTCCACCTCCAAAGATCAATACCCTACGGGGGGGGGGGGTGTAGGACCATTGGGGGCTACCCGATAAGCGGGCACCCTAACCGGATAAGGGGGTTGATGACTTCGGACTCTGCGTCCGAATCACCATCTTTGTCATCGCTGGGATCCTCCTCGAGACCTCCTTCGACTTCCTCTTCTTCCTGGTCCACCATTGGCTCAGCAGGTCCATCCTCGGCTTCTGCCTCGGGTTCCTCTTTGGATTCCTCTTCGGGGTCTTCCTCAAGTTCCTCTTCAGGCTCCTCCTCAGGTTCCTCTTCAGGCTTCTACTCGAGTTCCTCTTCGGATTCTTCCAACCATCCATTATTTCCCTGATTAGGGAAATAAAGATCTCCAGGGTGATGGAAACCGACCATGTTATCTGTGAGAGTGTATAAACATGCTAACATTATTCCTAAGACGTTTTAATTATTTGTATAAGTTGAGTTGATGTTCTTCTTTTTGGTAATAGAGGGGTACGTTGTTAGGTTTACTTACTATCGCTATTTCATCGGGGCATGCGATAGTTGTACCTCAGAGGAAATGTAGTTGATCAGGCTACATTCACTCCTTAATACGACTATGAACAGTCCCGACTTAATCGAGATGTCAGCATTATCTTGTTTGGTTTGGTACTATGTTATTTTTCCTGTGTCTTACGAGTAGGAGTGTTTTATCATTGTGTTTTTATTTAGTTTGTTTTTTTCAAAGTTGTTTTGTCCCCTTTTTGGTTTATAGTTTCATATCAATGTGTGGTTAGATATGCTAGTTCACTATAAATAGAGCTCTGATACCAACCTGTCACACCCCCAAACAAGACGGCGGAAACGTCCGAGGGTTCGCGTGACTTAAATTGAATATCATCACAATGAATATACATGAATCATAACATAAACATCACCATGCATCAATATATTACAACTCGAATTGTTCACATCAAGTACATTGTTTTAACATTACAAATCCATACATAAATTGTTTGATAGTTTTCATAAGAAAAACACCCTAACATACTTGGTACTTATTCCTCGGCTTACCCGTTACCTGAGAATACAAGTTATTTTGAAAAACGGTCAACATATAGAATGTTGGTGAGTTCATAAGTATGTTGTGATAAAATGATTTGTGTAGTTTATAAAACCCAGAAAATCCGATATTTTCTGAAAAGACCATTGTAAAGAAAAAGTGTGAAGATCCGTACATGTATGCATGATGATTTCAAAAAGACATGTATAATTGAAGAACTTAGTATTAAACATACAAGTGAAAATGTTGAAATTCACTGGAAAACCCAATGTTTTTCGAAAACATAAAGTATAGTGATTTCTCAAATTATTATAGCGTCACAATGAATGATTTTGATTACTCTTCCTTGATTACTCGGGTGGTGTTGGATTAATTAAGGTTTGTGAGTTGTTATAATCACGCATTAGTAATGACTAGTTATAACTACAGTTTACGAACGATCCTTAGAGGCATTGTCCGTTATCACTCACTTAACCCAACCGCCATGATTACTCTCGATTATCAACCTGAATCTGTTTACTTTGATTACATATAATCCTAGCAAACGAGGAAAAGAGGAGTACAATTCCTACTACTTCCGTGAGTTTGCTTTAGGCCGTCGGGGATGCGACAGACTCGTTGGCCCATCTCCCATTTAATTACTTTGACCTTACTGGCAATACTATTGGATCACCCGGGCCCAATAACACTTGGGAGCCATTGAAGGTCCCTTTATATGGAATTAGGTCATAGAAGGCCCAATAAAATATAAACATTATCCCTTGAGCCCAAAGATCATGTTAATGGACTTGCAAGGTCCAACAAGCATGATTTGAAACTTTCAAGCCCAAGTGTCGAATGTTTACTTGTCTTAGGTATCACATATCTACTGGAGAGTCCGATTTAACGATTGTTGTTTTGTATCGATTCGAGACCGATCGATTTGTTTATAACGATATTTGGAGTTATATGTGTATTTGTCTTTCGGTTTTTGTAAACCGTAGATTAGTATTTTTGACTCAATATTCTATAAATAAAATAATTGGTTTAAAAATAGTGGTTTGACTTTTTTAGCCCCTTTCTTTTGTAAAATAACAAATGTAGTCCTTAATATAAAAGAAAAGACATTTTAGGTCCTTAAAACATTTTCTTGACACTTTTGCATCATAGATTTGTTGAAATGATATTCTTAACTCGAAACTTATTTTGTTACTAGTTTCAGTCCTTCCAGAATGATATTTTCCGGTTAAAGCCCAACTTTTTGAAAATTTTACACTTTTAGCCCAAAATCCAAAAACTTTACATTTTTGATCCTTTTTGGAAATAAAAAGCATTTTCAATCCTTGAAATAGTTTTGTTACACTTTTTATCCCCTGTTTTGAAGAAATTATCAGTTCAGCCCTTTTAAATGTTATTTTTTGCAATTTTGGGCTTATTGGGTCGAAAAGCCCAAAATTAGCCCATTAAGCTAAAGATTTACATTTCAAGTCCTTTGAAAATTTGAATATTTAGAAAAACAATTATTTTAACTGTTTTGACTCTTTAACCCTTAAGAAACCGTGATTTGGCAACCTTTATCCCAAATTTTTGTATTTTTGACAATTTAAGCCCAAGAATGGGCTTTATGTTGAAATATGTTTATCACAATCTTATAAGTTGTTATTCTTGAATTGTTGGGTGCAAAATAACTTAGATCATGTTTGTTTTCTTTCTCATGTTATAGATCTCATGATATCACCCCTTTTTGGTTACATGTTCATCACAAAAACACATAAAATCATATATACATGCATAAAATCACACATAGAATACACATACACGTAGATCTACACATTTTCTTGTATTCTCCCCCATAAAACATATGAAAACTGAAAAGAGAGGGGTATGAAGCTCACCTTGAGTTGTGGTTTCGGTTTTTGAAGGAAGAGATGAAGAAAGTTTCGATCCTAGCAAGTCTTCTTGGAAGATTTTTGACTTAGATGTGTTCTAAGGGACAAGATCATGAATTTTTGTATGAGATAAGGGAGATTGTTGATGAAATGAAGAATATATGTTATTAACCAAAGAAATAACTTACCAAGCGTGTGAACTACTTGATAAAAATCCTTAGATTTCTAGCTAAAATTTCGAGATCTTCAAAGAGGAAAAAGGATGATCATGAGAGTGGTTTAGAGAGAATTTTTGTGAGGGGTGTGTGTTTGGGTTGGTTTCTGCCGAGGGAAAAAGAGAGAGGAGAAGAGAGAGACCTTGATGAGATGTTTGCTTGGAAGTATGAGTTGCATGCATGGAAACCCAACAACTAATAGTGAGGTGGCCATGGAAAGTCAACTCCTCTCTTTTGGTATAGTTGGGCCGAGATAAGGAGAGGGGAAAGAAGGATTTTGGCCCTTTAATGCTTAAGCCCAAATTACAAACCCATTAGGTGATTTTCGACCGAATTGAATCAAGGAATGAACTTTATGACCCATCAGGGCTAATTTAATTTGTTGTGATTCAATAAGGTCCATTAAAATTATCCTAGTTTATTTTAGGCTTATCAAGCCCAAATTATGAAGTTTTCAAGCATATGGTCCAAATTAGAGCCCATATTATAGTTCTAAGCCCAAAGTAGTCAAATTGGAAGCTTATTGGTCCATTAGACCCAACAAGGGATTCCTAGTCCAAAATGGACTTATATCGGAATTTTTAGGGTTTCAAATCCTTTGTTGACTATTTGATGTGCTTGTATAAAGTGTTTGATGGAAGTTTTGTTGTTATTGAATAAGCATCATACATGATTTCACATTTTGGTTCACATTTGATATAATTGTTGTTGTTAGAAACATTCGAATTCCTAGTTGTGACATCATCCCCCTGTTAAAGGGAATTTCATCCCGAAATTCTTTTAAAAGCTAGATTTGAGAATGCGAGAAGAGGTGAGGGTACTTCTGCTTCATCTGGTCTTCATGTTCCCATGTGAATTCTGGCCCACGCTTCACGTTCCACCGTACCTTCACAATCAGAATGCAACTTAGCTTAGTACGCTTCACCTCCCTGTCCATGATTTCGAATATTTCTTCGACGAACAAGAGATTATCATTGATTTTGATTTCTTCTAAAGGAATGATGAGGGTTTCATTGGATAAGCACTTTTTTAGATTAGAAACATGGAATACGGGGTGTACAATGTTGAGCTCAGCGGGTAGCTGCAGTCTATATGCCACTGGACCAATTCGGGCAAGAATCTCGAAAGGTCCAATGTATCGTGGATTCAATTTTCCCCGTTTTCCAAAACGAATAACCCCTTTCCAGGGAGAGACTTTTATCAACACCCGATCTCCAACTTGAAACTCCATGGGCTTTCGCTGTTTATCAGCGTAGCTCTTCTGTCGTAGTCGAGCTCTGATTTGAAATATCTTCTCCGTTGTTTCACATATGATCTACGGTCCTGTTAACATCTTGTCTGATGTCAGTTCTTTTGCTAGCTGGGTGTCACCTACCTCAGCCCAATACAACGGTGATCTACATTTACGCCCATACAACGCCTCAAAAGGAGCAACCTTGATGCTCGTGTGGTAACTGTTGTTGTATGAGAATTCGACTAAGGGTAAGTGGGTATCCCATGACTTCCCAAAGTCTATCACACATGCGCGAAGCATGTCTTCAAGTTTCTGAATAGTTCGTTCTCTTTGACTATCCGTTTGTGGATGATAAGCAGTTCTCATTTCGAGGTGTGTTCCTAGAGCTTTTTGAAGTGATTGCCAAAAACTCGAAGTGAATCTACTATCTCTATCTGAGATGATAGACACTGGAACTCCATGGAGTCTCATAATTTCCTTGATGTATATCCTCGTCAACCTCTCCAAATGAGCGGATTTCGTCAATCTGTCGACTATTACCCATATGGTGTCTGTAACAGCCCGGATCCCCAGGTATCTTTACTTTCATATTTCTGGTATTCTGTGAGGGGACTCGGCGAGTTGGAGGTCGAACTCACCGAGTCGGGTCGCGGTTTTGGACGGAGGTTCGCGTCCGGACTCGGCGAGTCCAAGGGATGGACTCAGCGAGTCCGCGCTGTTTAATGAAACCCTAATTTCCCGGTCCTAAGCCCTATTTAAAGGACCTTATGGCCTTCATTTGCGGCCACCTTGAGCCCTGAGTGCACCCAAACGGCTGAGAGACTTTGTGAGTGAGATAGAGGCTAATTGTTCATCATTTTGTGTGATTTTTGCAAGAAGGAAGGAGAAGATCAAGCTTGAAGAGTTGGGGAGCTTGGATCTGCTTCTATTTCTTCAAGGGAAACTTCTTGAGGTAACTTTCAGAGCTAAACTTCGTATTTTGGTTGATGTGTAAATTCTAGGGCTTCTTCTTGCCTCATTTGGCTTGATTTGGAAGTATGAAAGGTCCCATGGAGGTATGGAACCTAGATCTGGACCTTAGCAGGTCCAGAAGGCCCCAAATGACAAGCTTTGTGTCCATTCTTTTGAGTTGGAAGCTAGGGTTGCCATATTAGAGGTTATTTCTCCAAAATGAGCCTTGTATGCGTTGCATGGCGACCAAGACTGAGACTTTACGTGACAAATGAGCTTGGGAAGGCCAGATCTATGTGTGTATGGAACGGATCTGACCGCAAAAGCCAGTTTTAGCTGATGCATGGCATGGACTCACCGAGTCTGAAGAACAGACTCGACGAGTCGCTTGAAGATTGTCCTTGTGACCACCCAGTGTGTAGTCCTGCCGAGTTGTGGGTGACTCAGTGAGTCACAGAGAGTTAGAAAGGTGTTGACAGGTGGACCGAGTCGAGTTGGGACTCGCCGGGTTGTCCTTGCGACTCGGCGAGTTGAGTCGCGGTGGCCCCGTGATTCATGCCCAGGTGGAACTCGTCGAGTCAGGGAAGTACTCGACGAGTCAAAGGGAAAATCCTTGCGAGTTGGAGAAAACGCGTAGACTCGACGAGTCACTATAGTGCACTCACCGAGTCCAGTCAATTTGACCAAAGACTGTTGACCATGTCGAGCAGTGTTGACTTGATAAGAATGGTCAGACCTAGTGGTACAAGTAATAATTATAGATTCATGATGTCATAGGAGGATTACAGCTCGGGGGTTCGAGCACGAGTGATTTCCGGGGTTCACGAATTAGCGAGACATACGAGGTGAGTCTTCTTACTATACTGTACCCGGAAGGGTTTGACTGTGTGACCGGAAGGTCAAATATGATATGAGAAATATGCCTTATGTGTAATAAGTTATTCGTTATATGTGCCATGTATGATATGCTTGATATTGGCCGGAAGGCAATATCTTATGGGCCGGAAGGAGTGGTCATATGGACCGTAAGGTTGACGTGGGTGAATGTTGCTAAGTTCATGTGGTAAACGAAGTCTGTAGGCTACGGGACCAATCCTAGCAAGGATTTCGAAGGGTCCTATCTACCTCGGATTTAGCTTTCCATGTTTTCCAAAGCGTATCATGCCTTTCTAAGGCAAGATCTTTAACGGAACATGGTCTCCGACCTGGAATTCCAAGGGTTTTTGTCCTTCATCGGCGTAGCTCTTTTTTCGATATCGTGAAGCTTTTAGTCGTTCCCGGATTTGTATGATCTTTCCAGTGGTTTCGCAGATGATTTCTAGACCAGTGAGAGTGCTATCAGGTACTTGCCGCTTGGCTAGTTGCGTGTCGCCCACCTCAACCCAACACCGAGGGGATCTACACTTACGGCCATAAAGGGCTTCAAAAGGTGCAGCCTTGATACTGGTATGATAACTATTGTTGTAGGAGAATTCAACCAAGGGCAAGTGGGTATCCCACGATTTACCGAAGTTAATGACACATGCTCTCAACATGTCTTCCAAGGTCTGGATGGTTCTCTCACTCTATCCATCTGTCTGAGGATGATAAGTTGTACTCATATCCAGCTTAGTTCCCAGAGCTTTCTATAGGGACTGCCAAAATCTCGAAGTGAACCTGCTATCTCGATCGGAGATAATAGACACAGGCACCCCGTGCAGTCGAACTATTTCCTGGATGTAGATTCATGTGAGTCTTTCCATCTTGAAAGTTTCTTTGACTGGTAGGAAGTGAGTAGATTTTGTCAACCGATCGACTATTACCCAGATGGTGTCGTACCCACTCGGAGATTTGGGTAATTTGGTGATGAAATCCATGGTAATCTTCTCCCACTTCCACTTAGGTATCTCGGGCTGCTGAAGCAAACCTAAGGGCTTCTGAAATGGGCTATTAGGAAAAAATGTATTCGAGAATGTTTTCAGATGAGGACAAATAGATCCACCAAATCAAGGTATGAGGTTGTGTGTGTTGGGAAAAATTGTTCTTGGTTACTAAGAGCAAAATGAATTAAAAATTATGGTGGACTTTTCCAACTGCATAAATTTGTTGACGTACTGTCACACCCCAAACTGGAACGACGGAAACATTCGGAGGCGGAGGACATGATGTATAGTATCATAACAATGCAAAGTAGTAAACAAGCAACAACATCATCCATTGCATTAATAGTATAATTTGATACAAGTGTGTTCTTTAAAAGTAGTAAGACACTAAAAATGAATAATCAAAACAAAAGACGAGTCTTGAACATGCTGAGTCTTCTCAAAACCTGGTCATCGGTACCTGTCTACGAGTGACCTGGGAATACAAGTTATTTTGAAAACATAGATCAACATTTAAGCTGGTGAGTTCGTAAGTATTTTGTCATATCCCCAAACCAGACGTCGGAAACGTCCGAGGGTTCGCGTGACTTAAATTGAATATCATCACAATGAATATACATGAATCATAACATAAACATCACCATGCATCAATATATTACAACTCGAATTGTTCACATCAAGTACATTGTTTTAACATTACAAATCCATACATAAATTGTTTGATAGTTTTCATAAGAAAAACACCCTAACATACTTGGTACTTATTCCTCGGCTTACCCGTTACCTGAGAATACAAGTTATTTTGAAAAACGGTCAACATATAGAATGTTGGTGAGTTCATAAGTATGTTGTGATAAAATGATTTGTGTAGTTTATAAAACCCAGAAAATCCGATATTTTCTGAAAAGACCATTGTAAAGAAAAAGTGTGAAGATCCGTACATGTATGCATGATGATTTCAAAAAGACATGTATAATTGAAGAACTTAGTATTAAACATACAAGTGAAAATGTTGAAATTCACTGGAAAACCCGATGTTTTCCGAAAACATAAAGTATAGTGATTTCTCAAATTATTATAGCGTCACAATGAATGATTTTGATTACTCTTCCTTGATTACTCGGGTGGTGTTGGATTAATTAAGGTTTGTGAGTTGTTATAATCACACATTAGTAATGACTAGTTATAACTACAGTTTACGAATGATCCTTAGAGGCGTTGTCCGTTATCACTCACTTAACCCAACCACCATGATTACTCTCGAATATCAACCTGAATCTGTTTACTTTGATTACTTATAATCCTAGCAAACGAGGAAAAGAGGAGTACAATTCCTACTACTTCCGTGAGTTTTCTTTAGGCCGTCGGGGATGCGACAAACTCGTTGGCCCATCTCCCATTTGATTACTTTGACCTTACTGGCAATACTGTTGGATCACCCGGGCCCAATAACACTTGGGAGCCATTGAAGTTCCCTTTATATGGAATTAGGTCATAGAAGGCCCAATAAAATATAAACATTATCCCTTGAGCCCAAAGATCATGTTAATGGACTTGCAAGGTCCAACAAGCATGATTTGAAACTTTCAAGCCCAAGTGTCGAATGTTTACTTGTCTTAGGTATCGCATATCTACCAGAGAGTCCGATTTAACGATTGTTGTTTTGTATCGATTCGAGACTGATCGGTTTGTTTATAACGATATTTGGAGTTATACGTGTATTTGTCTTTCAGTTTTTGTAAACCGTAGATTAGTATTTTTGACTCAATATTCTATAAATAAAATAATTGGTTTAAAAATAGTGGTTTGACTTTTTCAGCCCCTTTCTTTTGTAAAATAACAAATGTAGTCCTTAATATAAAAGAAAAGACATTTTAGGTCCTTAAAACATTTTCTTGACACTTTTGCATCATAGATTTGTTGAAATGATATTCTTAACTCGAAACTTATTTTGTTACTAGTTTCAGTCCTTCCAGAATGATATTTTCCGGTTATAGCCCAACTTTTTGAAATTTTTACACTTTTAGCCCAAAATCCAAAAACTTTACATTTTTGATCCTTTTTGGAAATAAAAAGCATTTTCAATCCTTGAAATAGTTTTGTTACACTTTTTATCCCCTGTTTTGAAGAAATTATCAGTTCAGCCCTTTTAAATGTTATTTTTTGCAATTTTGGGCTTATTGGGTCGAAAAGCCCAAAATTAGCCCATTAAGCTAAAGATTTACATTTCAAGTCCTTTGAAAATTTGAATATTCAGAAAAACAATTATTTTAACTGTTTTGACTCTTTAACCCTTAAGAAACCGTGATTTGGCAACCTTTATCCCAAATTTTTGTATTTTTGACAATTTAAGCCCAAGAATGGGCTTTATGTTGAAATATGTTTATCACAATCTTATAAGTTGTTATTCTTGAATTGTTGGGTGGAAAATAACTTAGATCATGTTTGTTTTCTTTCTCATGTTATAGATCTCATGATATCACCCCTTTTTGGTTACATGTTCATCACAAAAACACATAAAATCATACATACATGAATAAAATCACACATAGAATACACATACACGTAGATCTACACATTTTCTTGTATTCTCCCCCATAAAACATATGAAAACTGAAAAGAGAGGGGTATGAAGCTCACCTTGAGTTGTGGTTTCGGTTTTTGAAGGAAGAGATGAAGAAAGTTTCGATCCTAGCAAGTCTTCTTGGAAGATTTTTGACTTAGATGTGTTCTAAGGGTCAAGATCATGAATTTTTGTATGAGATAAGGGAGATTGTTGATGAAATGAAGAATATATGTTATTAACCAAAGAAATAACTTACCAAGGATGTGAACTACTTGATGAAAATCCTTAGATTTCTAGCCAAAATTTCGAGATCTTCAAAGAGGAAAAAGGATGATCATGAGAGTGGTTTAGAGAGAATTTTTGTGAGGGGTGTGTGTTTGGGTTGGTTTCTGCCGAGGGAAAAAGAGAGAGGAGAAGAGAGAGACCTTGATGAGATGTTTGCTTGGAAGTATGAGTTGCATGCATGGAAACCCAACAAATAATAGTGAGGTGGCCATGGAAAGTCAACTCCTCTCTTTTGGTATGGTTGGGTCGAGATAAGGAGAGGGGAAAGAAGGATTTTGGCCCTTTAATGCTTAAGCCCAAATTACAAACCCATTAGGTGATTTTCGACCGAATTGAATCAAGGAATTAATTTTATGACCCATTAGGGCTAATTTAATTTGTTGTGATTCAATGAGGTCGATTAAAATTATCCTAGTTTATTTTAGGCTTATCAAGCCCAAAATATGAAGTTTTCAAGCATATGGTCCAAATTAGAGCCCATATTATAGTTCTAAGCCCAAAGTAGTCAAATTGGAAGCTTATTGGTCCATTTGACCCAAAAAGGGATTCCTAGTCCAAAATGGACTTATATCGGAATTTTTAAGGTTTCAAATCCTTTGTTGACTATTTGATGTGCTTGTATAAAGTGTTTGATGGAAGTTTTGTTGTTATTGAATAAGCATCATACATGCTTTCACATTTTGCTTCACATTTGATATAATTGTTGTTGTTACAAACATTCAAATTCCTAGTTGTGACATATTTAGTGTCAATATTTGTATATGGTTACTGAAAGTGTTTGTAAATGATCATTATAAATGTTTGTATATGTTTGAAAGCTCCTAGAAAATCCTGTATTTTCTACTAGTATAAAAAGTAGTCTTCTACCAAGACCCGACTATTTTGTATGTTGGCTTCTCTATAAAAGTGAATGTTTTTCCCAAGTATAACTATCATTACCAAAATATAGTTTTATGTTACCTTTTATGTGAGAAGATCACAATTTGAATATAATGGGAAAATTGTGACAACTGTCAATTCAGGTCATTCTCGGACTCATGCATCTTTATAAAAACCATTCATGCACAACATTCCATGGCCTAGTAGTATAAATTAGGTCAAAATCTTGCATAAACTAGGATCCAACTAAGACCTAGGACTAATATACTTGACACTTACGATTCTAGTAAGTTGCTTAACTACAATAGGAAATGCCAATGCTATAATTAGAGTGAACTTCAAGCTTTGTTGTAATTGAAAAAAGGTATAAAAACCTAAAAATAAATTAAAATATTCTAATTATTGTAACAGCCCGAATCCCCAGGTATCTTCATTTCATATATTTTTGTCTTTCTGTGAGGGGACTCGGCGAGTTGGTAGTCGACTCGCCGAGTCGGGTCGCGTTTTGAGCGGGGGTTCGCATCCGGACTCGGCGAGTCCAAGGGATGGACTCGGCGAGTCCGCGCTGTTTGATGAAACCCTAATTTCCCGGTCCTAAGGCCTATTTAAAGGACCTTATGGCCCTCATATGCGGCCACCTTGAACCCTTAGAGCCTCCATACGTCTGTAAGCCCTTGTGAGTGTGTTTGAAGGCCTTTTGTTCATCATTTTGTGTGATATTGCAAGGAAAGGAGGGAGAGGAGCAAGCTTGAAGTGTTGGGGAGCTTAGATCTGTTGCTATTTCATCAAGGGGGTCTTCTTGAGGTAATTTTCTGAGCCAACTTCGTGTTTTGTGTTGATGGGCCAAATCTAGGGTTTCGTCTTGCATTTCTTGGCTTGAATAAGAAGTTTGAGAGGTCCCATGGAGACATGGAACCTAGATCTGGACTTAAGCAGGTCCAGGAGACCCCTCATGACAAGCTTTATGTCCATTCTTTTGAGTTAGAAGCTAAACTTGCCAAATAAGTGGTTGTATCTTCAAAGAAAGCCTTGTATGCATTGCATGGCAACCAAGACTAAGACTTTACGTGACAAATAAGCTTGGGAAGGCCAGATCTATGTATGTATGGAACGGATCTGAACGCAAAAGCCAGTTTTAGCTGGTGCATGGCATGGACTCGCCGAGTATGAAGAACAGACTCGACGAGTCGCTTGAAGATTGTCCTTGAGACCATCCTGTGTGTAGTCCGGACCGAGTTGTGGGCGACTCAGTGAGTCGCAGAGAGTTGGAAAGGTTTTGACAGGTGGACCGAGTCAGGTTGGGACTCGCTGAGTTGACCTTTGACTCGGCGAGTTGAGTCGTGGTGGCCCTGTGATTCAGGCCCAGGTAGAACTCGTCGAGTCGGGGGAGTACTCGACGAGTCAAAGGGAAAATTCTTGAGAGTTGGTAAAAATGCGTAGACTCGCCGAGTCGCTATTGTGCACTCGCCGAGTCTGGTCCAAATTGTCTAAAGACTGCTGACCAAGTCAACCTGTGTTGACTTGATATGGATGGTCCACCTTAGTGGTACAAGTAATAATTATAGATTTATAATTATCATAGGAGGATTTCAGCTCGAGGGTTTGAGCCCGAGTGATTCCAGGATTCACGATTAGCGACTTAGCGAGGCATACAAGGTGAGTCTTCTCACTATACTGTACCCGGAAGGGTTTTGACTGTGTGACCGGAAGGTCGAATATGATATGAAATATATGCCTTATGTGTGTTAAGTTATTTGCTATATGTGTCATGTATGATATGTTTGATATGGGCCGGAAGGCGTGGTCATATGGACTATAAGGGTTGACGTGGGTAGGACCGGAAGGTTTACCCAGTCGGGACGGAAGTCCCCTGAGACACATGGACCGGAAGGTCAAGGCCTGGAAAGGCGTAAGTGCGTATGTTGTATTTTGGGAACTCACTAAGCTTTATGCTTACAGTTGTTGCATTATGTGTTTCAGGTACGAGTGAGGACCGTGGGAAGGCGCCAGTGTGACCGTACACAGACTCGGGAAAAACTATTTTATCTTTTGTTATGTAATCGGTTGTGACTACATTGTTACTTTGGAATCTAAACTTATTACTCATGTTTTGATGGTTGTAAAAATGAAAATTTTTGGTTGGAAATTTTATGATGTTACAAGTTGGTATCAGAGCCTTGGTTTGAGGGATTCGGGTACACCTTCGGGCGTAACTCAACTCAAACCGGGGATTTGAGAAAATTTAAAATTTTTGGCAAATGAGACGACCAAAGAAGAAAAAGTGTGTACGGTCAGCCAGCGCCCGAACGGTAAAAATCCCCAAATTACTCTTATTATATGTGTTACGATACATGATATGATATGATATGCATGCTAGTAGACTAGGTATACATATTAGGACTAGAGTGGCCTGATCTTGTGATGCCTTAGTCTAGGGAAACTTGCTTCCATGAGGTGCTCGAGAGCGAGTGAGTAACTAGAGTATAATAAGAATAGAGTGCTCAGGATTCGGGGTTTGGGGAGGAGGACTTGGGGTGAATACCGACGCGGTGTAATTGGTAGTATTGGGCCCGTACTACCAAGGACACCGGGTCAGTAGGCAGCCCAAGTAAGAACCCCTGAGTATCGGAGACTGAGTAGGACTGCGTTATCGAGTGCGATTTTGCCCGATAGAGTCTCTGATATTTTTATGTTGTATTTCAGAGACATCATGGTTGGACCATGACACAGACCTGGCACGAGTAGAGTGACTGACGAGGAGCTTCGTCAGATGATTCATGAGGAGGTAGCTGCAGCGATCCGGGCCGAGATTCCGGAGATGTTTGGGTCTATTAAGACCACGCTGATGGAGACATTTGATGAGCGGTACGCCGCGTTGTCTGAGGCTGCCGCCGCTGCAGCTACCGTAGCTGTGGCTGCTACTAGACCACATGGGGGGGGGGGGGACTCGTTGCTGTTCTGGGAGTTCAGCAACACGAAACCACCTGAGTTTGACGGGACGCAGGATCCGATTGCTGCGATGAGGTGGATTGCTGATATTGAGGGATGCTTCTATACTTGTTCATGTCCGGAGCATCTGAGGGTGCGGTTCGCCTTGAACCAGCTCCGCCTGGGAGCAAAGGATTGGTGGAAGTTCGTGACGGCGAACTTCACCCTTGCGGAGGTTTCAGCCATGACTTGGGAGAGATTTACTGCTATGTTAAGAGACGAGTATGTTCCCCCGGTAGAGAGGGAACGATTGGTTCAGGAGTTCTTGACCCTCAAGCAGGGTAACGATTCGGTTACAGTGATCACGCGGAAGTTTCACGAGAGGGCGATGTTCTGCCCCGAGCAGGTGTCCACGGAGCAGGCTTGGATGAGCCGGTATTTGGGAATGCTGAGGAGAGACATCCGGGAGTTCGTATCGAACTCGTCATATCATACTTTTGCTGAGCTTCAGGCGAATGCCAGGAAGCGGGAGATCGAGTTGGAGACCCAGGCCAGGGAGGAGGTCGAGTCTCAACGGGTGGATCGGCGGCCGGCTCAGTCGCAGCCGGCGGCCAAGCGGACCAAGTCCGCTGATTTGAGATCCGGAGGACAGAAGAGCCGCACTTGTGGGAAGTGCGACAAGGGTCACGAGGGGGCATGTCGATCGGGTGCATGCTACAAGTGTGGCAAGGAGGGGCACATTGCGAGGGATTGCCCCAAGGGATTTATGGTTTGCTTCCATTGCAACCAGACTGGCCATCGGAAGGCCGAGTGCCCCCCGCTTCGCCAGGGATCTTTGCCTGCTGCCAGGGTTCCTGAGGTTCGGCCAGTGAAGACCGAGGCCCCGAAGGCTCGTGGGAGAGCTTTCCAGTTGACTGCAGAGGAGGTCCGCGCGGCGCCTGATGTAGTGGCCGGTATGTATTCTTTCGTGTAATTACATTTATGCTGAGATATTATGCTTATATTACTATCTGCGTAGGTACTTTTCTTGTGAATCATGTGCCTGCTTTGGTATTATTCGACTCAGGTGCGAGTCGGTCCTTTGTTTCGTTGGCTTTTAGCCAGCACATCGATATCGATCGGGAGACGATGAGTCATCCCCTGCGAGTTGCTATAGCAAACGAGAGAGCGGTACATGCCACCGAGGTGATCCGAGGATGCGTGCTCGAGATTTTTGGGGTCGAGTTTCCTATAGACTTGGTCCCTATGGGATGTCTGCATTATCGTGGGCATGGATTGGTTGAGTAAGTTTGGAGCAGTCATTGACTGCCAGAGACAGCTGGTGATGATTCGAGACCCTAGTGGGGGAGTGCTCACGGTTTATGGCGAAGGGACCCGGTGTGGGTCGGCGTTTTGTTCAGCGGCCAGGGCAAGGCAGAGTATGTAGTAGGGCTGTGATGGATTCATAGCCTATGTAATGGATACTCGTGTGACCGCGGAGAGGACCAATTCGATTGATGACGTTCTGGTTGTATGCGAGTTTGCGGATGTGTTCCCGAGGAGTTAGCAGGTGTGCCTCCGGAGAGGCAAGTGGAGTTTCGTATCGATTTGGTTCCGGGAGCGGCGCCCATCGCCAAGGCACCTTACCGTCTCGCTCCACCGGAAATGCAGGAATTATCCTCGCAGCTTCAGGAGCTGTTGGGGAAGGGATTCATTCAACCGAGTAGTTCGCCTTGGGGAGCGCCGATTTTGTTCGTCAAGAAGAAGGATGGTTCACATCGGATGTGTATCGATTATCGGGAGTTAAACAAGCTGACGATTAAGAACCGATACCCGTTACCTAGGATCGACGATCTGTTCGATCAGTTGCAGGGGGCATCTTGGTTTTCCAAGATTGACTTGAGGTCCAGAATATCATCGAATGAGGGTTCGCGAGGAGGATATCCAAAAGACTGCCTTCAGGACTCGTTATGGACATTATGAGTTTGTGGTGATGCCTTTTGGGCTCACCAATGCCCCGGCCACATTCATGGATCTCATGATAGGGTGTGCCGACCGATGCTCGATCGGTCGCTGATCGTATTCATCGATGATATTTTGGTGTATTCGAGGACTAGGGACCAGCATGAGGAACATTTGCGGGAGATTCTTCGGGTTTTGAGATCGGAGAGACTGTATGCTAAGTTCTCCAAGTGTGATTTCTGGTTACGAGAGGTCCAATTCCTCGGGCATCTTGTGAACCAGAAGGGGATATTGGTCGACCCGGCCAAAATTGAGGCGGTGTTGAGGTGGGAGGTGCCGAGATCGCCCACCGAGATCAGGAGTTTTCTGGGTTTGGCTGGATATTATCGCAGATTTATCAAGGATTTCTCCAAGATCGCTGTGCCACTTACTAGGATGACCCGGAAGGGTGTTGTGTTTTCATGGGGACCGGAGCAGTAGTCCTCATTTGAGACGCTTCGTCAGAAATTGTGCGAGGCTCCAGTGCTTGCACTCCCGGAAGGGATGGAGGATTTTGTTGTATACTGTGATGCCTCTATATCGGGTTTGGGGGCGGTACTTATGCAGAGGGGTCATGTGATAGCGTACGCTTCGAGGCAGTTGAAGCCTCATGAGTCGAGATATCCCACGCACGACCTGGAATTGGGGGCGGTGGTGTTTGCCCTCAAGATCTGGCGACACTATTTGTACGGGGTTCGGTGTACGATTTACACGGACCATAAGAGCTTGAAATACTTGATGGATCAGCCAAATCTGAATATGCGGCAGAGGAGGTGGTTGGATGTGGTGAAGGATTACGATTGTGAGATCCTGTACCACCCGGGAAAGGCTAATGTGGTAGCCGACGCGTTGAGCCGTAGGGCGGATAGCGCCCCTATCCGAGATATTTGTATGAGGTTGACGGTTTTGACCCCGATTCTGGACATTATTCGAGGGGTTCAGATGGAGGCTGCAAAGCCGGAACACCAGAAGAAGGAATAGGTGGTAGGTCAGGTATCAGGATTTTTTACGGATGGTCGAGGGCTTATGACTTGTCAGGGACGGATTTGGGTGCCGTTTGTGGGCGGTGCCCGCACTATTTTGATGGAGGAAGCACATCGATCAAAATTCTCGATTCATCCTGGTGCTACGAAAATGTATTTGGATCTCAAGAAGGAGTACTGGTGGCCATGTATGAAAAGGGATGTCGCTTGGTTCGTTGAGAGGTGCTTGACTTGTCGGCAGGTCAAGGCCGAACACCAGCGACCGCACGGTAAGCTACAACCGCTAGAGATTCCCGAATGGAAGTGGGAACAAATCTCTATGGACTTCATCACCAAGTTACCGCGAACGGCGAGAGGAGTCGATGCGATTTGGGTAATTGTGGATCGGCTGACAAAGAGCGCTCATTTTCTAGCTATTAGTGAGAGCTCTTCTGCGGAGAAGTTGGCTGAGTTATATGTGAGGGAAGTAGTATCTCGGCACGGGGTGCCGATCTCGATTATTTCGGACCGCGATGTGCATTTCACTTCCAGGTTCTGGAAGAAATTCCATGAAGAGTTGGGTACTAGGTTACATTTCAGTACGACATATCATCCTCAGACAGACGGCCAGAGTGAACGGACAATTCAGACACTCGAGGACATGCTTCGGGCATGTGTGTTGGACTTCGGAGGGAGCTGGGACACCTATCTACCTTTAGCAGAGTTCTCGTATAACAACAGCCATCATTCGAGCATTGGTATGCCGCCCTGTGAGCTGTTGTATGGGCGGAGGTGTCGCACCCCCATCTGTTGGGGTGAGGTGGGACAACAGGTTATGGGTAGCACGGAGATCGTGCTTCAGACGACCGAGCGAATTCAGATGGTCAGGCAAAGGTTGTTGACCGCTCAGAGCCGGCAGAAGAGTTATGTAGACAGGCGACGGTCCGAGCTTGAGTTCCAAGTTGGTGATCTCGTGCTCCTGAAGGTCTCTCCTTGGAAAGGAGTGATTCGGTTCAGGAAGAGGGGCAAGTTGGGGCCCCAGTATATTGGTCCTTTCCGTGTGATCGCAAGGGTGGGTCGGGTAGCCTACCGTTTAGACTTGCCAGCAGAGTTGGGACAGATTCACAATACTTTCCATGTGTCGCAACTGCGGAAATGTATAGCCGACGAATCAGCGGTGGTTCCGTTAGGGGATATTCAGGTGGATGCAAGTCTGAATTATGCTGAAAGACCTGTGGCCATCAAAGATCGGAAGATCAAGGTTTTGAGAAACAAGGAGGTACCCATGGTATTGGTTCAGTGGCAGCATCGGAAGGGATCAGAGATGACCTGGGAGCCGGAACATGAGATGCGGGAGCAGCATCCGGAGCTTTTTGCCTAAGCGGGACTTCGAGGGTGAAGTCTTATTCTAGTGGGGGAGATTTGTAATAGCCCGAATCCCCATGTATCTTCATTTCATATATTTTTGTCTTTCTGTGAGGGGACTCGGCGAGTTGGTAGTCGACTCGCCGAGTCGGGTCGCATTTTGAGCGGGGGTTCGCATCCGGACTCGGCGAGTCCAAGGGATGGACTCGGCGAGTCCGCGCTGTTTGATGAAACCCTAATTTCCCGGTCCTAAGCCCTATTTAAAGGACCTTATGGCCCTCATATGCGGCCACCTTGAACCCTAAGAGCCTCCATACGTCTGTAAGCCCTTGTGAGTGTGTTTGAAGGCCTTTTGTTCATCATTTTGTGTGATATTGCAAGGAAAGGAGGGAGAGGAGCAAGCTTGAAGTGTTGGGGAGCTTAGATCTGTTGCTATTTCATCAAGGGGGTCTTCTTGAGGTAATTTTCTGAGCCAACTTCGTGTTTTGTGTTGATGGGCCAAATCTAGGGTTTCGTCTTGCATTTCTTGGCTTGAATAAGAAGTTTGAGAGGTCCCATGGAGACATGGAACCTAGATCTGGACTTAAGCAGGTCCAGGAGACCCCTCATGACAAGCTTTATGTCCATTCTTTTGAGTTAGAAGCTAAACTTGCCAAATAAGTGGTTGTATCTTCAAAGAAAGCCTTGTATGCATTGCATGGCAACCAAGACTAAGACTTTACGTGACAAATAAGCTTGGGAAGGCCAGATCTATGTATGTATGGAACGGATCTGACCGCAAAAGCCAGTTTTAGCTGGTGCATGGCATGGACTCGCCGAGTCTGAGGAACAGACTCGACGAGTCGCTTAAAGATTGTCCTTGAGACCATCCTGTGTGTAGTCCGGACCGAGTTGTGGGCGACTCAGTGAGTCGCAGAGAGTTGGAAAGGTTTTGACAGGTGGATCGAGTCAGGTTGGGACTCGCCGAGTTGACCTTCAACTCGGCGAGTTGAGTCGCGGTAGCCCTATGATTCAGGCCCAGGTGGAACTCGTCGAGTCGGGGGAGTACTCGACGAGTCAAAGGGAAAATTCTTGAGAGTTGGTAAAAATGCGTAGACTCGCCGAGTCGCTATTGTGCACTCGCCGAGTCTGGTCCAAATTGTCTAAAGACTGCTGACCAAGTCAACCTGTGTTGACTTGATATGGATGGTCCACCTTAGTGGTACAAGTAATAATTATAGATTTATAATTATCATAGGAGGATTGCAGCTCGAGGGTTCGAGCCCGAGTGATTCCAGGATTCACGATTAGCGACTTAGCGAGGCATACGAGGTGAGTCTTCTCACTATACTGTACCCGGAAGGGTTTTGACTGTGTGACCGGAAGGTCGAATATGATATGAAATATATGCCTTATGTGTGTTAAGTTATTTGCTATATGTGTCATGTATGATATGTTTGATATGGGCCGGAAGGCGTGGTCATATGGACTATAAGGGTTGACGTGGGTAGGACCGCAAGGTTTACCCAGTTGGGACGGAAGTCCCCTGAGACACATGGACCGGAAGGTCAAGGCCTGGAAAGGCGTAAGTGCGTATGTTGTCTTTTGGGAACTCACTAAGCTTTATGCTTACAGTTGTTGCATTATGTGTTTCAGGTACGAGTGAGGACCGTGGGAAGGCGCCAGCGTGACCGTACACAGACTCGGGAAAAACTATTTTATCTTTTGTTATGTAATCGGTTGTGACTACATTGTTACTTTGGAATCTAAACTTATTACTCATGTTTTGATGGTTGTAAAAATGAAAATTTTTGGTTGGAAATTTTATGACGTTACAATTATACTTCATTATGATGATAAATATTTCGCAATATTCCAAAAACACTAAAGAGCCAAAAATCCAAATTTATAAATCATAAAGCTTAAAAACTTTATAAAATTTGGCTATAAACTTTCTAATATAAAATTTTTATTAATCAAATTATGGATTATAATCAATGAAATAGAATTTGAAATTATTATACATTAATCATAATTTATAAGTGAAAAACAAAGATTTTTAAATAAATCAAGAACTACATAAAGAAGAATTTTTATAAAAATTCTTGGGTTTTATAAAAATGAAGAGGGAATTTATTAATTTGAATTTTTGGAGAGAGAGGGCCCTTAATCCACTCAAAAACCGGCCACCATCTCTCCATGCTCTCCCTCTTCCTAAAACTTCAATCATTCAACTCATTTCATACACTCTTCCACTTCTCTCTTCACTCTCTCTCACACTCCACCCTCCTAACACACAAACTCTCTTCCTCTCTCTCTAACCCACGAAAATCCTCCCTTTCTCTGCCATAATTTTGAGATTTAGGAGATCTTGAAGTGTTCTTGCTTCTCTCAAGATCAAAACCAAGGTAAACAACACAATCCTCTATCATAGTTTCATGATTTTACTTCCTCTTCTTCATAGTTTTCTCTTCTTTTCAGATTCTATGCCTTTCCATGGCTAGAAATCCTTATTTTTCCCTTGTGGTTTGTAGATTCTCACCATAACACAATGCATGTGTTTGAGATGGTGAAAATCCGGGATCAAACCCATGCAAGGAGTGAAAAAGATACACATATGTCCATGTGACTTCAAAACCGAGTATTACATCTTCTTCTCCATTTCTTTTGTGTTCTTGCATGATCAAAAGCATTTAAACCATTTCTAGTACATCTTGGATGCTCATTCACTCCATGCATGTGCTAGAAATCGGACCTTAACAAAGGCATGCATGATGTTCTTGTCAAAATACCCTAAAAATGCACTCAAAGTAAACATGCAATCTGCCAGATTACTTTGTTCAACTTTGAACGGACATAACTCGGTCATTACTTAACCAAATCCTGATATTCTATTTGTATTGGATATTTCCACGAGTTAACTTTCAAACCCAACTGGTCTCACTGTAAAATATTAAATATCCGATTTTTGGCAATGTTTACTAAATGGTTGCGCAAACAGCTCTTTTTCTGTGATCATCATTTTTGCCTTGCATGATCAATGGCCTTAAACCCAACCATAAATATGGGGAAAAATACTTTAGAAAATTAACATATCCAGTGAATGATGGATGAAATTGCGTGGCTTAAAACCCCACTGAATGGGCTACACAAATTCATGAACTTCAGCCACATTTACATCTCATGCACCATTACATGCAACATTTCTTAACTTGTTTGGGTTCAATACCCCTATTTCCCTTCTGAATAAATTTTGAACATTTTTCCTTTTGAAATCCCTCACATGCATGTGATAATATGTAAAATACCAAAAGCTTTTATTATTTCTTTGATTTATTAAAATTATTGCTAGAAATCAAGGGCATAAATCACATAAAATACTTCCAGAGGTCAATAAATCCGGAATAAATTCATGGATGACCCTTATGGTGAATAATGACCTCCACTAAATTTCATCATTTTTTGTTTCTGTTTGATATGATTTCCGATTTTCTTTTTGTTTGGGTATAATAAATCACAAAACCACTTTAGAGAGTGTGAAAATTGTATCTAACAATTTTTGCATACCTTACCTGTGATGGGTGACTCAGAAAAATAATTTCAACATTTTTCATCATGTCTTACTATTTTTCCCAATTTTTGGTAATTATAATGGTCTAAAAATAGGAAAACTAGTTCTGATTATCCAAAACTCATGAAAATTTACCAGAACATCATGTTATACAGTAGGAGGTTACATAAAAATTTTGAGGATTTTTCTCCACTGTAAACTATTTTTCTCTTAATTTCTAAAGTTAAATACACTTAAATACACATAAATACCCAAAACCGGATTATACAATATGAAAACTGATGAGATTTGTAATCGAGTTTGAATCGAATCAAGTATGAATTCAGGAAGAGTAATAACAATGAATACGAGAGTAAATAGAATATTTGTTCAACTCATATTATGCTTTTGAGTTTACAGATTACAATGAATAAATTGTGAAGACTGAGTGAAAAATATTATCGAATCACTTAGTACAGACCCCTATTTATAGGAGAACAAAAGCATAACAATACTAAGGACTATACATTAAGACTACTCTTTATAATGCCTTAGTACAAATAACATTACATCCGAAGACTCCTTCTTACGAAGACAAAATATACTTCATAACAATCTAACTGACTCTTCGACTATTACAACATTTAAGCCCTAACAATCTCCCCCTTTGGAATCAAGGTCGAAGTCTTCAATTCGTCAGTGATTGAATGGCATACATCAGCACTCTTCGGATCTCCATGTACCAAGAGATAACTTTCTTTATCTCTTTCTTATCTCCTTTTGAGTTCTTCTTGCAGTGGTTCATACGAACAATTAAATTCATATATTGTGAGTTGGTGTATCTCTCCACTTCGCAAGTTTGAAATAAGAACCACTTAGCTCTTCCAGCTTTGTCTTTTCCTGCAAAAACGATCCCCAATGGCTTTAAACAAATTTCTCCATCTTCGTGATTTTTCAACTCATTCTGCTTCTTCGATGGTGCCATCGGTGCAGTAATGTCGATGCCTTTGACAACTAGAAGTTCGACATCAGTCTGAGCCAAGCACTCAAAATAATTCTCCAAAAATATCTTAATGTGCTTGCACCCAAGGCTAAAAACATCTAGTTCTGTGTCTTGGAGAAAAGAAAATGATTTGTCTTTGAGCATCAAGGCAATGTTGATTAGATCATATGTGTTCATCAAAGGAAAGTCTGCCACTGTGAATTCTTGTAACTTCCCACTTGCTCTTGCTACAGTGTACTTCAAATTTTCAAACTTCCCTTCGAATATGACATCCCTTTTTATAGATATCACCTTCTTAATTTTCTCCGAAAACCACACTTCCTCTTGAGCCTTCGCCAATACTGCATGAAACCTTATCTTCATCTTCTTCCCCTCTTCGGTTTCCAATAATTTTGCTTTAGCCTTGAACTGTGTCATAACAAACATCATTTCATTGACTAGAAAGTCAAGTTGACCAAAGTCTGTGTTCGTCACCACATAGCTCTTTTTCGGAACCTTTTCGAATGAGTACATATAATCAAACATCACTCTGGACTCGATGGTTTCCTAGTTATAAACTTTTGCTGGATCACCCTTATCAACATTCGAACCATCCAGAGCCCTTTGTCTCATTATGCTCTGTACCTGCCTCATTCTTTCCACCTCAGCTGCCACCTCAGCTTTCTTCTCTTCTTTTGTCTTCTCAATCAAAAATCCTTTTCCCTTGTCTTCGACACTTGAAAAAACCATTTTTTTCGATGAAGAAACATCAGCTTGCTTCCCAATCACAACACCTTTCAAACTTGGTTTTGGAAGTGGAATTGTTGTGATCACAGTCGAAGTGACTGGACCTGCTGAAATAACACTTGGTTTTGTCACCACCTTCGAAGGATAAACTTTTCCAACTACCTTCGCATCTTCAGTTGTCTTCATTTGTTCCCCAGCCTTCGATTTATCAATCTTTTCTCCCCCTTGCACCCCTGTGAAAGCAGGTGGGGCATCTGTAACATTTGGCAGAAGGCTGGAAATGCGAAGAAGTGGAGCTAAGTTTTTGTGTAGGATGGCTTCGAAGTGGGAAACTTTTTGAGAAAGAAATTCTTGAGAAATGATTGGAGAGACAGACTTCGAAGACAAGTCTTGGAGTTCTTTCAACAACCTGACCAACTCTCCAAAATTTTGTTCTTCTTTGGCAGAAAGAGTGGTCAGTTGAGGATTCATCTGTTCAAACAATTTTACACATTTAGCAACAGCGTCACAAATAATGTCAATCTTATGATTTGCTGACGCATAATCTTGTTGAACAGACTAAACCTCCTTCATCATATCTTCACGAAGTTCTCGGATCTGCAAGTTAACATCTTCGCGTACCTCCTTGACTTCTTATACGAAGAGCACATGACGCTCCTTCGTAACAATCTTTAGATCCTTTAATTCCGTCACAAAATTAGATCTCAGAGAATTGATTCGATTCTCTGTAGAAATATAATTCTGAGCAACCTTGTCAAGAACTCGACTCTCTGAATCCCTAATCAACCCGGATGCCTTTGAAATCACCCTTCCTTCCATCACCTTCATTAAGGAATCAATTTCCATGCTTGTAAGTCCACAACTGCCCACATCTGCTTGGGATTGCAAGATAGAATTCAATTTCGAATTCAAAATCTTGAACTGCTTCATGGTCATCAGCATGTGGTCAGGGAAATCTTCTTCGGCTTGATCAAAATGAAGAGCTTTGAATGTTCCTCCAAAGCCTTCGTTATCGGTTTCAGCATCAGCAGCCATGGTTTCATCAGTAGGTGATGATGGATGGGGTGGATCAGTTGATTGAGTTGAGAATATGGTGGTGAATGGTTGATCCATAATAAGTTGAAATGTAGGAGAATCAGTTATTTAGGTAACCTAGGGTAGTGAACTTATATCAAGAGGCTTCGAAACAACAGCCTTCGATAGACCAACAGGCGGACTGGTCTTCGGTTCTTCTTGAAGTGTAATCTCTGGTGTCTCAGGAACTTGCTCGACTCTTCAAGTCTTTGATTCTTCTTCAAAAATTTTGCAAGATCTTCAGCCCTTCGTTTCTTAGATAATGGAGACACCGGAGCTGGAATTTCCCTAACTGTGACCCCTTGATGTGAAACTTGTGTTTTCTTCACCATCTGAGACTTTCGCTTTATTTTTATACATCGAAAAACACCTGTCTTTGAAGGAATCATTTCTGTCGATGGAGACGCTTCGATTCTTGGTGTATCAACCATTGAGGTTAAAATTTGAGATACCTCTTCGACAGTATCAGCTGTAACCACCAGAAATTTCTTCTTCTTTTCTGCCTTCACCACTTTTTCTGAAGACCCACCAGTTGTCTTCTTCGATTTCTTAGACTTTTTCCTCTCTTCTTCTTCATGTAACACCCCTGTAACAATCGTTGTGTCAATGGATTGCAAATATAACACCAAAACATCATTCGTCGGATCCACCTTCTTGAGCATCGCATCCGGAATGAGAGCTATTGATGTAAAGATAGCCGGATCATCATTTACCTCCTTCGGACTACCATACATATGAAACAACGCCTTTTATTCGAACTCCGGAACTTCGATTTTCTCCTTGCGATAAACATACTGTATTATCAGACTCCAATAACGAGCACAAGAAATCCCCTGATTGGCACTCGTCTTTGAAATGCTAGTTAAGAACTCTGTCCACAATTGTTTAGAGTAATCCACTTGCAGATCATAATACAATCCAACAACCATTGCTTATACCTCTATCCTTCCTTTATCAAGACCCACGGTTCTTCCAGTAAGACATCGAAGGAAAATGCCAAATAAAAAATTCTGTACCGTAGGTAATCCAGACTTCTTGAAGTCACTGATACGCGTCAAAGGAGGTTGATGGCCCATCTCGTTGAACATGAATACCACTTGAGAAGAAGAAACTTCATCATAAGGACCAGAATTTGGAATCCCCAAAATTTTGCAAAACAACCGCTTGGACACCCTAATACGCGTATCATTCACCATAGTGAATTCGACACAACCTGTCTCCTTGTTGTATGATGCAGTGGAACCTACCTTTGATAACCAAGACATTGGAACAACAAAAGAATCGAACATTGCTTTAGATAGAACTGAATTCTGTAAAGCATCCACCAGCATTTGGAGTTCCTCCAGATATTTTGACAAATTAGATTCCACTTGGTAGTTTGAACCCTGGATTTTTAGAATCGGAACGCAAACAACTTCGTCTGTGGTTGGTGATGATGTAGTCGCCATTGTTGAAGATAAGAACATAAAATGTTTGAAGAAGATGACTGTTTGAACAGATGAGTTGCAGAGAGAATTTTGTATGACAGAGAATGTTTGATCGCATAAAGTATTATGGACTTCTGAGTTCCCCTTTTATAGGTTACCCAAATTAATTTGAAATTAAAGCGGGATGCATTTAATGTTATCCGACGTGGCACCTTGAAAATCGGATCATGACGGTAAAAGATAACCACGCTTCAAAAAGTAACTGTCCCATCTCCTTGAAAACCGGATAGAATACCAACCATCTTGAGGACACAGCCTGTCAAGTTTCCCGTTATAGATTTCGAACCGTTAAAAATCCTTCGCATGGAAGCAGGGCTCTTTCACTTTTGGGATATAAAGTGAAGTCATTTGCCAGATTTGCGAAATCATAAGTCTGAGTTGGTTTTACTCAGAACCTCAAGGATTTCGTGTGTGCATTGTGTCAAAAGAATAAGATGAGAAAGTAATTTTTTTTTTTTTGGAATTCTGTGATGTTAAAAATTAAATTTGACATAAATGCAGTTAAACCCCAAACAAAGGTTGCTTCGTTAATCATCAAGAGAGATAATTAACAACTTGCTTGGTTTCCCGTGAATTACAATCGATAACTTCTAGAGAAGTTTCGAAGGGTTTCTTTTATAAGGCAAATGGGTGGCTTCGAAAATTTCGTTACATTTCAACCTTAACATAAGGTGATAAATTGTAAGCAAAATTAGTTGTATGACCAGTGTAGTCAGTGACAACTTGGTTGCAAATGATATGTAAAGTAACAAGGCTTTTGAAAATATACTCATACAGAAATCATATTCAAGAAAAAAATAGTATGCTGGATCTTATTGGGAACAAACATCGTAGGTTTTGAATGCTTGATGAAGATCACTCAAAAAGATTGAATACGATTCTGAGTATAAAAGGTACTGAAACAAGTGTTTCGTAAGTTCTGGAACATAGTTCCTCGTCAATTCCTTGATTTGTTGGTTTTTAGGGTTTCACTCCCATCACGGACTCATGATGTTAGATCATAAACACAGAGTATTTGTATATCTAGATTGCAATTGGTTTGATCAACAATCTCCTGGACATACGTCATTGTGTGTGAATGGTGTAAAGATGTTTAGGATGAAAAAGATTGGTTTTCGAATCGTATGTACCTCTGTTATAGATGGACCAAACAGACAACTCTTAACTCATTTGAAAAGAGTAAGGTAGCTCTATTGACTTATGCGAATACAAGCCTTGTTGGGAAGAAATTTTCATGAGATAATTTCATCAAAGCTTTCATTTCTCACACATAGAGTCATACGAGGCTTGAGGCAACATGCAACAACATGCTTCTAGGGACATCCTAACTAATCCAAAGGGTATCAAAATCATACCTTCCCATAGAAGACACACACATGAATCCTTCGCATTTAAAGCTTGACAAAACTCACAATACACATGTTAAAACCGAAGAGAACCAAAAAAAAATATTTTTGGTATTTTTGAATTTTTTCAAAAAAATAACAAACCAAAATAAAATCTTTTTGGATTTTTAATTTTTCAACAAAAGAAAATATTTTTGATTATTCAGGTTTTTCGAAAGAAAAAAAATAAACAAATTAACATTCTAACCTTAGTTGAAATGTGTACGAATGCGAAGAAGTGAATCAGAAGGATCTTCAAATCATACGAACACGAAGCATTCGAACTGTTGACTTGAACAATAATCTCTGATTATGTACTTCAACAAGGAATAAATCTTTCGAATGCGAAGCATTCGAAGCGTTGACCATGAACAGTAACCGTTGAACACTTAACTCATTGTAAGCAATTTGTCCTTCAGTTCACCAAAACATTTGAATCCATCAACCTTCACTTTTATCACATGTAAGTGAATTTCCATCAACCATACCCAATCCTTCCAATATAGAAAGAAAAGATTTTTCATCCAATGCCTTTGTGTAAATATCTGCTAACTGTTCCATTGTTTTCACAAAATGAACTTCAATATTTCCTTCTTCGACATGATCTTTGATGAAATGATATCTAAGATCAATGTGCTTAGTCTTCGAATGCTGCACAGGATTATGACAAATTCTTATTGCACTTTGTGAATCACAATATAAAGAAATATTTTTCATATTAATAGCATAATCACATAATTGACTTTGAATCCAAATTATTTGTGATGTACACGCAGCTGCAGCAACATATTCAGCTTCAGCTGTAGATATCGAAACACATGTTTGCTTCTTCGATTGCCAACTGACCAATTTTCCATCTAGTAATTGACACCCACTAGTTGTGCTTTTGCGATCAAGACTGCATCCTCCAAGATCCGCATTTGAATAAGGTTGTACAAAGAATCCTGTTTTCGAAGGATACCACAAACCTAATGAAGTAGTGCCTTTCAAATATCGAAAAATATTCTTCACCGCTGTTAAATGTGGTTCACGTGGATTGGATTGATACCTTGCACAATTACAAACAGAAAACATAATATCAGGTTGACTTGCAGTTAAATACAATAAAGACCCAATCATGCTTCGATACAGAGTGAGATCAACAGCAGATTTATCTAACAAAGGAGTTAGCTTTATGCCCGTTGCCAATGGTACTCGTAACTTTGTGCTAATCGTCATGCAAAACTTCTCCAACAAATTCTTTGTACATTTCTCTTGATTAATGAAGATGCCTTCCCTGTTTTGACGAATATTCAAACCCAAAAAGTTATTAATTTTGCCCATCATACTCATTTCGAATTTGCTTTTCATCAGGTGTTCGAATTCTTTGGATAAAGCAGGGTCAGTAGAGCCAAAAATTATATCATCAACATAAATTTGAACAAGCATCAGGTGATTCCCAATTTTCTTTCGAAATAAAGTGGGATCAACTGATCCTTGTTTAAATTTAGACTGTTTCAAAAATGATGTTAAAGTTGCATAGCATGCTCTTGGTGCTTGTTTTAACCCATACACAGCTTTATCTAAAATATAAACATGATCAGGATGTTCGGTATTTATAAAAGCTGGTGGTTGTTCAACATATACCGTTTTTTCGAGTTCGTCGTTTAGGAATGCACATTTTACATCCATTTGATAAACGTCGAAATCTTTATGAGCTGCATAAGCTAGAAAAATACGAACAGCCTCGAGTCTTGCGACAGGGGAAAATTTTTCTTCGTAATCAATTCCTTCTTGTTGAGAATATCCTTTAACAACAAGTCTAGCCTTATTTCGAATAATGTTTCCATCTTTGTCAGTTTTCTTTTTATAAATCCATTTGAGTCCAACAATTGACACATCAATAGGTTTTGGAATTAATTTCCAAACCTTGTTTCTTTCGAATTCAGACAATTTAGCTTGCATAGCAACAACCCATTTAGAGTGTTCCATTGCAACCTTAACTGTCTTTGGTTCGATTTTGGAAATAAAAACATTAAACATGCATAACTCTTGATGAGTATTCAATACCTCATTTCGTGCATGAAGTTGAGCCCTTGTCATTACTCCTGCTTGTGGATCACCAAGAATTTGTTCTTTTGGATGATTTCTTGTCCATTTATCCAATGAAGGATAATTAGGATCAAAATCCAAATGTGCATCTTCGAACATAGCATCTGTTTCTGATCCATTTGTGGAACATGCATCCTCCGCATCATCGAAATCTTCTTCTTCAAGAATGGGATCCTTCTCAAGTATTGGCTCCTCTTCGTGTATTGGCTCTGCTTCGATAAGTGGCTTTTCTCCGATAATTGGCTCCCTCTCATCATTAACATTGGTTGACATTCTATCACTTTCGCAAGAATGCTCCCCCTCAACAAAATTGTTCGAATCTAAATGCTCCCCCTCCACTGGACCACTAGTTAGTTCATTTGTGTTTAGATTCGAAACCGAAATTGAATCATTGTCATGCTTCGAATTTTCTGATTGTTGATTATCTGGTGCATTATTCTCTACTTCAATTGCTTGATCTGAAATACCAAAAATCGATGCATAGTTATCATCATCCATTGTAATTGAATCATTATCATTCGAAGAATTTTGCAAAATAGGATGATTTGCAAATTGATGATTAGATTTTTTAATGTAATGATCATCAAATGTCAAATTAAAAGTTTCTTCCACTTTGCGAGTTCGCTTATTTAACACTTTATAAGCAACAAAATTGTGTGAATATCCCAAGAAAATTCTTTCATCATCTTTTGTTTGAAACTTCGAAAGATTATCCTTAAGATTCATTATGAAACACCTGCATCCAAAAACATGGAAAAATTGAACATTAGGTTTTCGATTATTGATGATTTCATAAGGAGTAACATTAAACCGTCTATGAATGAATGATCGATTCTGAGTAAAGCAAGCAGTCGAAACGGCTTCGGCCCAAAGGTATTGAAGTAAATTCGAATATGCCAACATTGTTCTTGCAGCCTCGCATAATGATCGATTTCTTCTCTCAACTACACCATTTTGTTTTGGTGTATATGGAGATGAAAAATTATGCGAAATGCCTTTCTCCACCAGAAATGAATCAAGAACATGATTTTTGAATTCAGTTCCATGATCACTTTTAATTTTTCGAACTGACTTCTTCAACGAAATTTCCATTTTCTTGATAAAATCAATCATCATTTGTGGAACTTTGGATTTTAACCTTAGAAAATAAACCCACATAAATCTTGAAAAATCATCCACAATAACTAGAATGTACCTTTTCTTGTTAAGAGTAGCAACTGTCGAAGGACCACATAAATCAATATGCAAGAGTTCGAGGGGTACAACAATCTTCGAATCTATTGTGATTGAATGACCTTGTTTGTGTTGTTTTCCTACTTCGCATGCTGCACACAAACTGTCATTATCATATTTAAGAATGGGTAAACCTCTTACCAGATCTTGTACAACAAGTTTGTTGATGTTTCGAAAATTGAGATGTGATAACCTCCTATGCCATAACCAGCTTATATTGGCAGCAGCCTTCGAAAGTAAACACACAGCAGGTTTGCCAACAATTGGAACTATATCCAATGTAAACATATCACCTTTTCGTTTCGACTTGAGTAAAACTTCTTTTGTCTCAACATTCAAAATGACCCTTCCTTCTTCATTAAAAAGAACTTGATTGCCAGTGCCCACAACAAGTTGTGAAACACTTATCAAATTGTGTTGTAAACCTTCAACAAATGCAACTCGATTGATAGTGAAAGTGCCATTCGTTATCTTTCCATAACCCTTAACTTTGCATTTGTGATTATTGCCAAACTTAACCACTCCTCCATTTTCTAAGCTTCGAAAGTCATGCAAGTTTTCCTTCTTCCTAGTCATGTGACCTGAGCAACCACTATCGATATACCACTTGTTATCATATTGCTCGTCAAAAAGTACCTGCAATTATTGAAAAAATTTAGGTACCCAAGACTTGTTGGGTCCATTCATATTAGGTTTGTTTTTCAATTGCAAATTACAACCATTAACCCAATCACAAACTTTTGTTTTGAAACTGTCAATAAATTTAACATTTTCATTCGAAGGGTCAGATATATGAGTTTTTATTGTTTTCAAATTTTCACTGATTATACCCTTCCCATTTTGAGTTTGTGATGTTTCACTTTTCACTTTCTTGACCAGCTGCCAAACTTTAACTGATTGATATATTTTTCCCTTTCCTTCCACCCAATGATCAATATTTATTTTAGTAGTAATACCTTTCGCATTTGAGATTTTGTCAGCTTGCTTCTTCGGAAGATTATAACATTTTGCTGAACTTGGAACATAATCCACTTTTGGTTTCGATAGATAAGACTCATGATAAGAAGTATTCATTTGTGATTTTGAAATATGTTTTTCAACTTTTTTCTGAAAACTTTTTCTTGGAAGTGTTGTATTTGTTCCATTTAAAATGTTTGTTTTAATATTTGAAAATGAAGCATTTTTCTCTTCAAAAATTTGAGTCTTGAATCTTCCTCTAAAAACTTTTCCTTCTTTTGAAAAATTTATTAATGTCATATTTAATGATTCAATAGTTTACCAAAAAATTGTTTTTGTTGTTTGACGTTTTGAAATATTATTTTCCTTTGAAAATTTTTCAACTTTAGCTTTAAACTCTTTTGAATTCAATTTTATTGCTTTGTTGACTGCTTTAATCTCTGTTTTAACACCATCTTACTTCGTGAACACATTTGCAGTTGTGTTAACTATCTTCTTTTCAACTTTCGACTTTTCAACCCATATTCTTTTTGGTTTTTGACGTTGAAATATATATGAATTCTTTGTGAGATTGTTTTCAACTATATTTTGATTCGAAAAGAAACCTTCATTTGAAGTTTGCTTATTGTCTTCCTCAACCAACTTTTTGAATTCAGGCTTTATATTTTCAACATTGCCTGTTGTTACGAAGACTTGGTTTGGAAACACAATATCATCAGTGCATTTGAAGATTGGATAAACAACAATATTCGATTCAAGATAATGAGCACCTTTTTCACTAAGAATTTTCTCAAATTTATGTGTATCCAAATAAACTTGATCAACAACCACTCAAGGAATTTCAATTTCTTTCGAACTTTGAATTGGCTTCAAATTTGTGTTTTCTTCCTCATTATCACTATCATCGGTTTGACTATCATGTATTTCCACAAACTCCATATCACAAACTTTCGAAGTTGAGGGTTCATCAGTGTCAATTTTTATGAATAAATCTTCACATTTTTCTTTCCCTTTAAAAGAATTTGCTACATTTATGACAAACAATTGAGAACAATCTACATCTTCTAAATCACTAATTTCACTATTATTATCAGAATTATCTTCAATATCAGCAAAATTAGTTTGACAATTAGATGTAGAATTCTCAGTCTTTTTCAAAATTCGAAGTTGTTCTGATTTAGTTAAGGTCTCATTTACAATTTTTACTAAATCATTAGCATCAAGATAATCTTCGACTTTAGCAATTCCATATCTATACCTATCATCTGGAACTTTGTTAAAATCATAAATTTCTTTTTCACAATCATATGAAACACTATCTACCTTAGTTCTATCATATGCTAAAAATGGTAGCAATTTTCTGTGTTGTTCCTTACTTATCTCACTCGAATGATGTAATTCAGTTAATTTTCCATACAATCTTTTTGCAGAATTACAGAAAATATTTCTCTGTGCTAACAACAACTTTATTTCCTTTGCTTAATTCTCCCTATCCTCCATAATATTCGACACTTGCAATTCTAAATAATCAACCCTAGTGACTTTTGATTCTAACTTCTTTCTTGTCTCTAGTAATTGATCATTTAACTTTTTAGCTTCATTGCTGGCAGACATGACAATCGAATCAAAGTAAGTAACAGTTTCATCAAAAGATACTAACTCAGAATCATATGCAGAAACTGGAATATTAAAGGATTCAAGAAGATTACGTACCTTGGTAGTCATGGGTGACCTATTGGTAGACTTCGATACGAAGCACTGCCCACGTACTTCGTAAGTCTCTTCTTCATCAGAATCTTTTTCAACTTTTGCATACATGGCCCCGTGTGTTGGATTCTTCATTTCTTCATCGTCTGAACCTGAGGACCATATTTGATATGTGCCATCCGATTCAGTTTCTCCATGAGCCACCAATGACAAATTCTTTGTCTTCGAATTTACTTCCTCCAGTTTCTCAGTGTAATATGCTTCATCCTTTGTTTTATTTTTCTTTTCCTCCTTCTTTCTCAACAAGCAATCTACTGCCAAGTGATTTGCACCATAGCAATAATGGCAATTAATCCCTGTATCACCTTTCAACATCATTGATGAGAATTATTATCGAGAATTTAGAAAAGAAAAGATAGATTTGAACGATTAAAGATGAAGAACACAAAAAGTAAATATTAATCAGATCTCATATTGATTAAGACTGATTACAGAATAAGCAGAAAAGAGTTTTTGCATTCGTTCTTCTACTTCTAGCCTAAGTCCCTATTTATAGGGAACATACAAAAAATATACTAAGTCTATACATTTTCACTTCGCATACAAAATGACTTAGTAAAATAACATAAAATGCAAAACAACACAATACACTATATTCGACTTTTTACAATTTACATCAACATTCTCCCCCTTTGTAAACAGTCGATGCAATTCAACTCAAAAGCTTTTGAATTGCAGAGTGAATTATCCTTCGCACTTCTCCATACCAGGAGATCACCTTCTTCAGATCTTTCTTGTCTCCTTCGTTATTCTTCTTGCAATTATTCATTCGTACTATGAAGTGTGTATATTGAGAAGAATTATATCTTTCAATCTCTGAGACTTTGAACAAAAACTTCTTCGGATTTCCTTTTATATCCCTTCCAGAAAACACCATGCCAAATGGTTTTAGGCATATTTCACCAACAAGATACTTCGATAAAGCTGATTGAGTCAAAGTCTCATCCCATGGAACTTTTACTTCTCTTCCCAACACATTTGCTAATTCTTCATCTGTAAGAGCCAAACAATCGAAATAGTTATCGATGAATGTCTTCACATGTGCAAAGCCAACCTTGAATACATCTGTATCAGAGCCTTTAAGACTGTTTTCTTCCGTATGCTTCAGGATCAGAGCTACTCGAATTAAATCATTGCGGTTCATCAATGGAAAATCAGCTACTGTGAAGTCATATTGTTTGTTGTCTGCTCTGATAACAAAATATCGAAAATTTTGAAGCATCTCTTCAAACAAAACATCCTTCTTTATTGTCACCACCTTTTTAATTTTCATCAAAGACCAAACTTCATTTGGATTCTTCCCCAAGACTGCATGAAATCTGATTTTCATTTGAGTATAATCATTAGGATTATCAAATTCATCACTGATCTTGTATTGAGCATTGATGAACAACATTTTATTTATCGGGAAATCCAATTGACAATGATATGAGTTCGCAATATCATAACTTCTTTTTGGCTTCTTCTCGAACTCATACATCTCCCTATACACAACTTTTGACTCTATTGTTTCATAAGAGTAAAGTTTTGCAGGATCTCCTTTGTTCATGGAGGGAGGATCACTTGCCCTTTGTCTCATTATACTTTGAACTTGTCTCATCCTCTCCATTTTAGCCTCTGCATCAGCTTTCAACTCCTCCTTTGATTTTTCATATAATATTCCTTTTCCTCTTCCTATAACATCGTTTTGAGGTTTTGAGCTTGAACCTCCTTCGTTTCCTCCAATAACAACACCTTTGGAAATTGTTTTTGTGGTAATTGTAGTTGAAGAAATCGGTTTCATAGGAATTGGAAGAGTAGCTACAAGTTGAGTTGATATCACTTTTCCAACTGTTTTCGCATCCTCTTCTTTACTTCGACTTTCCTCTCCCCCTTGCACCCCTGTGGAAACAGGCGGAGCACTCTTCGGTAGTAAAGAAGTGAAATTTGTAAGTAGAGCAAGAGCTTTTTGAATAGCTTGTTCTAAAGTATTAATCTTTAGAGACAAGAATTTAGGAGTAAGGATTAGAGTTGACGAAGAATGCAAAACTACTGTTTTAAGCTCAGTGACTAACTGTATTAGCTGATCAAACTTCTCCGTTGTTGCGGATTTATGAGCTTCAAGAACAGGAATATCATTAAGCTTTTGAAGTTGAGAAGAAATGTCCACAATTTGCTTTTGAACATCTGCTTGTTTCGTATGAACATCCTGAAGATCCTTCGCAAGGTCAGACTTCAATTCCTGAATTTTGAAGTTGACATCCTCACGAACTTTCTTAACATCTTGTACAAAAAGAATATGACGTTCTTTTGTAGCAGCTTTAAGATCTTGAACAACAGAAGTAAAATTACTCCCTTGTGATGTAATTCTAAGCTCATTATTTTTATCTGATTGAGCAATCTTTTCCATGATCCTTTTCTCAGCTCCTTTTATCATAATATCAACCTCCATGGCAGATATTGAAGACATTCTACCAGAATCAGCTTGTGTTTGAATAATGGTCTTTAATTTCTGATTCAGAATTTTAAACTGTTTTCCTGTCATCAGCATATGATCAGGCATATCTTCTTCATCTGAATCAAAAGGAATATCATCAAGTATCCCACCAAAAGCACCTCCTTTGACTTCATTATCAGAAAATTGTTGCGAAGGTTGAGGATTTGCGGGTGACTGAGATGGAAAAAGTGTTGTGAATGGGTTTTCAAGGGCATGATTAAATATGGATGAAGTGGTGGATAAAGTTGTAACTGGTAATGAAATGGGTAAAGAAGTTTGGATCGATGGTGCAACACTCAAGATAGGTGCCCCCGTATCAGATATGTTGACAACCGTATCGGAAATAGGTACCTCCTCAGAAACTGATTTGGTGCGAACTATTTCGAGTGGTTTGGTTTGTGGAATAGTGGTAGAAATTTGAGAAGTGTGAATTATGGGTAAAGAAACAGTTACCATAGATGTGATAGGTGGAGTTTCCGGAACTATTTCTTCATCAGATGATTCATTACGAATCACCATCTTCCTTCTTTTCACCATCGTACGTTGCATATTTTTCGCAACATCTTCAGCTCGCTGTCTTTTCTTGCCTGGAGATACTGGCGCAGGAATATTGCGAATACTAACACCTTTACTACTCACCTCAGCTTTGCGAATTTGCTTCAGTACCCCAGACTTAGAAGGTAAGAGTTCCTTCTTTGATTTTGATGAAGTTTCTTCGGTTGGAATAGCTTCATCTGGTACTGTTGGTGAGGATGAACCCTTCGCATTTTTCTTGCTAACCTTCTTTGTCTTTGATGGAGTAGCAACATCTGGTAAGACTCCCATCTGATCAGCTGTATTAATAGTTCGCAAATATCTCACCAAAACTTAATGAGTTGGAGAAACTTTGCGAAGCATCGCATCTCGAATACGAGCCACACGAGAAAAAATTGCTTCATCATCTTCTACAGTTTTGGGAAATTGATAGAAGGAAAATTCAGCAACTTCAACATTTGTCATCACTGGAATTTCTTCTTTCTCATAAACTTTTTACAGGATTAAACTCCAGTATCTTGCACAGGAAATCCCCTTCTCCGAATTTGTATTTTCCAGGCTTTTAACAAATTCCTTCCACAATTAAGTTGCATAATCAACATTAATATCATAGTATATGCCCATTACCATAGCATATACTTCCACTCTTCCTCTATCCAGTCTGACTGATCTTCCTGTAAGACATCTTAGAAAAATACCAAATAGGAAATTCCAGATACATGGCAACCCAGACTTTCGGAAGTCACTTATTTTCGTCAACTCCGGTTGATGCCCCATCTCATTGAACATATGAATGATCTGCGAGTTGACAGGTTTGACAAATGGAGGGTTGTTTGGAATCTGCAAGATTTCCACAAACAAGTTCTTAGACAGTTTAACCCGTTTGTTGTTTGTTAAATTGAAAGTAATCACATCCGCCGTGTGATTGTATGATGCCGTTGAAGCTGCACGAGATAGCCACACCATTGGAACCGAGAATGAACTGAACATGGCAGTTGATAAAGGTGATCGTTTAAGAGCAACAATAAGCATCTTCAATTCTTCTGGATAAGCGGAAACTTTTGGATCAACTTGGTAATAGGTGCTTTGAATCTTCATCAGTGATTGAGAAAGAACTTCATCAGTGTTGGAAGTAGTGGCTGCCATTGTTAGGGTTTTGAGAAAGAAAGTTGAATTTTGGATCAAGGTTTAATCTTTGAAGTTTTGTGAGAGTTCTTGTTTGCGTAACCGTACATAGTGTTCTTGAACCCCCTTTTATAGGTTGCTCAAAATTGATTTGAAATTAAAGCGGGATACATTTAATGTTATCCGACGTGGCACCTTGAAACTTGGATCATGACTGCAAAAGGTAACAACATTCCAAAAAGTAACTGTCACATCTCCTCGAAAACCAGATAGAATACCAACGATTTTGAGTATACAGCCTGTCAAGTATCCGTTATAGAATTCGAACCGGTAAAACCCTTCGCATGGAAGCAAGGCTCATTCACTTTTGGGATTTAAAGTGAAGTCATATGCCAGACTTGCGAAATCACCAGTCTGAGTTGGTTTTACTCAGAACCTCAAGGATTTAGTGTGTGCATTGTGCCAACAAAATAAGATAAGAAACAAAAATATTTGTAATGTTGTGACATCAAAAATTCAATTTGACATGAATGCAGTAAAACCCCAGGCAAAGGTTGCTTCGTTAATCATCAAGAGAGATAAGCAACTGCTTGTGTAGTTTCCCATGAATTACAATCGAATACTTGTAGAGAAGTATCAAAGGGCTTCTTTTAAAAGTCATTTTGGATTGGTTTGAAATTTCATTACATATCAGCCTTAACATAAGGTGAGAAATTGTAAATGAAATTACTTGTTTGACCAGTGTAGTTAGTGACAAGTTGGCTTGTGAAAATATTTATCATGACAAGGATTTGCTAATAAAACTTACACTGAAATCATATTCAAAACAAAATTTGTTATGGATCTTGTTGGGTAACAAACATTCCTGGTTGTAAATATTTGATCAAGACCACACATGCGAATTGAATATGATTTGAAGTTTCGAAATTTTTGATACTGAAACAAAGGTTTCGTAAAAATCTGGAACAAAGTTCCCCGTCAATTCCTTAAGGTTTATGATTTTTGGGTTTCACTTTCATCACGGACTCATGATGTTAGATCATAAACACAGAGTTGTGATTTGTCTAGGTTTTGATTGATTTGATCAAAGACCTCAAGGACAAATCTCTTCAAAAAAAATTTGGAGTGTAAGAATATTTGGTTTAAAAAGATTGGATAAGAATCGAAGTGTACCTCTGTTATAATGGACAAAACAGAAAACTCTTAACTCATTTGAGAAGAGTAAGGTAGCTCATGTTGACTTATGCGAATATAAGCCTTTTTGGGAAGAAATTTTCATGTGATAATTTCATTAAGGCTTTCTTTTCACACATAGAGTCGTGTTGAGGCTTTTGGTCTACATACAACAGCATGCTTCTAGGGACATCCTAACTAGTTTAAAAAAAATTTAATACCTTCCCATAGAAACAAAAATGTATGACTTCTTCGCATTTTAGCCCTGCATTAAATTCTCAGCACACAATTGAAAGAACAAAGAAAACAAAAATATTTTTGTGATTTTTGAATTTTTCAAAATTAAAGAAAAGAAAAAATAAAATCTTTTTGTATTTTTGATTTTTCAAAAGTAAATACAAAAAAAATAAAATCTTTTTGGATTTTTGCTTTTTCAAAAGAAAATACAAAAAAAATAAAATCTTTTTGGATTTTTGATTTTTCAAAAGAAAAGAAAAAAAATATTCGTAAAACTTACCTTAGTTGTTATGAACTCAGATGCGAAAAGATGTGGATGCGAAGCCATGCGAAGCCTCTGAATGAACAGTAACCTCTGAATAATATTGACTCATATCTGCTGAACAAAACGTTTAGTCTTGTGTTGATGAAATTGAATTCACATTAATCATCCCCAAACCTGCTAAAATTCTAACAAATGATTTTTCATCAAGAGGTTTTGTAAAAATATCAGCAAGTTGTTCAGTTGTTTTGACAAAATGAATTTCAATATTCCCATCTTCCACATGATCTTTGATAAAATGATATCGAAGAGCAATGTGTTTTGTCTTTGAATGTTGCACTGGATTGTGACAAATGCGAATCGCACTTTGTGAATCACAATACAAAGGAATCTTTTTCATGTTTATTGCATAATCACGAAGTTGACTCTGAATCCAAATAATTTGTGAAGTGCAAGCAGCCGCATATATGTATTCTGCCTCTGCGGTTGATATAGCCACACAAGTCTGTTTCTTTGATTGCTAGCTCACCAACTTTCCATCCAATAGTTGACATCCACCAGTCGTACTTTTTCGATCCAAGGTACATCCTCCTAGATCAGAATCTGAAAAATCTTGAATGAAAAATCCTGTTTTCGCAGGATACCAAAGTCCTAAAGAAACAATTCCCTTTAGATATCGAAAAATATTTTTCACTGCCGTCAAATGAGGTTCTCTTGGATTAGCTTGATATCTAGCACAACAACAAACTGAAAACATAATATCAGGTCTACTTGCAGTTAAGTACAATAAAGACCCTATCATGCTACGATACAATGTTAAATCAATAGCAGGAGCATCTAACGAAGGAGTTAGTCGTGTTCCTACAGCCATAGGGACTCTGAGCTTTGTGCTATTAATCATTCCAAACTTTTCAAGCAAGTTCTTCGTATATTTTTCTTGATTGATTAAGATTCATTGCCTGTTTTGTCTTATGTTTAAACCAAGAAAATTATTAATTTTTCCCATCATGCTCATTTCAAACTGACTTTTCATTAAATTTTCAAATTCAAGTGACAATGCTGGATCAGTTGAACCAAAGATAATATCATCAACATAAATTTGAACAAGCATTAGATGACACCCAACTTTCTTGCGAAATAATGTGGGGTCGACTGATCCTTGTTTAAATTTAGATTGTTTCAAGAAATTTGTAAGTGTTGCATACCAGGCCCTTGGTGCTTGTTTTAACCCATATATAGCTTTATCTATAATATAAACATGATCATGATGCTCATTGTTTACAAATCCTGGTGGTTGTTCAACATACACTGTTTCTTCGAGTTTTCCATTTAAGAATGCACATTTAACATCCATTTGATAAACATCAAAGTCTTTGTGAGCTGCATAGGCTAAAAATATGCGAACTGCTTCAAGTCGTGCAACAGGTGAAAATGTTTCTTCATAATCAATGCCTTCTTGTTGTGAATAACCTTTAACCGCTAGTCTTGCTTTATTTCGAATAATATTGCCATCTTTGTCGATTTTGTTTTTAAAAATCCATTTTAATCCAACAATTGAAACATCAGAAGGTTTAGAAACTAATCTCCAAACCTTGTTTCGTTCAAATTCAGCCAATTCAGATTGCATAGTAACAACCCAATCTGAGTGTTCCATAGCATTCTTTACTGTTTTTGGCTCTATTTTCGAAATAAAGACATTAAACATACAAAGTTCTTGGTTAGCATTCAGTACCTCATTTTTCGCAGGAATTTGAGCTCTAGTCAACACACCTTCTTGTGGATTACCAATTACCTGTTCTTTTGGATGATTTCTTGTCCATTTCGCAAGTGGTGGATAATTTAGATCAAATTCTAATGGTGCATCTTCATACATATCTTCATTGTCAAATCCTGCAACAGAAAAGTTATCATTAAATTCATGAAATTCTGCATTTTTATCAAGATTAATTGTCTCTGTTTCATCATGCTCCTCCTCAACATGATCTGCATTTTGATACTCCCCCTCAAAATGATGTTCCTGTTGAGTTTGTGAATGCTCCCCCTCAACTTGATGTTCCTGTTGATTTTGCGAATGCTCCCCCTCAACTTGATGATTCATAATTTCTTTCTCCCGCTCAAAAGTTGGCAAACAATCTTCATGGATACTTGTGTGTTCCTCCTCCATATGAACATCTGGTGTGCTTTCACAAGTTATCGATGTTGTAGTTATCGTTGATTCATCAGTATGTTTTGAAGATTCTGATATTTGATTATCAGGAGCGTTATTTTTTGCATCAATTGCCCTGTCAGGAATTCCGAAAATTAAGTCATAATCAAAATCATTAATTTCAGAATTATCAATTTGAGTATTTGAATCCACAAGTATTGGTTTATTATAAAATTTACTATCAATTTGTTTAAGATAGTAATCATCAAATGTTAAATTGAAAGTTTCTTCAATTTTTCTTGTTCGTTTATTAAGCACTCTGTGAATATCCTAAGAATATGCCTTCATCACCTTTAGCTTGAAACTTGGAGAAATTATCATTGAGATTCATAATAAAGCACCTGCAACCAAAAACATGAAAGAATTTTACATTAGGTTTCCGATTATTGATTATTTCATATGGAGTAACATTGAATCTTCGATGAATGTATGAGCGATTCTGAGTAAAACATGCTGTAGACACAACTTCTGCCCAAAGATATTGAGGTAGATTCGCATATGTTAACATGGTTCTGGCAGCTTCGCATAGAGATCGATTTCTTCTTTCAACTACACCATTTTGCTGTGGAGTATATGGTGATGAGAAATTATGCGAAATGCCTTTGTTTGTGAGAAAAATGTCAAGAGTTTGATTTTTAAACTCCGAACCATTATCACTTTTAATTTTTCGTACATTCTTCTTCAGACTAATTTCAATCTTTTTGATAAAATCAATCATCATCTGAGCAAATTCAGATTTTAACCTGAGAAAAAACACCCACGTGAATCTAGAGAAATCATGTACAACAACTAAAATATACCGCTTTTTATTTATTGTTGCAACAGTTGATGGTCCACATAGATCAATGTGAAGAAGTTCCAATGGATCTACTATTTTTGAATCTATCACAATCGGATGACCTTTTCGATGTTGTTTTCCTTGTTCGCAAGCTGCACACAAAGAATCATTGTCAAATTTTAGTACTGGTAACCCTCGAACTAAATCTTCAGTTACAATTTTATTTATATTTCGAAAGTTCAAATGTGACAATCTTCTATGCCAAAGCCAGCTGAGATCATTACATGCTTTTGATAGTAAACACACAGCTGGTTTTCCCACAATTGGTTTGATGTCCAGTGTAAACATATCACCATATCTTTTGGATTTAAGAAGTATTTCATTCGTTTTTGCATTTGAGATGATACTTCCTTCTTCGTTAAATACAACTTGATTTCCAGTACCCACAACAAGTTGTGATACACTTATCAAATTATGTTGAAGTCCTTCAACATAGGCAACTCTGTGTACTGTGAAGTTTCCATTTGTGACTTTCCCATACCCTTTCACTTGACACTTGTGATTATTTCCAAATTTGACTACTCCAGCATTTTCCAAGCTTTTGTAATCTCGCAAATTTTCCTTTCTTCCAGTCATATGACGACAGCAACCACTATCAATATACCATTTCATATCATATTGTTCGTCACATATCACCTGCATTTATTGAAAAAATTTAGGAACCTAAGACTTATTGGGTCCATCATTAGTAGAATTAAACAACTTTTTGGAATTTAAAAACCATGTTTTCACTTTGTTTGTAACAGAATCCATTATATCAACATCATCAGTTCTAGATATTGAGATATAGTCATTCAATAATTTTGGATTCTCATTGATTGTAATCTTATCCTTCACAACATTCGCATTTTTGATAACTGGTTTCCATTTTTGAACCGGAACTTGCGAATTATGAGATGATGTACTAGCAGTTGAAGAATTATTTGTGAACTTATCAAATGCACTTTTGATTTGATCTTCTGAAAACTTTCCACTTTGATATTTCTTTCCTTTCCCTTCAAACCAATGATTGATCGTACTTACATCATATTTTCCTTTTGTGTATGAAACTTTGGTTGGTTTTGATATTGAAGGATTTGGAAATTTTTGTTGTTTTGGTGAAAATTTCACTTTGACTTGAGTTGAGTTCTTCAAACTTGATGAAGTATTCGTGAATTTGCCAACATTTTGAAACTTCTGATTATTTTCAAATTTTTGCGAATTCTCAAAATTTCGATTGTTGTCATATTTGCGAATATATGGAACTTTGTCAACAGAGTTTATTTGTTTATGAAAACTTGAATATGTTTGTGTGTTTTTGTTTTGAAATTTTGATGATGTTTTTGAAATTTGTTCTTTTTCATCTCTTGATTTTTCATAAGACACAACTTGCCAGAATATTGCTTTTCTTGCTTGTCTTTTTGAAATATTATTTTCTGTTGAATAAGTTCCAACCATCAATTTGAATTCTTGAGAATTTAGTTTCACTTCAACCTTTGAGTTTTCACCTTTTTCAAAAATTTTGTTTGATTTTTCACCTTTAACCACCCATTTTTGTAATGATTTTTGTTTTTGAAACACATAAGGATTTTGGGTTAAATTGTTTTCTTCAGTGTTTTGATTTGCGAAAAAACCTTTAGTCGTGGACTTTTGATTATCTTTTTCAATTATTTTATTGAACTCAGGATGAACTTTCTCAGCATTTCCAGTTGTGACAAAAACTTGATTTGGAAAAATAGTTTTATCAGTACATACAAAATTTGGATATACCACTGTGTTGGTTTCCAAATAATGTGCGCCTTTGTCATTTAAAATTTTGTCAAATTCTTTTGTATTTTCAAACACTTGATCAACCACAACCCTTTGAGGTGTTTCAGTTGAAATTTTCTTTTCTTCTTTATTTTCCTCAGATTTCCAGCTTTCAACTTCCACATTATCAAACTTACAATGTTGCGAAGTTGAAGATTTATAAATTTCATCCTCTACTATTGAATCAACTATTATTTCTTTACCTTTGATCTTGGATGTGATATTAATGATTGACAATTGAGAACAATCAATCTCTTCTTCTTCTTCTATCTCACTGATTTCACTCACATTATCAGAATTTTCATCAATATCAGCATAATTGAATTGTGAGGTAAGAGTTGAATTTTCGGTTTTCTTTATGATTTTCACTTGTTCACTTTTTGTCAAACTTTCATTTACAATGTTAACCAACTCATCAGCATTCAGAAATTCATCAATTTTGACAATACCATATGAATATCTACCATCAGGTATTTTGTCAAATTGAGCAATTGTACTTTCGCAATCATAAGAAACAACATCAACTTTTTCACGTTCATACTCAAGAAAAGGTAAAATTTTCCTATGTTGTTCTCTGCTAATATCAGAAGAATGATGTAAAGCTGTTAATTTTGCATACAATCGTTTTGCAGAATTACAATATATGTTTCTTTGTGCTAGCAACAACCTAACATCATTAGTAAGATTATTCCTATCACAATCTATATTTTTGACTTGCATTTCCAATTTTTCAACTCTGCTCTTCTTTATTTATAAATCTCTTCGTGTCTCACTAAGTTGCACATTTAATTTCTTAGCTTCATTACTAGCAAACACAATAACAGAATCAAAATAAGCCACAGTATCATCAAATGAAACAATTTCAACATCATAAGCAGATAAAGGAATATTAAAAGATTCAAGAATTGCATGTACCTTGGTTGTCATGGGTGACTTGTCAGTGGATTTAGACACAAAACATTTCCCTGAAATGTTCTCTTCGCAATCCTCAAAACTTGCGAACATTGCTCCATGTGTGGGATGCCTCATTTCCTCGTCATCAGATCCTAAAGACCAGATCTGATAAGTTCCACTTTCTTCTTCATCAGATTCTCCCTTAGCAACTAAAGATACTCCTTTGGTCTTAGCACGTAATTCTTCAATCTTTTCGGAGTAGTATGCTTCATCTTTAACTTTTTCTTTCTTTTCTTCTTTCTTCCGCAACATGCAATCAGCTGCAAAATGATTCGCACCATTGCAATAGTGACAGTAAATTCCTGAATCACCCTTCAACCTTTTCTCTTCATTTGCATTTTTCTGTTTTTCATCTATTTTCTCCATTTTCTTCCTCTCCTCCCCTCCAGTTCTTGTAACATCATTTTTCCCATCATTATTCTTTCCTTTTGGATTAAAAGGCTTTTTAAAAAACTTTTTAACTCTGTTGTTTGAATAAAATGCTACAGCTTCATCATCGGAGTTCATCAAAAATCCTTCTTCATCTGAACCATCTTTTTCATCAGTTTCTGATACCTTTGAAACAAGAGCCAAAGGACCACCAATAGTTTGTTTTGATTCGTCATACATTTCTGTGACCTCACATTCATGTGTTTTCAGTTGATTGTAAAGATCATTCAATGTAGTTGTATCAAAACTTTGTTGATTCTTAATCATCATGCTCACACTTCGCCATTCCTTGTGAAGACCCATAATGAAAGTTAAATTTAATTCCATGAGAGATCTAGTGATACCATACCTATTGCAGCGAAACATAAGCTCATTCAGACGATCATAGTAATTTTCGAGATTTTTTGTATCCTTTTGTCTGAATTCCTTCAGTTCAACTAGACATTGCTTCACAGAGTTGATCTTCGTCTTTTCGCTACCTTGATACTTTTCTTTTAGAGTATTCCAGATATCTTTGGCTATTTTACAACTATGAATGTAATTGTAAACCACAGGAGGTAGAACACCTCTCAGTTCTCTCGTGCATCTCTTTTCATTATTCTTCAGTCGATTTCGTTGTTCTTCAACATCAGTAGATGCAGTGGATGATCCAATTGGTTGAACATTAGCAGGAGGTTGTACTGTTCCATCGATACACTTCCAAAGTTCTTCATCAATTCCATTTAAGTAGTCTTCCACTCTATCAGCCTACTGATCATAGTATTCTGGAATTAACATCGGAATTTTGGTTGAGGAACCAAGCAAGTGAGAGAATGAAGTCATTGTATTCATGCTGAAGTTCGCCATTGATAAACATAGAAAATATCCGAAAACTTGAAAACTTGATGAATTTAAGAATTTGATCAAATGAATTGATCACAAATCACTAATCGATTACTCGACTTAACAATTCAAATACATAATCAATTCAAATCTGAAGATCAATAGTGATTTTCAAAACCAAAAATGCGCGGAAAATTTTGAGTAAATTTGTAACTCAAAAAGCAAATGATTGTTATACGAAAATCAGATCTAAGCAGTTTGAATCCAGCTCTGATACCAATTGATGAGAATTGTTATCAAGAATTTAGAAAAGAAAAGATAGATTTGAACGATTAAAGATGAAGAACACAAAAATTAAATATTAATCAGATCTCATATTGATTAAGACTGATTACAGAATAAGCAGAAAAGAGTTTTTGCATTCGTTCTTCTACTTCTAGCCTAATTCCCTATTTATAGGGAACATACAAAAAATATACTAAGTCTATACATTTTCACTTCGCATACAAAATGACTTAGTAAAATAACATAAAATGCGAAACAACACAATACACTATATTCGACTTTTTACAATTTACATCAACAATCTTCATTTTCTCCATTTCACTCTTCAAATCCGTCTTCACTTCTTTCTTCTTTTCATCCACGCTATTTTTGTTCTCAAAACTACCCTTCGAATCTGATGACTTGTTCTTTGGATTAAAAGGTTTCTTAAAAAATTTCTTTACTCTATTGTTTGAGTAAAATGCAACAGCCTCATCGTCAGAATTCATCAGAAAACTTTCTTCTTCATCAGACTTCGATTTTTTATTCTCTCTTTCTGAAACCTTCGAAACAAGTGCCAATGGTCCACTAAGACTTGCTATCGCTTCCTCAGCTATTTCATTAACCTCGTTTTCATGAGATTTCAATTAATTGTACAAGTCATTCAAAGTCGAAGTATCAAAACTCTGTTGGTTTTTCACCATCATACTGACACTCCTCCACTCCTTTCGAAGTCCCATTACAAATATCAAGTTGTACTCCATTGATGACCTTGTAATACCATAATGATTACAACGATAAATTAACTCGTTGAACCGATCATAGTATCCTTCAATGGATTCGGATTCTTTCTGTTTGAAATCTTTGAGTTCCACCAGGCATTGTTTCACAGATGTGATCTTCGTCTATTCACTTCCTTGAAATTTGTCTTTGAGATTGTTCCATATTTCTTTAGCTGTTGTGCATGTTCTGACATAATTGTACACACCAGGAGGCAAGGCACCTCTTAATTCCCTCATGCATTTCTTCTCCAGTTGTTTTAAACGATTGGATTGATTGTCAACTTCCGAACTGCTTGAAGACACACCGATTGGCTGAACTGTTGCAGGTTGATTGATTTCTCCTAAAATGCACTTCCATAATTCTTCATCCAATCCGTTCAAGTAATCTTGCATACGATCTGCCCACTGATCGTAATATTCTGGAATAAGCATCGGAATTTTTGTGAATGAACCAAGCAAATGAGAAAATGATGTCATGGAATTTAGATTTAATGATGCCATTGTTGTACGGACAAAAACTTCAAAATGATACGTAAACTTTGAGAATTTTGAAATCAAATTGTATATTTCAAATCAGAATCACACAACAAACACTCGATTCACAAATATGTTCGCAGAATCAAATCCTAGATTTAGACCAAGAATAATTTTTCACACTCAAAAAGAACGAAAACTTTTTGAATCAAACAGTAGATTCAAAAATCTTTTTGAATGTATGAAAATCAGATCACAGAAAGGATTCCTGCTCTGATACCAATTGATGAGATTTGTAATCGAGTTTGAATCGAATCAAGTATGAATTCAGGAAGAGTAATAACAATGAATACGAGAGTAACTAGAATATTTGTTCAGATCATATTATGCTTTTGAGTTTACAGATTACAATGAATAAACTGTAAAGACTGAGTGAAAAATGTTATCTAATCACTTAGTACAGACCCCTATTTATAGGAGAACAAAAGCATAACAATACTAAGGACTAGACATTAAGACTACTCTTTAAAATGCCTTAGTACAAATAACATTACATCCGAAGACTCCTTCTTACGAAGACAAAATATACTTCATAACAATCTAACTGACTCTTCGACTATTACAACATTTAAGCCCTAACAAAAACCACTTTTGGTATTTTTCCCTGGTTATTTATACTGTAAATGATGTTACAAAAATTTTTGGTAATTTATTTTAACTATTTAATATTATTTCTTCAATTAATGATTATTTAAAGGAATAAAACAAGGAAAAATAGAAATACCCACTGAAAAATATCTTTTATATTTTTCCCAGCTTAGTATTGTGTAATAACAGTTAAATAAAAAGTTTCAGAATTTTATCCTTTGAATGCTATTTTTCGTGAATTTATGTTGTTATAAAGACTTAAAATTTTGGAAAATTAATATTCTAAAGTTGTAATTAATCGCACAACTTGTAGAATTTCATTGTTTCAGAAAAAGTGTAACCAATTAATATAAATTCCAATACTAAAACATAAATTGGCATTTCACTATATGTAGAATTTAGTATATTAGCATTAGATTTCGACATGGAAACTCACTAGTGTGTGTTTGATGTCGTAGGATCCCGGTAGTAAGACATTGATGCATCCCGATGCACTACTTGTATCTACTCGAAACATTGTGAGTATTCACGCACTCCCCTATTTTCGGTTTTTATGTTTTGGGGTGGAAAAGCATGTCCAGAAAAACTATTATTTGCATGTTGTATTTAAATTGAATTGTATCAAACATGATTGCTATTGTATTGCTTTGTTTCTTTATGTATGTCTATGCAACACGGAACATGAGAACTTATCGTACTAAGGCCCTTCCCTTTTCTCTAACCATTAACTCTTTGAGCCAATGGTCATTATGGATAGCGCTATTAGGAATTGACAACTCCTCACTCGCCCTATTGTTGGAGTGCATGATACCATATTCATCTATGGAGATAGGGTTTCAGTCATAGGTTTGGTTGAGACTCATTGTTTGCTCATACACATACAAACTCGTTTCTCGTTATAGCAATAAACTTGTATTCATTAATAGCAATCAACTATGTTTCTCATTAAAGCAATGTACATGTATTTACAAAAAGCCTTATTCAAGCTCGATTTTATGAACTTGTGAACTCACCAACTATTTTCATAGTTGACGCTCATTTTACATGCTTTTTCAGGAAATAATTAGTAAGTGGATATAAAGATTCATCATCATAGAGCATGCTGCATCGTGTTGAAGTTAATTATGAAGTTATCTTTGAACAATGTTATTTTGGAAAAACTTGTACTTTGTTTATTTTTAAGCTATGGGTTGTAAACTTTTAAATACTGCTATGGTGATGTATCTTTATCTTTTGCAATAAAACCGTTATCGTTGTCATACCTTGTGTTTCCGCTTTAGCGGGGTGTGACAGAAGTGGTATCAGAGCTAAAGTTATAGAGAACATCACTTTTTCTTTAAGAAAACACAACCTATAACTAAAACATACAAAGAAATTCTTTTTACATCAAACATACTACTAGTATCCTGATCACCTATGTTTAATTAAGGAAAGATTTATACAAAGCCTGAGCTTATTATAATGGGAATATGCTCAACAAAAATATTTGGGAAAACTTTATTTCAAAAAAATTCAAAAGGTTAATTTTGGTGTGTGTAAGCATTGCATATTATAGGCATGCAATGTCATTTATTTCATATCTCATTGAAACTATGTCACAGTCCACTATGTCAACATCGTCATCTTCCCGCGCTACCGCCTCAGCCGATGAGTCCGGCTACATCACTATTATCCCTCGACGTAATCCCCCCGCCTCGGTAGAAGAAGACCCATCAGAGGACACAGAAGATACTTGGAACTCGGTGGAGATCAGCAATGACAACGCCTCGAGTCAACGACGCGAGGCATCGCCTTCATTGGTGTTGCCACAGCCACCGCTTTATGGGCTTCGCATTCGGAGGACGGCGAGGAAGAGTGTTCCCATTCCAGGAAGGATAGCCACCAGCACAACAGGACTTGGCACGACAGGACCTAGCGAGGTAGGACCCAGCGTTGCAGGACCGAGAGCACCGCCACCACAACGAGTCATAGGGATACCTGTCAGGCAGGCAGGTATGATCCCGGAGGAGTCCCGAATGATGCATTTGATGGAAGCGGATGTACGCCACAGTCGCATTGTGATAGCTGGGCACCAGGAGGTATTGAACGAAGTGATGACAGGGATGGAAATCCTGTTTCAGCATTCGATGGAGACTACTGACACTGCGAGTGCTGCTAGACGAGAGGCGGGTCATGCGATGACAACATATTATGTGCTTGGTGGGCTATTACTGATTGTGGTGTTGGTGTTTCTTGTTGGGATAGCGATTGGCTTTTGGTTCTGATTTCAGTATTTTATCTTATTTTGTCATGAAACGAAAACCATGTTGGGTGTCTTTTGGGAAAAACATTTAAAACTTTATTTTGGATTGATGTATTGGTTTGGTTTTAAGATTATTTCAAATGGTAATGAAGAATTTTATTTTATGTTTGAAAACTTTTACTATGAGGTCAAACCCTAGAATTTATTTGGTAAATGGCTGAATAAAAAGATTTTTCTTTTCTTTTCTTTCTAAAATCTTTATGCCTAGTATTAATGCAAACCAATGATTTGAAAACACTTGCGGTTTTCAAAATAGTAGTGAACTAAATATTATACATTATTTTATGTATTTATACGTATTTCTTCTCCTGTGTCATAGAACCATGGCAGGAAGGCCTAATTGCGAGCGCCCACAAAACGAAACACCTGATGTTGCTCAAGTTGTAGCACAACAGCTCTTGGAAGCAATCCCAAACATTGTTACTCAAGTAACTACAAGACTTAATGCTAACCAAGGAAGTAGTGGAGGAAACCGGGGAAACAATGAAAGAGAATGCAACTACAAGTCCTTTATGGCCTGTAAACCTAAGGAGTTCCATGGAAAGGAAGGTGCGGTCGGGTTGCTGAAATGGATTGACAGCATGGAGTCGGTCCTTCACATTAGCAAATGCCTCGAGCGCAACAAAGTTGAGTATGCAACTTGCCTACTCCAAGATAGGGCATTGACCTGGTGGAATACTCTAGTGCAAACCCGAGGCCGTACAGCGGCATATCAACTAACTTGGGAAGACATAAAGAAGCTGTTAATAGAGGAGTATTGTCCCAAGGATGAACTTCAGAAGCTTGAATCTGAATTTTGGAACCATTCTATGGTTGGAACACAAATAGAGAAGAACACAGTCCGATTTCATGAACTAGCAAAACTGGTACCTCACATGGTTACTCCTGAGGAGAAACGGATAGATCGTTACATCTGGGGTCTGGCACCAGAGATTCGGGGAATGGTTACCTCAACAAATCCAACTACTATTCAAAGTGCAGTAAGTCTAGCAAATCGACTAACCAATGATGTGATAAGGATGGGAGCATCGACAAAGGAAAGCTCTAGTAGCAAGAGGAAGCCAGCAAATCAGGGAGAGAAGAAGTATGGAGGCAAGTCAGGGAGGAAGCAGAAAGTCTCCAGAAACTTTATGGTAAGAGCCCAGGAGCAAGAACCAGTGAAAACTCAGGAACAGGGAGTTATGGAAGTGCAGGAGAGAAAGCAATACTCAGGACCGCTTCCGAAGTGCAATAAGTGCAACTTTCATCACAAGGGAGCTTGCCCAGTGTGCCAAAACTGTAAGCAAACAGGCCATTACTCAAAGTATTGTAAGCTGAATAAGGAGGGAAAAAGGGCATGTTATGAGTGCGAGAGTACTGATCATCTCCGTAGAACATGTCCCAAACTAAACAAAGGGCCTGATAACAATGGACAAGGCCAAGCCAGGAAAAACTTCCAAGGAAATCAAGTTGGACGGCCAAGAGGTGTAGCCTTTGTGATTGGTGCAGAAGAAGCTCATCAGAACCCTGATGTGATAACAGGTACGTTTCTCCTGAAAAACCATTTTGCATCAGTAATATTCGATGCGGGAGCAGATAGGAGTTTTGTTTCTTTATCATTTAGATCATTAATTGGCTTGAAATCGAGAAACATGAGGAATGCTTATGCTATTGAACTTGCTAATGGGTATGAAATTAGGGCTAATGATATAATTCCTGGTTGTACTCTGAACTTAGCTGATAAACTCTTTAGCATTGACCTAATTCCCATAGAGCTAGGTAGTTTTGATGTGATAGTAGGAATGGATTGGTTATCCAAAAATAGAGCGGACATTGGTTGTTACGAGAAAGTCATTAGAGTGCCTCTCCCTAATGGAGAAACCCTTATCATACACGGTGAGAAGCCAGTAAGAAGTTTAAACATAGTATCAAGCATGAAGATTCACAAGTACCTGAAGAAGAATTGTATTGCATTCATGGCCCACGTGCTAGAAAGAGAACCTGAAGCTAAGCAACTCAAGGAGATTCCAGTGGTTCAAAACTATCCCGAAGTGTTTCCGGAGGAATTGCCCGGTCTACCCCCTCACAGACAGGTCAAATTTCGAATAGACTTAATTCCCGAAGTGGCACCGGTAGCAAAAGCACCATATTGCGTTGCACTATCCGAGATGCAAGAACTATCCGGACAACTTCAAGAACTTCTAGACAAAGGGTTTATTCGACCAAGTTCTTCACCTTGGGGAGCCCCAGTGTTATTCGTCAAAAAGAAAGATGGTTCGTTCCGAATGTGCATTGATTACAGAGAACTGAACAAGTTGACAATCAAGAATCGATATCCACTCCCTTGAATAGATGACTTGTTCGATCAGTTGCAGGGCGCTTCCTACTTCTCGAAAATCGACCTTCGGTCAGGGTATCATCAACTAAGAATTCACGAAGGGGACATTCACAAAACAACATTTAGAACCCGTTATGGACATTATGAGTTCTTATTCATGCCTTTTGGACTAACGAACGCACCCGATGTTTTCATGAATTTGATGAATAGGGTCTGTAGACCATACCTAGATAAGTTTGTAATTGTATTTATCGATGACATACTTGTTTACTCGCAAACCAAAGAAGATCACAATAGACATCTAAAGCTAGTGTTGGAGCTATTGAAGGAGCAGAAATTGTATGCCAAGTTCACTAAGTATGAATTTTGGATCCGGGAAGTACATTTTCTTGGTCATGTGATCGGCGAAAGAGGAATTCATGTAGATCCAGATAAGATCGAGGCAATTAAGAAATGGGAAGCCCCCAAAACGCCGACAGAAATACGATAGTTCCTAGGATTAGCTGGGTACCACAGACGCTTCATTGAGAATTTCTCTAGGATTGCTCAACCATTAACATCTTTGACCCAAAAGGACAGAAAATTTCTCTGGGAAGAGAAACACAAAGAGGCGTTTCAAATCCTGAAAAACAAGTTGTGCAATGCACCAATTCTGGCTTTACCAGAAGAATCAGAGAACTTTGTGGTGTATTATGATGCGTCTCATCAAGGATTAGGATGTGTGCTAATGCAAAAAGACAAAGTCATTGCGTATGCTTCCAGACAACTCAAACCGCATGAGAAGAATTATACCACCCATGATCTAGAACTAGGAGCAATAGTTTTCGCTCTTAAGATATGGAGACATTATTTGTACGGAACCAAGTGCACCATTTATACCGATCACAAAAGCCTTTAGCATATCCTAGATCAGAAAATGTTAAACATGCGGCAGAGGAGATGGGTAGAGTTGTTTAGTGATTATGATTGTGAGATACGATATCACCCAGGAAAGGCTAACTTAGTAGCCGACGCTCTTAGTAGGAAAGAAAGAGTGAAACCTTCCCGTGTGAGAGCTTTGGGAATGGTAATTCATACAAGCTTGAAATCTCAAATTATTGATGCCCAGGAGAAAGCTTTATTCATGGAAAATCTTCCAGGCGAAAGCTTACATGGTTTGGAAGAGAGATTTGAAACCAAACCTGATGGAGTTCGTTATTTTAAGGACAAAGTCTGGATTCCAAGGGTTAACAATCTGAGAGACATGGTACTAGAGGAGTCTCATCGATCTAAATACTCAATCCACCCTAGAGCAGATAAGATGTACAAGGATCTTAAAGAGTACTATTGGTGGCCTGGAATGAAAAAGGATATTGCCTTGTATGTCGGGAAGTGTTTGACATGCTCAATAGTCAAATCTAAACATCAAAAACCAACCAGGTTGTTGCAACAACCTGAAATTTCCCAATGGAAATGGGAGCAAATAACTATGGATTTCATTACCAAACTTCCTAGAACTGCTAATGGTCATGACTCAATTTGGGTTATAGTGGGTCGACTGACGAAATCTGCTCACTTTCTCCCCATTCGGGAAGATTTCAACATGGAAAAATTGGCCCAAATCTACATCTCCAAAATTGTTTCTCTGCATGGTGTACCCCTATCTATCATTTCTGATAGAGATAGTTGTTTTACATCTCGATTTTGGTGGATGTTACAGAAGGCACTAGGAACCAAGATAGATTTGAGCATAACTTACCACCCTCAGACATATGGGCAGACGGAGAGAACAATACAAACTGTAACAGCCCGAATCCAGGTATTCTTCTATTTTGGATTAAGTTGTAAAATTTAGGGTTTCCATGGTAGGCGAGTACGCTGGGCGTACAAGGTGTACGCTGCGCGTACTCGCGCGCCTCATTTGGTTGCGTTCCCCCTCAGGTACGCGGGACGTACCCAAGGTTACGCCTGGCGTAACTCATTCAGACACAAACCCTAATTTCCTTTGTTGAGGCTATAAAAGGAATGTGTGTCTGGACTTCTCAGCCACCACCCCTCAGAGTGAAACCCTAAATAGTGTGTGCCATTGTCCTTAAGCCTTTGTGTGTGCATTCTAAGCTTTGTAGTGCCATTTCAAGGTTGCAAAGGAGAAGAAGAACTTGTTGTAGAGGCTAGGAGTGGTGCTCAAGTGTAGATCTGAGCTTTGCAAGGGTTAAAGCTCCAATTTCAGGTAAAAAGTTTGGATCTTGACACTTGGTTCTTGTTGTATGCTTTAGATGCCATTTTCTAGGGTTTAAGTCCCAAAGGTGGAGACTTTTGTGCAAATGCCCTCCATAAGCTTAGAGGCTTCATGTTTCTGATCTATTGGAGTTGTAGACTCATAAAAATGGCAACTTGGTCGTGGATATTGCACCATGCATGAGATCTAGATCCTTGAGTTTGAATAATAGGTTGTTATGTGATGTTGGAGCCTTTACAGCCATGCCAAGGCTTAAAGGTCTCGACTTTATGGGTGTTGACACACTAAAAGAGTTGGATCTAGAAGTTGTAGTAAGGGCTTAACCAATTAAGACCATAAATGGAGGATGGTTGATTCTGGTGGTTACGTAGGGCGTAACTTCCAGTACGCGCCGCGTACTGGGTGGAGACCCCGATCCAGGGAGGGGAGTTGGCGATGTACACCCCGCGTACATCTAGAGTACGCCCCACTTACTCTCAGGGTTTGACTTTTGTTGACTTTAGGGTTTTGGTCAACATAAGGACTTTAGGTCAAGGAAGGGTAAAATGGTCTTTTACCCTCTGAGGAATGATGATAAGGGATAAAGTTTTAGTGCTCGAAGTCTTTGCGTATTAAATGATATTTCTATGTTTAGTCAAGGTTGAGTCTTCGTTCGGGTTCAGTGATAGCAAGGACACGAGATCTTAGACTTTCCGCGAGGTGAGTCTTCTCACTATACTGTACCCGGAAGGGTTTGACTGTGTGACCGGAAGGTCGAATATGATATGAGATATATGCATTATGTGTGATAAGTTAATCGTTATATGTGCCTTGTATGATATGCTTGATATGGGCCGGAAGACATTATGTTATGGGACGGAAGGCGAATATGTTATGGGCCGGAAGGCGTTGTAATATGGACTGTAAGGTTGACGTGGGTAGGACCGGAAGGTTTACCCAGTCGGGACGGAAGTCCCCTGAGACACATGGACCGGAAGGTCAGGGCCTGGAAAGGCGTATGTGCGTAGGTTGTATTTTGGGGAACTCACTAAGCAATTATGCTTACAGTTGTTGTGTTATGTGTTTCAGGTACCAGCGAGGACCGTGGGAAGGCGCCGGCGTGATCGTTCACATTATCGGGAAAAACTAGTTTATGATCTTGTGATGTATTCGGTTGTGACAATATTGTTTACGTTTGAATTTGAAATATTAAACGATGTTTTTGATGTTTGCAAAATTTTTAAAAAATTGGTTTTAAAATTTACGTCGTTACAAGTTGGTATCAGAGCTTTGGTTTGAGGGATTCGGGTACACCTTCGGGCGTAACTGAACTCAAACCGGGGATTTGAGAAAATTTTAATTAATAAATCAATAAAAATTTGATAAGTGATTTTTGAAACAACCAAAGAAGAAGAAGTGTGTACGGTCAGCTAGCGCCCGAACGGTAAAATCCCCAAAATACTCTTACAATATGTGTTATGAGATATGATATGATATGATACGCATGTTAGTAGACTAGGTATTCATATTAGGACTAGGGTAGCTTGATTTGTGATGCCTTAGTCTAGGGAAAACTGCTTCTATGAGGTGCTTTGAGAGCGAGTGGGTAGCTAGTGCATGGAAAAAATAGAGTACTCAGGATTCGGGGTTTGGGGAGGAGGACTTGGGGTGAATGCTGATGCGGTGTAGTTGGTAGTATTAGGCCCGTACTACTGAAGACACCGGGTCAGTGGGCAATCCAAGTAAGAATCCCTGGGTATCGGAGACTGAGTAGGGCTGCGTTATCGAGTGCGATTATGCTCGATAGAGTCTCTGATATTTTTATGTTGTATTTCAGAGACATCATGGTTGGACCACGCCACAGACCTGGTACGAGTAGTGTGACTGACGAGGAGCTTCGTCAGATGATTCATGAGGAGGTGGCTGCAACGATCCGGGCTGAGATTCCGGAGATGTTTGGTTCTATTAAGACCACACTGATGGAGACATTTGATGAGCGGTACGCCGCGTTGACTGAGGCCGCAGCTGCTGCAGTTACCGTAGCTGTGGCCGCTGCCAGACCGTAGGGAGGTGACTCGTTGCTATTCCGAGAGTTCAGCAACACGAAGCCACCTGAGTTTGACGGGACGCAGGATCCGATCGCTGTGATGAGATGGATTGCTGATATCGAGGGATGCTTCTACACTTGTTCATGTCCGGAGCATCTGAGGGTACGGTTCGCCTTGAACCAGCTCTGCCTGGGAGCAAAGGATTGGTGGAAGTTCGTGACGGCGAACTTTACTCTGGCAGAGGTTTCAGCTGTGACTTGGGAGAGGTTTACTACTATGTTCAAAGACGAGTACGTTCCCCCGGTGGAGAGGGAACGGTTGGTTCAGGAGTTCTTGACCCTCAAGCAGGATAATGATTCTGTTACGGTGATCACGCGGAAGTTTCATGAGAGGGCAATGTTCTGCCCCAAGCAGGTGTCCACGGAGCAGGCTCGGATGAGTCAGTATTTGGGTGTGCTGAGGAGGGATATCCGGGAGTTCGTATCGAACTCGTCATATCAGACTTTTGCTGAGCTTCAAGCGAATGCCACGAAGCGTGAGATCGAGTTGGAGACCCAGGCCAGGGAGGAGGTCGAGTCTCAACGGGTGAATCGGCAACCGGCTCAGTCTCAACCGGCAGCCAAGCGGACCAAGTTCGCCGATTCGAGATCCGGAGGTCAGAAGGGCCGCACTTGCGGAAAGTGCGACAAGGGTCACGAGGGGTCATGTCGATCGGGTGCTTGCGATAAGTGTGGCAAGGAGGGGCACATTGCTAGGGATTGCCCCAAGGGATTCATGGTTTGCTTTCATTGCAACCAGACCAGCCATCTGAAGGCCGAGTGCCCCCAGCTTCACCAGGGATCTACGCCTGATGCCAGGGTTACCGAGACTTGGCCAGTAAAGGCCGAGGCTCCGAAGGCTCGTGGAAGAGCTTTCCAGTTGACTGCGGAGGAGGTCCGTGCGGCACCTGATGTCGTAGCCGGTATGTATTCTTTCATGTATTTACTTTTATGCTGAGATATTGTGCTTATATTATGATATGCGTAGGTACTTTTCTTGTGAATTCTGTACGTGCTTTGGTATTATTTGACTTGGGTGCGAGTCGGTCTTTTGTATCATTGGCTTTTAGCCAGCACATCGGTATTAATCGAGAGGTGATGAGTCGACCCCTGCGAGTTTCTATAGCAGATGAGAAAGTAGTATACGCCACTGATGTGATTCGAGGGTGTGTGCTCGAGATTTTTGGGGTCGAGTTCCCTATAGACTTGGTTCCTATAGCTGTGGGGGATGTCTGTGTCATCGTGGGCATGGACTGGTTGAGTAAGTTTGGGGCAGTCATTGACTGCGAGTGATAGTTGGTGATGATTCGAGACCCTAGTGGGGGAGTGCTTACGGTTTATGGCGAGGGGACTCGGTGTGGGTCGGCGTTTTGTTCGGCTGCCAGGGCAAGGCAGAGTTTGCAGCAGGGCTGCAATGGATTCATAGCCTACGTGACGGATACTCGAGTGGCCGCGGGGAGGCCCAATTCGGTTGATGACGTTCCTGTTGTATGCGAGTTTTCGGATGTGTTCCCCGAAAAGTTACCTGGTGTACCTTCGGAAAGGCAAATGGAGTTTCGTATCGATTTGGTTCCAGGAGCGGCGCCCATCGCCAAGGCGCCTTATCGTCTCGCTCCACCGGAAATGCAGGAGTTATCCTTGCAGCTTCAGGAGCTATTGGGAAAGGGGTTTATTCGACCGAGTAGTTCACCTTGGGGAGCACCGATTTCGTTCGTCAAGAAAAGGGATGGTTCGCACCGGATGTGTATCGATTACCGGGAGTTGAACAAGTTGACGGTTAAGAACCGGTATCCGTTACCTAGGATCGATGATCTGTTCGATCAGTTGCAGAGGGCATCTTGCTTCTCCAAGATAGACTTGAGGTCGGGTTATCATCAGATGAGGGTTCGGGATGAAGATATCCAGAAGACTGCTTTCAGAACTCGTTATGGACATTATGAGTTTGTGGTGATGCCCTTTGGGCGCACCAATGCCCCGGCTGCGTTCATGGATTTTATGAACTGGGTGTGCCGGCCGATGCTGGATCGGTCGGTGATCGTATTCATCGATGATATTTTGGTGTATTCGAGGTCCAGGGATCAGCATGAGGAACATTTGAGGGAGATTCTTGGGGTTTTGAGATCGGAGAGGCTGTATGCCAAGTTCTCCAAGTGTGATTTCTGGTTACGAGAGGTCCAGTTCCTCGAGCATCTTGTTAACCAGAAAGGGATATTGGTCGACCTGGCCAAGATTGAGGCGGTGTTGAGGTGGGAGGTGCCGAGATCGCCCACTGAGATCAAGAGTTTTCTGGGTTTGGCTGGATATTATCGCAGGTTTATCAAGGATTTCTCCAAGATTGCCATGCCACTTACTAGGATGACCCGGAAGGGTGCTGCGTTTTCATGGGGACCGGAGCAGCAGTCATCATTCGAGATGCTTCATCAGAAATTGTGTGAGGCTCCGGTGCTTGCACTCCCGGAAGGGATGGAGGATTTTGTGGTGTACTGTGATGCATCTATATCGGGTTTGGGGGCGGTGCTTATGCAGAGGGGACATGTGATAGCGTATGCTTCGAGGCAGTTGAAGCCTCATGAGTCGAGATATCCCACCCACGACCAGGAACTGGGGGCTGTGGTGTTTGCCCTCAAGATTTGGCGGCATTATCTTTATGGGGTTCGGTGTACCATCTACACGGACCACAAGAGCCTGAAGTACTTGATGGATCAGCCAAATCTGAATATGCGACAGAGGAGATGGTTGGATGTGGTGAAGGATTACGATTGTCAGATCCTGTACCACCCGGGAAAGGCTAATGTGGTGGCCGATGCGTTGAGCCGTAGGGCGGAAAGCGCCCCGATCCGAGATATTTGTATGAGGTTGACGGTGATGACCCCGATTTTGGATACTATTCGAGGAGCTCAAGCTGAGGCTGCGAAACCAGAAAACTAGAAGAGGGAGCGGGTTGTAGGTCAGGTATCAGGGTTCGTCACGGATGGTCGAGGGCTTATGACTTTTCAGGGTCGGATTTGGGTACCGTTTATGGCGGTGCGCGTGCTATTTTGATGGAGGAAGCGCATCGATCGAAATTCTCGATTCATCCCGGGGTTACGAAAATGTATTTGCATCTAAGGAAGGAATAATGGTGGCACTGTATGAAAAGGGATGTTGCATGGTTTGTTGAGAGATGCTTGACTTGTCGACAGGTTAAGGCCGAGCACTAGCGACCGCACGGTAAATTGCAGCCGCTAGATATTCCCGAATGGAAGTGGGAACAGATTACCATGGATTTTATCACCAAATTGCCGCAGACTGCGAGGGGAGTCGATGCGATTTGGGTGATCGTGGATAGATTGACGAAGAGCGCTCATTTTCTAGCCATCAGCGAGAGTTCTTCTGCGGAGAATTTGGCGGAATTATACGTGAGGGAGGTGGTATCGCTGTGACAACCCAAGTTACCCCGTTACATTTCTCCGTTACCGTTAACGGAATTTTCCACTGTTCAAAAGTTCCGTTAATAAGAAGCCGTCAAATTTAATAAACATTTCAATTGTGTATGTTTATATGCCGTTAATTCGTGATAAAAGGAAATAAAAATACATAACACATATTTCCATTTACTTGGAAAATATTAGTTTATTATCACGACCACTAAATCGGGTGCGACCAAAAGCCCCGTTTAACGACAGTATCGGGTAGAATTCCACTGTGCCGCGACTCAAAACCCTATGGAAGGGTGAGTGGAGTCCATTGGAGACTTTTTACACTCTCTATCTATACTCTCTCTCTAGACCCGTTTACGCCCCGAAACCGCAACCAAACGCTTCCAAATTGTAAGTCTGCTTACCCTAGCTTATTCTAAACATATTAAATCATGTTTATAACCCAAAAATCGGACTTAGAAGCTATGAAAAAGGAGTTTACGGCCTAAGAACCTCCTTAGGCCGTAAACACCCAAAATGAGGCCAAAATGACCCAAACTTGTCCCTATAGGCTTGGAAATAAATTAAGGGGATTGCCTATGTCACACCCCAAACCAGAACGGCGGAAACATTCGGGGGCGGAGGACGTCATATTCAGTATCATAACAGTTCATAGAAAGGAAAGTACACACCACCATATATATTAAATTTTCCAAGATGTTTACATAATTGTATTCATTACATGTTCAAAAGATAAATACATAAACATCATTCAAAAGAAGTAATTAACGCCAGCGCGTTAATCCCAAAAGTTGATTCCCAAACCTGCTTAGCGGTTCCCTAAGAATACAAGTTATTTCAAAGAAAAAGTGTCAACAATTAAATTGGTGAGTTCATAAGTAGTTTAGAAAAATTGGATGCCATTCCAAAATGGGTGTATATTTTCCAGAAAACGCAGCATTTCAAATGTAAAGAGTTGTGATTTGTTTTGTTGAAAGTGAATGTATTAAATCCATAAAATCCCATATTTTCCATAATGGTTGAGATACGAGTTGTTGTGTTTCCCAAGAAAAACCCTTATTTTCTTATAAAAGTATGAAATGCATATGAATGTTCGTGTTATAAGTTGTAAATAATTGCACCAGGAAAATCCCTTATTTTCCTAACATAAATGGCAATCTCTAAGACCAAAACTTTGCAAGAAACCGTCGTTCAAAAGTTGTGTCATAGTTTTATATAATAAAGCTATACGAAGATCGCATTTGTTAGATGAAGAATAGCTTTAATAGCTACTCGTTCATAAAAGCATAATACCATAATAATTGTGTATCCGATGAGTTTTATAACCATACTAAACATAATATGCCTATAACGACGTTCTTCAGGCGTCGCAGCGTTATGACAACTGTCACCCCAAAAGACGGACTGTAGCTAACAGTCAGGGCACGGGATCATGACTTCCCGTATAGATCTATACACATTTGACACGTTCTCCGAACGGGAGACTCTGGTTATAGACAGGACTTGCAGCATTACTTTCTAATAAAGAAAAGCAATGTTTGAAGATATACACGTCTCATGGATTCTCAACTAAGTCGGTATTAAAGTGATAGTTTTGTATGCAAAGTTTATCCTTTTTCACAATGTTTGACAAAGCAAAATCATAAGTTTTTAGAATGTATAAAAAGACTTAACAATGAAAGGTACTTTGAAATCATTATATACTTTGTATAATGTCTAATGCACACAAAGTATGACAAGAGTTTTCCATAATAGAAATAAGTTCCAAGTGATTTATCCGATAAAACAAGTGAAGTAAAACTTTATAAAATACACGATAATAATCGTATCTTTACTTGTATTCCCCACTTAGAGAGTATAAAAGCATTTAAAATGTATTTAAAGTGTGTTTGAAAGGGGTATGAACTCACTTGAAAGTTTGAAGATAGCAAGATGGAAAACCGGGCAGAGTTTCGTCTCGGGAAATGGATTTTCCTCGGAAATCTAGGGATTCCTCGGGAGTAAAATCGACCTTCGGGACTTGCACAAAATGACCAGGGTTTCGGGGTAGTGCGAGCACAGAAAACGAGGTAAAACGCAAGCAAAAGGAGAGAGAATGGGCCATTTTCCCGGAAACCCTCGCATGCTATTTATAGGGGGGCCTGAGAGGCCTCGTACGTGGGGCGTACGCGTACGTCATGCGTGACCGAATCCTCGACTGCCTCGGCCTCGGATTGGACGGCTCAGGCTGTCGGGTCGGATGGGACGGCGGGTCGGACGGGCGGGTCGGGTGCCTCGCATAGGGCGACGTGGACGGTTTGAGGCCAACTTCCTCGGGTACGCGGGGCGTACAGGGGTACGCAGTGCGTACCTCGGATGGTGATACCGAAGTTTTAATAAAAATTATATATAAATTATTTATCAAACTTCGAAAATTCATATCTCCTTCATACGAACTCCGTTTTTGACGTTCTTTACATCCTCGCGATGGTGAGACTACGATCTACAACTTTCATTTAGATTCCGTTGGCAAATTCCGGAATTATTTTTATTATTTATTTATTAAAATGACGTGATTAAGGAATTTCTTTAAAAATTCATAACTTATTCATACGATGTCCGATTTGAGCGTTCTTTTTATGCATGTTTGTAGTTTAACGATATCTACGACTTTCATTTAGACACCTAAGGTCGGAAAGTGTTTTATTGAAACTTTGCGTTTTTACGCAACTTCGTATTGCCGGTTTTTGTCTGAAAACTTAGAATGATCATAACTTCTTCGTTATAACTCGGATTTTTGTGTTATTTATATGTTTGGAAACCTTAAGACGATAACTACCACATAGTGTACTCCAAATAGAGTTTTTGAATACTTCATTTATCGATGATATTCTAATTCTTTTCTCAAAGAGGTTACAGGACTCGATTTTTACTGACTTGAAATAACGGGTTGTTACATCATCCCCCCGTTAGAGGGAATTTCGTCCCAAAATTTTAATACAAAAGAAGAGTCTTAGGGGCTGGGGAAGAGATGTGGATACTTCTGTTGCATTTGATCTTCTCGTTCCCACGTGAACTCAGGTCCCCTCTTAGCATTCCATCGGACCTTTACTATTGGAATGCGACTCTGTTTAGTTCGTTTAACTTCCCTATCCATGATCTCGACGGGTTCTTCCACAAAGTTAAGATTTTCATTTAGTTCGATCTCATCGAGTGGAATTACAAGTGTTTCTTTGAACAAACACTTCTTCAGGTTTGATACGTGGAATACTGGATGTACTTTGTTAAGCTCTATTGGAAGTCGGAGTTTGTAGGCTACTGGACCAACCCTTGAAATGATTTCGAAGGGTCCAATGTACCTAGGATTTAGCTTCCCATGCTTTCCAAAGCGTATCATTCCCTTCCAGGGTGAGACCTTCAGTAGTACCCAATCGCCAATCTGAAATTCCAAGGGTTTACGTCTTTTGTCGGCATAGCTCTTTTGCCTATCCCTCGAGGATTTCAGTCGTTCTCGTATTTGCACGATCTTTTGAGTAGTTTCTCTGATGATCTCTGGACCAGTGAGGGTGCTATCAGGGACTAGACCTTTTGCTAGTTGTGTGTCGCCCACTTCCGTCCAGCATAGAGGTGATCTGCACTTACGGCCGTAAAGGGCTTCAAATGGAGTAGTATTGATACTAGTATGATAACTATTGTTATAAGAGAACTCAACCAAAGGTAAGTGAACATCCCATGCTTTACCAAACTCGATTACACATGCTCGCAACATGTCTTCCAAGGTTTGGATCGTTCTTTCGCTCTGTCCGTCAGTTTGGGGGTGATAGGCTGTACTCATGTCCAATCTTGTTCCCATGGATTTTTGCAATGATTGCCAGAATCTAGACATGAATCTGCTGTCTCTATCCGAGATGATAGACATTGGCACTCCATGGAGTCGTACGATCTCTCGGATGTAGATTCTCGATAACTTTTCCATTTTATCAGTTTCCTTGATCGGTAGGAAATGAGCGGACTTGGTTAATCTATTGACGATGACCCAAATAGTATCTTGGCCACCCTGAGTTTTGGGCAGTTTCGTTATGAAGTCCATGGAAATCTGCACCCATTTCCACTCAGGAATTTCAGGTTGTTGGAGTAGTCCTGAGGGTTTCTGGTGTTCTATTTTGATCTTGGCGCAAGTCAAACACTTGCTCACATATGTAGCGATCTCTGCTTTCATGTTTGGCCACCAGTAGAGTTGTTTGAGATCTTGATACATCTTGTCTGACCCAGGGTGTACGGAGTATGGAGTCTTGTGTGCCTTGCTCATAACTACCTCTCTAAGTCCACCAAACTTGGGCGTCCATATTTGGTTCATGAGGTAGCGTGCTCCGTTACTCTTGATTTCTAAATTCTTGTCCATTCCCGTAAGGGTCTCACCTGTCACGTTTTCGGGTTTCAGGGCCTCTATTTGAGCTTCCTTGACTTGTGTCGACAGGTGCGAATGGATTGACATGGCTAATGACTTCACTCTTCGGTCAGAGTACTCCTTACGACTAAGGGCATCTGCCACGACGTTAGCCTTTCCTGGATGATAGCGAATCTCACATTTGTAGTCGTTGAGCAATTCGAACCAACGTCGTTGTCTCATGTTCAACTCCTTCTGGTCGAAGATGTGTTGTAGGCTCTTGTGGTCTGTAAAGATAGTGCATTTGGTACCATATAGGTAGTGTCTCCAGATTTTAAGAGCGAAGACCACCGCCCCAAGTTCTAAATCATGAGTAGTGTAATTGACCTCATGCGTCTTCAGTTGTCGTGAGGCATATGCAATAACCTTTTCCCTCTGCATTAGTACACAGCCCAGCCCTTGCTTCGAAGCGTCGCAATACACCACAAAATCTTCGGTCCCTTCTGGGAGAGAAAGGATGGGCGCGCTGCAAAGGACCTATTTCAAAGTCTGAAATGCAGCATCTTGCTTTTCTCCCCAATTATAGGTCACACCTTTCTGGGTTAAGGCGGTAAGAGGCTTTGCGATGCTGGAGAAATTCTGGATGAACCTTCAGTAATAACCAGCAAGACCTAGAAATTGGCGAATTTCTGTTGGTGTAGTTGGTGCAGACCAGTTTTTGATAGCCTTGATTTTTGATGGATCCACGTGGATTCCTTCCTTGCTGGCCACGTGACCGAGGAAGTCCACCTTTCTAATCCAAAATTCACATTTTGAGAATTTTGCATACAGTCTCTCAGTCCATAACGTCTGTAAAACTTGCCTCAGATGTTGACCATGCTCTTCTTTATTCTTTGAATAAATGAGTATGTCGTCTATGAATACTATCACGAATTTATCCAAGAATGGACGACATACTCGATTCATTAGGTCCATGAATACGGCCGGGGCATTGGTTAGTCCGAACGGCATCACTACGAACTCATAATGTCCGTATCGTGTTCGGAAGGCCGTCTTGGGAATATCACTCTCTAGGACTCGCAGCTGGTGATATCCCGACCTCAGATCGATCTTGGAGAAGTAGTTGGCTCCTTGGAGTTGGTCGAATAAGTCATCGATTCGGGGTAGGGGGTATCGGTTCTTGATGGTAAGTTTGTTGAGTTCTCGGTAGTCGATGCACATTCTGAATGATCCATCCTTCTTTTTCACGAATAGTACAGGTGCTCCCCATGGCGAGAAGCTCGGCCTGATGAATCCTTTTCCAAGTAGTTCATTCAGTTGGCTGGATAGCTCTTGCATCTCTGCCGGGGCTAATCGATAGGGTGCTTTGGCTACTGGGGTAGCTTCGGGAACCAGATCGATTCGGAACTCAACTTATCTCGCGGGTGGTATTCCCGGAAGGTCCTCGGGAAAAACGTCGGGAAAATCGCGTACGTCGGGCACACTCTTGATGTCTTGGACTTCGCGTTTCACATCTAAACATGTGCCAAGAACGCGTGACACTCCTTGCGTAGGCATTTCCAAGCTTGGATACTTGAGATGATACGAAGAGTGGTACTTGGTTTGTCGCCCAAGACAATGAAAGTTTCGCCGGTTGGCAGATTAAGGCGAACGGCCTTATCATAACATAGAATGTCCGCATGATGAGAACTCAGCCAATCCATGCCAATGATGACATCGAAACTCTTAATCGAGACTGGCATGAGGTTGATTGAAAAGGGATTATCGTTTAAAGTTAGGGTGCAGTTTTAGTATATCTCCTTAGTGCCTTCGGTTTTCCCGTTGGCCATTTCTACTATGAATGGTTCACTTAATGATTGTGGTATTGATTTTAGCAGGCCTTTAAAGTCGTGACTCACAAAACTCCTTTCCGCTCCACTATCAAACAAAATGCATGCATACGAGTTATCGAGAAGAAACGTACCCGTAACAACAGTAGGGTCCGCAATGGCTTCATCTTGTCCCATTGCGAAAACCCGTCCCCTTCCGCCGGTATTCTGGTTGTTTGCCTTTGGGCAGTCCCTGCGGTAGTGCCCCGTGTCTCCGCACTCAAAGCAGGCGCGACTTACCCCGGTATTAGTAGTGGGGACGGATGGTTGGGTTGGCCCTTTGCAATAGCGGGTTGTATGTCCCTTCTTATTACACTTGGTGCATTGAAGATCATGGCAAGGACCATGGTGGTGGAAGCTACATCGGTTGCACTTAGGAAGTTTCCCATTATATGAGCTTGTGGGGGCAGGGTTCACAGGTACAGTCATAGCGTGGGTCGCTATTACTTGTTGTTTCTTGGGGTTTTCCTGGAGATTTTGTCCCCTCCTTTTGTTCCAAGGCCTGCTCTGGCCCTGAGCCTCCCTAGGTGGATTTGCGGTTGCTGAAATGATACTGGGTTTTACTCCGTGGTCAATGAGTCGCTGAGCCAGCCGTTTAGCGCTGTTGTAGGTAACAGGGCCGGAAGCTAGGACATGCCCTTGAATCTGGGGTGACAACCCCCAAATGTACCTTTCAACCTTCTTTGATTCTGGGTTGACCATGGTAGGGCACAGTGCAGCGAGGTCGTTGAACCTAGCTGTGTAGGTGACTAGGTCAGACCCAGTCATTTTTAGATTCCAGAGCTCCTGCTCCAGCTTTTTCACTTCGCCCCTTGGGCAGTATTCTTCCAGTAGTAGAACCTTTAGAACGTCCCAACTCATGGCGTTGGCGACAGTGAGCGTCACTGAATTCACATGGCTTTTCCACCAAGTGAGGGCTCGATCTACGAAAGTGCAAGCAGCGAACTTGACTTTGCTTGCTTCTAGGCATGAGCAGATCTCGAAGACCGTTTCGGTCTTCTCGAACCATTGCATTAGTGCAATGACTCCCCCAGTTCCATTAAAAGTTTTTGGCTTAGCGTTAGAGAACTCCTTGTAAGTACATTCTCTTCCTTGGCCATGACTAGTGCCATGATTTGGATGATTCGTGCTGCTTCCCGCCCCTCCATTTCCGTGAGAGTTTATTTGCGAGAGGGCTGCAGTTACTGCTGCTGTGATAGCAGCCTGGACCATGGCTGGATCATAAGCTGGTGGTGGAGGTGGTGGTGGTACCGTGCCCGGCCTGGGCCTTAGGTTTGGACGAGCAGGCATCGTGCTGCCAAAAGAAAAAAAAATATGGAAAAATTTATAAGTTTTGGCAGTTCAGAGTTGAATGATATTGAGTTAACTTCTAATTGTTCTAAGAAGTTGGGTTTGACTGACACAATGTTTTGAGCTTGAAAGTAAAGTTTGAATAGATGTACCAATGAATCGAACGAATTGCGCATGATTAACAACAACAAGAAAAGGGGTATACCCTTATATATATTAAACATATAGTTGTGTTACAGCGGGGTCTAGACAAAAGTTCTTGGCCTTTCTAAAGGCCTCCGATTACAGAACAATTTAAAGAAAATAATACTATTATCCGAAGTCCTAATTTTTAACAAAATTTTGAGAGTCGGGCAAGTACTACTTGCGGCGCGCTTTGCGTTTGGAGCTCGACTCCGTGTCGGACTACTTCGACTCCATGAGGCGTATATCAAACGCAGCTTGTTGTTCTCTTAATTCTGCGAAGGCCGCATTTGCTTGTGCTTGAAATGCTTTGGTGCGGATGTGGATGTCATTCTGCAACAACTCTAGGCGGTTGATATCGGCCGTGTGGATTTGTACTTCCACATTGACCTCTCGGATTCGGTTGGCTTGCACTCCGGATTGATAGCACTGGTTGGCGAGTTTACCAACCATGACCGGAAGTGCTCGGTCGGCTGATCCCCCGCCTCTCACATCATAGAAGTCTCGGCACATGTCGTAGGGAGGGCGTAAGCTTTGTTGTTGGCTCCAATGATGGAGGTGACTTCCCCACACTGGAGTGGGTCCTTGGAAATTCCTCACGTGGACGGGAGATTGTGGGATTGGTGGATTTATAATTTATGGCTCCGAATCCATGCCAGAGTCATCCCCTCCCTCCAACTCTAATTTATGGGGTAGTAGGGGTCATTGGGGTGATGGAATCCCGCCATTTAGACTGTACGAGAATAGAGTTAAAAGTTTACTATAAGCTAGAGCACATGAAACTTACCCTTAAGTTTAATGGTTGACGGCACTCGAATACTCCCTCAGTATTCTTTAGCGATATGCTTTTGGTAAGTTTTAAATTTGTTGTCCATTGCAGACACTCCTTGGCATACGTTAGTCGGCTCTTGGACAAATATAGTTGATCAAGCTATATTCTTCCCAGTTCCGATTACATGTCCCAAGGCGTACCTGTACTGCACAACTTATTTATAATACTTCTAAAGTTATTTACTATGAAAATGTTATTAGTATAAATGAGTGCATGCTTACCTTAAAACTAATTAGGTTTACTTTCAAAAGTATGAATTTTTCTCAGAGTGTTTTTGCCCAGTGGAGTTTATAGTTGTATATAAAAAAGGAATGGTTTTGATATACTTAATTCCCTATAAACAAAGCTCTGATACCAATCTGTCACACCCCCAAACCAGAACGGCGGAAACGTTCGGGGGCGGAGGACGTCATATTCAGTATCATAACAGTTCATAGAAAGGAAAGTACACACCACCATATATATTAAAGTTTCCAAGATGTTTACATAATTGTATTCATTACATGTTCAAAAGATAAATACATAAACATCATTCAAAAGAAGTAATTAACGCCAGCGCGTTAATCCTAAAAGTTGATTCCCAAACCTGCTTAGCGGTTCCCTGAGAATACAAGTTATTTCAAAGAAAAAGTGTCAACAATTAAGTTGGTGAGTTCATAAGTAGTTTAGAAAAATTGGATGTCATTCCAAAATGGGTGTATATTTTCCAGAAAACGCAGCATTTCAAATGTAAAGAGTTGTGATTTGTTTTGTTGAAAGTGAATGTATTAAATCCAGAAAATCCCATATTTTCCCTAATGGTTGAGATACGAGTTGTTGTGTTTCCCAAGAAAAACCCTTATTTTCTTATAAAAGTATGAAATGCATATGAATGTTCGTGTTATAAGTTGTAAATAATTGCACCAGGAAAATCCCTAATTTTCCTAACATAAATGGCAATCTCTAAGACCAAAACTTTGCAAGAAACCGTCGTTCAAAAGTTGTGTCATAGTTTTATATAATAAAGCTATACGAAAATCGCATTTGTTAGATGAAGAATAGCTTTAATAGCTACTCGTTCATAAAAGCATAATACCATAATAATTGTGTATCCGATGAGTTTTATAACCATACTAAACATAATATGCCTGTAACGACGTTCTTTAGGCATCGCAGCGTTATGACAACTGTCACCCCAAAAGACGGACTGTAGCTAACAGTCAGGGCGCGGGATCATGACTTCCCGTATAGATCTATACACATTTGACACGTTCTCCGAACGGGAGACTCTGGTTATAGATAGGACTTGCAGCATTACTTTCTAATAAAGAAAAGTAACGTTTGAAGATATACACGTCTCATGGATTCTCAATTAAGTCGGTATTAAAGTGATAGTTTTGTATGCAAAGTTTATCCTTTTTCACAATGTTTGACAAAGCAAAATCATAAGTTTTTAGAATGTATAAAAAGACTTAACAATGAAAGGTACTTTGAAATCATTATATACTTTGTATAATGTCTAATGCACACAAAGTATGACAAGAGTTTTCCATAATAGAAATAAGTTCCAAGTGATTTATCCGATAAAACAAGTGAAGTAAAACTTTATAAAATACACGATAATAACAGTATGTTTACTTGTATCCCCCCCCCCCCCCTAAAAGAGTATAAAAGCATTTAAACGTATTTAAAGTGTGCTTGAAAGGGGTATGAACTCACTTGAAAGTTTGAAGATAGCAAGATGGAAAACCGGGCAGAGTTTCATCTCAGGAAATGGATTTTCCTCGGAAATCTCGGGATTCCTCGGGAGTAAAATCGACCTTCGGGACTTGCACAAAATGACCAGGGCTTCGGGGTAGTGCGAGCACGGAAAACGAGGTAAAACGCAAGCAAAAGGAGAGAGAATGGGCCATTTTCCCGGGAACCCTCACATGCTATTTATAGGGGGGCCTGAGAGGCCTCGTACGCGGGGCATACGCTCGTACGCAGCGCGTACGCGTACATCATGCATGACCGAAGCCTCGACTGCCTCGGCCTCGGATGGGACGGCTCAGGCTGTCGGGTCGGATGGGACGGCGAGTCGGACGGGCGGGTCGGGTGCCTCACATAGGGCAACGTGGACGGTTTGAGGCCAAGTTCCTCGGGTACGCAGCGCGTACCTCGGATGCGGACGCTGACTCCCCTTCGGATAATACCGAAGTTTTAATAAAAATTATATATAAATTATTTATCAAACTTTGAAAATTCATATCTCCTTCATACGAACTCCATTTTTGACGTTCTTTACATCCTCGCGATGGTGAGACTACGATCTACAACTTTCATTTAGATTCCATTGGCAAATTCCGGAATTATTTTTATTATTTATTTATCAAAATGACGTGATTAAGGAATTTCTTTAAAAATTCATAACTTATTCATACGATGTGCAATTTGAGCGTTCTTTTTATGCATGTTTGTAGTTTAACGATATCTACGACTTTCATTTAGACACCTAAGGTCGGAAAGTGTTTTATTGAAACTTTGCGTTTTTATGCAACTTCGTATTGCCTGTTTTTGTTGGAAAACTTAGAATGATCATAACTTCTTCGTTATAACTCGGATTTTTGTGTTATTTATATTTTTGGAAACCTTAAGACGATAACTACCACATAGTGTACTCCAAATAGAGTTTTTGAATACTTCATTTATCGATGATATTCTAATTCTTTTCTCAAAGAGGTTACAGGACTCGATTTTTACTAACTTGAAATAACGGGTTGTTACAGCCTAGGAGTGTTTAAACATCAAAACACAATGATTTAGGGGATGAAAGAGAGTTTACGGCCCAAGCACAAGCTTAGGCCGTAAACACCTCAAAATCATGTTAAAATGCCCCAAAAACACTCCCAAACCACCCTTAGGCTTCATACATAATTTAGGGACTTAGTATTTGGGGTTTGGATTAATTAAACACATCAAAATGAAGGGAAAAAATGAGTTTATGGCCCAAGCACATGCTTAGGCCGTAAACTCCCCAAACATGCCCAAAATGTTGGTTTTGTTCCCCAAATGGCCTTAGACTATTTCTATAAAATGCTAGGAAGGATTTAAGGACTTAAACACAATGAAATGAGGCTTGACTTGGAGTTTACGGCCCAAGAATATATCTTGGCCGTAAACTCCCCAAAACCCACTCAAATGATGGTTTTAATCCTCCAAAATAGCATCATACTTCATTAGAAATCACTAGAAAGGCATTAGGGGCTTTAAACTTCCCAAAACTCTAAGGATTAGAGTTTACGACCGTAAACTCCTTTAGGAGTGGTTCCTTGGCAGTAAACTCATAGTTCATGCCCTTAGAGGCCTCAAACCCACTCATGCCTTTTGGGAAAAGTGCTTAGAATAAATCAATGAACAAACTAGAAGCATCAAACACCCAAGAATATGACCTTGGGAGTTTACGGCCGTAAACTCCCTTGGGTTAGGCCGTAAACTCCTGAATGGTCCATATTAATGCTTTAAACCCATTCACACACTTGATATTTGAGTTTAGCAAAGTTCCACAGCTGATAGGAGACCTGTAGCACCCTTAAACGCTACCCGGGACGCCAAACACTTAACCAAAAGTGTTTTCCGCTCCTTTGAGCGCGTATATTTGTGTAATTAGCATTAAATGTACTAATTGTATGTAAACATATGTTATCATATGTTAAATAGGTCATTGAGTGTGTTCGAGTCCTTACGTGGCACCGAACGCCCAAACAGCACTCTCGTCGGACCTACTTACACCAGGTGAGTTCATACCCCTGAATGAACCTTTTAAATGCTTTTAAATGTTTTATAGGGGGGGGGGAATACAAGTTAAACATGCCAGTTATCATGTCAATCACATGTGATTGATAACCCGCACACACAAGATTTTACCACTTTACACTGTTTTACCGAGTGGGACACTATAATGATTTATACTTATACCGATTTATCCAAATTCATTCTAAATTGGTTTATGAAAGATCCTCTAAGGTTTTTAAACATATTATACAAAAGAATACAATTTGTGATTTTCTCTGTACATAAAGGCTTTTCATTTAAGATTTCCCTTTTTGACGTATACTTTTACTTGTTAAATACTGCTGCTTCGCTTATACTTATTTTATACTCTGACTCGGTAACACTTTCACTTATACCTATAGTCGCTTATACTTGATGACGCTTATACTTATTCACGCTCTTACTTAGTAATATCGACTCTACTTCACTTATACTTGATATCGACTCTACTTCACTTATACTTGATATGCTCTCGCTTCACTTATTGTCGCCTCTACTTCGTGATACGCTTATACTTGTTCGACACTTCTACTTCACTTGCGACCGCTCCTACTTCACTCGTTAGACACTCCTACTTCACAAGAATCACTTATACTTGATACACTTTTACTTTACGATTCTGTTATTCCACACTGTATGAATTCACACCATGATGATATGTCTTCAATTATTACACACTCAGCCATAGTTAGATGTACGTCTGTGCTTATATAGATACATATAAGTAACGATTGAAAGACTTAGGAAGGCTCATCCGCCTTATTTCCTTTTCTTCGTTGAGATGTGGTCTGGTGGGATCGGGTGGCCGTCCGAAAGTCGTTTGGTTCATTAGTTATATACTATGTATATGAGTATGGACATACAAGAAATTCTCTAGTCAAGTCAGTTAAGAGTCTCTACCTCTATTCTACACTTACTTTAGAAACACACTACCCACTGTTTGGAAGTCTCTATCTCTAATACGTCACTTGCATCAGAAATCCACTCCCTTCTAGAAACACACTATCCTCTATTTGGGATGCATTTTCGGGACGCGGCCTTCTCCGTCGTCTAGTTAGTAACCAGAGTCTCCTGTAGGGAGTGCGGACATTGTGTGTATAGGCCTATACGGGATTGACAACCCTGCACCCTGATTGCTAGCTATAGTCCATGGCCTACCAAGCCAAGGGGTGACAAATGTCACATTATATAGATGCTTGTAGGGCGTCTAGAACTCTAGTCAGTATGGTTACGAGTATCCTGGGTTGCCTTATAATTCATGGCTTTAAGGTAACAATATTTCGTCAGCAATTAACACTGTATGCTGATGTCACCTTTTTCAGAGTCACATTGTTTGACCTTGCTAGATGTGTCTTTCATGTGATACTGTCTGTGGTCTGTAGTCTCTGTTTTGACCTTGCGAGATGTACCCTTCATTTGGTATCGTCTGCGGTCTGTCTTCACTATTTTGACCTTGCGAGATGTACCTTTCATTTGATATCATCTGCGGTCTGTCTTCACTGTTTTGACCTTGCAAGATGTACCCTTCATTTGGTATCGTCTGCGGTCTGTCTTCACTGTTTTGACCTTGCGAGATGTACCTTTCATTTGGTATCGTCTGCGGTCTGTCTTCACTGTTATGACCTTGCAAGATGTACCTTTCATTTGGTATCGTCTTTGGTCTGAGTTCACTGTTTTAGACCTTACCAGCTGTACCTTTTATTTGGTACCTTCTGGGGTCTGTGTCTTCAATTGTTAGACTGAACCAGGCGTGTTGTTAGTTTGATACTCTCCTGGAGTCTATGATTCTTTTTCCTTAGTCAGCAGTCCTCACTGTTGAGGCATATGTTATTCCCTGATGTCTCTTGCTTTCTTTAATAATCAAATTCAGTATTTTGATACTAATAGCAATTAAGGGAAACTTCTTCTTACCACATTACACTGACCAGTCTTGGTAGAAGGCTGCTTTTATTAAAGAAAATATAGGATTTTCTGGAAAGAACACTAATACACTGAAATCACTTAAACTACTACTTTATAAAGTTATTTGACTAAATGACACTAAATACTTATGAACTCACCAGCATTTGTAAAAATGCTGATACTCGCTTTTCAAATAACTTGTATTCTTAGGTTAGCATTAGACAGGTACATCCCCGAAGCTGATGATGAAGATAGCTTAGTACCACGCCGTATTTATACTATTACTTGTATTACTTTAAAGTGTTGTAATGTAACCTTGTAAAACTATTACTATTAATTCAATGTTTTGTTGTACTTTGATTACTATAATGCATGTATTGTGATACTTGACATGACATCATCCACCCCAGAACATTTCCGTCGTTCCGGTTTTGGGGTGTGACAATCGCGGCATGGGGTTCCGATGTCGATTGTTTCAGATCGGGATGTGCGTTTTACTTCCAGGTTTTGGAAGAAGTTTCATGAGGAGTTGGGTACGAGACTGCATTTCAGTACCGCATACCACCCGCACACAAACGGACAGAGCGAGCGGACGATTCAGACGCTTGAGGACATGCTCCGAGCATGTGTTTTGGATTTTGGAGGGAGCTGAGACACCTATCTACCTTTAGCAGAGTTTTCGTATAACAACAGCCATCATTCGAGCATTGGTATGCCACCCTTTGAGCTGTTGTATGGGCGGAGGTGTCGCACCCCTATCTGCTGGGGAGAGGTGGGGCAGCGGGTGATGGGTAGCATGGAGATCGTACTCCAGATGACCGAGCAGATTCAGTAGGTCAGGCAGAGGTTGTTGACCGTGCAGAGTCGCCAGAAGAGTTATGCGGACAGGCGGCGGTCCGAGCTCGAGTTTCAAGTGGGTGACCTTGTGCTCCTAAAGGTCTCTCCTTGGAAGGGAGTGATTCGGTTCAGGAAGAGGGGCAAGTTGGGGCCCCGGTATATTGGACCCTTCAGGGTAATTGCTAGGGTAGGCCGGGTAGCCTACCGATTGGATCTACCTGCTGAGTTGGGGTAGATCCATGATACTTTTCATGTCTCGCAGTTGAGGAAATGTATTGCCGACGAGTCGGCAGTGGTGCCATTGGATGATATTCAGGTGGATGCAGGTTTGAACTATGTGGAGAGGCCGGTAGCGACCAGGGATCGGAAAGTTAAGGTTCTGAGAAACAAGGAAGTACCCCTGCTACAAGTGCAGTGGCAACATCGGAAGGGGTCTGAGCTGACATGGGAATCCGAGTCGGAGATGCGGGATCAGTATCCGGAGTTGTTTTCAGTATGAGACTTCGGGGGCAAAGTCTGATTCTAGTGGGGGAGAATTGTAACACCCCGAATCCAGGTATTCTTCTATTTTGGATTAAGTTGTAAAATTTAGGGTTTCCATGGTAGGCGAGTATGCTGGGCGTACAAGGTGTACGCTGCGCGTACTCGTGCGCCTCATTTGGATGCGTTCCCCCTCAGGTACGTGGGGCGTACCCAAGGTTACGCCTGGCGTAACTCATTCAGACCCAAACCCTAATTTCCTTTGTTGAGGCTATAAAAGGAATGTGTGGCTAGACTTCTCAGCCACCACCCCTCAGAGTCAAACCCTAAATAGTGTGTGCCATCGTCCTTAAGCCTTTGTGTGTGCATTCTAAGCTTTGTAGTGCCATTTCAAGGTTGCAAAGGAGAAGAAGAACTTGTTGGAGAGGCTAGGAGTGGTGCTCAAGTGTAGATCTGAGCTTTGCAAGGGTTAAAGCTCCAATTTCAGGTAAAAAGTTCGAATCTTGACACTTGGTTCTTGTTGTATGCTTTAGATGCCATTTTCTAGGGTTTAAGTCCCAAAGGTGGAGACTTTTATGCAAATGGCCTCCATAAGCTTAGACGCTTCATGTTTCTGATCTATTGGAGTTGTAGACTCATAAAAATGGCAACTTGGTCATGGATATTGCACCATTCATGAGATCTAGATCCTTGAGTTTGAATAAGAGGTTGTTATGTGATGTTGGAGCCTTTACAGCCATGCCAAGGCTTAAAGGTCTCGACTTTATGGGTGTTGACACACTAAAAGAGTCAGATCTAGAAGTTGTAGTAAAGGCTTAACCGATTAAGACCAGAAATGGAGGATGGTTGATTCTGGTGGTTACGCAGGGCGTAACTTCCAGTACGCACCGCGTACTGGGTGGAGACCCCGATCTAGGGAGGGGAGTTGGCGATGTACGCCCCGCGTACATCTAGAGTACGCCCCGCATACTCTTAGGGTTTGACTTTGGTTGACTTTAGGGTTTTGGTCAACATAAGGACTTTAGGTCAAGGAAGGGTAAAATGGTCTTTTACCCTCTGATGAATGATGATAAGGGATAAAGTTTTAGTGGTGGAAGTCTTTGCGTATTAAATGATATTTCTATGTTTAGGCGAGGTTGAGCCGTCGTTCGGGTTCGGTGATAGCAAGGACACGAGATCTTAGACTTTCCGCGAGGTGAGTCTTCTCACTATACTGTAGCCGGAAGGGTTTGACTGTGTGACCGGAAGGTCGAATATGATATGAGATATATGCATTATCTGTGATAAGTTAATCGTTATGTGTTCCTTGTATGATATGCTTGATATGGGCCGGAAGGCATTATGTTATGGGCCGGAAGGCGAATATGTTATGGGCCGGAAGGCGTTGTAATATGGACCGTAAGGTTAACGTGGGTAGGACCGGAAGGTTTACCCAGTCGGGATGGAAGTCCCCTAAGACACATGGACTGGAAGGTCAGGGCCTGGAAAGGCGTATGTGCGTAGGTTGTATTTTGGGGAACTCACTAAGCAATTATGCTTACAGTTGTTGGGTTATGTGTTTCAGGTACTAGCGAGGATCGTGGGAAGGCGCCGACGTGATCGTACACATTATCAGGAAAAACTAGTTTATGATCTTGTGATGTATTCGGTTGTGACAATATTGTTTATGTTTGAATTTGAAATATTAAACGATGTTTTTGATGTTTGCAAAAATTTAAAAAAATTGGTTTTAAAATTTACGTCGTTACACAAACCTTGGAATACATGCTATGACCGTGTGTCATTGAATTCAAAGGAAATTGGGATACTCATTTGCCTCTAATTGAGTTTTCCTACAATAACAGTTATCACACGAGTATCCAATGTGCTCCATATGAAGCATTGTATGGACGCAAGTGTCGTTCGCCCTTATGGTGGACAGAAATTGGAGACAGACAGTTGACTAGACTCGAACTTATCCAGGAAACATCTGACAAGATTGCTATCATCAAGGATAGGCTTAAAGCCGCCAGAGATCATCAGAAAAGTTATGCGGATAATCGTCGAAGACCATTAGAATTCCAAGTAGGAGACAAGGTAATTTTAAAAGTGTCACCTTGGAAAGGGCTTGTACATTTCGGTAAGAAAGGAAAACTAAGCCCAAGATATGTTGGACCCTTTAAAATCATTGAAAGGATTGGTTCGGTGTCGTATAAACTCCAGTTGCCCCAAGAGTTAAGTGCCATTCACGACACATTCCACGTCTCCAATCTTAAGAAATGTCTAGCCGATCAAGCATTGATAGTACCCCTGGAGGAAATTAAGATCAATGATAAGCTAAACTTTGTTAAGGAACCGATAGAAATCCTTGACAGGGAGGTAAAACAACTCAAGCGGAGTAAGATCCCAATTGTGAAAGTTTGATGGAACTCAAAACGCGGGCCGGAGTACACCTGGGAGCGCGAGGACTTCATAAAGGAAAAGTATCCACAACTTTTCCCTTGCGATGACAAGCGATGACATGGAATGAATTTCGGGACGAAATTCTTTTTAAGTGGGGGATACTGTGACAACTGTCAATTCAGGTCATTCTCGGACTCCTGCATCTTTATAAAAACCATTCATGCACAACAGGCCATGGACTAGTAGTATAAATTAGGTCAAAATCTTGCATAAACTAGGACCCAACTAAGACCTAGGACTAATATACTTAACACTTACGATTCTAGTAAGTTGCTTAACTACAATAGGAAATGCCAATGCTATAATTAGAATGAACTTCAAGCTTTGTAGTAATTGAAAAAAGGTATAAAACCCTAAAAATAAATTAAAATATTCTAATTATACTTCATTATGATGATGAATATCAAACAATATTCCAAAAACCCTAAAGAGCCAAAAATCCAAATTTATAAATCATAAAGCTTAAAAACTTTATAAAATTTGGCTATAAACTTTCTAATATCAAATTTTTATTAATCAAATTATGGATTAGAATCAATGAAATAGAATTTTAAATTATTATACATTAATCATAATTTATAAGTTAAAAACAAAGATTTTTAAATAAATCAAGAACTACATAAAGAAGATTTTTTATAAAAATTCTTGGGTTTTATAAAAATGAAGAGGGAATTTATTAATTTGAATTTTTGGAGAGAGAGGGCCCTTAATCCACTCAAGAACCGGCCACCATCTCCCCATGCTCTCCCTCTTCCCAAAACTTCAATCATTAAACTCATTTCCTACAGTCTTCCACTTCTCTCTTCACTCTCTCTCACACTCCACCCTCCTAACACACAAACTCTCTTCCTCTCTCTCTCTAACCCATGAAAATCCCCCTTTCTCTGCCATAATTTCGAGATTTAGGAGATCTTGAAGTGTTCTTGCTTCTCTCAAGATCAAAACCAAGGTAAACAACACAATCCTCTATCATAGTTTCATAATTTTACTTCCTCTTCTTCATAGTTTTCTCTTCTTTTCGGATTCTATGCCTTTCCATGGCTAGAAATCCTTACTTTTTTCCTTGTGGTTTGTAGATTCTCACCATAACACAATGCATGTGTTTGAGATGGTGAAAATCCGGGATCAAACCCATGCACGGAGTGAAAAAGATGCACATATGTTCATGTGACTTCAAAACCGAGTATTACATCTTCTTCTCCATTTCTTTTGTGTTCTTGCATGATCAAAAGCATTTAAACCATTTCTAGCACATCTTGGATGCTCATTCACTCCATGCATGTGCTATAAATCGGACCTTAACAAAGGCATGCATGATGTTCTTGTCAAAATACCCTAAAAATGCACTCAAAGTAAACATGCAATCTGCCAGATTACTTTGTTCAACTTTGAACAGCCATAACTCGGTCATTACTTAACCAAATCCTGATATTCTTTTTGTATTGGATAGTTCCACGAGTTAAATTTCAAACCCAACTAGTCTCATTGTAAAATATTAAATATTCGATTTTTGGCAAGTTTTACAAAATGGTTGTGCTAACAGCTCTTTTTCTGTGATCATCATTTTTGCCTTGCATGATCAATGGCCTTAAACCCAACCATAAATCTGGGGAAAAATACTTTAGAAACTTAACATATCCAGTGAATGACGGCTGAAATTTCGTGGCTTAAAACCCCACTGAATGGGCTATACAAATTCATGAACTTCAGCCACATTTACATCTCATGCACCATTGCATGCAACATTTCTTAACTTGTTTGGGTCCAATGCCCCTATTTCTCTTCTGAATTAATTTTGAACATTTTTCGTTTTGAAAGCCCTCACATGCATGTGATAATATGTAAAATACCAAAAGCTTTTATTATTTCTTTTATTTATTAAAATTATTGCCAGAAACCAAGGGCATAAATCACATAAAATACTTCCAGAGGTCAATAAATCTGGAATAAATTCATGGATGACCCTTATGGTGAATAATGACCCCTCACTAAATTTCGTCAATTGTTGTTGCTGTTTGATATGGTTTCCGATTTTTTTTTTTTTGGTATAATAAATCACAAAACCACTTTAGAGAGTGTGAAAATTCTATCTAACAATTTTTGCATACCTTACCTATGATGGGTGACTCAGAAAAATAATTTCAACACTTTTCATCATGTCTTACTATTTTCCCCAATTTTTGGTAATTATAATGGTCTAAAAATAGGAAAAATAGTTCTGATTATCCAAAACTCATGAAAATTTACCAGAACATCATGTTGTACAGTAGGAGATTACATAAATATTTTGAGGATTTTTCTCCACTGTAAACTATTTTTCTCTTAATTTCTAAAGTTAAATACACTGAAATACACATAAATACCCAAGACCGGATTATACAATATGAAAACCAATTTTGGTATTTTTCCCAGGTTATTTATACTATAAATGATGTTACAAAATTTTTTGGTAATTTATTTTAACTTTTTAATATTATTTCTTCAATTAATGATTATTTAAAAGAATAAAACAAGGAAAAATATCTTTTATATTTTTCCCAGCTTAGTATTGTGTAATAACAGTTAAATAAAAAGTTTGAGAATTTTTATCCTTTGAATGCTACTTTTCGTGAATTTATGTTGTTATAAAGACTTAAAAATTTGGAAAATTAATATTCCAAAGTTGTAATTAATCGCACGACTTGTAGAATTCCATTATTTCAGAAAAAGTGTAACCAATTAATATAAATTCCAATACTAAAACATAAATTGGCATTTCACTATATGTAGAATTTAGTATATTAGCATTAGATTTCGACATGGAAACTCACTAGTGTGTGTTTGATGTCGTAGGATACCGGTAGTAAGACGTTGATGCATCCCGAGGCACTACTTGTATCTACTCGAAACATTGTGAGTATTCACGCACTCCCCTATTTTCGGTTTTTATGTTTTGGGGTGGAAAAGCATGTCCAGAAAAACTATTATTTGCATGTTGTATTTAAATTGAATTGTATCAAACATGATTGCTATTGTATTGCTATGTTTCTTTATGTATGTCTATGCAACACGGAACATGAGCACTTATCGTACTAAGGCCCTTCCCTTTTCTCTAACCATTAACTCTTTGAGCCATTGGTCATTATGGATAGCGCTATTAGGAATTAAAAACTCCTCACTCGCCCTATTTCTGGAGTGCATGATACCATATTCATCTATGGAACGATAAGCATAGATCTCGATAGGGCTTCAGTCATAGGTTTGGTTGAGACTCATTGTTTTCTCATACACATACAAACTCGTTTCTCGTTATAACAATAAACTTGTATTCATTAATAGCAATCAACTATGTTTCTCATTAAAGCAATGTACTCGTATTTACGAAAAGCCTTATTCAAGCTCGATTTTATAAACTTGTGAGCTCACCAACTATTTTCATAGTTGACGCTCGTTTTACATGCTTTTTCAGGAAATAATTAGTAAGTGGGTATAAAGATTCATCATCATAGAGCATGCTGCATCGTGTTGAAGTTAATTATGAAGTTATCTTTGAACAATGTTATTTTGGAAAAACTTGTACTTTGTTTCTTTTTAAGCTATGGGTTGTAAACTTTTAAATACTACTATGGTGATGTATCTTTATCTTTTGCAATAAAACCGTTATCGTTGTCATACCTTGCGTTTCCGCTTTAGCGGGGTGTGACAAAAATGTATATGTACTGCAGTATTATATATAGTAACTACTGTAGTAATAACTACCTTAAAACCAATGGTTTATTTAAGGTAAAATGTGATAAGGTTGTACCCATACTAGTACCGACTATAACACGACGATAAAAGACGTCAGAAGAAATGACATTTGGTACACGTAGACTTGCAAGTCCCACTATAGTGAACAACAAGGTGTAGGATAGTCAATCCAGTATAGATCTATACACAAACTCATGCTCTCCATCCAAGAGATTCTGGTTATAAAACGTAACACAACAAAATGGTTGCCGTGTCAAGAAATAGTATCTCACATTAAGTTATCTTGACCTTGTTATAGTATTCCTGATTTAGTAATAGTATTCTGTGTATAGTATTATCTATTATAGTATTCTCTATCTAGTATTCTCTGTTATAGTATTCTCTGTCTAGCATTCTCTGTTATAGTATTCTCTATCTAGTATTCTCCTAAACTATACCTATTATAGTTTACTAGTAATTTTTGTAGTTTGAATGAATGAATGTATACCTTTGGTACCTAAAGGTACTGAACTGATTGATAGTACTTTTATATCTACATATATATATATATATATAATATAACTAGTATTTAGACGACCTTCGGACAAATAACCGATACCCTAAGTCTACATCCAAACAAGGAAAAAGAAATAAAGCGTGTTATTAGTCCTATGTCCTTTAAACATTACTTATATAACTATACATATATAGACATGTTTTTGACAATATATAAGTTTAAAAGAAGGTTTGTAATACATTTGAAGAGTTTAACAATATATATTAATGACTTGATGTCAGATTATAAAACAATTTAAAAGCAGTTTGTTTGATAACACAATTTAAAGTATATGAAATCCTTTGTTTGAAATACAATTATAAATCACATGTTATTGATTATATAACTAACATATTTTCTACTTGTATCCCCTAAAAGAATTTAAAATCATTTAAAAGATAAGTTAAGGGGTATGAACTCAGCTGTAGTGAGTAACTCGAATGTAAGATCGATAAAGGATGCTAAGTGTCAAGTGAAGGCTTGAGCACACACATATCCTATTTAGCATATAATGACACATATATGAATACAACTAGTGTTTATAACAACTAATCATAAAATGGAACAACCTTAGGGACTAGGAAACACTTACATCGAAGTGTTAAACCATATAGGATTCTATATAAGGGTTGTATAGCCACACTAGGGTGTTTACGGCCAACATGGAAGACTCACATGAGTTTATGGCCAAAAAGGTTTACGACCCTATGAGTTTACGACCGTAACCTCATGGTATTTTGTACTTAAGTGGGTTTTAAGGTCTTACAAACCATAAGGAATTGTTCTAGACCCCAGTCCAAGCCTTAGGAAGGATTTGTGGCACAGGTGCACATCTAATTAGGGTTTACGGCCAAAGGAGATGCTCTTGGCTGTTAACACCTTTTGTTCTTGAATTCTTGTTTTTTTTCAAGGTGTAAATCAAGTTTTCCTAGTATATAACAAGCTAAGGAGAGTGTACTTACGTATTAGAAGCTTGAAAGGGTGTTTAAGGTCCAAAAACACTAGTGTGTGTTCTTGGTGTTTCTTGAAGATCTAACCAAAATAGATGATTTCATGGATGAAATCAGAAGGTTGTACTAGATAAAGCTTTGTATCAACTAGTTAAATGGAAAGAAATCTTACATTTTTGGAAAATCAAGATGAAGATCCTATAATACTTGAGAGAGAAATCGGGTTCTTAGACTTGGAATGGAAGAGAAATGAGGAAAAGTGATGAAATCTCATGCATATAGAATGAGTTTACAGCCTACATGAGTTTACGGTCATAAACTCATGGTGGTGTGGCCATAAACTCCATATGATGGGGTTTAAAGCTTGATTAAGGCATAATGGGCTCAAGCAGATACTTCCTAACACCCGATCCTTGAATGTACTAAGCTTAGTACACTCAAACAGATTCTAAACTGTGCTATAGCAGAAACAAGTCTAACTTTGATTAAATTGGTTGACAGTATAAGATAGAAATTTCGGGAGGTCACAGGTACACACATGTTCTTTAACAATTTTGCAACTTAATCATCGACAACCAAACAAATATGTTTTGGGTGAATATATTATTGATGTTTTGGCTGAAAATTATAGTAGAGTATATCGGGGACAAGATATTATTAATGATATGAATGCTCAATTGAAAATCAATATCTCATACCATCAGGCTTCGCGTGCAAAGCAACATGCATTGTTGTCGTTAAGGGGTACAAAAGAGGATTCTTTTACCAAACTTCCAGCTTATTTTCACTATTTGGTCAAACATAATGTGGGTACTGTGACACATATTCAAACAGATGGTGATGATCGATTTAAGTTCTTGTACGTCGCACTTGGTTGCTTGGTTAGTATTATTATATTTTATTTTTATTTTGGTGTATTTGAATAAATATACAATGTATTGTAGGTATGCGCTTTTGTCAATTTTTGTAAGTCGACCCTTGTAGTAGATGGAGCCCACCTAAAGGGCGAGTTCAAAGGTACCATGTTTCTTGCAGTTACTAAGTACGGACAAAACCAAATATTACCAGTTTCATATGGTATATGCAAAAATGATATACCGATTTTTTGACATGGTTTTTTCAAAAACTACATGATTGCATAGACAATATGGAGGAGCTTACAATTATATATGATAGGTCTCCATTTATAGCGACATCCATTGCAAACATTTTTCCTCACGCTCATCACGGAATATGTGGTGTCCGTTTGTATTTCAATGTAGTAGCTAGATATGAGAAGAGTAAGACAGTTAAAGGAATTTTTTGGGAGGCATGTAGAGCCTATAAAATGAAGGGTTTTGATGTTGTCATGGAACTTATGAAAAAGACAAAAGAACCGGTATGAGAATACTTAAAAAGTATAAATCCTGAAACTTGGTCTAGGGCACATTTTAGAGGGAATCGATACAATCTTATGCCGTCCAACAGTGCGGAGTGTATAAATACATTATCTAGACACACATGTAAGGTGCCGATACTTTTATTGATCGATTTTTTTCATGCAACAATGCAACTGTGGTGGTTTCAAAGACGTAACTTTGCAAATATTAAGTTTTAATATTAATGTTTTTGTGAAATGTTATTGATCTTAACAATGTAATTTTGTCTATTTTTTAAGCAGAAGGAACAACAACAGTCACCACTTGGACCGATGATATTGCAAAAGAAAATAAAAAATCTTTTAGTAATTGGGATGTTCGCATGATCTCAAGTAAGAAATGCGAGGTCAAAAATCGGGCACAAAACGTGATTTTTGATTTCCAATAAATGACATGTACGTGTAGGCATTGGAAACTTGATGTCATACCTTATGGTCATGTCAAAAGAGCATTAACAATCAACAATTACCAAGACTACTCGATGTATGCATCAAATGCTTACTGTGACATCCCTATTTTTTCATGGCTAGAAAAGACCGATTTGTTTATGCTTGTTTTAAAATCAGAGTCATCGTTTATAGAAAACAGTTGCAGAATTTGTTCCCAAAACAAAATATAATAACAATTTATCAAAGCATTTCTTTAAAGAAATGTATTTTCATTATATAACAAAATCTCGGGATGTCATGTTCCGATACAAACCAAAAGCATAAACAATATAAAATAGACCTTACAACAGCTATTCATAACTACTGATCTATAATCCAAAATCTCTCTTCAAGTCAACCAACTTATACCCTTGTGCCATTACCTGTAATGAAAAGAAAACTGAGTGGGTCAGGCTTAGGAGCCTGGTGAGCATATAGGGTTTTCAACCCACAATAATATAATTATTATATTTAATCACAAAACAATCAACCAAATTACCCATCCCCATTATCTTTGTTTAATCTTCCCTAAAGATATTATCCTAAGGGTCATCTCCTATATCATATTTACCTCTCATCTCCTTACATCTTATTTCCTTATATGCTTGTTCCTAATAACTTTTCCTAAGGATCATCGCCTACATCGCATAGACAATACTAATTCAGGGATCACTCCCTCAATATGTGTCTAGTAAGGGTTAGGGTATCATCGCATAATTACACAGCCACAACATCATATGGACTCGTAAATCATACTAAGGGTTAGACTATCATTACATGAATACGCAGCCACAACATCGTCTGGACTCGTAATTCATAATAAGGGTTAGACTATCATCGCATGAATACGCAACCATAACATCGTCTAGACTCATAATTCATAATAAGGGTTAGAATATCATCGCATTAATACGCAGTCACAACATCGCCTGGACTCGTAATTCATTACCTATCTATGATCACCTAATTATCATCACCATTATATACTCACCTATCTCTTATCACATTATTTCATCACACACCAAATATTTCATCTACCCATGTTCTACCCAACATATTTGTAGATATAAATTACATATATAGTTTAAATCATATACAAACCTGTATAAAACACTCATCCAACATCCATCTCAAATAAACAAACAATATATAAACACATAACACGTATTTCATAGCAAATACTTAATATCTATGTGTTAGAAAAAAGTAACTACACACTCACACCAAACATATACTTAATACATTCAAACAATACTTCTATTAAAATCGTGTTTATGAAAGGGACTATACACTCACTTGATTAGAAGATGATCGGACATTACTACGGCTCTAAGAGTAGTACTTCTTCGGTGAAACTAGAAGATCTTCACACACCGGGCTTCTCACAGGCAGAGCTTCGGCTCAGAAACTCTTTTCTTCTAGGGATCTTCGAGCTTCTGGACTTGCTTCGGGTCTCGGGATGATACCAGGGCTTTGGGTGGTTAAAATAGTGCTTAGAGAGGGTATCGGGAGTGGGAGAGAAGAGATTGAGCAACCAAATTCGGCAGACCCTTGATTTTTATTTATAGGGTGAATTTTATGGGTTCAGCTCATGAGTTTCTAATATTCACCTCGTGAGCTCGATACGTCATTGCGTTCGTCATGGCCACTTGCCATGGAAGACGTCCATCATATGTTCGCATAGTGAGCCAATAATGCTCACCTCGTGAACTACATTGTTCACCTCGTGAGCTCTGACACAGCCTTGGGGTTCACGTCGCGTACTTCATAAATTAATAACTTTCGCATACGAGCTCTGTTTTCAACATTCTTTATATCCACGCGTAGGTGAGATTATGCTCTACAACTCTCATTTAGACTTCATTGGCTAATCTTGATTTATTTTTAATATATTTTTAATATATTATTTTTAGTAGGTCGGGACAGGAAAACTCCGTTATAAATTCATTACTTCATCATCCGACTTCCGTTTTCGTCTGTCTTTTGACCGTTGAACTACTATCGACGAGATCTTCAATTCTTTTTTAGATTTTTTTGGCTAAATATCGCTCGATCTCATATTCGAACTTCGGGTTGTACACTGCTAAGCCGAAACTTCGAAAAATCATAACTTCCTCATACGAAGTCAAATTTGTGCATTCTTTTCGTACACGCTCTCAGTTTAATGTATTCTACGACTTTCATTTATATTGCTAAGACCAAATATCATTCTAACGTAAATTCACTATTTACATCGCGGTGTGTCGTGCCGGTTCTGTCGCGAAACTTCGACATGTCATAACTTCTTCGTTATAACTCGGATTTCGGTGTTATTTATATGCACGGAAACGTTGTGACATATACTACAACTTGGTTATGATTATTCATTCTAAACACTCTTCTATCAAAAAGTAATCTTTGATGCTTATCGTCTCTAAATCGACTAGCCCGGATCTACGGGCGTTACAGTTATCCCGCCTTAGGATGATTACGTCCTGGAATCATCAACGAAATAAGGCTTGTATAATGATTCCATACGTTATTTCTTCATCCTAGGTAGTGATCGTAGCTCATATGTTTCCTCGAAAGAGCATCTAACTCTACAGCTTCTTGACTGCAGACGATGCTCAATCTTGCATCTGCTCTTCGTACTATGTTGTACTTTCAATTGTAACCTTCAAGTTACAAAATAAATCCTTCTTTAGAACTTCTTCTTCTTCTTCTTAGAATAAGTACTTTCCTTTATCAATTGTAACAGACCGATGGGTCGTGTTCTGTAACGCCCGTAGATCTGTGCTAGTCAATTTAGAGGCAATAATGGTCGAAAATGACTTTTTGGCAAAATATTATTTATAAAAAATAGTCCTAACCAACTTGTAGAATGTTTCTCAAGGTTTCCGTACATATAAAGAACACCGAAATCCGAGTTATAACGAGTAAGTTATGGCCCATCCAAGTTTTACGGCAAAACCGGCACGACACCGGGAAGCGTAAATAGTAAATTTATGATGGAGCGACTTTTAGCCTTAGCAATCTAAACGAAAGTTGTAGTATATGTTAAAAAGAGAACATACAAAAAAAGAATGCCTAAATCTGACTTCGTATGAGGAAGTTATAATTTTTCTAAGATTCAGCTTAGCAGTGCACAGCCCGAAAATCAATTTTAGTTCGAGCGGTTTTTGGCTTACGTGACCTAAATGAGAGTTGAATATCTCATTAATACGAACTCAACAGTAAAAAAGTAGATGAAAACGGAGTCCGTATGAAGGAGTTACGAATTCTTCGCGGTCATTTAACAGTTTAAACGCCTCCTACTGTTAAATTTGAGATCGATCGAGAATTAGCCAACGGAGTCTAAATGAAAGTTGTAGATTGTGATTTTACCTAAGCGTTGAAAAGAAGAACGTCGAAAACGGACCTAATATGCGATAGTTATGAATTTTATAAGTTTGAAGTCTAATACACAATAGGGGTGAGGTGGCACAACCAGAATTGGACACGTGGCACCACCAGAAGGCTGCCACATGCCCCAACTAGGCGAGTAGGTCCTCCTACTCGGCAAGTCCAACAGGAATTCAGCCTATAAATAAAGGTCGAAAATGAATTTTTGGGAAAATATTATTTATAAAAAATAGTCTTAACCAACTTGTAGAATATTTCTCAAGGTTTCCGTACATATAAAGAACGCCGAAATCTGAGTTATAACGAGTAAGTTATGGCCTATCAAGTTTTACTGCAAAACCAACACGACACCGGGAAGCGTAAATAGTAAATTTATGATGGAGCGACTTTTAGCCTTATCAATCTAAATGAAAGTTGTAGTATATGTTAAAAAGAGAACATACAAAAAACGAACGCCTAAATCTGACTTCGTATGAGGAAGTTATGATTTTTCTAAGATTCGTCTTAGCAGTGCACAACCCGAAACTCGAATTTTAGTTCGAGCGGTTTTTGGCTTACGCGACCTAAATGAGAGTTGAATATCTCATTAATAGGAACTCAACAGTAAAAAAGTAGATGAAAACGGAGTCCGTATGAAGGAGTTACGGATTCTTCGCGGTCATTTAACAGTCTAAATTTGAGATCGATCGAGAATTAGCCAACGGAGTCTAAATGAAAGTTGTAGATCGTGATTTTACCTAAGAGTTGAAAAGAAGAACGTCGAAAACGGACCTAATATGCGATAGTTATGAATTTTATAAGTTTGAAGGCTAATACACAATAGGGTTGAGGTGGCACAACCAGAATTGGACACGTGGCACCACTAGAAGGCTGCCAGGCGAGTAGGTCCTCCTACTCGGCAAGTCCAACAGGAATACAGCCTATAAATAAAGGTGTCGGGTTCCTCCATTTCCCACACCTTTCCCCACTTCTTTCTCTCTCTAAACTCTCTCTCTCTAAGCCTCCCTAACCCCCCCCCCCCAAAGCCTAGGGTAACTCCCTAGCACAAGGCGGAAGCCTCGGAGCGCCTGAAGCCCCGAGAAAAGAGCCTTTCGGCTCGGAAACGCTGTTCTAGCGAAGCCCGGTTTTGCGAAAAAAATCGTTGTTTTATCGAAGGAAAATTGTTCTGAGAGTAACGAAGCGCTGTCCGAGTGCAGAATCACTACCTTTTCAGGTGAGTGCATGGTCCCTTTCACTGCTAAGCCGAATCTTAGAAAAATCATAACTTCCTCATACGAAGTCAGATTTAGTCATTCTTTTTTTATGTTCTCTTTTTAACATATACTACAACTTTCGTTTAGATTGCTAAGGCTAAAAGTCGCTCCATCATAAATTTACTATTTACGCTTCCCGGTGTCGTGCCGGTTTTGCCGTAAAACTTGGATGGGCCATAACTTACTCGTTATAACTCGGATTTCGGCGTTCTTTATATGTACGGAAACCTTGAGAAATATTCTACAGTTTGGTTAAGACTATTTGTTATAAATAATATATTGCCAAAAAGTCATTTTCGACCATTATTGAATCTATGAGACTTGAGTCTAAGCGTTACATCATACGATGAGAGGTCATTAGAACATGTGACATCCCTATTTTTCACGGTCAGAAAAGAGCGATTTTGTTTATGCTTTATAAAATTCAGAGTATCTCTTTTAATAAAAATGTTGTGGAATTTGTTCCCAGAAAAACATGATAATCGCGTTATCAAAGCATTTCTAAAGAAATATATTTTTATTCACTTTAAACATTTGAGATGTCATCGTCAATACAGAAACAAAAGCATAAATAGAACTTACATTTATTTACACTAGTGATCTACAACTCTTTTAAATCTCTCATTGTAAGGTGACTTCATATCAACACCTGTGATATAAATAAACATAAACTGAGTGGGTCAGGTTAGGAAACCTGGTGAGTACATAGGGTTTTCAACCCACAATAATATAATTATTATGTTTAAACAATCAAACAATCAACCCAATTACCCATCCCCATTATCTTCTTTATTCTTAAGGATCTACCCTAAGAATCAGCTATTTCTCATTCATTCATTCCTAAGGATCATCCTAAGGAAACAACATGAAGTCCATTGTTGCCAATGACACATTGGTCAAGCGCAGCTGCTAATATTATCACTTAAGCGCAGTTGCCAGAATTAGGACATTTTCTATGAGGCACTTCTACCGGTATTGACCTTTAAATGCTACTGTCATGGTCATAAGGCTCCCTATTAGGCGCAGGTGCCGATACTGTCCTTAGAGCGCAGTTGCTAGGATGTTTACTGTAGATCTAAATCATCTACAGGTTGTGGTGCAGCTGCCAGTGCTCATCTATAGGGTACTAGGTCCACTGCTGCCAATGTATACCTATAGGGCACTAGGTCCATACTACTAATGTTCCTCTATTTCATCTTTATCCCTCATCATTCATCTACCCATGTTTTACCCAACATATTTTGTAGATAATAAATACTTTATACAACTTACATCATTTAAAACATGTATAAAATTCTTTCATCATCATAGACAGCAAGTATTCAGACAATATGCACACATAACACATAATTTATATTAAAATACTTCATATCTATGTGTAATATGAAAGGGACCATGCACTCACCTGAAAAGGTGGTGATTCTGCACTCGGGCAGCGCTTCGATACTCTCAAAACAATTTTCCTTCGATAAACCAACGAGTTTTTTCGCAAAACCGGGCTTCGCTGGAGCAGCGTTTCCGAGCCGAAAGGCTCTTTTCTCGGGGCTTCAGGGGCTCTGAGGCTTCCGCCTTGTGCTAGGGAGTTACCCTAGGCTTTGGGGGGGGGGGGGGGGGGTTAGGGAGGCTTAGAGAGAGAGAGAGAGAGAGAGAGAGAGAGTTTAGAGAGAGAAAGAAGTGGGGAAAGGTGTGGGAAATGGAGGAACCCGACATCTTTATTTATAGGCTGAATTCCTGTTGGACTTGCCGAGTAGGAGGACCTACTCGCCTAGTTGGGGCATGTGGCAGCCTTCTGGTGGTGCCACGTGTCCAATTCTGGTTGTGCCACCTCACCCCAATTGTGTATTAGCCTTCAAACTTATAAAATTCATAACTATCGCATATTAGGTCCATTTTCGACGTTCTTCTTTTCAATGCTTAGGTAAAATCACGATCTACAACTTTCATTAGACTCCATTGGCTAATTCTCGATCGATCTCAAATTTAATAGTAGGAGGCGTTTAGACTGTTAAATGACCGCGAAGATTTCGTAACTCCTTCATACGGACTCCGTTTTCATCTACTTTTTTACTGTTGAGTTCCTATTAATGAGATATTCAACTCTCATTTAGGTAACGTAAGCCAAAAACTGCACGAACTAAAATTTGAGTTTTGGGCTGTGCACAGCTAAGCCAAATCTTAGAAAAATCATAACTTCCTCATACGAAGTCAAATTTAGGCGTTCTTTTTTTTATGTTCTCTTTTTAAGATATACTACAACTTTCGTTTAGATTGCTAAGGCTAAAAGTCGCTCCATCATAAATTTACTATTTACGCTTCCCGGTGTCGTGCCGATTTTGCCGTAAAACTTGGATGGGCCATAACTTACTTGTTATAACTCGGATTTCGGCGTTCTTTATATGTACGGAAACCTTGAGAAATATTACACATAGATATGAAGTATTTTAATATAAATTACGTGCTATGTATACATATTGTCTGAATACTTGTTGTCTATGATGATGAAAGAATTTTATACATGTTTTAAATGATGTAAGTTGTATAAAGTATTTATTATCTACAAAATATGTTAGGTAAAACATGGGTAGATGAATGATGAGGGATAAAAGATGAAATAGAGGAAAATTAGTAGTATGGACCTAGTGCCCTATAGGTATACATTGGCAGCAGTGGACCTAGTACCCTATAGATGAGCACTGGCAGCTGCGCCACAACCTGTAGATGATTTAGATCTACAGTAAACATCCTAGCTGCTGCACTCTAAGGACAGTATCGACACATGCGCCTAATAGGGAGCCTTATGACCATGACAGTAGCGTTTAAAGGTCAATACCGGCAGAAGTGCCTCATAGAAAATGTCCCAATTCTGGCAACTGCGCTTAAGTGATAATATTAGCAGCTGCGCTTGACCAATGTGTCATTGGCAACAATGGACTTCATGTTGTTTCCTTTGGATAATCCTTAGGAATAAATGAATGAGAAATAGTTGATTCTTAGGGTAGATCCTTAAGAATAAAGAAGATAATGGGGATGGGTAATTGGGTTGATTGTTTGATTGTTTAAACATAATAATTATATTATTGTGGGTTGAAAACCCTATGTACTCACCAGGTTTCCTAACTTGACCCGCTCAGTTTATTTATATCACAGGTGTTGATATGAAGTCACCTTACACTGAGAGATTTAAAGGAGATGTAGATCACTAGTGTAAATAAATGTAAGTTCTATTTATGCTTATGTTTCTGTATTGACGATGACATCTCAAATGTTTTAAAAGTGAATAAAAATATATTACTTTAGAAATGCTTTGATAACGCGATTATCATGTTTTTCTGGGAACAAATTCCACAACATTTTTATTAAAAGAGATACTCTGAATTTTATAAAGCATAAACAAAATCGCTCTTTTCTGACCGTGAAAAATGGGGATGTCACATGTTCTAATGACCTCTCATCGTATGATGTAACGCTTAGACTCAAGTCTCATAGATTCAAGTTCCGGAATGGAATATACATTCCTTCATATTCTAATGTGATATAATCACATTTTTATATGTAGCATTTCTAGCTACAAGCTTCCTTAACAACGAGCGTAATGCTATCGATCGCATTGATTTCAATCTTTTGACTTGATTCAGATGCTACCTCGAACTTTGTTCTATGAACCACGTAACTATTGGAATAGTGTCTAAGGCTGCAGCTATATTAAGCAAGTATTCGACCCGATTAAGCATGGTCCTTTTTCGGTTGCCTTCACCATAGCAACTTGATAGGATGATTTACAATGAGTGTTGAAATATTATAAGGAATAATATTATTATTATTTGATTGATATAAGTCATAAATTGATTAGGAATTAATTTGGTGACTTAAGGAGATTAATTAAATAGAAGGACTTAAACTGTCAAATGTGTGATAGTTATACTTTAGGATATAATTCCTTATGGATAATATGGTGGACGATTTTAGGGCTTAGGATAATCCTAAAATCCATCCAAAGGGTTATCATAAAGGGATTAGGATTGCTTTGGGCTTAAGTTATCCAATTAGGGTTTAAGGGTGAAACCCTAGGAGCCTTACAATTATAAATAGACCCTTGGGGTCATGGAAATCGGCACCTCTTGTTCCTAGTGAAACCCTGGCCGATTTCTAAGTCCTTCCCACTCTCTCAAATCATCCTCTTGCTAGTTGGTGTTTGTAAGCCATTAGAGGAGTGACAATTACGACTCTAAAGCTCCAAGAACAAGAAGATCAAACAAGTGATTCAAGGTAAACTTATAACCATGATTTCTCTTTGTCATTATGATAGAATAACCATTAGAAGTCTTGGATTCATGCATGTTCAATTAGAGAAACCTAGATCCAAGCATTAGGGTTTTGTATGTGTACATAGGAATGTTCATATGGCTAAAACCCATCAGTGGTATCAGAGCTTAGATTGGTTTCTATTGAATTGATGCATTGGTTACTTGTTTGATGCTTGCAAAATTTGATTTTTGTGTTCCTGCCTGATGAACTCGGCGAGTCCCATAGTGGACTCGGCGAGTAGGCCTCAACTCGGCGGGTCCATTGTGGTACTCAGCGAATTCGAGCGTCAGAAAGAGCCTATTTCGGGATTTCTTGCTATTTATCCTTTGGATACTTACCTTAATCATATTAGGTCAATATAAATCCGATTTTTTGATATATTTGAGTATATCTTTGACCTAATTGAAGATATTTATCAATTAATTAAATATTAGTCTCCTTATGTGATAATTGATTAATTATTTTAATTGAATTGGTAAATTGTTTTGCAAGAAATAATTAAATAAATCAAATATCGATAATTATGTGATTAAATGTTAATTTAGATTATTTGTTATTTGATCGTCTATGTTTTGAAAAGTTTAAAACCTGCCCTCAAGTTTTGAAATTTATGTTTTGTGATTAAAAGTTTAATTTGAACAATTTAAATTTCAAACCGTAGAATTTTACAAGTTTAAAATTCGACCCTATACTAATATAATATTACAAGATTAATATATATATATATATATATATATATATATATATATATATATATAACTAAAATGCTAGTCTTACCGTTAGTAGGACTCATTCACGAAGCCGGTCTATAAGGTGGGTATAAGATTGCTGCCTATAAAATGGCGCTTAATGGGTGGACACTCACACCTACCGCTTTCTTGATTGGTGGAGGGTCGTTAGCCGAACAGGTAGGATAGGGCAACCTCATCTTCTCATTAAAAGTATAATAAGAAATGCAAAGTAACTACATGTTTTTCAAAATTCCCAATCCTAGTTACTTTAGGAAAAATGAATTGATGCAATCCCATGAAATTACACTTTGCACCCTTGCTAAGAAGTTAGTGGAGCGTGTGTGGTTTACCGGCACACTAATTGGTTCTAGGAAAAGGTGGCAAAGGGTGATTCATTGTTTATCATAATTCGATGGAGCGTGTGTGTTTTAGCATAAAAACATCGAATAGTTGATGTTACAATGAAGGCACCATGTGAATTTGCATGGTAATTCACACCCACTTTCTGATCCTCGGTATCCCAGTCACAAACGAGAGGGGCATATTGAGATTTAAACATGACATTGAAAAGTTCAATGAATCTCATCTAAATCTAGGAATTCTCATTACACTTAGAATCAAAGTTATGTTTTGTGGTGGAGAATTAGTGAATCGTCATTCACTTACCTTCAAATTGTTTACGTGTTAGATTACGGCATCCCTTTTCTAATATGTAAATATTGTTGTTGGATCCTAACCCTAATTTTTCTTATTGGGTGATAATTAGGGATCCAAATTCTAATCTATCTTTGTCCTTTCTATTTGTAGATGTCGAACGCAAACAACGCTGCTGCAAGCTCGTTCACATTGATGAGCCTTTGCCAAAAGGTAAACTTTGATGGAACGAACTTTAACGAATGGATAAGATACATTCGCACGATTGCTCGCTACGAGGACAAGGAGTATGTCCTCGATGAAAAGCTCGAGAAGATCAATCCTGAAATCGCTACTCCGGCTGAAATCGCTGCTTTTGAAACTCACGAGCGTGATGCAACGAAGGTACATTGCATCATGATAGCCACCATGAATGCCGAATTCCAAAAGTCCTACGAGGACATGTATCCGTACAAAATGCACCAAGACTTGTTGGAGAGATACCACCAAAACACGAGACAAGAGCGTTACGAGATTTTCACTAACATGATTTCTGCCAAAATGGGTCATGGAGAATCTCTTACCGTGCACCTGCAAAAGAAGCAAAGGTATTTCGATCGACTTCGCAAGTTAAATGTTGACTTTGGGGAAGACTTGGCGATTGACATGGTGCTTCACTCTTTGCTGCCATGTTACAATCAATTTAGGATGACCTACCACATGAACAAGGAAGATGTCACCCTAAGCAAGCAACAAGGTCTCCTTAGGGTTGCTGAGAGCAATCTCAAGGACAAGTCCGTTGCACCTACTCCCAATCCACCCGCTGATCCTGTTTTGGCTATTGGGCAAGGAAGAGGCAAGAAGAGGAAGGCTCTGTCTAAGAGCTACCACAAGGGAAAGTCCCGAGATGGTTCCTCTTCTAGTGGGACAAAAGTTGATCCCACCAAGCCTACTTCTAACCCAAAGGAGGCAGAGTGCCACCATTACCACAAAATAGGGCATTGGAAGAGAAGCTGCCTAGAGTACCTGCAAGTCATCAAGGAAGGAAAGATCAAGCCGTCTTTCACAGGTATATACACAATTAAATCTAATCATTCATCTCATGCTATTTCTTGGGTCCTCGATACCGGTTGTGGTTACCATATTTGTTCTGAATTGCAGGGACTAAGAAGAAATAGGGATGTGGAGCATCGAAGAATAAATCTAATCATGGGGAATAGAAGATCGTCGCCTGTGACCAAGATTGGAGTGTATTCTCTAGTGCTTAGGAATGGTTTATCTTTAGATTTGAACAATTGTTGCTATTCTCAAGAAATGGCAAGATACATCATTTCATTTCATGGTTTGTTTAGACAAGGATTTAGATTTTCTTTTAATAATGAGAATGGTTCTATTTGTACTTATCTAAATGGTGTCTTATATTTTGAAGCAATACTATGTAATGGAATTTATGAAACTGTTATCATTGTAGATAACCTAGGAAATGATGTTTTATGCATGGATTCTTCCAATAGTATGGATAGGGCATCCTTGTGGCATTGTCGTCTTGGACATGTCAACAAGAAGCGCATAGCCCAACTCCAAAAGGATGGAGTGTTGGAGTCATTCGACCTTAGGGAAGATGACACATGCGAATCTTGTTTACATGGAAAGATGACCAAGTCACCCTTCACTAGCGCTTGTGAAAGGGGTGAGGGTTTATTGGACCTAATACATACCGATGTATGTGGACCCTTTAGATCCACCATAAAGGATGGGAACCGCTTCTATGTGACTTTTACCGATGACTATAGTAGATATGGGTATATCTACTTAATCAAGCAAAAGTCAGAAACGTTTGAAAAGTTCAAAGAGTTCAAGAATGAAGTGGAGAATCAATTGGGCAGGAAAATCAAGATGCTTTGATCCGATCGAGGAGGAGAGTACCTAAGTCTTGAATTCCACGACTATCTAAAAGAGTGTGGAATAGTTTCACAATTGACGCCACCTAGAACACCACAATTGAATGGTGTGGCAGAAAGGCGTAATCGAACCTTGATGGACATGGTTCGCTCTATGATGAGTCATGCTTCGCTATCTATCTCATTCTAGGGGTATGCCTTAGAGATTGCCGCCCATATCCTTAACCGAGTCCCTACTAAGAAGGTTGCCAAAACTCCTCATGAGATGTGGACAGGGAAAGCTCCCTCGTTAGCACATATCAAGGTTTGGGGTTGCGAGGCTTTTGTAAGACGAGATACTCATGACAAGCTCGAACCTCGTAGTGAGCGATGTATTTTCATCGGCTACCTGCAGAAATCCTTTGGATATCTCTTCTATGGACCGAAGGACAATGTTGTCTTTGTTGCAATGAGAGGAGTTTTCTGAGAGCGAGAACTCATAAGCCAAGGAGGAAGTGGGAGACAAATCGAGCTTGAAGAGATTCAAGAGTCGATAGATGAAGGAACCTCTACCGCTAGCACTCAACCCGAGGAGGAAACTCCTATTGAACCAATTGACGAGTCCTTACCTCTTAGACGTTCCGAAAGAGTTAGAGTTTAACCCCAGTTCTATGGTTTTCATATTACTACCGAAGGAGACACGTATATTAGTGATGGTACACTAATAAATCTAGATGAACCTAATAGCTATAAGGAAGCCATGGCAGGCCCGGAGTCTACGAAGTGGAAAGAGGCAATGGACAGTGAGATCCAATCCATGTATGACTACCAAGTTTGGAATTTGGTTGATTATGTGCCCGGACGTAAGACTGTTGGGTGCAAATGGATCTTCAAGAAGAAGACCGACGTGGATGGAAACGTACACACATATAAAGCGCGATTGGTTGCAAAGGGTTTTACTCAAACTCCCGGAATTGACTATGATGAAACCTTCTCGCCGGTTGCGAAGATAAAATCTATTAGAGTGATGCTAGCAATTGCCGCATTTCATGATTATGAGATTTGGAAAATGGATGTCAAAACCGCTTTCCTTAATGGGAAGTTGGCTGAGGATGTTTACATGGCTCAACCAGAGGGTTTTGTCGATCCGAAGCATCCAAATAGAGTGTGTAAGCTTGAGAAGTCCATTAATGGACTTAAGCAAGCGTCTCGCAGATGGAATCTTTTCTTCGATGAGAAAGTCAAAGAGTTTGGATTTGTATGAAGTGAAGATGAATCATGTGTATATGTCAAATCCAGTGGGAGTATAGTTAGCTTTCTCGTTTTGTATGTCGATGACATATTGCTCATAGGAAACGACGTCCCAACACTACAGGAGATTAAGTCCTGGCTCGGGAAGTGCTTCACTATGAAGGACCTCGGAGAGGCTTCCTATATTATGGGAACAAGGATAGTGAGAGAACGAAGTACGAGACTAATAGGACTTAGTCAGAACACTTACTTAGATAAGGTGCTATAACATTTTTGTATGGAAAACCCGAAGAAGGGAGAATTACCGATACAATATAATGCCAAGTTGAGTAAGGCTCAAAGTCCGAGTACCAAAGCCGAAATAGCATAAATGAGCCGAGTACCATACGCTTCCGTAGTTGGCTCAATCATGTATGCTATGACTTGTACTCGCCCTGATGTAGCCTTTGCTTTGAGCATGGTTAGTAGATATCAAGGGAACCCTGGCAGAGCCCATTGGATTGCGGTGAAAAATATCCTTAAGTACCTTCGGAGGACCAAGGAATGGTTTTTAGTCTTCGGAGGGAGTGATGACTTGAAGGTGCGAGGGTATAGTGATGCCAGCTTTCAGACCGATAGGGACAACTACCGTTCGCAGTCGGGCTGGGTCTTTACCCTGAATGAAGGAGCAGTAACTTGGAAAAGTTCCAAACAAGAAACTCTAGCTGATTCAACGTGCGAATCAGAGTACATCGCAGCGAGCGAAGCATCGAAAGAGGCAATATGGTTGAAGAACTTCATTGGTGATCTTGGAGTTGTACCTACCATAAAAGGAGCCCATGGAGATTTTCTGTGATAATGAAGGAGCGGTTTCCATGACCAAGGAACCAAGGGATCATGGTAGATCTCGACATATCAACACAAAATATCATTTTATAAGACATCGCGTAAAGGACAACTCGTGGTGAAGAGGATATCATCAGAAGAAAACCCAGCAGATCCTCTTACAAAGGGACTGAGCAAGGTTAAACACTTGCAGCATGCTAGGAGCATTGGGCTGAAGGATGATATTAGTATAGATTAGATAGTTTTAGAAACGTATAATAGATAAATGTAATTAACATTTGATGATTAAATAAAAGAGTATTATTTATAAGTAAAGTTACCATCTTATGTTAATCATTTAACTATTGTTTCACTTTGCATGTTTTGACTTCAAGAATAATTGAGTTTATTAAGAATAATCGAATTATTCAAATGTCCACAATCGTTCATATGTTGGAAGTAGGTATGAATGAAGATTGTCATGAATTGGTGTGTAGATTGTCTAAATGGTGTTAGACATATCAAAAGTTTGCTGCAACATTCATGAGTGCTTGTGAACTAGTTTTGAGCATTGGAACAAACCCGCGCTTACTGGAATCACCTTATGGAATGTGACAAAAGGGTGATCGCAAGACGATAATATCATATGGTCTTAAAACCTAGATATATGGTTTGTTATTTGTTAATTGGTTGTACATTGATGATGTGAAACCACATCAGTAACTTGATGCTATAAAACTCATTGTTGTGTATAGTTGGTTAATGAATAAGTAAATGCATATAAGTCGAAGTTTATCTGTTACTTTTATTCTAAGAAGGTAAAAGCGATATCTCGGCCACTCGATGATTTGATTTGACTTATGTTTCGGGCCCGGTCAGAACTGAATTGATGTGTTTGATTAATTTCTATGTCAAATAAATCTGAGATCGAGAAACCAAATGCTAGACAATTGGTTCCATATAAATGTCAGCATGATATCTATACAGTGGACTGTACGATCCCTTATCTAAAGGACAAGATTGATTAAATCAGAGTTTGACAGCGTCTTTGAGAGCTACGATTGCTAATCGGTGTATATAGTTAGTAGACTTATCCAAGTGGGAGACTGTTGGAATAGTGTCTAAGGCTGCAGCTATATTAAGCAAGTATTCGACCCGATTAAGCATGGTCCTTTTTCGGTTGCCTTCACCATAGCAACTTGATAGGATGATTTACAATGAGTGTTGAAATATTATAAGGAATAATATTATTATTATTTGATTGATATAAGTCATAAATTGATTAGGAATTAATTTGGTGACTTAAGGAGATTAATTAAATAGAAGGACTTAAACTGTCAAATGTGTGATAGTTATACTTTAGGATATAATTCCTTATGGATAATATGGTGGACGATTTTAGGGCTTAGGATAATCCTAAAATCCATCCAAAGGGTTATCATAAAGGGATTAGGATTGCTTTGGGCTTAAGTTATCCAATTAGGGTTTAAGGGTGAAACCCTAGGAGCCTTACAATTATAAATAGACCCTTGGGGTCATGGAAATCGGCACCTCTTGTTCCTAGTGAAACCCTGGCCGATTTCTAAGTCCTTCCCACTCTCTCAAATCATCCTCTTGCTAGTTGGTGTTTGTAAGCCATTCGAGGAGTGACAATTGTGACTCTAAAGCTCCAAGAACAAGAAGATCAAACAAGTGATTCAAGGTAAACTTATAACTATGATTTCTCTTTGTCATTATGATAGAATAACCATTAGAAGTCTTGGATTCATGCATGTTCAATTAGAGAAACCTAGATCCAAGCATTACGGTTTTATATGTGCACATAGGAATGTTCATATGGCTAAAACCCATCAATAACAAACTCATCGTAGTCGGAATCAATTTGATATGACCGCTAGGGTCAGAATATCAATCATCTTTTTAGTCATTACCAAAACAATGGTAATGACATACTTGAATAAAAACGAACTCAATTACAAGTTTCTTGGTAACCTTGTGACTTTCCCTGATCCAAGCGTGAGTCTTGTGCTTCCAATAGTATAGATCTCTACTACTATTCACAACTACTCATACTCATCCCAAGTATTATCTCACAATTAAATGAGTCACCATACAAAAAAATCACACAATCATTTAATCATCAGATAACAAAACCAGGGTTTATATTATCTCTTGAAACGATTACACAAAAGTTCAAGTTCACCCTATACTATGCCTCTAATAGGCTACATCATAAGTTATTATTCGCACTACTACTTCGTAACTTGATCCTTGGATAAAAAATCCTCATCCTTGATTCGCTTCGTCGAGGATCATGTGGAATGCCCTTGGCTGTCGCAGTGCATTTTTCTATGCAGCTTTGTCCTTCTTTGGACAGTTCTTTGAAATATGCCCACCATCTCCAAATTCGTAACACTTCCTATTGTCGAACGTACAATCTCTGGAATAGTGACAGGTCCTACCACACTCATAGCAGGTCACTTATCCATCGTATCTTCCGAAGTGCTTCTTCTTGCAATTCTCGCACCATCTTGCTTCACTTCCTCTTTCTCCTCCTGACTTTAGAAATTTGCTCTCCTTGCTGGATGTTGAAGATCCTTCAAACTTTCTTTTCTCGCTCATTTCAGCCTTGTCTAGATTCTTTTCCTTTATCTGGGTCTCGACATTCTTAGCAGCCTAGATGGCGGCTTTCAAAGTAGTCGCTTGCTTGACTATCGGACGAGAGTCCGCTGGTAGTCCATTGGTAAACTTGTTGACCTTGGAAAATTCAGTTGGAATTAGGTATGGAATAAGCTTCATCTTCTCCGTAAATCTTGTAGAGTATTCAGTGATGCTCAATCTTCTCTTCTTTAGATTCTGAAACTCGTTGTTGATTTCCATAAGATCTTGCTCAGAGCGGTATTGCATTTTCAATTGCACTACAAACTCTTCCCAAGACATCTTGCTGGCTTCCCCCTTGGGCATCGAACCAGCCAGTAACTTCAACCAGCTCAGTACTCCAGATTTTAACAGAGGAATTGCAAGAGCGGTCTTCTGTCTGTTGCTACACTCGTAACTTTCAAACATTGTCTCCATCTTGGAGATCCAGTCCATGACTTGCATCGGTGTCGGGCTCCCAGAAACACACGGTGGTTTGGATGCGATGAAATCCTTGTACTTGCATCTACGTCCATCATTTCCTCCATGCTAATTATTTCGTCTATCTATTGTTGGGTTGGCTTGACCAACGGACCCACTATAGTTCCCTCCTTTTGATTGCCCCTCATTCAGCTTAGGTTGTTCAACTGGTATTGAGGGTTCACTCCTGTTGTTCAACAAAAAATGTCTCATTTCCTCCTTTTGTTCAGCCATCATGGTTCGCACTCTAGCCATTGTGATTGGTTCAGGTGTTGCTGCTACAATAGCCACTCGCTCAACCACAGGTGGTTGATTCCTGTTTTCGTTCACGTTTCCAGCTCTACTGTTGGTTCTTGCCATTTTTGATCTATACACTAAATAAGGTGATTTTAGATCTTCATTCACGGTAGATATTTAAATCATCGTTATCACTCCAAAATGTTTACATGCTAGTTCTAATATCGTAGACGCATGCTTAGAATCCTAAACACATAAGGTTTCTAGATCTAGTCAGCAACATACCATAAATCCAAACAAATAACACCATATATGACAAACATATAACATTTAGCAAATAAAAGCATTTTAGGCATCATTCCTGAAACATACTAGTGCTCGTGTCTTAAAAGCATTTTAGGCATCATTCCTGAAACATACTAGTGCTAGTCAGTATCCGGTAGAGAGGACCGAAGGGGTAGGTCGGACACCCAGATATACCGGGTAATATATGTATGTTATGTGGTTATTTGGTATGTGGTAGGTGGGGGAACTCACTAAGCTTCGTGCTTACGGTTTTCAGTTGTTGTTTCAGGTGCCTTTTCAGCGAAGGGGAAGGAGCTGGCACGGTAGAGGCATATCACACACGCTCTTTGTTTTCCGCACTACAAGATATTCTAGGATTTGTACTATGACATATGGTTGTTTTATGTTTTGGTTTCGGAAACAAAATATGTTTATGAAATGATGATGTTTATTCACAAATGTTTTCCAAAGTGTTGATTTAAAAATAAAATTTTTTGCTGTGGAAATTGGGTCGTTACAAGTTGGTATCAGAGTCCTGGTTTGAGGGATTCGGACACACCTTCGGGAGTGTCTGAACTCAAACTAAGGGATTAAAGGATTTAGAAAAAGAAAAAGTTTTCTAAAAGATTAAGTAAAGAGTTTTAAGAAAGAATGAAGTGTGTGATGTGCGCGACCGGCCAAGCTCAAGTAAGTATTCCCCAAAGTACCCATACAATGTTATACTATGTTTATCAGTTTCAGTAGAACAACATGCTAGAATAGGACTAAGGATCTAAGAGGATGCCTTACGTTCCTGCTTTATGTGTTCCAGCCTTACGAGAATTGCATGCTAGAAATTGAGTAGACAGTAGCAGGATAGCTTGTTTAGGTTATGCCTAATAGTATGAGTTCAGCATTGTATGATAGTGCAGTTTCTCGTTTATGAGCATAGATTTTCTTGACTAGTTCCTGTATCCGAATGCTGCTTGCTTTGAGCTTTGTGGGACTCCAAGTGATAGGAGTTAGCCATTAGGTGAATACGTCACATCACATGGGATCAGGGTTGGATAATCTCATATTGTTGGATTTGGCCCTGCTGCACAGCTCTCATTTGAGTCCAACCGTTGTAGGGACGAGTCTTTTACTAGAAGGATTATTCGGGCCTCGTCACATGTGATGGTATTCAGGTGATGGCTAATTGGCATTACAAGGAGGCCTTCAGCAGCTGAGGATTAGTTTAAGTGGAGTCAGAGATTTTACTAGGGTAAGCCCATGATAAAGATAACAGTGATCAGCAGTGGTAAAAAGGGGATCTGGTGGAGTCAAGGCAATCCTTGAAGAAGATACGGACAGACGTGGAAGGTAGTATGGGCCCGTACTACTGAAAGAAGAGGATCCGTACTCGAACTGAGGAAGGCCGAGATAAGACCAGGGAACTTGTAGTGGACGTGGTTCCTTAAGAGGTATCAGTATTGCTAACAGTCGCTGTTTATATATTGCAGAATGGTGGTACTACGATCGAGGCCAACAGTAGGCAGTTCAGGAGAGGGATCGGGTTCGGGATCAGGTTCCAAGCTAGGGGATGAGAGGCTACGCGAGTTCATCGCGTCATAGATCTTTTGGATAAGGTGTCTAAGTCCATAACTTAATTGGTATATACTTGACCTGCCTCAGCATGGTCCATTTGGATTGCACTTCACCCGAACAATTTATATGGATAATCTTATGAGAATAGTATGTTTATGATTTATTAATATATTATAAGTTATAATATATTAATATAAAGTCATGTTATTTAATTAGTTTTAGTCTTAAATTAATTATGAATTAATTTAGTGATTAAAAGGAAGAAAAATTAAACATGGGCTATTGAATTTTATATAATGTGGGATTAAACTCATTAGGAATGGGCTAAGCATGCATGGGGGTCCATGGATGATCCTTGGAGCCTTTAACCCATGGATCCTTGGAAAGGAAAAGACATGGGTTATTAGGGTTTACCCTAATCCTCCATACCATATCATGATGCACATATTGCAAGAAATGGCGACTAGTTGTATGAGAACTAAGGGTGGTCAATTTCTACATAAGCATATTATTCTCTCAAGGTTTTTCCAAGTTTGTGGTGATTTGTGATTCCACTTGAGGCATTCACATTATTGGTTCTAGGCTCTTAAACTCCAAGCAATCAACCACCATCAAAAGGTATGTATTTCTACTAGTAGTTTTATGATTCATAATCCTTATGCTATGCTAGTTAGGAAGAAACCTTGGAAATTATTATTTGCATGTATTTTAGAAGAAAACATAGATCCAAGGTTTATAGGGTTGCATGCGCACCATAGGCGTGTTAGAATGCTCAAAACCCAACAGTGGTATCAGAGCCTAGGCTTGTTTTCTTAGAAACTTGATGCAAATTGCTGAAAAAAATGTCGAAAATCTGCATTCTGCACATCTGACTCGCCGAGTCCTTCATGGAACTCGCCGAGTCCATGCATATATTCAACCAACTCATCGAGTCAGTTCATGCACTCGACGAGTTGGCAGGCCTGAGTGCAGATTTTTGTGTTTTGGTGATTGAATTGTTCTAGAATCATTACCTTAAACTGTTTTGAACTTATAAAACCTATCTTTGATGTGGTAATGATGATGGTGGACCAATTTCAAAGTTATAATCAAAGTTTCAAGTTTATATATGCTTATATGATTCTTGAAAGTTGTTGATTATGAATGTTCATGAACTTATGAGTTTTGATAGATCATAGGAACTGTTTGCAAACTGTTTGATAGAATAATTCTTGATCTTTATTACATTGAATGAACTCCGTAACTTGTCCTCAAGTTATGGAATTCCAAAAGTTTTTCTTGTAAATGTTTTTTAAGAAGTCATAAGTTACACTTTTGAATATTTTTTCCTAATAAATGTTTTTATGAACTCCATAACTTGTCCTCAAGTTCTGGATTTCCAAGAGACTCTTCATTAAAAGTTTTAAACACTTAATTAAAACTCATAAGTTATGAATATCCAAAAGTTTATGAATTGTTCAAAACTTTCCCTCAAGTTTTGGAATATATAAAGTCTCTCTCAAACTTTAATTCCAAATACTTAGAGTTTTAAAAGTTAAAATTCAACCCTTATACTATTATAAGATTAATGGTTAATATTTATATATATATGTATAAGATTAAGTCGTTTTACCGTTAGTAGGTCTCATTCGCGAAGCCGGTCTATAAGGGGGTATAAGGTTGTTGCCTATAAAATGGCAGCTTAATGGGTGTCCACTCTCACCCACCGCTTCCTTGATCGGTGGAGGGTCGTTAGCCGAACGGGTAGAACAATGACTTTAAATTCTAATTAAAAGTATAATGATTATTATAAAGTAACTTTTTTTTTAATTCCCAATCTTAGTTTCTTTAGGAAAAATGTGAACATGGTGTTACCCCATGGAATTCACACTTTGTACGTTACCAAGTCGTTGGTGGAGCGTGTGTGGTTAACCGTCAAACACTAACTTGGACTATTAAGGATCATGAAGGGTGACTTAATGTTTGTCATAGATCAATGGAGCGTGAAGGGCACCAAGTGAATCGGTATGGTTATTCACACCTTGTTTTGTGATCCTCGGCATCCCAGTCACAAAATTTGAGAGGGCACACTCGAGATTGAAACATGCCATTGGTGAATCGTCATTCGCCTACCTTCAAATATTTTATAGCTTGGATTACGGCATCCCTCTTCCAAGTTATAAAATATTGTGTTGGGTCCTAGCCTTAATATTTCATGTTAGGTGTTATATTAATGATTTTGAATCAACTAACTTGATTTTCTCCCATTATAGATGTATGGTTCAGACAACTATGATCTTCCCAAATCTCTTGGAACAAGCTTTCCTATTGAAGATGATGTTCCTCAACATCATGCTTCTCTTCCTCCACCTCCTCCAATTATTCTCCCTAACCCACAAGTTTAAGTTCACTCAAGCCCTAATGGCAAGCAAGATCTATGTGTGCTCACATCTTGGAGATAAAGTCACACATTGATAAGTCAGGAGAGTTGGGTGTCAAAGTCTTGTGAAAGTTGGATGTTTAATCACCTTCTTGGTAACATAGTGAGTCCCTTTGGGACTACTATGAGATAGACTATGACATGACCCTTAGCGATCTTATCTATTTGCTTGGTGCTGCGGAATCAACAATGATTTGGAACACTAGTAAAGCAAATTTTGTTACAAGATCAACTTCCCAAACCTTAAATGGACATTGAAAATGGTAGCATTAGATATCTAGAAAAGGATTTCTCTTCCTAATGGAAAGGGATCGGCCATAGTCAACTCGGTTGACCAAATGGTAACGAGAAAGGCTAAGTCTGAGATAGTCTCATGTTCAATTACCAAAGGGTCCATATGTTTTATTGCCAAAGGGAGGGACACTAATTGCGAAGCTGCCATATTTACCTGAAAGATCATAAGATTGATCAAGTCAAGAAGTTTGACTCTACTTCAGTTAAAGTCTACTATCTAACTCTATTAAGTTCCTATTTGGAGATTCTTATTACATTATGTGAATGGGTCACATGTTGATGTTTTCTAAGAATCAAAGAAAAGATAGGAAGTTTAAAGGAAGTATATGTTGATTCTGATTGCAAAGATGGGTTTCGATCGCATGGTTTGGTGATCAGAATTTTGAGTTGTTGCTTGAGAGTTATGATATATTACTTAGGAATAGATAACAACAAGGTTTTGATAAGGATTGTAAGGGTAAGTTTTTCCGCAAATTTTTTAAAATAAAAAAAATGGTTTTAATTTTATTTATTTTAAAAATATCCTTACAATGGCATTTGTGAAAATTTGTTGCTTATATGTTTCCGGTAATAGCAATATTGGAAAGTGGATTTGATTCTTTCGTTTGTGGTAATGTCTGAATTTACCAAATGAGGAAAGGTTCTCATCAGCCAAGGTTCAATTGGACCGAAACTTGGAATCATACAAGTTGTATTGTATGATGGATGAGAATTTCCATCTTTGGAAAATTAAGACTAATTCCTTATGTGAATAAGGATAGGACTAAATGGATCGAGTACACATGCTTGTGCACTGGTCAAGTCCACCACAAAGATTGATAAGACTATTCATCATGATTAACTAAAGCTTAGTAAATATGGTTATACTTGTTGGATTAGTGTTTAAGTCCATAACTATTTTTTGTATGTACTTGACCTGATGGTGCATGGTCCTTTTGGGTTGACTTCACTAAAGCAATTGGATAGGATGAATTATGGAGAGAAAGGATTAAATATGATTTATTAAAGGAGAAATCATATTGTTTGATTAATATTAGTCAAGAATTAATTGATAATTAATTTTGTGACTAAAAGAGATTAATTAAACATAAAGGACTGGAATTGTAATTATAAGATAATTGCAATTGGGCTATGGATTACTTTATAATATAAGGTTGCACGAATTCTATGGGAAACCCATTAGAAATCGTCCAAGGCTTGTTAAAGAAGGGTTCATGGGTTGCTTAGGGCCTAAGCATCCAAATTAGGGTTTCCTTGTTAGATAACCTTAATAGCCTCACTATTTAAAGGACCCTTAAGCCCCAAAAACGTGGTGAATTGGTTCTCTAAGGTTTCCACACATTTTGGGCAGCCTCCTCTCTCCTTATTCTTCATCCTCTTGCTCTTGGTGTTTGTGAACCATTAGAGGAGTGACATTTGTGACTCTAAGCTTTCTAAAGTCATTAAAACGAGGATTTAAGATTGTTATTGCTACATAACAATCAAGGTAATATCTTAAACCCATTCTTATGTTAATGTTGATTATCATATACTAGATCTAGGGTTTAAAGTCTTGGATGAATTGCATGTACAATAGAGAAACCTAGATCCAAGCATTAGGGTTTGTATGAGCACATAGGATGTTCTTATGGCTTAAACCCATCAATACTTACGAGTTAAAGTATAATTATGAAGCATTGAAAAGTTTTCAATGTGTGACAGAACGAATGGGAAAGAATCAAATTAGGCAGAAAGATAAAAGTTTCTCAAATCTGAAAAGATGGGAGAGTACTTTGGTATCGTGATCATCTTAATGATTAAGATACCATATCACAAATTCATACTCTAAGGACATCTTATTGCATTGTTATGACTAAGAAGAGGGGTCATGAATTGTTGGAATGGTTAGAATCAAGAGAATGAGTCATACTTCGTTCCAAAACAACTCTGAGAGTCATACTCCAAGATTGTAACATGGAGTGACATAAATTAGGGTTTAAAACACTTATCAAATGTAGTGTAAAATGTTTTCAACTCTTGTACATTTGAAATTGGTAAGTTGTGATGTCTTGGATGAGACAAAGACCAACTAAGACCAATTGTGTGAAGTGTTAGTCTTGATAAGAATCCATACTATCCCTTGAATATTTGTTTTGTCAGGGAATGGTTCTTGACTAGGGAAACTTATATGTCAAGAGGACAGTGGGAGCCTTAAAGACCCGGAAAGGATTTCAAGATTTAATCAAGAGTAAAACCTGAGTTTTATCACTAGCACACGACTTAAGGTTTGCAACCTATTAAGTTGACATAATTCTTGTTTCTGTGTCTATTCCTATTAAGTTGACTATGCATGTGAGTTTTGTTAGTTCTAAACTGTGTGCATAACAGCTTGGAAGCATTGGTGGGCCTTATGCTACCAGGTGACAAGAAATTAATATTGAACAAGTTCAATCCATGTAAGGCTGAATTTGTCACTAACCTTGTCTTGTGATTATGGTTTTGAAAAATTCACATGGATAGAAACTCATACACTATAAAATCTAAGTGTCATAAGGTTTCTCTCTGATTCATGAAAATGATGGTGAGGAAATGCTTTCACTAAGAAGATTTTAAGTAGATAGCAATTATGATGTTTGCATTTTCAAAAGTCGTTAGTGGAGCGTGTGTGGTTAACCGACACACTAACATGGACTTGTGAAAAATGGCAAAGGTCTAAACAATTGAGACTATGATTAAGGCATCCCTTTTTCATAGTTCTTGAAATTTTTTAGACGCACATGTGAGCTATCTACAGAAGGGTGTATGAATCTAAATTTTAGAAGTCCAACCGATTTTTGAATACATGTCAAAGCTAGTGGGAGCATAAGTGTTATGCTAATAATCATCATGTTAGTAGGAGCATGATAATTATGATTATTAATGTTGCAAGCTAGCAATGTTAATTATAGAAAAACAAAAGTTTCAATTCGTGAAGTTGCAGGGGTTGAAAAATTGTTTTGTTATAATTAAGGGAGAGGAAATTATACTTCAATTCAATTCTAAAAGCTTAGATTGAGATTTTAATCATCTTTAGTCAAGGATATATATATATATATATATATATATATATATATATATATATATATATATATATATATATATATATATATATATATATATATGTATGTATTTTATGTTGGAATGGTTCAACTTAAAGAAATTCTATATATATTTCCTTGACTAAATATCAAAATTCGATTATGATTACGGCATCCATCTTCATAGTTAAATATTGAAAACATGGCAAATAAAAAATATTATAGCAAAAGACTAATCTAGTATCATGTCTTTGTGTGAGACATCATGAATCATGTTCCATATGCTTCGGATATATGATCGATTTCATGTGCTATAATATTCATCCTTTCTAAATTTTCCAAATGCTCAGGGCATTTAGAAGGGAAAAGTCTAGAACTAGATATGACTAAAGTGATTAAGCAATTGTCGAGGACAATCTGAGGTTTGCCAAAGATTGGTTGCTCAGGGACATTTGGAAGTATAGTGTTAATTTTGGCAGGACCATATTGACATTTTCTGAAAAGAGGCAACTCTTGTTCAGAAGTGATAGTCAAAATAGGACTATGGAAATTTCTCCATAGGTGGAAGTTATTCAATCTGTGTAAGATTAGAAAACCTTAATGCAAGAAGGATGTTCAAAGCAATGTACTTTGAATATGAGACTTCGTTTCCATAGATTTGATCTTCTTTGGAATACTTTGTAATGACTATTGACAAGTTTTGTGACTATGTGCATAATCATTACAAGAGGAACATTGCATAAAAGTTTAGAATCTAACAGAGTTTTGGTCAACGGTAGGAATTAGGAATTCTTACATTTACAATAAGGATTTGGGATTGTGAAATGAGCATCATTGGAGTCATGTTTAATTGATCTATTTCACAAAAGTAAAGACCATAGACAAACGTAGTGTGCATACTTGGAGTATAGCATATCTATTGTTTAGAAAACAAAGTGTACATGCTAGGAGCATGGGACAACTGTTGTTTTATTCGAGTATTAAGTTGATTATTTGAAACATTATACAATGAATAGTGTGTAATCAATATAGTGATAAATAAAAGGTGGTTCTATTTATATTCAAAAGGGATCTGAGACCATATTGGATTCGATTATTATTGTGTTTCACTTTGCAAGTTTTGACTTCCAGAATAGCTAGGTTATTATTTCCGAATGACTAAGTTATTTAAACACTCCACAGTCGATCATACATCGGAAGTAGGTATGAATTAGGACAGTCATGAATTGGGCTTGTAGATGGCTAAAGGTGTTTAGAAATAGCAATGGTTGCTACAACATTTATGAGTACTCATAAGTTATGAGTATTGGATTAAACCCACACTCACTTGTATCACTTCATGGAATTTATCTCGAGTGATCGTGAGACGGTAATATCATATAAGTCTTCAAACCTAGAGATATGAGTTGTTACCTATGAGTTGGTTGTGCATTGATTGCACGTAAACCCATCAGTAACTTGATGTTATAAAACGTGCCTTTGTGTACAATTCAACAAGTAGTAGAACAAGCATATGAGTTGAAGTTTATCTGTTCCTTCTAGATATAGAAGCGATATCTAGGCCCCTCGATGATTTTGTGTTGACCCATGTACCGGGCCCGATCAGAACTAAGTTGATGTGTTCAATTAAGTTCTTTGTCAAACAAATCGAAAATTGGGAAACAATCAGCTAGACAATAAGTACGACGTTGTTCCATGTATTTTTCTGGCTGATATCATGAGAACAGAGGATTATATGATCACTTATCTAAAATGGCGCTTCATAGTTCAACAGAGTTTTTGAGAGCTAGCATTGCTGGTTGGTTCCTGAAGTAATATACGCAAATACAGTTATTAGACTTATCCAAGTGGGAGACTATTGGATAAGGTGTCTAAGTCCATAACTTAATTGGTATATACTTGACCCGCCTCAGTATGGTCCATTTGGGTTGCACTTCACCCGAATAATTTATATGGATAATCTTATGAGAATAGTATGTTTATGATTTATTAATATATTATAAGTTATAATATATTAATATAAAGTCGTGTTATTTAATTAGTTTTAGTCTTAAATTAATTATGAATTAATTTAGTGATTAAAAGGAAGAATAATTAAACATGGGCTGTTGCATTTTATATAATATGGGCTTAAACTCATTAGGAATGGGCTAAGCATGAATGGGGGTCCATAGATGATCCATGGAGCCTTTAACCCATGGATCCTTGGAAAGGAAAAGATATGGGTTATTAGGGTTTACCCTAATCCTCCACACTATATAAAGATGCACATATTGCAAGAAATGGCAACTAGTTGTGTGAAAACTAAGGGTGGTTGATTTCTACATAAGCATATTATTCTCTCAAGGTTTTTCCAAGTTTGTGGTGATTTGTGATTCCACTTGAGGCATTCACATTATTGGTGCTAGGCTCTCAAACTCCAAGCAATCAACCACCATCAAAAGGTATGTATTTCTACTAGTAGTTTTATGATTCATAATCCTTATGCTATGCTAGTTAGGAAGAAACCTTGGAAATTATTATTTGCATGTATTTTAGAAGAAAACATAGATCCAAGGTTTATAGGGTTGCATGCGCACCATAGGAGTGTTAAATGCTCAAAACCCAACAAGATCACCAAGGGCATCCTTGAGTCGACCTCCATTATCTTCGAGTCGATCAAGGAAGGGATAATTAAGTTGATGGAGGATCGCCTCAGGGCATTCAGGAGCGACATGGCATCTGGCCAGTCGGGATCTCGCACACTATCCTTTAAGGACTTCAGAGGCAGTGGTGCGTTAGATCCACAACACTTTCCACGTCTCTCATTTGTGGAAGTGTTTGGTGGACGACTTAGCAGTGGTGCCTTTGGAGGATATTCAGGTCGATAACAGCCTGAATTACATCGAGCGGCCTGTGGCAATCCTCGACAGGAAGTCGAAGGATTTGAGGAAAAAGAGGGTGGAACTCGTAAAGGTGCAATGGAAGCACCGGAAGGGATCGGAGTGGACTTGGGAGCCGGTGGAAGAGATGATGGAGCACTACCCCGAGCTGTTTCAGGATCGAGCAGCAGATTTCGAGGACGAAGTCTAAAATAAGTATGGGAGATTTGTAGCACCTAGTTCCTAGTACGCAATCCTTGTAATTAATAATTCTTAAATTAATGCAATTTTCCTTGGACTCGGCAAGTTGAAGGACCAACTCGCCAAGTAGGAGCGGGATGAAACACGGGGTCTAAGCCTCGGACTCGGCGAGTCGGTTCCCGGACTCAACGAGTAGGCCCTGTTTGAAAAAAAAAACCCTAACTCGGGTGTTTGCACCCTATTTAAGCACTCCAAATCAGCCTCCCTTGACCCTAACACTTCCAGAAGAGCTGTAGAACGAAACCCTAGCCCGTTTTTATCATAGTGAGTGATTTTGGCCTTGTGAAGGAAGTTTGAAGCTCAAGAGAAAAAGAAGGAGGTGGAGGAGTGCAATGAGGAGAAGTAGATCCGACATCTACCCTGCAAGAGGCTTCCATTCAGGTAGAAAAGTCCCTACCGTGATCACTAGTTCATTAGATTCCCTTTTTGTCCCTAATTGGTGGATTTCAAGCCCTAAAACACCCAGCTCCATGTTTTTGTGCTCTATGATCCGAAAGGACTTTAAATCTAGACCTAATGGACATGTTAGAAGTATAAAGTTTCTGTGGTTGAAGTGATTGAATTCCCCATTGAGTGTATGACCTCATTAAGAGCTTGGATTTTACTTTTGGAACTTATAGGGCCATGCATGCACGTAAAGTTTGCAACTTTATGTGATAAGCATGCCCTACAAGCATAGATCTATGGTTTGGAAGCGTTGCATGTCTCAGATTTGGTATGTATGGGAAACGGGTCAAAGGGACTCGGCGAGTCCCAAAGTGGAACTCGACGAGTTCTATGAAGATGTCCTTAGACTCAGCGAGTTGGATGAACAACTCGGCGAGTCCTATGAAGATTGCCTAGAACTCGACAAGTTGTTCTTCAAATTCAGCGAGTCATATGAACTGTTACTGAGTAAGAGGGGTTTAGGTTATGAAGGTCCAACCCTTCTTATCTTCATGCGGACTTAGCAATTTAACGTGTAACAATAGTCCCAGAAACCCAATTCCTTGTAAAGGATGCTCTGATGAGGATTTGGAAGTGAGTAGGAGATCTGCTCGTATGGACTCGGTGAGTTGTTCTTGGACTCAGCGAGTCGGATCGCGAGCAGGTTCTATCGTCCCAAGTAGTGAGTTAAGGGTGACTCAGTGAGTGGGAATAGGGACTTGTAGAGTAGGACTGGGTTAGTGGGAGAAGGACTCGGCGAATCAGTGCCATGACTAGGTGAGTCCAGTCAACTGGAAGTTGACTTTGACCAAGGAGTTGACCTTGGACCAGGGGTGGATCATTCATCTAACCTAAGGGTGTTTATGAGTTGATAATCTATGGTTATGATTTATTGTTGGAGGATTACCGATTCAGCAGTCATTTGACCTAAGGGTGTTTATGAGTGGCTAATCTATGCTAATTTTGACGTTATTTTTAATATATTATAAATATATTATTTTTAGTAGGTCGGGACAGGAAAACTCCGTTATAAATTCATTACTTCTTCATCCGACTTCCGTTTTTGTCTATCTTTTGACCGTTGGACTACTATAGATGAGATCTTCAATTCTTGTTTAGATTGTTTCGGCTAAATATCGTTCGATCTCATATTCGAACTTCGGGATGTACACTGCTAAACCGAAACTTCGAAAAATCATAACTTCCTCATACGAAGTCAGATTTGGGCGTTCTTTTAATACATGCTCTCGGTTTAATGTATTCTACGACTTTCATTTGGATTGCTAAGGTCAAATATCGGTCTAACGTAAATTCACTATTTACGTCGTGTTGTGTCATGCCGGTTCTGTTGCGAAACTTTGACATGTCATAACTTCTTCGTTATAACTCGGATTTCGGCGTTCTTTATATGCACGGAAACCTTGTGACATATACTACAACTTGGTTATGATTATTCATTCTAAACACTCTTCTATCAAAAAGTAATTTTTGATGTTTATCGTCTCTAAATTGACTAGCCCGGAAACCTTGTGACAGTTACCCCCCCTTAGGATGATTACGTCCTGGAAACATCAACAAAATAATGCTTTTATAATGATTCCATATGTTATTTCTTCATCCTTGGCAATAATCGTAGCTCCTATGTTTCCTCGAAAGAGCATCTAACTCTACGGCTTCTTGACTGCAGACGATGCTCAATCTTGCATCTGCTCTTCGTACTATGTTGTACTTTCAATTGTAACCTTCAAGTTAAAAAATAAATCCTTATTGAGAAATCCTTCTTCGTCTTAGAATAAGTACTTTCCTTTATCTATTGTAACAGACTGATGGGTCGCGTTCTAATAACCTCTCATCGTATGATGCAACGCTCAGACTCAAGTCTCATAGAGTCAAATTCCGGAATGGAATATACCGTACTTCATATTCTAATGTGATATAATCACATTTTTACATGTAGCATTTCTAGCTACAAGCTTCCTTAACAACGAGCGGATGTTATCGTTCGCATTGATTTCAATCTTCTGACTTGATGCTACCTCGAACTTGGTTCTATGAACCACGTAACAAACTCATCGTAGTCAGACTCAATTTGATATGACCACTAGGGTGAAAATATCAATCATCTTTTTAGTCATTACCAAAACAATGGTAACGACATACTTGAATAAAAACGAACTCAATTACAATCTTCTTGGTAACCTTGTGACTTTCCCTGATCCAAGCGTGAGTCTTGTGCTTCCAGTAGTATAGATCTCTTCTACTATTCACAACTACTCATACTCGTCCCAAGTACTATCTAACTATTAACCGAGTCACCATACAAAAAAAATCACACAATCATTTAATCATCAGATAACAAAACAAGGGTTTATATTATATCTTGGAACGATTACACAAAAGTTCAAGTCCACCCTATACTATGCCTCTAATAGGCAACATCATAATTTACTATTCGCACTGCTACTTTATAACTTGATCCTTAGATATAAAATCCGCATCCTTGATTCGCTTCGTTGAGGAGCATGTGGAATGCCCTTAGCTGTGGCGGTGCATTTTTCTATGCAGCTTCGTCCTTCTTTGGACAGTTCTCTAAAATATGCCCACCATCTCCACATTCGTAACACTTCCTATTGTCGAACGTAAAATCTCTGGAATAGTGATCGGTCCTACCACACATATAGCAGGTCACTTCTCCATCGCATCTTCCGTAGTGCTTCTTCTTGCACTTCTCGCATCATCTTGCTTCACTTCCACTTTCTCCTCCTGACTTTAGAAATTTTCTCTCCTTGATGGATATTGAAGATCCTTCAAACTTTCTTTTCCCACCCACTTCAGCCTTCTCCAGATTCTTTTCCTATATATGGGTCTTAACATTCTTAGCAGCCCAGATGGCGGCTTTAAAAGTGGTCGCTTGCTTGACTATCGGACGAAAGTCCGCTGGTAGCCCATTGGTAAGCTTGTTGACCTTGGAAAGTTCAGTTGGAATTAGGTATGGAATAAGCTTCATCTTCTCCGTAAATCTTGTAGTGTATTCAGTGATGCTCAATCTTCCATTCTTCAGATTCTAGAACTCGTTGTTGATTTCCAGAAGATCTTGCTCAGAGCAGTATTGCATTTTCAATTGCACTACGAACTCTTCCCAAGACATCTTGCTAGCTTCCCCCTTGGGCATCGAAGCAGCAAGTAACTTCCACCAGCTCAGTACTCCAGATTTTAACAGAGGAATTGCAAGAGCGATCTTTTGTATGTTGCTACACTCGCAACTTTCAAACATTGTCTCCATCTCGTAGATCCAGTCCATGATTTGCACCGGTGTCGGGCTCCCAGAAAGACACGGTGGTTTGGATGCCATGAAATCCTTGTACTTGCATCCACGTCCATCATTTCCTCCATCTTGATTCTTTCGTTTATCTATCGGTGGGTTGGCTTGACCAACGGTCCCACTATAATTCCCTCCTTCTGACTGCTCCTCATTCAGATCAGGCTGTTCAACTGGTTTTGAGGGTTCACTCCTGTTGTTCAGCAACAATTGTCTCATTTCCTCCTTTTGTTCAACCATCATGGCTTGCATCATGGTTCGCACTCCAGCCATTGTTATTGGTTCAAGTGATGCTACTACAATAGCCACTCGCTCAACCACAGGTGGTTGATTCCTGTTTTCGTTCACGTTTCCAGCTCCACTCCTGGTTCTTGCCATTTTTGATGTAGAAACCGAATAAGGTGATTTTACATCTTCATTCACGGTAGATATTCAAATCATCCTTATCACTCCGAAATGTTTACATGCTAGTTCTAATATCATAGACACACTGTAACAGCCCGGAATTTCAGGTATTATTTTAAAACTATTTTTGGGGACATTGTAGGAAGCGACTCGGCGAGTTGGTGCCTGACTCGCCGAGTAGGACCACAGACTTGGTCGCAGATTCGCGACTGGACTCGACGAGTCCATTAGGGACTCGGCGAGTCGATGCTGTTCAGCAGAAACCCTAGCCGTTTGGTTTTGGATCGTATATAACGCCTCTTAGGCCGTCATTGTTCGTTTTTGCTTACTGAGAAGAACCCTAGAGCGATTGTGTGCATCTGGAACAAGGATTGAAGACCATTGTTGGGTTTGGAAGAGTTGTGTGCAAGGAAGAGGAAGGTTTAGCTAAAGGAACAGCAAGAGAATCACGTTCTGAGGATTGGGGACACAGAAAGAGCATCAATCAGGTAATATCTCGGATTTCGTTCTTCTGTGATTGATGTGTATATGAAGTTAGGGTTTATAAAACCCATTTGATGATTAGAGGAATTATTATGTTGTTACCCAAGTGTTTATACCCCAGTAATAGGATGTTTAGAGGTCCAGATAGTCCCGTGAGTGTGTATTTCGGGACCATACGTGTTTCAGGAAGCAGTTAATCGACTGCATGGCATGGACTCGCCGAGTCAGATGAGCAGACTCGGCGAGTAGCTTGAAGGTTCACTGGGACTCGCCGAGTTGTTCTTCAGACTCGGCGAGTGGAGTCGGGGTGGCCCCGCGATTCTTCCACGAAGACCTCGTCGAGTCAAGAGGGATACTCGACGAGTAGAAGGGGAACAACAGGGAAATTTGGAGAGGACGTCTAGACTCGCCGAGTCGCCTTTGCACTCGACGAGTCCGGTCAAGTTGACCGTTGACCAAAGTTGACCTGCATGTAAATTCTTAGGGTCAGTTGTCTTGAATGATAAGAGTATTAATAAGGGCATATGGTATTATAGGGAGTCTGCAGATCGGCGGATCGAGTGCGAGTAGTTTCAAGAGTTGATAGCTTACATTACCACGAGGTGAGTCTTCTCACTATACTATACCCGGAAGGGTTTGACTGTGTGACCGGAAGGTCGGATATGTTATGTGTTATATATATGCTATGATTGAAAGGAGTAGTTGCTATGCATGCTATGTATGTTTCCATGGGACGGAAGGCAATATATTATGTGACAGGAAGGTCAGGTATGATATGTGATATATGTGATATATGTGTTAGAGTAATTGTATTATGTGCTATATATGTTATGGGCCGGAAGGCAAACATGTTATGGGCCGGAAGGCAATTATCTTATGGGCCGGAAGGCAATTATCTTATGGGCCGGAAGGCAATTATCTTATGGGCCGGAAGGCGATTATCATATGGGCCGGAAGGCATTGTACTGTGGACCGGAAGGTCCGGGCCTGGAAAGGCGTATATGTGTAAGTGGTATACTGGGGAACTCACTAAGCATTTTATGCTTACAAGTTTTTATGTATGTGTTTCAGGTACTAGCGAGGACCGTGGGAAGGCGCCGACATGATGCATACACACTGCTGCTATTTGAGATCTTGGGGATTTTACATATGTATTTGTTTTGAAACATGAAATAAATATTATTGGTTGAATGAATTCACTTTATTTAAAATGAAAAATTTATTTGAAAATTTGTGGTGTTACAATTGGTATCAGAGCCTTGGTTTGAGGGATTCGGGTGTACCTTCGGGTGTAACTGAACTCAAACCGAGGATTTGAGGAAAAATCTTTTAAACATAATAAATACATAAACTTTTATAAATGGTAAAGTGGTAAACAAGAAAGATGCAGTGTGTACGATCAGTCAGCGCCCGAACGGTAAAGATCCCCAGAATACCTTACAATGTTATGTTATGCACTGAATTATGAGTTGTTATGCATGCTAGAAGACTAGGTATACATGATAGGACTAGAATGGCCTGTTATGTGATGCCTTAGTCTAGGGAGGTTGCTTGTATGAGATATTCGGTAGCGTGCAGGTAGATAGTGCATACGAGAAGTAGAGTACTCACTATTCGGGTTTGGGGAGGAAGATTTGGGACGAATACTGGCACGGTGTGGTCGGTGGTATTGGGCCCGTACTACCGAAGACACCGGGTCGGTGGAAGATCCAAGTAAGAATCCCTGGATATCGGAGACTGAGTAGGGTTGCGTTATCGAGTACAATTGTACTTGATGGAGTCTCTAATAATTTTATGTTGTATTTCAGAGTCATTATGGTTATGACACGCCACGGAGCGAGTTCGAGCAGTATGAGTGACGAGGAGATTCATCAAATGATTCAGGAGGAGGTAGCTGCGGCGGTCCGGGCTGAGATCCCGGAGATGTTTGGGTCCATTAAGACCACCCTGAAGGAGGAGTTTGAGGAGCGGTACGCCGCACTGACTGAAGCTGCAGTCGCTGCCGCTACCGCAGCTGTGGTCGCTGCTAGGCCGCAAGGGGGTGATTCGTTGCTATTCCGGGAATTCAGCAACACGAAACCCCCTGAGTTCGATGGGACGCAGGATCCGATTGCTGCGATGAGGTGGATCGCCGATATTGAGGGGTGCTTCTACACTTGTTCATGCCCGGAGCACCTGAGGGTACGGTTCGCCTTGAACCAGCTCCGTCTGGGAGCGAAGGATTGGTGGAAGTTCGTGACGGCGAACTTCACTCAGGCGGAGATTTCAGCGGTGACATGGGAGAGGTTTACTGAGATGTTCAGGGACGAGTACGTTCCCCCAGTGGAGAGGGAACGATTGATCCAGGAGTTCTTGACCCTTAAGCAGGGTACTGATTCTGTTGCGGTGGTTACACGGAAGTTTCATGAGAGGGCGATGTTCTGCCCCGAGTTGGTGTCTACAGAGCAGTCACGGATGAGCCGGTACTTGGGCGTGTTGAGGAGGGATATCCGGGAGTTTGTGTCAAACTCCACCTATCGTACTTTCACTGAGCTTCAGGCGAATGCCAGGAAGCGCGAGATCGAGTTGGAGACCCAGGCCAGGGAGGAGGCCGAGTCTCGGCAGGTGGACCGGCGACCGGCTCAGTCTCAGCCGGCAGCCAAGCGGTTCAAGTCCGCTGATTCGAGGACGGGAGGTTCGAAGGGCCGCACTTGCGGAAAGTGCGGCAAGAGTCATGAGGGGGCGTGTAGAGCGGGTGGTTGCTACAAGTGTAGCAAGGAAGGACACATTGCCAGGGATTGTCCTAAGGGGTTTATGGTTTGCTTTCATTGCAACCAGACAGGCCATCGGAAGGCCGAGTGCCAGCAGCTTCGTCAGGGATCTACACCTACTACCAGGACTACCGAGACACGACCGGCGAAGGTCGAGGCTCCGAGGGCTCGTGGGAGAGCCTTTCAGCTGACTGCGGAGGAGGTCCGCGCTGCACCCGATGTTGTGGCAGGTATACCGTAATTCGCGTATTTATTTAAAGTTGAAATGTTATGCTTATGTTAGTGTATGTGTAGGTACTTTTCTTGTGAACTCTATGCCTGCTCTAGTGTTATTCGATTCTGGTGCGAGTAGATCCTTTGTATCGTTAGCTTTTAGTCAGCATATCAGCATTAGTCGTGAGCCGTTAAGTCGGCCTCTGAGCATTTCTATTGCGGCCGAGAGGGTGGTTTGTGCCACGGAGGTTCTTCGGGGATGCGTGCTAGAGATTTTCGGGGTTGCGTTTCCGATTGACCTAGTTCCTATTGCGATGGGGGATGTCTGTGTCATCGTGGGCATGGACTGGTTGAGCCGATTCAGTGCCGTCATCGACTGTGAGCGTCAGCTGGTGACTATACGAGACCCTAATGGGGGAGTTCTTACAGTATACGGCGAGGGTACCCGTTCGGGATCAGCTTTTTGTTCGGCCGCTAGGGCGAGGCAATGCCTACAGCAGGGATGTAAAGGTTTTGTGGCGTATGTGATGGATACGTGGGAGGCTTCCGAGAGATCGAGGACAGTGGAGGAGGTTCCAGTGGTGCGTGAGTTTCCAGATGTTTTTCCCGAGGAGTTGCCGGGAGTACCTCCTGCGAGGCAAGTGGAGTTTGGTATCGATCTGATTCCGAGGGCTGCGCCTATTGCGAAGGTGCCTTATCGTCTTGCACCTCCAGAGATGCAAGAATTGTCCTCGCAACTCCAGGAGTTGCTGGGGAAGGGATTTATTCGGCCGAGTAGCTCGCCGTGGGGAGCACCGATTCTATTTGTCAAGAAGAAGGATGGTTCACACCGGATGTGTATTGATTACCGGGAGTTGAACAAGGTGACGATCAAGAACCGCTATCCGTTACCAAGGATCGATGATTTATTCGATCAGTTGCAAGGGGCATCTTGGTTTTCCAAGATCGATCTGAGATCAGGGTACCATCAGGTAAGAGTGCGGGATGAGGACGTCCAGAAGACAGCATTCAGGACGCGGTATGGGCATTACGAGTTCGTGGTGATGCCTTTTGGGCTCACCAATGCCCCGGCAGTGTTCATGGACCTCATGAACAGGGTATGCAGGCCGATGCTGGATCGGTCTGTGATTGTATTTATCGACGACATCCTAGTGTATTCGCGAACTAGAGAGCAGCATGAGGGACATTTGAGGGAGGTCCTTGAGGTACTGAGGTCGGAGAAGCTATATGCAAAATTCTCCAAATGTGACTTCTGGTTGCGGGAGGTCCAATTTCTTGGACATGTTGTTAATCAGGCAGGGATATTGGTCGATCCGGCCAAGGTGGAGGCAGTGATGAGTTGGGAGGCACCGAAGTCACCTTCCGAGATCAGGAGTTTCCTTGGGTTGGCGGGGTACTATCGGAGGTTTATTAGAAACTTCTCCAAGATCGCGGTACCGCTCACCAGATTGACCCGGAAGGGTGTCACATTCTCATGGGGACCCGAGCAACAGACTTCCTTCGAGACACTTCGTCAGAGACTGTGCGAAGCCCCGGTATTAGCTCTCCCGGAAGGGATGGAGGATTTTGTCGTATATTGCGACGCATCGATTTCGGGACTGGGTGCGGTGTTGATGCAGAGAGGTCATGTGATAGCTTATGCGTCGAGGCAGCTGAAGCCTCATGAGGCGAGATATCCCACACATGATTTAGAGTTGGGGGAAGTGGTGTTCGCTCTCAAGATATGGCGTCACTACCTGTACGGGGTTCGTTGTACTATATACACGGACCATAAGAGTTTGAAGTATTTGATGGATCAACCCAACCTAAATATGCGTCAGAGGAGATGGTTGGACGTGGTTAAGGATTATGACTGTGAGATCCTATACCACCCAGGCAAGGCTAATGTGGTAGCCGATGCATTGAGTCGTAGAGCGGAAAGCACTCCATTGCGAGACGTATGTTTGAGACTGACAGTGATGACCCCGATATTGGATGCTATTCGTGGGGCGCAGGCCGAGGTTGTGAGATTCGAGATGCAGAAGAAAGAGAGAGTCGTTGGGTTAATTTCAGAGTTCGTTAAGGATGGACGAGGACTTCTGACGTTTCAAGGTCGGATTTGGGTACCATTTGTGGGCGGTACGCGTGCTACTTTGATGGAGGAGGCTCATAGATCGAAATTCTCGATCCATCCCGGTGCTACGAAGATGTATTTGGACTTGAGGAAGGAATATTGGTGGCCTTGCATGAAGAGAGACGTCGCTTGGTTCATTGAGAGGTGTTTGACCTGCCGTAGGGTTAAGGCCGAGCACCAGAGACCGCACGGTAAGTTGCAGCCCTTGGAGATTCCTGAGTGGAAGTGGGAACAGATTACGATGGATTTCATCACCAAATTGCCGAGAACTGCCAGAGGAGTCGATGCAATTTGGGTGATTATGGATAGGTTGACGAAGAGTGCACACTTCCTTGCCATTAGCGAGAGTTCATCAGCGGAGAAGTTGGCGGAGTTATACGTGAGAGAGATAGTATCTTGGCATGGGGTGCCGATCTCGATTGCTTCAGACCGTGATGTACGGTTCACATCCAGGTTCTGGAAGAAATTTCATGAGGAGCTGGGTACTAAACTACATTTTAGTACCGCATACCATCCCCAGACCGACGGGCAGAGCGAGCGGACGATTCAGACATTGGAGGACATGCTTCGAGCATGTGTGTTAGACTTCAGGGGTAGCTGGGATGCGTATTTACCCTTGGCAGAGTTTTCCTACAACAACAGCCATCATTCGAGCATTGGTATGCCACCTTTTGAGTTGTTGTATGGTAGGAGGTGTCGGACCCCCATTTTCTGGGGAGAGGTGGGGCAGAGAGTGATGGGCAGTACAGAGATCGTGCTCCAGACGACAGAGCAGATTCAGCAGGTTAGGCAGAGATTATTGACCGCCCAAAGCCGACAGAAGAGTTATGCGGATAGACGCCGGTCCGAGCTGGAATTCCAGGTTGGCGACTTCGTTCTCCTGAAGGTTTCTCCCTGGAAGGGAGTGATCCGGTTCAGAAAGAGGGGCAAATTAGGACCCCGGTTCATAGGCCCATTTCGTGTAATTGCAAGGGTAGGTTGGGTAGCTTATCGGTTGGAGTTGCCAGCAGAGTTGGGACAGATTCACAATACCTTTCACGTATCACAGTTGAGGAAGTGTATAGCTGATGAATCGGCGGTGGTTCCGTTAGAGGATATTCAGGTGGATGCGAGCCTGAATTACGCCGAGAGACCAGTAGCTATTAGGGATCGGAAGATCAAGGTTCTGCGAAACAAGGAAGTACCTCTGGTGTTGGTGCAGTGGCAACATCGGAAAGGATCGGAGATGACTTGGGAGCCGGAGCGTGAGATGCGGGAGCAACATCCGGAGTTATTCGCAGAGTGAGACTTCGAGGGCGAAGTCTAGTACTAGTGGGGGAGAGTTGTAACAGCCCGGAATTTCAGGTATTATTTTAAAACTATTTTTGGGGACATTTTAGGAAGGGACTCGGCGAGTTGGTGCCTGACTCGCCGAGTAGGACCACAGACTTGGTCGCAGATTCGCGACTGGACTCGACGAGTCCATTAGGGACTCGGCGAGTCGACGCTGTTCAGCAGAAACCCTAGCCGTTTGGTTTTGGATCGTATATAACGCCTCTTAGGCCGTCATTGTTCGTTTTTGCTTACTGAGAAGAACCCTAGAGCGATTGTGTGCATCTGGAACAAGGATTGAAGACCATTGTTGGGTTTGGAAGAGTTGTGTGCAAGGAAGAGGAAGGTTTAGCTAAAGGAGCAGCAAGAGAATCACGTTCTGAGGATTGGGGACACAGAAAGAGCATCAATCAGGTAATATCTCGGATTTCGTTCTTCTGTGATTGATGTGTATATGAAGTTAGGGTTTATAAAACCCATTTGATGATTAGAGGAATTATTATGTTGTTACCCAAGTGTTTATACCCCAGTAATAGGATGTTTAGAGGTCCAGATAGTCCCATGAGTGTGTATTTCGGGACCATACGTGTTTCAGGAAGCAGTTGATCGACTGCATGGCATGGACTCGCCGAGTCGGATGAGTAGACTCGGCGAGTAGCTTAAAGGTTCACTGGGACTCGCCGAGTTGTTCTTCAGACTCGGCGAGTGGAGTCGGGGTGGCCCCGGGATTCTTCCACGAAGACCTCGTCGAGTCAAGAGGGATACTCGACGAGTAGAAGGGGAATAACAGGGAAATTTGGGGAGGACGTCTAGACTCGCCGAGTCGCCTTTGCACTCGACGAGTCCGGTCAAGTTGACCGTTGACCAGAGTTGACCTGCATGTAAATTCTTAGGGTCAGTTGTCTTGAATGATAAGAGTATTAATAAGGGCATATGGTATTATAGGGAGTCTGCAGATCGGCGGATCGAGTGCGAGTAGTTTCAAGAGTTGATAGCTTACATTACCACGAGGTGAGTCTTCTCACTATACTATACCCGGAAGGGTTTGACTGTGTGACCGGAAGGTCGGATATGTTATGTGTTATATATATGCTATGATTGAAAGGAGTAGTTGCTATGCATGCTATGTATGTTTCCATGGGCCGGAAGGCAATATATTATGTGACAGGAAGGTCAGGTATGATATGTGATATATGTGATATATGTGTTAGAGTAATTGTATTATGTGCTATATATGTTATGGGCCGGAAGGAAAACATGTTATGGGCCGGAAGGCAATTATCTTATGGGCCGGAAGGCAATTATCTTATGGGCCGGAAGGCATTGTACTGTGGACCGGAAGGTCCGGGCCTGGAAAGGCGTATATGTGTAAGTGGTATACTGGGGAACTCACTAAGCATTTTATGCTTACAAGTTGTTATGTATGTGTTTCAGGTACTAGCGAGGACCGTGGGAAGGCGCCGGCATGATGCATACACACTGCTGCTATTTGAGATCTTGGGGATTTTACATATGTATTTGTTTTGAAACATGAAATAAATATTATTGGTTGAATGAATTCACTTTATTTAAAATGAAAAATTTATTTGAAAATTTGCGGTGTTACACACACGCTTAGAATCCTAAACACATAAGGTTTCTAGATCCGGTCGGCAACATACCATAAATCCGAACAAATAACACCATATATGACAAACATATAACATTTAGCAAATAAAAGTATTTTAGGCATCATTCCTAAAATATACTAGTGCTCGTGTCTTAAAATTTGGTAGACACTCATCTCACAATCATCGCTTAGCATTATAAGTTTAAGTCTAGAAATCCTACAAATTCCTAGTTCACTTAAACTAATGCTCTGATTCCAACTGTGACATCCCCAATTTTTCATGGCGAAAAAAGACCGATTTATTTATGCTTGTTTTAAAAGCAGAGTAATCGTTTATGGAAAATAGTTGCGGAATTTGTTCCCAAAACAAAATGTGATAAAAATTTATCAAAGCATTTCTTTAAAGAAATGTATTTTCATTATATAACAAAATCTCAGGATGTCATGTTCTGATATAGACCAAAAGCATAAACAATATAAAATAGACCTTACAACAGTTATTTATTACTACTGATCTATAATCCAAAATCTCTCGTCAAGTCCACCAACTTATACCCTTGTGCCATTACCTATAATGCAAAGAAAACTGAGTGGGTTAGGCTTGGGAGCTTGGTGAGCATATAGGGTTTTCAACCTACAATAATATAATTATTATATTTAATTATCAAACAATCAACCCAACTACCCATCCGTATTATCTTCGTTTAATCTTCCCTAAAGATATTATCCTAAGTGTCATCTTTTATATCATATTTACCTCTCATCTCCTTACATCTTATTTCCTTATATGCATGTTCCTAAGAACTTTTCCTAAGGATCATCGCCTACATCACATAGACAATACTAATTCGTGGATCACTCCCTCAATATGTGCCTAGTAAGGGTTAGGGTATCATCGCATGATTACGCAGCCACAACATCACCTGGACTCGTAAATCATAATAAGTGTTAGACTATCATCGCATGAATACGCAGCCACAACATCGCCTGGACTCATAATTCATAATAAGGGTTAGACTATCATCGAATGAATACGCAGCCACAACATCGTCTGGACACGTAAGTCATAATAAGGGTTAGGCTATCATTGCATTAATATGCAGTAATGCAACCACAACGTCACCTGGACTCGTAAGTCATTACCTATCTATCATCACCTAATTAGCATCACCATTATATCCTCACCTATCTCTTATCACATTATTTCATCACACACCAACTATTTCATCTACCCATGTTCTACCCAACATATTTGTAGATATAAATTACATATATAGTTCAAATTATATACAAACCTGTATAAAACATTCATCCAACATCCATCTCAAATAAATAAACAATATATAAACACATAACACGTATTTCATAGCAAATACTTAATATCTATGTGTTAGAAGAAAGTAACTACACACTCACACGAAACATATACTTAATACATTCAAACAATACTTGTATTAAAATCGTGTTTGTGAAAGGGACTATACACTCACTTGATCAAAAGATGATCGTATAGCACTACGGCTCTAAGAGTAGTACTTTTTTGATGAAACTAGAAGATCTTCACACACCGGGCTTCTCGCAGGTAGAGCTTCGGCTTAGAAACTCTTTTCTTCTAGGGATCTTCGGGCTTCAGGACTTGCTTTGGGTCTCGGGATGATACCAGGGCTTCGGGGTTAAAATAGGGCTCAGAGAGGGTATTATGAGTGGTAGAGAAGAGATTGAGCAACCAAACTTGATTGACCCTTGATTTGTATGTATAGGGTGAATTTTCTAGGTTCACCTCGTGAGTTTCTAATATTCACCTCGTGAGCTAGGCTGACCTCGTGAGCTACATATGCTCACCTTGTGAGCTCGATTCGTTATTGCGTTCGTCATGGCCACTTGCCTTGGAAGACGTCCATCATATATTCACCTCGTGAGCCACTAATGCTCACCTCGTGAGCTCTAACACAGCCTTGGCGTTCACGCTCCGAACTTCAGAAATTCATAACTTTCGAATACGAGCTACATTTTCGACATTCTTTATATCCACGCATAGGTGAGATTATGCTCTACAACTCTCGTTTAGACTCTGTTGGCTAATTTTGACTTTATTTTTAATATATTGTAAATATATTATTTTTAGTAGGTCGGGACAAGAAAACTCCGTTATAAATTCATTACTTCTTCATCCGACTTCCGTTTTCATCTATCTTTTGACCGTTGGACTACTATCGACAAGATCTTCAATTCTTGTTTAGATTGTTTCGGCTAAATATCACTCGATCTTATATTCAAACTTCGGGTTGTACACTGCTAAGCCGAAACTTCGAAAAATCATAACTTCCTCATACGAAGTCAGATTTGGGCGTTCTTTTCATACACGCTCTCGGTTTAATGTATTCTACTTCTTTCATTTAGATTTCTAAGGCCAAATATCGCTCTAACGTAAATTCACTATTTACATCGCGTTGTGTCATACCGATTCTGTCGCGAAACTTCAACATGTCATAACTTCTTCGTTATAACTCAGATTTCGGCATTCTTTATATGCATGGAAACCTTGTGACATATACTAAAACTTGGTTATGATTATTCATTCTAAACACTCTTCTATCAAAAAGTAATTTTTGATGCTTATCGTCTCTAAATCTACTAGCCCGGATCTACGGGCGTTACAATTATCCCCCCCTTAGGATGATTACGTCCTGGAAACATCAACAAAATAAGGCTTTTATAATGATTCCATATGTTATTTCTTCATCCTTGGCAATAATCGTAGCTCCTATGTTTCCTCGAAAGAGCATCTAACTCTACGGCTTCTTGACTGCAGACGATGCTCAATCATGCATCTGCTCTTCGTACTATGTTGTACTTTCAATTGTAACCTTCAAGTTAAAAAATAAATCCTTATTGAGAAATCCTTCTTCTTCTTAGAATAAGTACTTTCCTTTATCTATTGTAACAGACTGATGGGTCGCGTTCTAATAACCTCTCATCGTATGATGCAACGCTCAGACTCAAGTCTCATAGAGTCAAATTCCGGAATGGAATATACCGTACTTCATATTCTAATGTGATATAATCACATTTTTACATGTAGCATTTCTAGCTACAACTTCCTTAACAACGAGCGGATGCTATCGATCGCATTGATTTCAATCTTCTGACTTGAGTCAGATGCTACCTCGAACTTGGTTCTATGAACCACGTAAAAAACTCATTGTAGTCGGACTCAATTTGATATGAACACTAGGGTCAGAATATCAATCATGGTAACAACATACTTGAATAAAAACGAACTCAATTACAAGCTTCTTGGTAACCTCGTGACTTTCCTTGATCCAAGCGTGAGTCCTGTGCTTCCAGTAGTATAGATCTCTACTACTATTCACAACTACTCATACTCGTCCCAAGTATTATCTCACAGTTAACCGAGTCACCATACAAAAAAATCACACGATCATTTAATCATCAGATAACAAAACAAGGGTTTATATTATATCTTGAAATGATTACACAAAAGTTCAAGTCCACCCTATACTATGCCTCTAATAGGCTACATCATGAGTTACTATTCGCACTGCTACTTCATAACTTGATCCTTGGATATAAAGTCCTCATCCTTGATTCGCTTCTTCGAGGATCATGTGGAATGTCCTTGGCTGTGGCGGTGCATTTTTCTTTGCATCTTCGTCCTTCTTTGAACAGTTTTTTGAAATATGCCCACCATCTCCACATTCGTAACACTTCCTATTGTCAAACGTGCAATCTCTGGAATAGTGACTGGTCCTACCACACTTATAGCAGGTCACTTCTCCTTCGCATCTTCCTCTTTCTCCTCCTGACTTTAGAAATTTTCTCTCCTTGTTGGATCTTGAAGATCCTTCAAAGTTTCTTTTCTCGCCCACTTCAGCCTTCTCCAGATTCTTTTCCTTTATCTGGGTCTCGACATTCTTAGCAGCCAAGATGGCGGCTTTCAAAGTGGTCGCTTTCTTGACTATCGGACGAAATTCCACTAGTAGTCTATTGGTAAACTTGTTGACCTTGGAAAGTTCAGTTGGAATTAGGTATGGAATAAGCTTCATCTTCTCCGTAAATCTTGTAGTGTATTCAGTGACGCTCAATCTTCCATTCTTCAGATTCTAGAACTCGTTGTTGATTTCCAGAAGATCTTGCTCAGAGCAGTATTGCATTTTCAATTGCACTACGAACTCTTCCCAAGACATCTTGCTAGCTTCCCCCTTGGGCATCGAAGCAGCAAGTAACTTCCACCAGCTCAGTACTCCAAATTTTAACAGAGGAATTGCAAGAGCGATCTTCTGTATGTTGCTACACTCGCAACTTTCAAACATTGTCTCCATCTCGGAGATCCAGTCCATGACTTGCACCGGTGTCGGGCTCCTAGAAAGACACGGAGGTTTGGATGCCATGAAATCCTTGTACTTGCATCCATGTCCGTCATTTCCTCCATCCTGATTATTTCGTCAATCTATCGGTGGGTTGGCTTGACCAACGATCCCACTATAGTTCCCTCCTTCTGACTTCCCCTCATTCAGCTTAGGTTGTTCAACTGGTATTGAGGGTTCACTCCTGTTGTTCAACAACAATTGTCTCATTTCCTCCTTTTGTTCAGCCATCATGGCTTGAATCATGGTTCGCACTCCAGCCATTGTGATTTGTTCAGGTGTTGCTGCTACAATAGCTACTCGCTCAACCACAGGTGGTTGATTCCTGTTTTCGTTCACTTTTCCAGCTCCACTCCTGGTTCTTGCCATTTTTGATCTATACACCGAATAAGGTGATTTTAGATCTTCATTCATGGTAGATATTTAAATCATCGTTATCACTCCAAAATGTTTACATGCTAGTTCTAATATCATAGACGCGCGCTTAGAATCCTAAATACATAAGGTTTCTAGATCCAGTCGGCAACATAAGGTTTCTTTATATCGAGTTTATTGAGTTCCATGACCATGAGCATGATATTAGTATTATTTGTAAATGTTCTTAAGCTTCCCAAAAATTTACGTCTTAGAGGATGTGGCACATCCTTAAGTCATTGAAGGTGTAAGAATCTTGCTTATCTCAAGAGAAAGGTACAATCTTTTTAGATAACTTATGTGTCCCAAAATACAACCTACTTTCAAAATTTAGGTGCTTTGAGGTAGTATTCTTTATGTTGACTGCTAACTTATAAATGGCATTTTGTGTTGCAGGTTGACAATTTTCTAAAATTCGTGAATGATTGTTGTCAAATTGGAATAACTTGTCCCATTGTTCCTAGTATTATGCCCATTAACAACTATAATGGATTCATTAGGATGACTAATAATTTATGATTCATCTTGCCATTGCATTTTTGCTAGTCAAGAAGACCATCAAATTAATATATGGTGTTGTTGAAGATGGAGGTATGCATTTACTTAATTACCCTTAATTCTTTATATCATTCTTTCTAGTGTGCTTGTTTATAGTTAATTTTGACTTTTTTTAATCCATTTCATGTATACTGCGAAAGATGATATCATTATTCATTATTCACAAAGATCATCACTGGGATCAACGGGGTTCTTGGTCTGATCATGGACAACATGAAGTGATTGATCTTGCTTTGTTGCAAATTGTTGGGAGGTATTTTTTTATTAAGTGGTATTTAATTAACCCTGAACCTCATTTGTCTGATTTAATATTAAAAATAATCTTTTTTTTAGTTAGACCTTGTCAGGACTCTTGGGTTTGGTTCTTGCTTCTGATGGCAATGGAGATATGATGGAGGTAGAGTTATAGGCTCTTCTAGATAATTTTAGTAAGTCTAATTTTATAATCATATCAATAACATATTTTGTTTTGTGCAACATCTTATATGTCACACCCCCAAACCAAGGATGGCGGAAACGTCCGAGGGTGGAGGACTTCATGTATAGTATCATAACCACAATTGCACTAGTAATTTAAGCAAACACAACCAACATATATATAATTGAAATAGTTACATCATTGTATGAATTACATGTTTCCAAGTCAATTACAATATGTTGACAAAATACGAAATGTTGACGCCTTAACGTCCCATCCTCAAAATGCACTTTGATACCTGTTTAGTGATTTCCTGAGAATACAAGTTGTTTGAAAAAGTGTGAACACAAAGGTTGGTGAGTTCATAAGCTTTTGTTTTGAAAACTTGATAAAAGTCTCTCTTGTAAATGTCATGTTTGTTTCAGAAAATCCAATATTTTCCTTAAAATGTGTAATGTAGTCTTATATCCGAAGACCAAAATGTATAAGTGACCTCTCTTACTGATAGAAAATGATGTAAGTTTAAATTGAAATAAACACATTTGAATTCAATGAAATTCCCATGAATTCTTATGTTTGTTAATACTTTTTGTGAGTTATTATAACCATGCTATGACCTAGTTGGCCTGAAACGACATTCTTCGGGCGTCGGAAATGTTATGACATTTGTCACCTCAGGCCTGCCGGTCTAGCTGTTGCATGAAACTCAGGTGTGGGTTTGTCAATCCCAATATAGATCTATATACAACTATCACGCTCTCCCTCCAGGAGACTCTGGTTACAATACAGGACTTAACGGTAAATGTGAAGCGAATGTCTCACAAAGTTATTAACAAATTTACGTGTATTGAAGTGAAAATCCCTTTTCGTATAAATGTACCCCTTTGAAATGTATGAGAGTTTTATCTAATGCATCATAAACTATACCTATTATAGTTTATCAAAACAAGGGTATTAGTAGTAATGTACGTAAACTATCTTTAACATAGTTCATTCAAACGCTCGTATGAAATGGATGTACTTTGATTATAACAATTTGTTATCTTTTATATATGTATCAAAATCAATTTACAAACTGATGTATGTTTGTATACCAAGACAAAATGTCATTTAATGCAATAACATATAATCACACAAAGATATACACCTTGCTCAACATGTTACAAGGTGTAATGAAATTGATTGCATTTTTCTGTTGTTAACAATTTCTACTAATGTTCTTAGAAAATTTGTAGAAAAATCATCAAAGGTCCAAATCAGAATCCGTAAATTCTGGGAGTTTGGAAAATGATTCTAGTTTGTTCATAAATTTTTTCACGATTTTTAGTGACCTCCAACTTAGGTGAAAACGTCCATAATCACAGACTGGTCCGAATTGTTTCTCAAAATGATAGACAGTTTTGTAAAAATCACCAAATATCGTAGAAAAATCGTGTGGAGATGTGCAAGTAGTCATTTTAAAGCTAAGAACTGGAACTACATGCAACTAAGACATTTTTGAATTCTAAAATGTTTAAGTGGTCCAAAAGAGTTCGTGAATGGAGTTGAACTTTTCTGATGAAGGCTGTTTAATGAGTCTAGTTGTGTTCTTGGTGTTTAACTTATATTCCCCCCTTAAAAACTTAAGTAAAACATGAAAAGATAGGGGTATGAACTCACCTTGAGTGATTTCAAAAGATGGATGATGGAGATATGTAGTATTCCACTCAAGAACACTAAGAGGATGTCTTGAAGGTTCGAAGATCTATCATTAATGTGATGGATTTTGTGTAAACAATCGATGATTGGAGTAGAATGAAGTGTAATAATCACAAGGAGGATGAATTATACTTACCAAGGGAAGAATAAATCTTGAAGATCAGCCTTGAGTCTCGAATTTTTAGAAAGAAATAGTGAGAGAAAGTTGTTTGATCTTTTGGGTAAGATAAGAGAAATGAGCAAAATGAGGAGTGTGAAATGTTGTTCCAGCTCTAATAGTGTGGAAAAAGGTTAGAAATGATGAAAAAGTACATTGACAAAACCTGGGTATGGTGGGAGGAGTATGGCTGGTCATGGAGTTGGTGTGAGGGGTTGCTTGTGTCATAAGTTAAAGATAAGTCAACAATCCACCCCCTTGTACTTCACCCACTAAATTTTATTCTTTAAATAAAGATTTCCATGAAAATATGTTTAAATTATGAATATTTAGAGTCTTTTATATTAAAATATGATTTTTGGAGAAAATCCCGCGTTAAAATCACGAAAAGCGGGCTCAAAATGTGAAAATGGTCAAAAATCGGACAAATATGCGAATATCCGAAGTTTGGCCGGAGGTTCGGTCCTATTCATTAGAACCGAAAGTGGGAGAAGGACCGAAAGGGGAAGGAGAAAAGGACCGAAAGTGGGGAAAAGAAAAGAAGAGGCGAGGCGAGGTCTCGGTTTCAGCAAGTTCGGCTCTCGGTTTCGGCTCTCAGGTTCGGATCTCGGTTCAGGCTCTCGGTCTCGGTTCTCAGGTTCGACTCTCGGTTCCAGCTCTTTGTCTCGGCTCTCAGGTTCGGCTCTCGATTCTGGCTCTCGGTCTCGGTTCTCAGGTTCGGCTCTAGGTTCCGGCTCTAGGTTCCGGCTCTCGGTTTCGGTTCTTTCTTAGTTTCGGCTGCTTGGTTTCGGTTTCGGCTGCCAGGTCTCGGTTTCGACTTCTAAGTCTCGGTTTCGGCTCCTTGAGGCCGATTTTCGTTTTTACCCCATTTTAATCCGTTTTTAATATAGTTAAGAGTTAGGATGGCCCGAAAGATTATGAAAAGTTACGGAAACGTTTGAGAGAGATTTGGGAGAGATTTCAAATAAAAGGAGATATGGTGAAAACGATTGAGAAAGGTTTCGTTTGTGACAATGGTGAGTGTTTGGCTCCGAAACGCAAGGTCCGTGTGCAACATTGTTTCATCGTTTTTGTTCATTGTTTAGCACTAAGGCTAAGGAAAATTAAACACATGAATTTTCCAAGTGATGTTTTCTCATTATAATAGTGAGTTATATAGTAATTACATAACACAAACCCTAATACACAAGGTTTAATTGAGTTGACCGGTTTGACTCGATGACTTTGTTCGACTTAGACTTGACCCGAATTTGACTATTGTCACATCATCCCCCCGTTAGAGGGAATTTCGTCCCAAAATTTACGTTTTGGCCGGAACTTCGGGAGTTTGGGAAAAGATGCGGGTATTTTTGTTTCATTTGGTCTTCGTGTTCCCAGGTGAATTCAGGTCCTCGTTTAGCGTTCCATCGGACCTTCACGATGGGGATACAACTTTGTTTCGTTCTTTTAACTTCCTGATCCATAATCTCAACTGGTTCTTCCACGAAGTGGAGATTTTCATTAACTTCGATCTCATCGAGAGGTATTACATGTGTCCCGTCAGACAGACACTTCTTTAAGTTGGATACGTGAAATATAGGGTGTATGTTATTAAGTTCTTGTGGTAATCGGAGTTTGTACGCCACAGGACCAATCCTGGCAAGGATTTCGAACGGTTCGAAGTACCTCGGGTTTAGTTTACCACGTTTACCGAAACGTATCATTCCTTTCCAAGGGGAAACTTTTAGTAATACCCGGTCTCCGACCTGGAATTCTAAGGGTTTGCGTTGCTTGTCTGCGTAACTCTTTTGTCGATCATGAGACGCCTTCAATCTTTCCCGAATTTGAACAATCTTTTCTGTGGTCTCCCTTATGATTTCAAGACCAATAAAGGTGCTATTAGGGACTTTCACCCTAGCTAGCTGAGTATCCCCCACTTCGGCCCAACACAGGGGTGATCTGCACTTGCGACTGTAGAGAGCTTCGAATGGAGCGACTTTAATGCTGGTGTAATAGTTCTTATTGTAGGAGAATTCAATCAGCGACAAATGAGCATCCCATGCTTTACCAAAGTCTATCACACAGGCTCTCAACATGTCTTCTAATGTTTGTATAGTGCGCTCGTTTTGTCCATCGATTTGTGGATGGTAAGTCATACTCATGTCTAGCCTAGTTCCCAAGGATTTCTGTAGAGACTGCCAAAATCGCGAGGTGAACCTACAATCTCGGTCGGAGATAATGGATATTGGTACACCATGCAGTCTCACAATCTCCTTGATGTATGTCCTGGTTAACTTCTCCATCTTGTCGGTTTCCTTTATTGGCAGGAAGTGCGCAAACTTGGTCAATCTGTCTACGATTACCCATATGGTGTCAAACCCGCCTGAAGTCTTAGGCAGCTTGGTTATGAAGTCCATGGTTATCTGTTCCCACTTCCATTTCGGTATATCAGGCTGTTGTAGTAGTCCTGAGGGTTTCTGGTATACCTTGGTGCAAGTCAGACACTTGCCCACATAAGTAGCAATCTCGAATTTCATGTTCGGCCACCAGTATAACTTTTTGAGGTCTAGATACATCTTATCTGACCCTGGATGGATGGAGTATCGAGTCTTGTGTGCTTCATTCATGACCACATCTCGGAACCCACCGAACTTCAGGGTCCAGATTCGGTTCATGAGATAACGAATTCCATCATCCTTGACTTCTAAGTTTTTATCCATTCCCCTTAATGCCTCACCTGCCACATTCTCTGGTTTCAAGGCTTCTAGTTGGGCTTCCTTGATTTGCGTGGCCAGGTGGGAATGGATGGTTATTGTTAAGGATCTTACTCGGCAGCCTAAGTATTCCTTTCTGCTTAGGGCATCAGCCACAACATTGGCCTTGCCCGGGTGGTAGCCAATTTCACACTCGTAGTCGTTCAGCAGTTCAACCCATCTTCGTTGCTGCATGTTGAGCTCTTTTTGATTGAGGATATGCTGAAGACTTTTGTGATCGGTGAAGATGGTACATTTTGTGTCGTAGAGGTAGTGCCTCCAGATCTTTAAGGCGAACACTACCGCTCCCAGTTCAAGGTCATGGGTAGTGTAATTAATTTCGTGGGTCTTAAGTTACCTTGATACGTAAGCGATAACATTTCCCCTTTGCATGAGCACACAACCGAGACCTTGATTCGAAGCATCGCAATACACCACAAAATCATCAGTTCCTTCTGGAAGAGACATGATTGGTGCACTGCATAGGGCTTGCTTTAGTGTTTAGAAGGCGGCTTCTTGTTTATCTTCCCATTTGAACACCACACCTTTCTGAGTCAGGGTGGTGAGGGGCTTAGCAATCTTGGAGAAGTTCTGTATGAATCTTCGGTAGTAGCCTGCGAGTCCCAAAAATTGTCGGATTTCTGTTGGCGTTGTAGGTGTTGACTAATCTTCAATCGCCTTGATCTTTGAGGGATCCACATGTATTCCTTCCTTGCTTACCACGTGGCCAAGGAATCCTACTTCTCGGAGCCAATATTCACACTTTGAAAACTTGGCGTAAAGCTTCTCGGATCTTAGCGTCTCCAATATTAGTCGCAGGTTTTGCATGTGCTCTTCTTCGCTTCTTGAATAGACCAAGATATCATCGATGAACACGATCACGAATTTATCTAAGAAGGGTTGACACACTCGGTTCATCAGATCCATGAACACCACAGGCGCGTTTGTTAATCCGAATGGCATCACTACAAATTCGTAGTGTCCATAGCGAGTTCTGAATGCCGTCTTGGGGATATCATCTTCTTGAACTCGCAATTGATGATAACTCGACCTCAAGTCGATTTTTGAAAAGTAGCTCGCTCCTTGAAGTTGGTCAAAAAGGTCGTCGATTCGGGGTAGGGGATATCGATTTTTGATGGTAAGTTTGTTTAACTCCCTATAATCGATGCACATGTGAAAGGATCCATCCTTCTTTTTCACAAATAGAACTGGTGCTCCCCAGGGTGAAAAGCTCGGTCTGATGAACCCTTTGCTCAACAGTTCATTCAATTGGCTAGACAGTTCTTGCATCTCTGCCGGTGCTAGGCGGTATGGAGCTTTGGCAACGGGAGTAGCTCCAGGAATTAAGTCGATTCAGAATTCGACTTGTCGTGCGAGTGGTACACCTGGCAGGTCGTCTGAGAATACGTCAGGGAAGTTGCACACTTTCGGAATGTTTTTGATGTCCTTTACCCCTTGATTCTTATCTACGACGTGAGCTAAGAAGATGTGGTATTCCTTTCGGAGATACTTTCGGGCTTTGACACAAGAGATGATTTGTAGGTTCGCACTAGGTTTGTCCCCATAAACGGTGAGGGTGTTGCCATTCGGCAGATTGAGGCAGACGGCCCTTTCGTAACATAAAATGTCGGCACGATGAGGGCTTAACCAATCCATACCAATGATTATGTCGAAACTTTTTATGGTGACCGGCATTAGATCAATTTTGAACGAATGGTTGTCTAGAGTGAGAGTACACCCTATGTAAATATCGCTAGCACGCTCAACGTTTCCATTTGCCATTTCTACGATGTAAGAATCTTTTAATGGCTAGGAATTTTGCTTAAGTATATGTTTGAATTGGTGACTTACGAAACTTCTTTCTGCCCCACTATCGAAAAATACGCATGCATAAGAGTTATTGAGGAGGAACGTACTAGTAACCACCAAGGGGTCCTTGACTGCTTCTCCATGCCCTAAAGTTAGGAATCTTCCTATACCCCCAACATTAGGGGCTTATGCCTTGGGGCAGTTCCTCCTGAAGTGTCCTGTTTCACCACATCCATAGCAGGTTTGGTTTGCCCCTGCATTGGCAACTTGGTTGACCGGTCGTGTTGGTGCTTTACAGAAACGAGCAGTGTGCCCTTTTCTGTCACAGTTTTTGCGGTGCATTTCCCGACAAGCACCATTGTGGTGGTAGTTGCACTTGTTTCACTTAGGGAGACTCCCTGCATATTGCTTTGGTGGTGTCGGAGAAGTAGCAGTGGTGGCAGTACGGATAGCAACAGTCTGTTGCTTCTAGGCGGGGTCCTACGTCGGTTGTTTCTTTTTATTGTTCCAGAACATCCTCTTGTTGTTCCCTCCTTTTGTTTGGTCGGTGGTGGGTATCACGATACCACGTCTAGCCATGTGATCTATAAGTTGTTGTGCCAATTCCTTGGCACTATCAAAGGTAGTGGGTTTCGAGGCTAATACACTATCCTGAATTTGGGATGACAACCCCCAGGGGTATCGCTCCACCTTTTTCTCCTCTGGAGTGACCATTGTTGGAAAGAGGAGTGCTAGGTCATTGAAGCGGGCAGTATAAGTTTCAAGATCTGTGCCTGACATCCTGAGGTTCCAAAGTTCCTCTTCAAGTTTTTGTATTTCGCCCCTCAGGCAATACTCCTTTAACATCAAAGCTTTCAAATCCTCCCAACTTATAGAGTTAGCCACTGCAGGAGTAAGTGATTTAACTCGGCCATTCCACCAAGTAAGAGATTTTCCAGTGAAAGTGAATGGCGCATACTTGACCTTGCTCGCTTCGGGACAAGCACAGATTTCGAAGACTGCCTCGGTCCTTTCGAACCATTGCACCAGTGTGATGACGCCCCCGCTTCCATTGAAAGGGTCGGGCTTGCCATTCGTGAAGTTTTTGTAAGAGAACTCCTTTGTACGCCCCATGCTGTCCCCATGAATTGAATTGGTAGCTCCGGATCCAGAACCGTCAGAACCATGTGTTCCTATTTGCGACATTGCTGCCACTACGACTGTCGTCACTGTAGCCTGAAACATCGCAGGATCAAACTGCGGAGGTGGTGGCGGAGGGGGCGACATTGTGTTGCCGGAAGGTCTTGGTCTTTTCCTTGGTGGCATGGTTCTGTCATTATTAAAAAAAATGACCAGTCGGTAAGACTTCAATAGTAATAACGAGTCGAGTGTTACTTGTTTCATCTCAATTGTATTTTGTCCCAAGTTTATTACTTTAGTAGGTAATTCATTGAAAAGGTTATGCAATTAAACTTATGAATTATATAGTGTTGACCCAAGCAGAGTCATGTGTTTGTTTATGTCAACATTCTAGAAAGCAAAATAGATACCAAATCCATTGATAACTTGTTAGTACATATTGTTTTGAGAAAGTTTGACCTCACAAGGGTCTACACAACATGATAAAAAAAGATAAAGTTTTTGCAGTACAAAAACCCCTTTAACTAGTGTGATCACTTAATCGCGGGTCAACCTACATACAAAAGAGTAGCACCAACGCGTACTCATAAACTTTTACTACAAAGATGTGAGAATAGTAATGAGTTCTAATCATGACGATCCTTCCCTGATGGAGCCTGTGATGATGTTGATGCGCCCTGTAGTTTTGCCAATCTCCGTTCGGCTGCAACCATTCTCTCTTCGAGTGCCATGTATCTTTCCCGATACTCCCTTGCTTCTGATCGAGTAGCGAGAAGGTCCTGAATGAGTTGGTCTCTATAGTGGGAGTCTCGTTCCAGATCTCTGGTGCGAGCAGTGGTAGACTCTACAATGGCACTCAGCTCCCTGACCTGATCGGTCGTCGTCCTACCATGATCATCCATACTTGCTATTCGCTGAGTCATGACGGGGAGGGCTCTATCAGCCGGTCCACCATGGATGAGGTCATAATAACCTCGTTGATCGCCATATGGTGACCACTGGCGTTGTTGTCGGCTCTACCTTTCGATCGTTGTTACCCAACGGGGCTCAGGTCCATTGTATCCAAAACGGTGTGCGGGCACCCTCGCGATGTAAGAAGGGTTGAATACTTCCGGTTCTTCTTCAATTTCGTTCCCAACCATGACTATATCATCGTCTTCCTCTTCTTCTTCTTCGTTTTCCTCCTCTTCTTCTTGTTCTTCATCTTCCTCCTTGGGATCCTTTTCGGGATCCTCCTCGATTTGTTGTTCGGGCTCTTCATCAATCCATCCCGCATTTCCCTGATCAGGAAAGTACGGGTTCCCAGGTATGTGAAATCCTGCCATGTTGTCTACACGAGAAACGGGGGGGGGGGGGGGGGGTAAGAAGCACATATCGGATAATAATAATAACATGGCGCTATAGCAATGTACAAATACTCCTATAGTATTTTAAATGTTTATATTTAGTTCTTAGAGTATTCATTGTAGAGTGAAGTTAGGTTATTAAATTTTTCGCCCATTACGACTATCCCCCAGTATGCGTAAGTCACTTCTCGGACGGATATAGTTGATCAGGCTATATCCTTCCCAGAACTGATTACACATGCTAAGGCATACTCGTAGTTTTCGACTCCTCCTCTTTCACTTTATGTTCTCCTTAGTTATGACACTATGCGAGTATATAATGCATGTAGGTATACTTTTAAACAAGAAACTATTCATTTTCTAAAAGTATAACCCGTTAAAATGTTTTAAAGTCAGAGACTTTTAGTCCTAAATGTGTTTATAGTTTGTATATCTTATGTGGTTTGATATACTTAATTCACTATAAACCGTGCTCTGATACCAATCTGTCACACCCCCAAACCAAGGATGGCGGAAACGTCCAGGGGTGGAGGACTTCATGTATAGTATCATAACCACAATTGCAATAGTAATTTAAGCAAACACAACCAACATAGCTATAATTAAAATAGTTACATCATTGTATGAATTACATGTTTCCAAGTCAATTACAATATGTTGACAAAATATGAAATGTTGACGCCTTAACGTCCCATCCTGAAAATGCACTTTGATACCTGTTTAGTGATTTCCTGAGAATACAAGTTGTATGAAAAAGTGTGAACACAAAGGTTGGTGAGTTCATAAGCTTTTGTTTTGAAAACTTGATAAAAGTCTTTCTGTTGTAAATGTCATGTTTGTTTCAGAAAATCCAATATTTTCCTTAAAATGTGTAATGTAGTCTTATATCCGAAGACCAAAATGTATAAGTGACCTCTCTTACTGATAGAAAATGATGTAAGTTTAAATTGAAATAAACGCATTTGAATTCAATGAAATTCCCGTGAATTCTTATGTTTGTTAATACTTTTTGTGAGTTATTATAACCATGCTATGACCTAGTTGGCCTGAAACGACGTTCTTCAGGCGTCGGAAATGTTATGACATTTGTCACCTTGGGCCTGCCGGTCTAGCTGTTGCATGCAAATCAGGTGTGGGTTTGTCAATCCCAATATAGATCTATATACAACTATCACGCTCTCCCTCCAGGAGACTCTGGTTACAATACAGGACTTAACGGTAAATGTGAAGCGAATGTCTCACAAAGTTATTAACAAATTTACGTGTAATGAAGTGAAAATCCCTTTTCGTATAAATGTACCCCTTTGAAATGTATGAGAGTGTTATCTAATGCATCATAAACTATACCTATTATAGTTTATCAAAACAAGGGTATTAGTAGTAATGTACGTAAACTATCTTTAACATAGTTCATTCAAACGCTCGTGTGAAATGGATGTACTTTGATTATAACAATTTGTTATCTTTTATATATGTATCAAAATCAATTTACAAACTGATGTATGTCTGTATACCAAGACAAAATGTCATTTAATGCAATAACATATAATCACACAAAGATATACACCTTGCTCAACATGTTACAAGGTGTAATGAAATTGATTGCATTTTTCTGTTGTTAACAATTTCTACTACTGTTCTTAGAAAATTTGTAGAAAAATCATCAAAGGTCCAAATCAGAATCCGTAAATTCTGGGAGTTTGGAAAATGCATCTAGTTTGTTCATAAATTTTCTCACGATTTTTAGTGACCTCCAACTTAGGTGAAAACGTCCATAATCACAGACTGGTCCGAATTGTTTCTCAAAATGATAGACAGTTTTGTAAAAATCACCAAATATCGTAGAAAAATCGTGTGGAGATGTGCAAGTAGTCATTTTAAAGCTAAGAACTGGAACTACATGAAACTAAGACATTTTTGAATTCTAAAATGTTTAAGTGGTCCAAAAGAGTTCGTGAATGGAGTTGAACTTTTCTGATGAAGGCTGTTTAATGAGTCTAGTTGTGTTCTTGGTGTTTAACTTATATTCCCCCCTTAAAAACTTAAGAAAAACATGAAAAGATAGGGGTATGAACTCACCTTGAGTGATTTCAAAAGATGGATGATGGAGATATGTAGTATTCCACTCAAGAACACTAAGAGGATGTCTTGAAGGTTCGAAGATCTATCATTAATGTGATGGATTTTATGTAACAATCGATGATTGGAGTAGAATGAAGTGTAATAATCACAAGGAGGATGAATTATACTTACCAAGGGAAGAATAAAACTTAAAGATCAGTCTTGAGTCTCGAATTTTTAGAGAGAAATAGTGAGAGAAAGTTGTTTGATCTTTTGGGTAAAATAAGAGAAATGAGCAAAATGAGGAGTGTGAAATGTTGTTCCAGCTCTAATAGTGTGGAAAAAGGTTAACCTGGGTATGGTGGGAGGAGTATGGCTGGTTATGGATGGGTGTGAGGGGTTGCTTGTGTCATAAGTTAAAGATAAGTCAACACTCCAGCCCCTTGTACTTCATCCACTAAATTTTATTCTTTAAATAAAGATTTCCATGAAAATATGTTTAAATTATGAATATTTAGAGTCTTTTATATTAAAATATGATTTTTGGAGAAAATCCCGTGTTAAAATCACGAAAAACGGGCTCAAATTGTGAAAATGGTCAAAAATCGGACAAATATGCGAAAATCCGAAGTCTGGCCGGAGGTTTGGTCCTATTCATTAGAACCGAAAGTGGGAGAAGGACCGAAAGGGGAAGGAGAAAAGGACCGAAAATGGGAAAAAGAAAAGAAGAGGCGAGGCTCGGTCTCGGTTTTAGCAAGTTCGGCTCTCGGTTCCAGCTCTCGGTTTCGGCTCTCAGGTTCGGCTCTCGGTTCAGGCTCTCGGTCTCGGTTCTCAGGTTCGGCTCTCGGTTCCGGCTCTCGGTCTCGGTTCTCAGGTTCGGATCTCGGTTTCGGTTCTTTCTTAGTTTCGGCTGCTTGGTTTCGGTTTCGGCTGCCAGGTCTCGGTTTCGGCTTCTAAGTCTCAGTTTTGACTCCTTGAGGCTGATTTTCGCATTTTTACCCCGTTTTAAGCCGTTTTTAATCTTGTTAAGAGTTGGGATGGCCCAAAAGATTATGAAAAGTTATGGAAACTTTTGAGAGAGATTTGGGAGAGATTTCAAATAGAAGGAGATATGGTGAAAACGATTGAGAGGGGTTTTGTTTGTGATAATTGTGAGTGTTTGGCTCAGAAACGCAAGGTCCGTGAACCCTGTTAAGCCATGTTTTAGGATCTTATACACTCCCGATGAGTATGCAACATTGTTTCATCGTTTTTGTTCATTGTTTAGCACTAAGGCTAAGGAAAATTAAACACACGAATTTTCCAAGTGATGTTTTCTCATTAAAATAGTGAGTTATACAGTAATTACTTAACACAAACCCTAATATACAAGGTTTAATTGAGTTGACCGGTTTTACTCGATGACTTTGTTCGACTTAGACTTGACCCGAATTTGACTATTGTCACATTATATTATTGAGGAATAAACGAGATCAATTTAAAGATCAAATCCATCATTTAAAAGCTCATGAAATGGAAAAGATGTTATCAAAACTTTAGTAGTGATGGGAGAAAGAAGGTGGCTACATCATGGTGGGTTTTGTTATTTTGTATAAATATGTAAATTATTTTGGTTTTAATGTATCAAATATTGAAACTTTTTACTTTTATATTTATTGATTTTAAATTATGGGATTGATGTATATTTTAAGATTCTTTTGTTTTGAATATATAAAATTTTTGGATTTTTCATGAAATTAATTTTTTTTTTTATAATGCTAGGATCCGTGGGTACTCTGTTACAAGAAAATCCATCGGTAATCCGTTGCAGGATATTCTGTCAGTAATCCGTTACTCAGTCGTTCCATCGGTATTCTGTTGCAAATACAAATCCGCTGGAAATCTGTTATTGATTACCAACGGAAATATCCGTCGCTAAATTTTTTTTGTAGCCGTCGGAAATCTGTTACAACAATTAGCAACGAGAATATACTCACGGATTTTGATCTGTTACAATTCCGTCGGTAAAGATTATTAGCGACGGATTACCAACGATTTTGGCCGTCGGTAAGGCTCTTTTTTGTTGTAGCGTCAAATCACCAAGAAAGGGTATAAAGTTGTAATAAAAAAATCAAACATCAAATGATATGATTCTAATAAAAGAATTCTAGAAATCAAAACATTACCTTGTGATTTTCATCACCTCAAAAAAAATCTGAAATATGAAATTTCTATGCCTTAAAGTTGGAGCCTGGATTGATAGCCACTGAGTCATAAACGAATGAAAGAAAAAACACTTGTTTAGACATATATTTGTTTTATATTTGCCATTTTTTAGTTGAAGATAAAACATGGTAGGAGTCGGGAAACAGGAGATTTACATCGTCATTTCAAAGTAACATGGGGAGGCTATCCCGTCTTGTTTGTCCCCTTTTGAAATCCCAATATAGGTTCATCCCATCCTATAAATGTAACACCGAAGGGTTTTTTACTTTTTTTTTTTTTTTTTATGCTCTAAGCTAGGTGAAATTTAGTTGCATTTTATTTCCATTGTAATCTAGAATTTTATGGTTTGGATTTACATGTGATTTTGGCAATTTCAAACATTTATTCTGGTGAATTAATTAAAATTCTAAGATGTTACGATTTCATACAATGAAAGAACTACCACAAAAAAAAAAAAAAAAAAAAAAAAAAAAAAAAAAAATTATAAATAAATAAATAAATACATGTATACATATCTGCGATTATAAGTATGAAAGATGCAACGAAAGAAAATGTCAAACTTTCTCTTTACTAATGCACAATCACATATTCACACGATAAACCAATTTACTACACAAATTAAAAAGATAAACACCAACCCTAGCCAATATACCAAAGGTAAATCAATTATAGATTTTCACCTATTTACTTTTACAACTTTCACACAAAATAATAACTTATCGACCTTCATTTATAGACGAATACGAAATAGAATTTCTTGAAAAAACGTATGTAGAACTAGCAGTAGATGGTTTTGTATGATTAGTAAGAATAGAGCTATCATTTGTACCTGTAAGTACGGATGAATCGGAGGTGGTCCACCGCCCCACACGGCCTTGAAGTCCGGGCCTTCCGGGCTGTGGAAGGGTAAAAGAGTCACTTGATAACATAATATGAAGGGCATTCATATCGGGTCTATCCGCAACTACAGCTTGACAACATAACAACCCTAATTGTATGCACATTGCTGCTTCACTTGAACTACATGAATCAAGACTTTCATCCACTAGCTCCAGTTGCTTCCCTAATTGGAAGAGGCTCCATGTCTGCATTATGTAGTTGGACAAATGAGAAAATATCAAGAAAATTACTAAATCCTCGATTTGTCCAGACGAAAATTACAACAAAAAATTGGTATTATATTATTATTAGGTTCGCAAGACAGGAGATATTATATTATAGTTTATATTTTGTGTTGTAGCTAACGTTAATACTGAAATTTCAACTTTTGATAAAAAAATTTATTTATATATAAGATGTGATTGGGAATTTGGGAATGATATCCATAGGATAAAATATTACAAGCTTTTGTCTCATCTAAAAAATGAAATATCCCTATAATTTACGTCAATAGTAAAAACTTATAGTTTGTTATAGAGCATCTCTATCCACTCTTATTCTTCATTTTTTCCCCATTTTCTCCTTCATTCTTCTCCAACCCTCTCCCATTTATTCCCCCATTTTGGGGGATATGAATAGTATTACACCAAATATGGTGGTATACTATCTATTTCCCCCAAAATGAGGATGAACTTTGTATTGTCGGTTTTAGTCCCTCTGTTTATATATTTATATATTTCTAGTTTTTTTTTACCTACTAATTATAATTTAAATATAATATTTAATAATTATAATATTTTATTATATATTAAATTATATTAATTAATTATAAATATAAAATTTGTTTTTTTCATCATATTCATATAAAAAAATTAAATACATATTAAAATTTTAAAAAAATAATAACGTATTTTACAAAAACTTATAATTAAAATATATATTACAAATATGATAGAGGTTCAATTGACAACAGACGAAGACAATCAATTCCAACAATTTCTTACTCGATATAAACGTATTAAAGATAAAGAAGCACACTTCAGTCTACCAAATGCGTTAGTTGATCATTTGTGGGAAATTTATTTCAACGCATAATATGTTATCTATGCATGTATAATATTTATTTAAAAATGTGTATGTCTAATATTTATATAAATGTATGTATAATATTTATTTAAAAGTGTGTATGTGTAATACTTTTATAAATTCATGTATAATATTTATTTATAAGTGTATTATAAATATAATATTGTTTATTTAATATTAATGTAATGAAAAAAAATATAGATTATATATTTGTTAAAACTAAATTAGTAGAGAGGTGTGTTTGCAAATATACGTAAGTTGGAATAATAGAATATACTTTTGGAGGTTAAAAATGAGGGAAAAAATGAAGTAGAGTTGGAAATAAAACACTATTTACCCCATTTTTTACTTTTAGAGGAAAAAATAAGGATAGGTTGGAAATGGTCTCATACATTTAAAAATAATAATAATGTTTGTCTATGCTAACTTGGTCCATGGAAATTAGAAAGTTTATGTACAAAAGTCAAAACACGTGTTATTTTTTTGAAATAATCAATAGTGGAAGGTTGGTTTGTAACTTTGTATATATAGAATGGTTGAGAAATTTTGACTTACATCGGTTAACAAATCTGACTTGTCACTAACTTTTCGACCGCTAACAATCTCCAAAACTAAAATCCCAAAACTGAATACATCAGCTTTCACGGACAAATATCCATGCATCGCGTACTCAGGTGCAATATATCCACTGTATTCAACAACAAATCTTTACAATTTTAAATTTTGAATACTTTTATGTTTTTTCTTTTCTTCATTCATTCTTTAACTAGGGTGAATTTCGTACATATTTTGGTTAAACAACAAAATCGTATTTGCTCAAATTAAAATTTAAATATCGTTTTTTAACTTTTAAAAAATCATATTTCCCCAAATAATATTTTTACACATTCATAATCAATTTATATATTTAGAATCATTATAATTTAAAAAGAAAAACTAGGTTGATCCTATTGCCCTTAAATATCAAACCCCTTTGACATACAGTGAATTGACCAAATTGCCCCTAACCATTTATCTGATTAGGTTAACCCCACATTTGATAAAGCACGTATATACAATATAGGGTAAATTACACGAATCGTCCCTCGTCCAGGTGCCAAAAAGCACGTTTAGTCCCTATTTTCAAAAATTAACTCGAACCGTCCCTGTATAATAATTTTTTCACTCGGATCGTCCCTGTGGACATAAAATGACATTTTTACCCTTAATAATTTCTTTTTTAATTTTTCATATGTATTTATCATTTTTAGATTTAGAAAAAAAAAAAGAAAAAAAAAAAACAAAATACCCTACCAATCAACCCACCTGTCCCGGCTCCCCCTTCCCCTTCGTTTTTCCCCCTTTTCTTTCTACATCATTGAAATCAGGTCTCCAGATGAAGACCACCATCCACCACTCCATCTCTGCTTCTCCGTTCGCCGCCTGTCCACCACCGTCTAAGATCTGCACACCATTCACGAAGTCGCCGACAACCATGAAGTTGTTGGAAACCACAACCACACATCTCTTCTATTTCTTTCTCTACCACCATTGTAGCAACCATCATCGCCTACATCTGTGTTCGAAACCACCACCTCCATCTGCGCACAACCATCACCGTCTTCTCCCTCACACTCGCCTGGCAAAAACAGAAGAATGGATCTACTTTTTTGTTCGCCTCTATCTCCATTTGAAACCCTACAGCGGAGGTACATTCCGTCGGAGTAATATGAGAGGGTTCCGTGTTGAATCAAACTCGGCAAAGTTTCAACCTTAAAGAAATCGAGTCTGCCATTACTCACATCTTTGGAAAAAATCAAATCTAACACCACCTGGAGTGTAGATCTGCAAACAGGTGGTGATGGTTGGTGTTTCCGCCTCTCTTCCTTCGGCTGGTGTTTCTACAAGGCTTGGTGGTCGACGGTGGTGGCTTAAGGAACCTTGGGAAGAAGGGGGATAAGGGTTTATCAACGATGTTTTTGAAAGAAAAAAAGTGGTAGTCAACTGTGGTGTGTGGTGGTCCGGCGGTGGTCAATGGTGGTGCTCAGTTGTCCGGTGGTGGTGATGATTTTGCTTTAGGGGAAAGTGAGTTTAGAAGGGAAGGGGTTAGATAAGGTGGGAGGGATGAAGTTTTTATTTTATTTTGTATATTGTTATTAATTGTAAGAAAAATAAAATAAATCAAAAATTAAATAAAAAGGGCAAAATAGTCATTTCATGTCTCGTAAGGGATGAAATGTGTAAATTTAAACTAACGAGGGATGACATGTGCAACTTTTAACCAAATGAAGGACGATCCGAGTTAATTTTTGAAAATAGGGACTAAACGTGCTTTTTGGCACATGGACGAGGGACGATTCGTGTAATTTACCCTACGATATAATATACAGGTCCAAAACCTCCATGGTTTGCAAGAAGCAAATGGCTCACTACCACTTTTGTTTAACCTTTCTCTATTATCATAGAGCATATGGTATAGGCAACGAGAAGTGGTATTTTTGCTGATGTGACATCTCATAACATGGTTATAACACCATAAACACAATTTCCCTCTTGGTGTTATGGCATATCTTGTTGGCGTTATGACATATTGAAACGAGAACATTGATTGGCTACACATTTTTTTTCTCTCTAATTTTCTCCTCTTAACCTCTTCATAACATGGTCATAACACCATGAACATCATTTTCCCCTTGGTGTTATAAGTTGTTATAACACCACCTCAACGGACTCATACCTAATGTTCTTACTCACGGAAAAGAATATCAGCAACACCAACCAAGAAATGCTAAAAATCCAAATGGACTCAAACTAAGCATATCGAAATTAATAATCATAATTTCTAATCTCTAGTTGAAAATCATTACTGTTTGTCATTGACATTTCTGTGATTACAGGTCATGGTCCTTGACTCCTTTTACGATGAAAAGTTTATTTAATGGTGAAACAGAGGCAAAAGGCCACGCGCTCTAATTAAAGCTTGTTGCGTACTTGACCAGATCAAGGGGTTAGGGCAATTAAGGGTTTTTGATATTTAGGGTTAATATATAAATTTAATTCTTTCTTTTTAAATTATAATGATTTTAAAATATATAAAATTGATTATAAATAGGTAAAGGTTAAGAAGGGTAAATACCTTATTTAAATTTTAAATTATATATTTGTTGTTTAATAAGAGTATATATATATATATATATATATATATATATATATATATATATATATATATATATATATATATATATATATATATATATATATATATATATATATATATATATATGTTAAAATGTGGATTGACATTTATTGTACGGACGTGTGGACAATGCTATTCTGTGAGAATGACAAAAAAAATATATTGTTTGATAATATGAATACGTTCAATATTATATAATTATTGTAATTGTTACGCATTTTTCACTAATTAAATCGTCTACAAGATTATTATAGACTTTTTTTGTTTAATTATTCTCATTCTATCAAAATATTATCAGGATGTTTATTTAATCATATTCTGTAAAAATGAAAATAAATGAAAAACGATACATAAGAACAAAAATTAATTAGAATTAGTGAGAATCTATTAAAATGACAATAGCTCTATGAGATTAAACGTATTCATATTACTAAACAAAATATTCTCTTAGTAATTCTCATAAAATAACATTATCCATACGTCCGCACAATAGTTCTCCATCCACATATATATATATATATATATATATATATATATATATATATATATATATATATATATATATATATATATATAGGTTCCGTTAAGAATAAAAATAAAATAGAGATCTTGAGGTTCAACCACAGCCACGTATTTCACATATGCCGTTCTAACCTTCCGGCGTACTGGAGCGGCAGGCTTGGTATAATTGATCATACAACGCCGTCCATTTATTTCTCCACCACCACCATAACCGCCACCGCCACCGCCACCACTACTACCACCATCTCTGACACCAGCCACCCCCACCACTGTCACCTCCATTACTTATACCATCTCTACCTTTATCACCACCACATTTTCTGTCACCAACTGTCATAATCATTTATGATTACTCAATATATGAACAGACATATATGTATAATAATTTATGATTAGGCATATACGTATAAACATGTATAATCTTGTATGATTATACCTCTCTATCATATAATCATTTGCCGGTACGCTGGAGTATTAGAGCGGCAAATGAGAAATATGTGGCTAAAGTTGAATCTCAAGATCTCTACTTTTTTTAATCTCAAGTGAATTGTCCCTTATATATATAATCTGTCTAACTTATTTAAACTTTGAGAAGATGCTTACTGGGTACCAGAAATCCGGAACGTATTCAGATGCGTATCATCACCCGGAAAAAGTCTAGCCAATCCAAAATCCGCGATTTTGGGGTTTAGTTTTTCATCCAATAATATATTACTTGCTTTAATGTCTCTATGAATGATCCTGATCGGTGCTTCTTCATGGAGGTAGAGAAGACCTCTTACTACACCTATTATGATTTGAAATCTTTGTGACCATTGCAATGATCCCGACTTTCTTTTATCTGTAATAAAAAAAGTAATTTTTCAAATATTTTCAATGGTGAGGATGACAAGGTATTTATGTCTATTTTTTGTTTTTGAAGATTTCACATTTTTGGGTGGGACAAAAATATGCAATATTTGTTGCAATAACATCCGTTTTAGTTTTGGTCCAGTAAATGTCAAAGGATGTACAAAAAGGTATAGGAATTACCGAAAAGAATGTAATCAAGGCTCTTATTCGGAAGATATTCGTATACAAGCATCTTTTCGGGTCCTTCTATGCAACATCCTAATAACATCACTAAATTTTTGTGCTGGATTTTGAGTAACAATTTCACTTCATTGGTGAATTCGCGAACTCCTTGGCTTGATGTGAGTGATAGCTTCTTGATTGCTACTTCTTGACCATTAGGTAATAAACCCTTCACACACAATCAACGTTTACAAAGAATAACACAAGTAATAGTAACAATAACAATAATAGTAACAATTACATTAATCTTGACTTTTTTAGAGTGTCAAACAAGTTTCTTTTTAATTACAAATTTTCAACGAGCCAAGTTCGATTTTTGTTACGCCTGAGATCAACTTCGCTCTTTTACATCCGTTTATATAAGCAAACATAAACCAAAATTCAAATGTGTGCAACTACTTGTGTTTCTTTATTTTCTTTTGACCATGTAAATAGTAGTAGCTCTATCTCCAAATAATTCTAGTATTAAATTGGCTAATATTCAATAGAACAATTTACTAATAATCAGTTTATTAAATTCCATTATCTTCTTTAATAAATGAAGGTTTTTTTTATCACATGTCATCTTCTCCTTCATTTTAACACTTGTCATTTTGTGAAAATTTTAGAAATTTTATTTTCTATTTGTCATTTTTTAGTGATTTCCATTTTCTTAAAATAAAAAATTATCATAAAATTGTAATGGGTTCTATAAAGAAATAAAATCATCCTATTAATTTGGTAATAAATTATCATAAATACTTTAAACAATTTAGTTTTTTTGCAAATTTTCAGAAGGTTAGATTATGTTATGTAAAGTATTACATTATAAAATATTTTATATTTATATATTAATATTAAAATTTTATTTTTAATAAACCCGTATAATATACGGGTTTTACACCTACTAATAACTATATAGATAAGACTTTGTCCACTGTATAAGAGTTACCGAATCGAAGTATTGAAGTAAATTTTAGGAAAGTCAAAACTGAATAACGATATAAGACTATGTCAAGAACAAAAATTAAAAACATGTTCAGATTTGATTTAGATTTTCTTCTACAAAATTTGAATTTCCAAAAGGAGTGGGTTTACAGTAATTTCATGTTTTATTTCAAGAAATTTGAGTTCCATCGATTCACAATTCTTATCTGATTTCATATCCGTACATCCAAATGTACCCTAAAATATACTCTGTTCATCCCCAAAATAGAAGTCTAATTTGACATTCAAATTGGCATGAATCTTCTTACAAAATGTAATGACACAGGAATAACTTGGAGTCATATAAAGAAAATTATTCAGTTAAATTTTGATTTTGAAAAGTAACACATTAGAACTTTCAATTTCACAAGCGGGAGAGCGAGATGGACAAAAATCAGAAGTTCAAAATGCACAAAGGATTACCTTGTAAACAGGGCCAAACCCACCATGACCGAGTTTATTGAGCTCTGAGAAGAAATCTGTAGCAGCTTGAAGAGTATTGAGGCCGAAAAACAAATCCCATGATTCATGGCGACCGTCGTCAGCGTCGTCTGGATCGTCACCAGCGGAGGCTGCTCTTCTGCATATCAGGCAATCACGTAAACTGGAGAGAAGATTCATGTTGTACGTAACGTAAGCACCATAAATTAGCTCGTGGGATGTCACCAGAAAGTTTGAATGTGGATGATTAAAGAAATTTTGTTGACATCTTCTACCCTGACCCAACAAAACCAATACTAAATTTTTTCGTTGTTATGGTCAATGGGTCAATGTCGATGTATCGGTGTGTTTTTAACTTTTAAAGAAGAGTTCGTGCACTATATATATATATATATATATATATATATATATATATATATATATATATATATATATATATATATATATATATATATATAGGCTTAGGAAATATGTGGCTGTCATGTACCTAATATTAGGTATAGAACCATTAAAAACTACATAGTTTTAACAAAATACGATCAAATCTCTCTACCATTTTTCTTGTATTCTCTATTAGATTAGATAATAGACTTTGTACATATTTTTATGGAGTTTTAAATTTTTTATTTTGCAACACAAACCATGTATAAGAATACATTATCAACTACCTATAAATTTTCATATTCAAATTTAAAATAAAAATTATAGTGAATGATTGAAATTATTCATTAAAAACACAATAAACGTCTTCCAATAACACATCAAAAAGAACCATGCAAGTATACATATGGTTGATGTCAAAGAAAATTTATGAAACCTACTAGATATCTAATATAAAAAACACATTCGAAATCCATAGATATTGGGGATAAATTCTGAAATCAGAAATAATATGATCTCAAAACCAATAGGAAGAAACTAACAATGTCAAAAATTGTGTTTATTTAATCAAAATGAAGTCAATTTTGATGGTTCTATACCTAATATTACATACATGACAGCTACATATTCACTTTTCCCATATATATATATATATATATATATATATATATATATATATATATATATATATATATATATATATATATATATATATATATATATATATATATATATATATATATATATATATATATATAAGGGAGGGTTCAATTGAGAAAAAAAAAATTGAGAATGGGGGAATCATTCTCAGACAATCATTTATTTTTACCGCAAAAGGCTCCAACGTACCGGCAGAAATGAGAAACGAATGCACATGTGTTTTCCAACATAATATATTTCCTTAAACTATGTTAATCATTACCTTAATATATACAAAATCATAGTTTTTTTCGTTTTTTTTTTAATTTTTATAAGCTATTTTTATCAAAAAAATGATTTTAAATATACTAAAATTCATGATTTTTTATTCTCTACAATAGACATCCATATTGATATAGTTTTAAGATAAAATAATTTTTTTTTATACTTTCATCTATCGTTATTCATAAATGAATAACAATGCATCAGATTTTATTACAGTACATTCGTTATTCACTTATAAATAAAAAGTATGATTTTTTTTTTTTTTTTTTTTTTTTTTTTTTTTTTTTTACAATTTAAGTATCATTCATATATGAATATAACATATAATAAGCATAATATATTCATATTTTAATATTGGACGATGAATTCACTTGTGAATATTAACATACTATATTCACTTGTGAATATTAGATGGTATATTCACTTATGAGTATTAAATGATATTTCATATGTGAATATTACATAGTATTACATGGTATATCACATGTGAATATTACAGAGTATATTCACTTGTGAATATTAGATTATATATTCACTTATGAATATTACATAGTATATTCACATATGAATATTACAAGGTATATTCACTTATGAATATTGAAGGTATTTTGACAAATATATATAATTTTTATATGTTATTCACATATGAATAACATACAGACTTGCATATTTGTTTTGTGTTTTTAATAATCATATACTGATTCAGGTGAGAAAACATATTCATATGTGAATATAACGTGGTAATTTAGTTTATGCATTTCATCAAACAGTTGTAGTGCAAACAAGTTAACTATTTTAAAAATGTTAAAAACATCAAGTTATCAATTCCAAATCATCATATACTTCCGATTTCGACTTCAGATGCGACATCCTATCTCTGATCGATTTCTCAATTTGATTTTGATTTCCGAAAATCCGATTGGGAACCTGTGAGTACCGATTCTAAGTCCCTCAATGTCGACTGTGATTGCGAGTCCAAAACTCCGATTCCAATTTCATGAACAATGAAGAAATTCCGGTTTAGTTGAAGAAATCTGCATAATTATTGAAGGTTGGAGGAAAATTTTTGATGATGAACGAACAGTTATCGAATTCTCTATAGTTACGTATTTGAGATTGAAGGTTATTATGATATTTACAAATTTGTCACCGTGTCTTTTATGCTTAGATTAAATGAGTGGTTGAGAATGATTCCCCCATTCTCAACCTTTTTTATTTTCTCAATTGAACCCACCTCTCTCTCTTTCTCTCTCTCTCTCTCTCTCTCTCTCTCTATATATATATATATATATATATATATATATATATATGTACTAGGTTATAACCTGTGTACTACACGGTTGACAACGTAAAATAATTTTGAAAGTTAAGAGATGTTACAATCGATAATATAATTAACATTTTTTTTTAAACTTAGACGCATACGTTTTGTCCGAAACTATATAATTATTAATTTAAATTAGTTTTGCAAAATGTTTTAAGATATAAACAAAAATATTTTTTAAGCTTCTAGATTCGCTACAATGCTAATCAGTTGTAAACATTTCCACCATAATCCAATGAAAGTATGATGTTATTTCATGCATTTTCATAGTCTAAAAAAACTAATAAGGGGAGAAAAAACGAAAGTAAAATGATCCACCCCTAAAATCTCTAAAATATCATGCAAGCTTCTAGATATGCCCAAGTAAGGTTATGTATTGTACTATTGTTTGAATCTCATTTGGTTGAATAACATCCGACTAATATTATAAAATTATAGTTAGATTTTTATTTATTAATTTATTTATTTTGAAAAGCGTCTTCTTCAACTAAACTTGTATCTTAGGCTGTGTTTTCAAACTAAAGCTTCTACTAGCATTTATAGAGTTCGTAACGGGAGACAGCTCCTTAAAATGTTCTACATTTTAATTTAATCATTTCAAGTTTCATCATTTCCCACATTTTAATTGCATTTATCCTAAGGTAGAACGGCTTACATAACAACAATGCAACTCAAGGGATGTTTAAACGAAGAAAAAAAAAATGAATAATCAAGAGTATGGAATATGAAATATCACAAGAATATCGGACAATTTTAGAATAGACTATGAATGTATCCAGAGATTTGAGAAGAGAACTAACAATACAAATTAATTGGATTGCAAAAAAATAACCGATACCGTGAGATTATAAAGCCTTTTGAGTGGTGTGGTCAAACCAATACAACCAACACTTATATTGAGGGGGGAAATATGACAACAGGTAACACTGATTTACCAATAGATACTCTCAGATCTAAGATTCCCAGCAATCTCAGTTTCCTACCTGTCCCCGTTTTCAAGCAACTTCTACATGTCATAAAGTAGTTCCTAAAAAAACAAAAACAACTCATGAATCTCATTTTGTGAAAAGAAAGATTAATATAAATAGAGTATTACTGACTACTCGGTGTCCATTAACCTCATGAGTCTGAGTAGCAAATTCAAAGTTAGTGCCTTCTACAATTGCATCAATAGGACATGCTTCTTGGCAAAATCCACAATATATGCACTTTGTCATGTCAATGTCATACCTGTGACCCCAAACCATTACATACATACATATACATATGTATTTATACATTGTTTGGTAGTCAAGTCAATTTAAATACTTAAAATGAATATAAAATACTTAATTTTTGTTATTCATAATATAAATGAACTTGTATAATGATATAATAAATTAATATTTACAAATTTTGGGTTTTAACTTTGTAGAATTAAAACAGGGATAAAATGGTCATTTCATTAAAAATAAGATTTTTATCAAACTATAATGCGTAAATAAGGATGAAAAATAAGTCTTTGTTAATCTTCACTTGTTCTTATTACAACATCGTACTTTCAAAATACAATAACTATTAAGAAAATTTTACCAAGTGTTGTACATTGTAAAATTTTGTTAATATGGCTTTATACTTTGATCAAGGTTGTAGATATGTATAGTAATGAACTAAACAATGCCTAAGATATCAATAAATAAGAAACTTATTTTTTTAAAAAAAATAAGATTTTTATCAATTTATAACACTGATGTATACTGTATGGGTAAAACTGTCATTTCAATTTTCAAAATTGTTTTTCAAATTTGTTGGAAAGTATTATGTTATAAAGTACTTTTCATGTTAGTGTGATGCTATAAAAACAATAACATTAGGTAAACTTTCAATTACAACACAAAAAAAAAATCTTACATCTCGACAGAAACTGAAAAAGTAAAATTTTTGACAAAAAAAAAGTGTAGTTTGGTAAAAAGTAGGATGATATTAAGTATAATGCAAGAAAGTAGGATGTTATAATATACTTACATCTCGTTATTTATAAAATAACCTGGAAAAGTGAAAACTATGTTGCTATTAATTGTAAAGGCTAACAGAAATTGTTTCTTATTTTGAAAACTGCAGCAATAGTCCATCTCTAAATAAAGTGACAGATTGTCCCTTAGTCAAAAAATAACCAGAAATGGTCGTTGTATATTATGTTAAGTGAAATAAAACCCAAAAAATATTCCATGTTTAAATGAATAAACATAAATGGCCTGTTTCTTATTATATAAAAAAATGTAACACCCAAAGTTTGGAAAGCCAAGAAAAGAAAGAAAACCCCAATTTTCAAGGGAGACTCGGCGAGTCCAAGGAGGGACTCGACGAGTCCGAGCGGGATCCGGGTCGTGGAGTAAGCGACCGACTCGGCGAGTCGGCCAAGGTGACTCGGCGAGTCTGGTCTGAACGAGGAAAACCCTAATCCCGGTAGTTGTATCCTATTTAAAGAGTGTTATTGTTGAGATAAAAATCTTTAAGATCGATTAGATCTTTGAAACAGGTATATAAAGAATGTAAAGCAATACTCAAGAATGGATTTGAATATGTCGAATGATTAAAAGTTTCAATCCTTAGCAAAGCTCGATGAAGAACTTCCACTGTAGAGGATCCTAGGGTTACAAAAAGATAACTTGTATAATTACACCGTAAAACCCTGATCTATCAGTTACGTAAAAGATGCATGCAAGCATCTATAAATACACAAAACCCTAGAAAATAAGATACGGATGGACAAGCCCATACCGCATAAAGGATGGGCTAGGAAGCGAGCCCAAGACGCAACATCAATAACCCAACAATCTCCCCCTTTGCGTCAATTGAGGCGAGACTTCACTCCAGCTTGCTTGCCCCCGCAGCACTGGCTTTCTTGATTGTCTTGAACAGGCAGGGGATGATGGCAAGAAGTGTTTGATGGAAGTGAATGTACCAGTTTATCATATCATTGAAGTATTTTTATCACTATCCGTGTTCTGCTTGCAACGATTGATTATACCCAGAACATGCTCTAGACAAGTAGTGGTGTAGAGATGTTTGTCAGCCAAAGCAAAGAGGCATTTCTGGCCTTCTGCTCTAGTGAACATGACCGAGTTCTGTTTCGGGTCAATCTTTCCCATCTTCATTCGGTTTATATCGCTAGCAGAACCGACTGGAGTGATGATGGGCTTCTTCCTCAGGATATTAGCAATCTCTTGATCAAGCTTAGCCACCTCCAAAATGTAGCAAACTAACATTCTCTTGAAATGGTCTATGACCGGACCATATTAAGCTTCATTGACAAGAAGAATGTTGTGCATAATGATCCAATCGTGAGGGTTGAGGTTGGGAAGATCATCCAGAGAGATAGAGTGCTCAGATTTTTCAGATCCCCTCAAGACCTTGAATCTGACATTAACAAAGTTACCTTCACGAACAGGCTTGAGTACCCGAACGTTGGTTATCTTCTGTGCACTCCAAGTTTGGTACTGAGGTTGAGCCTGAAGGGTTTTGAGCATTCTAACACTTCCTAAGTGTACATGCAACCCTAATAACCTTGGATCTATGTTTGTCTAATTGTCATGCAAAGTTGAATTCCAAGGTTATATTCCTATCTAACATACATGGGGAACAATTTTATCATAAAGTATAGATAGAATAACTTACCTTGTTGTTGTTTGTGTTCCTTGAAACCTTGTGAGCCTAGCACCCCAAGTGTGATGCCTCAAATGCTTCACACAACACCAAACACTCTTGGAAGAACTTATGAGAGAATACTCACTTCTTCAAAATCGGCCAAGCCCTCTTGTTTCTTAGTGTAGCCGATTTTGGGTGGAGAATATGTTACTTATATAGTGTTGACACATCTAGGGTTAAACCCTAATGTGTCATGACTCTTCATTTCCATGATCCATGGGTTTGTAACTCCCATGGAGCATCCATGGAGCATCCTATGGGTGGAACCCAACTTGATAGTCCATGGAGCCTTTTAGCCCACTATACAAGATATGGATGATTTACATAATCAACCCATATATTTAATTAGTTATCTTTTGATCACTTAATTAATTCTAAATTAATTCTTGATCAAACTAATCAAATAATATTATTAATATATTAGAACTTATAATATATTAATAATCTCCAAGTGTTATTTCTCTCATTTAGTCTATCCAATTGCATGGTGCCATGCAACCCAAATGGACCATGCCGGGTCGGGTCAAGTACATACCAGAAATAGTTATGGACTTAGACACCTTATCCAACAGTCTCCCACTTGGATAAGTCTAATAACTATTACTGCAAGTATGACTTCAGGAACCGATCGGCAATCGTAGCTCTTTTCAAGGTTTCTCGAAACTGAGAAGATGATGGTACGCCATTTAAGATAAGTGATCATATAATCCTCCGTTCTAGATATCAGTCGGAAAAATACATGGAACAATGTCTTACTTATTGTCCAACATTTATTTCCCGATTTCCGATTTGTTTGACAAAGAACTTAATTGAACACATCAACTTAGTTCTGACCGGGCCCGGTACATAGGTCAAAACAAAATCATCGAGGGGCCCAGATATCAGCTTCTAATCCAAGAAGGAACAGATAAACTTCGACTCATATGTTTGTTCTACTACTCATTGAATTACACATAAGAGTGCGATTTTATAACATCGAGTTACCAATGCGTTTTTCGTACAATCAATGCATAACCAACTTGTAAGTAACAAATCATATCTCTAGGTTTAAAGACTTATATGATATTACCGTCTCACGATCACTCGAGATTGAATTCCATGAAGTGATTCCAGTGAGCGTGGGTTGAGTACAATGCTCAGAACTTATGAGCACTCATGATTGTTGTAGCCTTGTCCCAGACCTCTACAACCAAACATGACAGTCTTGATTCATACCTACTTCCGACATATGACCGACTGTGGAGGTTTGAATAATATGTTATACCAAACAAAATTATTCTGGAAGTCAAAACATGCAAAAGAAATATAGTAAACGATCGACAAGAGATAGTAACACTTTACTCATAAATAAAACACTTTTATTCATCATCAAATGTCAATTACACTTTACAAATTTCGAGATTATCTAACTACTAAATCTAATATCATCCTTCAGCCCTATGCTCCGAGCATGCTGGAGATGCTTAATCCGAGTCAGTCCCTTCGTGAGGGGATCTGCCGGATTCTCATCTGATGATACCCTCTTTGCCACGAGGAGTCCTTCTTCGATCCGATGTCTGATGAAATGGTATTTTCTGTCGATGTGTCTGGATCTCCCGTGATCCCTTGGTTCCTTGGCTAAGGCAACAACACTTTCACTATCACAGAAAATTTCCATTGGCTCTTTAATAGCTGGTACAACTCCAAGGTCTCCAATGAAGTTCCTCAGCCATAAAGCCTCCTTTGCCGCTTCACTAGCTGCAATATACTCTGATTCACAAGTAGAATCTGCCACTGTCTCTTGCTTGGAACTCTTCCAAGAAATTGCTCCTCCATTTAGGGTAAAGACCTAGCCCGACTGAGAGCGGAAGTTATCCCTATCAGTCTGGAAGCTAGCATCACTATACCCTACAACTCTCAAGTCATCACTCCCACCGAGGGTAAGGACCCAGTCCTTAGTCCTTCGTAGGTACTTGAGAATATTCTTTACCGCAGTCCAGTGTGCCTTGCCAGGGTTCCCCGAAAACCTGCTAACCATGCTCAAGGTAAAGGCTACATCAGGTCAAGTACACGTCATAGCATACATGATCGAACCTACAGCCGAAGCATAAGGTACTCGACTCATTTCTGCTATCTCAGCCTCAGTGCTAGGGCTTTGTGTCTTACTCAGTTTGGCGTTACTCTGGATGGGCTACTCTCCTTTCTTGGAGTCTTGCATTCTGAATCTCTTCAGAACCTTCTCCAAGTAGATACTTTGACTAAGTCCAATTAGTCTTTTACTCCGATCTCTCAAGATCCTTATCCCCAAAATATAGGCAGCTTCACCAAGGTCCTTCATAGCGAAACACTTTCCAAGCCAGGACTTTACTTCCTGCAGGGTTGGAATGTCGTTTCCTATGAGTAGTATGTCATCCACATACAATACCAAAAAGCTAACTATACTCCCACTAGCCTTGACATATACACAAGATTCATCTTCACTCCTAGAAAAGCCAAATTCCTTGACCTTTTCATCAAAGCAAAGATTCCATCTGCGAGGTGCTTGCTTTAATCCATAAATGGATTTCTCAAGCTTACACACTCTATTAGGGTACTCGTTACTGACAAAACCCTCTGGCTGACTCATGTAAACATCTTCAGCCAACTTTCCATTAAGGAAAGCGGTTTTGACATCCATTTGCCAAATTTCATAGTCATGAAATGCGGCTATGGCTAACAGAACCCGAATAGACTTAATCTTGGCTACCGGAGAAAAGGTCTCATCATAGTCCACTCCAGGAATTTGAGAGAAGCCCTTTGCAACCAGTCTAGCCTTATAAGTGTGTACTTTACCATCCATGTCGGTCTTCTTTTTGAAGACCCATTTGCACCCAATAGTCTTTCGACCTGGTACATTCTCAACCAAGTACCAAACTTGATTGTCATACATGGATTGTATCTCGCTATCCATAGCCTCTTTCCATTTAGCAGACTCGGGGCCTGCCATGGCTTCCTCGTAGCTGTTAGGGTCATCTTGACTTACTAGTGTCTCATCACTAATAAGTGTCTCACCTTCTGCAGTAATATGGAATCCATAGTAATGCTCAGGTCACTCCTAACTCTCGTGGAACGCCTCAGAGGTACAGATTCATCAATTGGCTCAACAGGAGTTTCCTCCTCAAGTTGAGGGCCAGAGTTTGAAGTTCCTTCACCACTTGACTCTTGAATTTCTTCAAGATCAATTTGCCTCCCACTGTCTCCTTGGCTTATAAACTCTCTTTCTCGAAAGACTCCTCTTCTTGCTACAAAGACCACATTGTCACTAGGTCTGTAGAAGAGGTAACCAAAGGATTGCTGTGGGTAGCCGATGAAAATACACCTCTCGCTTCGGGGTTCGATCTTATCATGAGTCTCGCGTCTCACGAAAGCCTCGCATCCCCAAATCTTGATGTGGTCTAGTTTAGGTACTTTACCAGTCCACATCTCGTGAGGAGTTTTGGCAACTTTCTTTGTAGGGACTAGATTAAGGATATGGGCGGCAGTCTCTAAGGCATACCCCCAGAATGAGATTGGTAGCGAAGCTCGACTCATCATGGAACGAACCATGTCCAACAAGGTTCGATTACGCCTCTCAGCCACACCATTCAATTGTGGTGTCCTGGGAGGTGTCAATTGTGAGACAATCCCACATTCCCTTAGATAGTCGAGGAACTCTGAACTAAGATACTCACCACCCCAATCGGATCGAAGCATCTTAATGTTCCTGCCCAATTGATTCTCGACTTCCTGTTTAAATTCCTTAAACTTCTCGAAAGTCTCTGACTTATGCTTGATTAAGTAGACATATCCATATCTACTGTAATCATCAGTAAAAGTCAAATAATAACGATTAGCATCTCTTGTGGCATGTTTGAATGGTCCACACACATCCGTGTGTATAAGGTCCAACAAACCTTCACCCCTTTCACATGAGCCTGTGAAGGGTGACTTTGTCATTTTTCCAAGTAAGCATGAATCGCAACTATCATTTGACTTTAGGTCAAACGACTCCAAGACTCCATCTTTTTGGAGTTGGCCTATGCGTTTCTTGCTTATATGTCCAAGACGACAATGCCATAATGATGCTTTATCCAAGTTATTATTATTAGTAGAATCAATACACAAAACATTATTTCCTAAGTTATCTACAATAGATACAGCTTCATACACACCATCACAAGGTAATGCTTTAAAATAAAGTACATTATTAAAGAAAGCATTAATCGAACCAACTTCATTATCAAACGAAAAGGTGAAACCTTGTTTGTACAATGCATGAAAGGAAATAATATTTCTTGCCATTTCTGGCGAATAACAACATTTATTCAAATCTAAATTTAACCCACTACTTAGCGATAAAGTATAAACTCCAATCTTGGTGACAGGTGTAACTTTCCTATTCCCCATGATTAAGTTTATTCTTCCTTGCTCCACATTCTCACTTCTTCCTAGTCCCTGCAAGTCACAACAAATATGAATACCGCAACCGGTATCAAGGACCCAAGATTTCGAATGGGGTGAGTTATTAGAAATGATAGTGTAAATACCTGCATGGTTGGGTTTGACTTTCCCATCCTTCACATCTTGCTGGTACTTTGGGCAGTTTCGCTTCCAATGAGCTTTTTCATGGCAATAGAAGCATTCAGCCTCTTTTGGGTCAGAAGAAGGAGTAATGAAACCTTTCTTGGTTCCACTTGAAGAAGAGCCATCAAGGGTCCGAGCCTTGGTACCCTTTGAAGATCTCTTTCTCTTCCTCCCTCGACTTTGCCCGATTGCCAAGACCGGAGTTGAGTCTGGAGTAGGAGTGATAGCAACCGACTTCCCCTTAAGACCTGTTTCTGCGGTCTTGAGAAGTCCCTGAAGTTTGCTGAGGGTGACCTCTTCCTTGTTCATGTGATATGTCATGCGGAATTGATCATAGCACGATGGTAAGGAGTGCAAAATGATATCTATTGCAAGCTCCTCAGGGAAGTTCACATTGAGCTTCAGCAAACGATCCACATACCTTTGCATTTTCTGCATGTGGCTCGTGAAGGACTCTCCGTCCTTCATCATGGTTGTTATCAAGGAGCAGATGACTTCGTACCTCTCTTGTCGTGCACTTTGATGGTATCTTTCCATCAAATCTTGGTGCATTTCATAAGGGTAGAAATCTTCATAAGACTTTTGGAGTTCAGCTGTCATGGTGGCCAACATGATGCAAGCCACCTTGGTTGCATCTCTTTCATGAGTATGAAAGTCAGCGATCTCCTGGGGAGTTGCAGTGGACTCATCAATTTCCTTAAGCTCCTTGTCAAGGACATATTCTTTGTCCTCGTAGCGGGTAATCATCCTGATGTTTCTGATCCATTTATTAAAGTTGGATCCATCAAAGGTGACTTTTCCGCACAAACTCATAAGAGTAAAGGAGCCATTAGGATTCGAGCCAGAAGCATTATTTGAAGACATCTGAAAGAGAAGAACGAATTTAGTTTAGATTTAAGAGAGTCCTTAATAAAACACCCAAATGTAATATTAAGGCTAGGATCCAATCACAATATAATATAACTTAGAAGAGGTATGCCGTAATCTAAGCTATACCATATTTGAAAGGTAGGTGAATGACAATTCACCAATTTCCACCACGAAAACCGAAATATTAGATATTTAGTTTTTATTGGTTTTAGAAATTCCTAGATTCTTTGAGATCCAATGAACTTTTCAAAGGCATGTTTCAATCTCGGGAGTGCCCTCCAGGTTTTGTGACTGGGATGCCGAGGATCACAAAACGAGGTGTGAAGTAACCATGCAAATCACTTGGTACCCTTAAAGTTTATCACTCAATCGATGTGCCGGTAAACCACACACGCTCCACCGATACTATAATAAACCTTAAGTCACCCTTTACCTACCTTGTTAAGTCCAAGTTAGTGTGCCGGTTAACCACACACGCTCCACCAACGACTTAGACAAAGTGTAAAGTGTAATTTCATGGATTAGCACCTTATTCACATTTTTCCTAAAGTAACTAAGATTGGGAATTTAATAAACATTTAGTTACTTTATTATATTCATCATACTTTGAATGAGAATTTATAAGTCCTTGTCTTACCCGTTCGGCTAACGACCCTCCACCAGTCAAGCAAGCGGTGGGTGAGAATATTCACCCATTAAGTCACCATTTTATAGGCAACAACCTTATACCCACCTTATAGACCGACTTCGTGAATGAGGCGTACTAGCGGTAAGACGACTTTATTCTTATACATATATATATATATATATATATATATATATATATATATATATATATATATATATATATAATTATTAAATCATCATAATATAAGTATAAGGGTTGAATTTTAACTTTTAAAATTCTAGGGGTTGGAACTTAAAGTTTTAACTTAACTTTACTTGTTCCAAAACTTGAGGGCAAGTTTTGTAACTTTCAAAACTTTTCATTTCTTGTAACTTATGAGTTTAATAGAGTAATAAAATGAAGACTCTTCATTTTTCTAACTCTTGTGTTTTCTTAATGGTTTTAACTCAAGTGTGACTCTTGGTTTTCCATAACTTAAGGATAAGTTATGGACTCCATTAAAACACATTATGACCAAGAATTAATTTACCACATAGGTTACAAATAATTCCTATGATCATCTAAAACATCATAAGAACAAGAACATGAATATGAACACAATCAAAAATTACATAAAACTTTGTAATTTTGATAACTAGTTGTTGTAAATGAATTAGCAAAGACATTACACCACCAAAAACAAGTTTTCAATTACCAAAACAGTTTAGGGTAATGTTTCTAATTCATTTCCAGCAACTGAATCGAAAATCTGCACTCAGTCGACCCTACTCGCCGAGTGCATAAACTGACTCGCCGAGTTGGTTGAAGATACTCATGGACTCGACGAGTCCCCCCTATGGACTCAACGAGTCCATTCGCAGAGAGCAAAATTTCCGATTCTGTTTTCAACTTTTAAGCACAAATAAGAACAAACAAGCCTAGGCTCTGATACCACTGATGGGTTTTGAGCATTCTAACACTTCCTAAATGTACATGCAACCCTAATAACCTTGGATCTATGTTTGTCTAATTGTCATGCAAAGTTGAATTCCAAGGTTATATTCCTATCTAGCATACATGGGGAACAATTTTATCATAAAGTATAGATAGAATAACTTACCTTGTTGTTGTTTGTGTTCCTTGAAACCTTGTGAGCCTAGCACCCCAAGTGTGATGCCTCAAATGCTTCACACAACACCAAATGCTCTTGGAAGAACTTATGAGAGAATACTCACTTCTTCAAAATCGGCCAAGCCCTCTTGTTTCTTAGTGTAGCCGATTTTGGGTGGAGAATATGTTACTTATATAGTGTTGACACATCTAGGGTTAAACCCTAATGTGTCATGACTCTTCATTTCCATGATCCATGGGTTTGTAACTCCCATGGAGCATCCATGGAGCATCCTATGGGTGGAACCCAACTTGATAGTCCATGGAGCCTTTTAGCCCACTATACAAGATATGGATGATTTACATAATCAACCCATATATTTAATTAGTTATCTTTTGATCACTTAATTAATTCTAAATTAATTCTTGATCAAACTAATCAAATAATATTATTAATATATTAGAACTTATAATATATTAATAATCTCCAAGTGTTATTTCTCTCATTTAGTCTATCCAATTGCATGGTGCCATGCAACCCAAATGGACCATGCCGGGTCGGGTCAAGTACATACCAGAAATAGTTATGGACTTAGACACCTTATCCAACAGAGTCGTCCTCAGGTAATAGTCTATAAGCTCCCTATCCACCTTCGGGTGAGGATGGGGAACTTTAGCTATATGAGCGAACGCATGGAAGATGAAGGCCTTTCGGGTCAGGGGCATGTCGAACTGGGAATCGATTGAGTTGACACGGTCTAGTGAGATGACCGGTTCTAGCCATAGAGTGCAAGGGGACTCAATGGCTTCTTTGATGAGCACCTCGAGGGTCCAAGAAGGAAACAGAGTTTTCTTGCTTTCAAGGAGATCATGAGCCTCCTTCATCTTCCTCTCCTTGGCCTCGGCTTCCCTGACTATTCGAGCATTTTCGTCCAGTTCTCTCTCTCTGGTCTGCTTCCTGACCAAGCTGACAATCGGCTCTTGATCATCACTTTCATCACTGTCGTCGGCAATTTGTTTGGTTTTGGCTTGAGCACTCAAACCTGATGAAGGACCAGATGTTGGTTTGGGTGCTTTTGGAGGGACAAGTGATGAAAGTGGAATTGATTGAGGTAGGGAACTTGGAGGGGGTTTCTGTTGAGCTGTGGACTTCTTCTTTTCTCCCCCTTGTTTCGGATGATCCTCCTGCTCAGGAATGCCTTCAATATAGCTAAGAAGGGCAAGAGCAGGAGCGAGCTTCTCTGCAAGACTTCGCCTCACCGAATAGTTGAGAATCAGATCATGGGCTTCAAGGATATTGGACAAAGCTCCGTGGACATCTGAAACACAACTCCTGACCACAACTTTCTCGGACCGAAGAGAATCGATCTCCTTCTCGGCCTGGGAGAGCTGATGAGTTGCCAAGGTCAGCTCGGAAGACTTTCGGGCAAGCTCTTCCTTTGTGGTAGATTCGGCGGCTAGAGTGGCTTGGAATGAGAGAAGACGATCTACAACCGAAGACTGAAATGATTGGTTGTCTTCTTTGAGTTTTTGGTGGAAGCTGGCAAATTGATCTTTTTCCCTCTCGAAGGAATGGACCAGCTTCTCCACAACGGTGCGGATCTTCTTAGTGTTTAACTCTGAAGCTGCCTGTAAAGACTCCAGCCAGATCTGGGCATCTTGAAATAGTTTTTCGACTTTTTCGGTCGGAACAACACTAGCCTACGTGGATTTATCAATGGCAGCAGCAGCTGTGCTGATAGAGGCTTCATGTGCTTTTGTAAGTGACTCCACCATACTATGAATAGCAGCCTATGAAAAGTGAGATGTTGAGGAGGAGGAAGAAGCCACAAGATTGTCAATCTTCTCGTGGAGCTCCTTGATGTGCTTTTTGGTGACCGGAGCATCATCATCATCATCACTATGAAGTTGATAGGGGCTGTAGTAGATGGAGTCAAAAACGGTATCCTCCCCTCCCAAAAAGGTTTCGGTTTCAGCAGATGGAGTGGGAGATAAGGGTGCAGTGGGTGGTTCGGTAGTGATAGTGGGTTCGGGTGCAGATGTAGGTTCGGGTTGTGAAGTAGAAACCCCCGTATCAGATACGTTGGTTAGAACCTCACGGGTGGTAGTGGTGGTGGCTTCTGTAAAAAGTGGTGGGGGAAGGGTGGTTGATGTGGTTTGAAGAGGAGTAGTTATGGGGGGAATGGAAATAGGGTCAGATATGGAGGGAATGGAAATGGAGGAGGTTATGATGGGAATGGAAGAGGTGGGTATAGGAGAAGGTGAAGGAGGTTTTGATGAAATATGTACCTCATGATCAGGGGAGTGAGGTGGGGTTTCGCCTCTAGCTGACTCATCGGAGTCAGAGTGGTCCTCTTCCGAGTCGCTGGAAGAAGAGGAGAGAATAAGTTTTCTCTTGGGTTGGACTCTCTTCTTCTTTGCTGGTGGGGAAAGATCTGGTTTTGAGGGTTTTCGCTTCTTAGGAGAAGGACCCTTTGCCCCCTTTGCTGCTTTCTTTATCTTCCCTTGCTCGGGTTTCTTTCCTCGAGCAGCAGGTTTATCTGCATCATTAATGGACTGAACCATTTCAGCAGAAAGTTCCCTTGGGACCGAAGGACGAAAGTCCTTGTAGGCTTTCATGATGATGCTCTCCTTTGACACCCCAGTGGACATAGAGTTCGGAATGGATCCGACGAAAGAAAATTTTGTCGGATCGGTGACAATAATTTTGGTGGTGTGGAAGACGCTGATGTTGGAGAGAAGGGAACCTGCAACAGTAGGAACATGGAGTTTATCCATGGCCCACTTGGTGATGAGCGTCCAGAACCTGGCGTAGGATACCTCAGTGTGGCGAGAGGAGGAGGCAAGGCTCTGAATGAGTTGCTGCCATAGAACCGAGTCGTAGTCGAGGTTAAGGCCGTGATAAAGACCATAGAGAATGGTCATAAACAGTTTGCTGGCCCCATCAGAACCAGAACTACGCTCAGAGAGCCCTTTGAAGAGAATGGTGAAGAAACCATTCCATGGAGGAGGAAGACATGATTTCTTGAATTTTGTGACCGTTGTAAGAATCTCCGTGTACCCCATATTGTAGAACATCGAAAATAATTGCCCGACGGTAATGGTGTCGGGATTAACCCTAGATTCATCGGCTTCAAAGCCTAGGAGCCAACAAAATCGTTGCTTAGAGATGGAGGTCTTGTGAGAAAGAAGATCAAAGTAGATGCGATCCACTGATCTGTCATAATGGGCTGTGGAGAAGACCTGGGAAAGGCATTCCATTGGTACAAGCTCAACTTTGGAAAGAGCGAGCACCAGCGGAGAGTATTTGAGGCACTCCACCATGGGATACATGTAATTCTCGTAAGCCTTAGGGTTGAGATCAATCACCAGACTTTGTTGTGCACGGATTGGAAGAATATTTGTGCGGGAGGAGGTTTCCTGTACTGATGAAGAATCCGCTATGGTTGAAGGTAGAAGATAATGAACAGTATATGATAAATCGTCCGATTTTGCTCGTTTGAGTTTTGAATGTGGTAAATTGGGAATGAAGCAGATGAGTTCCTTTTATACCGTGGGTAGAGGAGAGAGAAAGATCATCCCCACATCTTCTTGATACAATAAAACGGTTTCGGATTTGACTGAAGTGCGACGTTTGGCACCCCCGATGATTACGCAGGAGAGAGAAGAACTGTTCCGTTTTGCATGCGTGCCCATCACCTCACTATTGAGGCCGTTACTCTGTCGGCTGAGTCAGCATCTTATCTGTTTAATAGTTGTCATCCAAACATAAGATTATAAAGTAACCGAACGAGAAGTTTGGAAAATCAAAGATTTTCGTGCATAGAGTGTAAAAGATAAGGAAATAAAGCGAGATATATAGGGGAAGAGTGATGTCAAACTAGACACAAAACAGATGATCCCGGGCACAAATCACTTTCTTCAAGGTCAAGAGAGACCTTAAAGTGTTTGTATGGATTCCCGTTGAATTACGATCAAGCACTTTCTAAGAAGTGTTGAAAGGCATCTTTTTGTTATGCATAATAGGGTGGCTTTCGCTTCAATTTAAAAATCCGGACCTTGACATAAGACCGAGACTAAATGAAGTACTTGTGAGACCGATGTGGTCTGTTGAACAAGTAGGCTGGATAACAGATATAGTGACTTGGAAAAAATATATGATGGTGAAATCTCAAAAAAAATTTAAACTGGATTCTAAGGGAAGAAATGTTATGGTAAATAACAAAGTCATAAGAATCGCACAAACAAAGAGAGATTTCATGTTGACCGTTAATTCATGATAGGTATTGAATGTTGGGTTTCACTAAGCACGTAGTGACACGTGGCTTAGATCATAAACACAGATATTTTGCAACCATAAACCTCAGTGGTTAATTCTGAGAGTCTCAAGGGTTACGATATGGTACCGAAATATGATGGAGAAGAGTAAGGTGGTGAAGAAAAGCGATAGTACCTCTGGTGAAAATAGTGACCAAGCAGTAAACTCTCAACTCATATGAGAAAAGAGTAAGGTAGCTCGGGATTAGAATAAATGGAGCAGCCTTATTGGGAAGACAAGGTTTGTATGTACCTAGTCATTAAGGCTTTTATTCAAAATCAGTTGAGGCTTTGGACAACATGCAGAAGCATGCTTCTAGGGACGCTTAACTAAGTAAAATAAAGAAAGAGAAAAACCAAACAAAGTAAAAAAAATAAAAAAACCGAACCCGAAATGGACCGAACGCTCGGTTCGTTTCGGTTCCAAAAAATATTTTTGGAAAACAGCTTTACAAATGGGAAAAACCAATACAGAATAATTAATAATAATAAGGGAGAAATTTTTTTTTTAAACTGAACCCGAAATGGACTGAACGCTCGGTTCATTTCGGTTCCTAAATTTTTTTTGGATTTTTAGAAAAACAGCTTTACAAAAAGTGTACAACCATAGACAACATCTTTTTGAGATTTGAGTGAAAATATGTGTTATGGGACCGAACCCGAAATAGACCGAACGTTCGGTTCATTTCGGTTCCCATGTGAACTGAACTCGAAATGGACCGAACGTTCGGTTCATTTCGGTTCATTTCGCTCCTTACTTTTTAACTTTAGGATGAAGTCTTTGGTACTGATTTAGATTCCATCATTCCTAGACCATGAAGGATTTTATTGAAACTGGCTTCAGGTAGAGCCTTGGTGAAGATATCTGCCAATTGATCGGTGGTTCGAACAAAGTGAATTTCGACATTACCATCCTCCACATGATCCTTAATGAAGTGATACCTCAGTGCTATATGCTTGGTCTTAGAGTGTTGCACTGGGTTGTGACAAATCCTAATTGCACTTTCTGAGTGCAATATAGTGGGATCTTTTTCATGTTAAGTCCATAATCCCGGAGCTGGCTTTGGATCCATATTACTTGAGATGTGCAGGAGGCGGCTGCGATGTACTCTGCTTTGGCTGTAGAAAGGGAAACGCATGTTTGCTTCTTTGACTGCCAGCTGACCAATTTCCCATCAAGGAATTGGCAACCCCCTGTGGTGCTTTTCCTGTCTAAACCACATCCTCCAAGGTCTGCATTAGAGATGGCTTGAACGAAGAAGCCTGAGTTGGATGGATACCAAAGACCGAGAGAGGTAGTTCGCTTCAGATACCTAAGTATGTTCTTCACTGCAAGCATATGAGGTTCTCGTGGGTTTGCCTGAAACCTAGCACAATAACATACGGAAAACATGATGTCAGGCCTGCTAGCAGTAAGATACATTAAAGACCCAATCATCTGGCGGTATAGCGTAATGTCAACTGCTGGTTTCTCCAGTGAAGGGGTGAGTTTGGTTTCGAAAGCCATTGGAACCTTGACCTTTGAATCTCCCATCATACCAAATTTGGCAAGAAGAGTTTTGGTGTATGCTTCCTGGTTGATAAAGATGCCTTTGGGTCCTTGTCTAATATTTAATCCAAGAAAAAAGTTAATCAGACCCATGGAGCTCATTTCAAATTTAGTCTCCATCAGCTTTCTAAATTCAGCTGTTAAGCTGGGATTCGTTGAGCCAAAGATGATATCATCGATGTAAATTTGTACAATCATAAGGTGGTTACCTTCCTTTTTATGAAAGAAGGTTGGGTCAACTGAACCTTGTTTGAATTTAGACATCTTTAAAAACTTTGTTAGCATTTCATACCAGGCCCTAGGAGCTTGTTTCAGACCATAAACCGCCTTGTCCAGAATATAGCAGTGATTTGGGAACTTCTCATTGACGAAGCCGGGAGGTTGCTCCACGTAGACTGTTTCTTCGAGTTCTCCATTCAGAAAAGCGCATTTGACATCCATTTGGTAGACCTCAAAGTTTTTGTGTGCTGCATAGGCCAGAAAAATGCGAACAGATTCCAGCCTTGCAACTGGAGCGAAAGTCTCTTCATAGTCAATCCCTTCCTCCTGACAGTATCCTTTCACTACCAGACGTGCTTTGTTTCGAATCACATTCCCTTCCTTGTCCATTTTGTTCCTGAATACCCATTTTAGACCAACAACTGATGCATTTTGAGGAGTTGGAATGAGGCGCCAAACTTTGTTCCTTTCGAATTCGTTCAGTTCGTCTTGCATAGCTTGAACCCAATCGGAGTGATCGAGAGCAGTGTTAACTGTCTTGGGTTCAACTTTTGAAACGAAAGAATTAAACATACAAAATTCTACTTTGGAGAATAGGGAAGTTTGTTTTTCCTTAAGTTGTGATCGGGTCAGAACCTTTTCAGAAACATCACCTACAACTTGAGAGACTGGATGATTTCTGGTCCATTTGATGAGAGGAGGGTAATTTGGATCATAGGAAGGATCCAATTCAGCGTTTACCATCTCTTCTGGTTCGGATTGACTTTCATCGTCAAAGAGCATATTGGCATTCTCCCCCTCGAATGAAGAACTTTCTGAAATAGTCGGACTTTCGGGTATATTGAAGATTTTGGGTGCTCCTGTGTCTTTAGATGCTGTGGAGTGATCAGATGCTACAGTACCTTCGGGTGATACAATACCTTCGGGTGCTGTTGTGCCTTCTGGTGTTGTGGAGCGTTCAGGTGCTACAGTACCTTCGGGTGCTGTTGTGCCTTCTGGTGTTGTGGAGTGTTCGGGTGCTACAGTACCTTTGGGTGTTACAGTACCTTCGGGTGCTGCAGTATCGGCGTGCTCCCCCTCGACTGATGCGCCGAAACTGGGCACTCCTTCATTCATTCGCCTTGTAACATCTTCTACTAGTTGCTTCAAATGATCCACCTTGTTGTCTACTGCGCTGGCTTCCACATTAATAGCTTTCTCTGGTTCATCAAATAACTCGACAAACTTCTCAAAGAGATTTGCAATTGATGCTGTGACTTGACCTGTTTGAGGAAAGATTTCACCAGTTGAGTTTATGTTTGTTGTTGACTTTTTGACATAGCTATCATCAAAGGTCACGTAATACGTCTCTTCTATTTTCTTTGAACGTTTGTTTAATACCCTGTATGCTTTGGAAGTGAGAGAGTAGCCCAGAAAAATCCCTTCATCGGCTTTGACATCAAATTTGTTGCGATGCTCTTTAGAATTGAAGATGAAGCACCGGGAACCGAATACATGGAAGAATTTGACATTCGGCTTCCTGTTGTTTATTATCTCATAAGGAGTGAGCGTGAATCGCTTATTGAGATATGACCTGTTCTGTGTAAAGCAAGCTGTAGATATAGCATCAGCCCATAAATATAAAGGTAAAGAAGCAAAACTTAGCATGGTTCGAGCTGCTTCACACAAGGATCGGTTCCGTCTCTCAACTATACCGTTTTGTTGAGGTGTGTAGGGAGCTGAGAAGTTGTGGGTAGTTCCTCTTTCCGCCAGGAATTCTTCGAATTCTTTATTTTTGAACTCCAGGCCATTGTCACTCCTGATGTTCCGAACGACTTTCTTCAGTTGTACTTCCACCTGCTTGATGAACATCTTTAGCTTGTGAGTCGCTTCAGATTTAAGCTTTAGAAAGAACACCCATGTAAAACGTGAAAAGTCATCAACAATAACAAGAATGTACTTGCTACCGCCGATACTTTCAATTGATGAGGGACCACACAAGTCAATGTGAAGTAACTCTAGTGGTTCAATAACTTTTGTGTTTATAATTGATGGATGAGTCTGCTTCCCCATTTCACATGCCACACATAAATGTTCTCTATCATACTTGAGCAATGGAAGACCACGAACATGACCTTCGGCAACAAGTTTGTTGATGTCCTTGAAGTTGAGATGAGAAAGCCTTCGGTGCCACAACCAGCTTTCATCAGATTGTGCTTTTGATAACAAGCAGATTGCTGGATTCCCTTTGATTGGTTTGAGATTTAGGGGAAACATTTCATCTTTGCGCTCTGATTTGAGAATAACTTTGTTCGTTTGCTTTTCAATAATTTCTGAACCCTCATCATCGAACGAGACCTTGAGACCGGTACCTCCAACAAGCTGAGATACACTGCTGAGATTATGTTGTAGTCCCTCTACATATGCAACCTTCCTGATTGTGAAATCACCATTTGTAATCATCCCATAGCCTTTTATGGTTCCAAAGGAGTTGTTCCCGAACTTGACATTCCCACCGTTTGAAAGAGATCTGAATTCCCTAAGCTCTTCCTTCCTCCCTATCATGTGACGTAAGCAGCCACTATCAATATACCATTCTTCATTGAACTGCTCGTCACTGATAACCTGAACAAATTAAACAGATTTAGGAACCCAAAGTTTCTTGGGTCCACGTGAGCCTTTCACAGGAACAGGAGCAGAAAAAGAGATGTCAACAAAAAATGTTCTTTTTATCAAAGTTGTTTCATCTTTCTTTTTGATGGTGTAAACCTTAATCTTTGTGGAATCTAGTGCTTTTGGTTTGGTCTCTGATTTAACTGACAAAACCTTTGATTTCCCTTTCAGGTCAGTTGGAGATTTAGAATGAGATTGAGAAGAAGAATGATTGAAAGAATTAGAATAAGAGAATTTAGACTGAGATGATTTCTTGACTTGTTATTCTAGGTGACTCTTTCGGTTTTGATTATCAGTGGAACCGAACCTAGAATTTTGCTCTCTTTTGCTCTCAAAACCGAACTCCTGCTTTCGGTTGATATTGTGCTCTGAACCGAACTTCTGCTTTCGGTTGTTATTTCTCTCTTGAGATCCAACAGTATTTTTCTCTGACTTTAAATTTTTGTCACGATATGAGAAATAGGCATTTTGAGATTGCCAAAACTATTTTCTTTCAGAAAGATTCTTCTTGTATCTCTGATTCCTTTGTCGTTTTTGATTTCTCATCTGTTTCGGCTGATGATGGATGTTCGCCTTTTGATTTTGACTGGTGTCAGCAGGTCCGCTTTGAACCGATGATGATTCTCTTGAATCTGCCTTATCTTTAGGAACATCTTTTGTACCACTAGAACTTGGCACGTCAAAGTTATCAGGTTTGTTAAGTGGCTCAGGAATGTATCTTCCTTTTGCTTTCCAGGATGTTTGCTCTGATAGACCAATAGTTTCATCAGCATTGTCAATAGGAGCCGACCAGAAGAACTCATCACAACCATCGGCATTGTCTTCGTTTACAATGGTTGTGAGTTCGGCTGTCTGATGTTCGGTTACACCTGTGACCTTATACACCCGATTTGGTGTTGTCCTTACCTTTTGGTAAACAACAGCTTTTTCTTCAAGTTTCGGGGACTTTTGTTGGGACAAGCGAGCGAACTCCACAGAATTTTCGGAGATGAGATTTTTGTGGATTTCAGGTTCACTTTTGACAAATTCAGAGCAGTCAACTTCGTCCTCTACAGAAATTTCACTCATGTCATTATCCTCATTAAGCTCAGATGCATTTTCAACATCAATTTTACTTTCTGAGCTCAAATTGGCATTCAATGAGTAAAATTTTTGTATGGTTTCGGTCCTTAGATTCAGTTTGTCATTTTCATCCAAAAGGTTTTTCAGCATGTCCTTATGGTCTTTGGACTTAATGAAAGATTCAATTTTGTCTAGACCATACATATACGTTGGATTAACATCCTCAGACGAAACCACACTTTCACAATTGTATGCTTCAGCGTCGATTTCATCCTCCTTAAACTCAAGAAAAGGCAAGATCATACGATGAATTTTCTGCCCTATTTCACAGTTCAAATGAAGTTGAGTGATATTATTGTAAATACGCTTAGTAATCAAACAAAAAACATTTTACTGTTTCAAAAGTTTTAAATTGTCTCTTTGCAAATAAATGTTTTCGTCCTTGGTTTTGACTAACTCCGACTCTTTCAGTTCGATCCACATCCTTCGTTCCTCACTCTTCGACGACACCCTGCTTATTTGGTCAGTTAGGTTAGAATTGGTGACCCGAGTTTGAGTTAAGCTACTGTCTAGATGAGAAATTCTTGAATTAACATTTTTTAATTCTTTTTCATATGAGCATTGTGGGACTTTAAATGAAACAAACACGGATTGTACCTTCTTGATTAATTCATCAAGCTCGTTGAATTGTATGCTGAGCAGTTTTGTTGTAAAGCACATGTCCTGTTGCTCCTTTGAGTCTTTGTTCCCACCATCTGTGTTATATCCCCTCATCTGAGATACATCAGACACCATCAAGCATCTTCCACTGCTTTCCTTCTCTTTTGCCACATAAGCTTTTCCATGAGAAGGCTTCCTTACTTCATCATCCTCGGAGTCGGTTGACCAGACCTCCACTCCTCCGAATTCATCATTTGCTATAGAACCCTGCACAATTAAAGTATTCATAGACGAGTTAGCAGTAGATTTCTTCTTCCTGATCTCATCCAGCTTTTTCAGTAACAATGCTTCTTCATCTTTTTCCTCATCCTTTTCATCCATTTTCTTGACGACACAATCTTTAGCATAGTGATTCTTTCCTCCACAGTAAAAGCAGCTCACTCCCGAATCTCCTTCAGCTTTCGGTTCCTTCTTTGATTCTTCTGCTTTCGGTTCTTCTTTGACCTTTTCAGAGCTATAACTTCCCTGCCAATTACGGTTCTTATTGGTGGGAAATCTTTTCTTGATGAACCTCTTGGGATTTGATACCATCATAGCATAGTCTTCAGAAGTAAGATCATACTCTTCTAAGTTGAGGTCTTCATCTTCCATTGCCGCTTTACTTTTGGATAGTAGTGCCATGGAACCCAGGCTTGAAACTACATTTTTCTCCTGAAGTACGATCTTCTCTTGAGATTTCAGTATGCCCACCAGTTTCGCTAGAGAATAAGATTTGAATTGCTCATGCGCTTTAACTGTGGACACAACAACTCTCCACTCAGATCTGAGGCGGTTTAGAAACGTGACTTTCTGCTCAATCAACTTCCTTTCAATATCATGTTTAATCATTTTGCTAAGAAGATGATTGAAGCGATCGAACGTTTGAGTCACAGTTTCTTCGACTCTCTGCTTGAATTCACCAAACTCAGATAAGAGTAAGGTTTGAATGGAGTGTTCAAGATCTTCATCCGTAGAATACAATTCGTGAAGCCTGTCCCATATTTCTTTGGCAGTAGTGCACGAACTCACCAGCCTGAAAGTGTCAGATTGAAGAGCGAATCTGATTAATCTCAATGCTTTAATATTGCACTGAAATTTATCTTTTTCGTCTTGGGCAACATCTTTAACATCTTTCAAAAGATCATTATACTCCTTTTGAGTTTTAATAATCCTTGAAGTTGCAGAATGAGCAAAGGGTCCCGAAACAATTGCTTCCCAGATGAGGTATCCATTGTCCTCAGATCCTATAACATAGTCTTCAAAGTGATTTGCCCAGACTTCATAATCTTGGGTGTAGAGGATGGGAATCTTCGTTGTTGATCCAATGATGTTCGAAATATTAATGGGATTGGATGGCGACTCGTCCATGCTTGATCGAATAACCTGTTTGAGAGATCAGACTTGTAATATATAATATTAGGGCAAAACGAACAAATAATGAGATACGTCAATTATGGGGTGATGGATCAATAAATATTAGTTAATGCGAAACAAACCCTAATAGCTTCTTTCACAGAAGAGATGTGTATGAATTACACAGCCTCCCGCTCTGATACCAACTGTTGAGATAAAAATCTTTAAGATCAATTAGATCTTTGAAACAGGTATATAAAGAATGTAAAGCAATACTCAAGAATGGATTTGAATATGTCGAATGATTAAAACTTTCAATCCTCAGCAGAGCTCGATGAAGAACTTCCACTGTAGAGGATCCTAGGGTTACAAAAAGATAACTTGTATAATTACACCGTAAAACCATGATCTATCAGTTACGTAAAAGATGCATGCAAGCATTTATAAATACACAAACCCTAGAAAATAAGATACGGATGGACAGGCCCATACCGCATGAAGGATGGGCTAGGAAGCGAGCCCAAGACGCAACATCAATAACCCAACAGTTATGTCCCTCCCTCCGCCCCCATATCACCCTCGAGAACTTGTACACCCTTGATTTCGTGTGAGCTTCCATCATTTGAGAGAAATAGCTTGGAGGAAGGAACTTTGGGAAAGGAACTTGAAGATCAAGAAGGTTGCTTCAAAGGAGGAGGTGTAGATTCGAGATCTACTTATGTGGTGTTCATCTTGGAGGTAACAAGCTGTTATTTTTCCCTCCTTTACACCTAGATCTATGTGTTGTTGTTGGGGTTTTTAGCCATAATGTTATTCTTTCAAGTTAGAAGCCAGATCTGAAGTTGCTACATCAGATCTAATCATATGATGGCCTTGAGAAGCACAAAGTATCAGCCATTCGAGATCTACTTCTGTGGTGTTCATCTTGGAGGTAACAAGCTGCTATTTTTCCCTCCTTTACACCTAGATCTATGTGTTGTTGTTAGGGTTTTTAGCCATAATGTTATTCTTTCAAGTTAGAAGCCAGATCTGAAGTTGCTACTTCAGATCTAAGCATATGATGGCCTTGAGAAGCACAAAGTATCAGCCCTTGAGTGGATCATGGAGCCTCTTTTCCTTAAACCCTAGTTCATGGTGCATTTTGCCTAGATCTCCTTCTCTACACGTAAAGCTTGCAACTTTACGTGAGGAATGGGCTTGGGAAGGGTAGATCTACAGTTTGGAGTCCATGCATGACCCAAAAGCCCTCTGCATGTAAAGGGATTCAAATGGACTCGACGAGTCCTTTGAGTGGACTTGGCGAGTAGCATGAAGGTGTGGAGCAACTCAGCGGGGCCACAAGAAGGCTCAGTACCCCAGTTTGTGTTCAGCAGGACGGGTGATGGCACCTGCCCCTGCAACCTTGAGGATCACAGACGACCGTCAGGGCCGTGCGGAGGCGCCTGCGGTTGGAGGCAGGGATTTTCAGATGGCTACCTTGGAGACGCAAGCAGCGCCGGACGTTGCAGGTATGCGATTTCCGTTTTCAGTTCTTCTGTTTGTGCATGATGTTATTGTTGGATTAGTGTCTAAGTCCATAACTATTTTGGTATGTACTTGACCCGATGGTGCATGGTCCTTTTGGGTTGCCTTCACCAAAGCAACTTGATTGGAGAAATGAATAAAGAGAGAGAGGATAATATGATTTATTAATATGTTATAAGAATAATATATTAAAGGAGAAATCATATTTGTTTAATTAATATTGGTCAATAATTAATTAAGAATTAGTTTTGTGATCAAATGTAATTAATTAAACTAGAGGGGTTGATTTGTAATTATGTGATAGTTACAAAATAAGGTAAGGATTATCTTATTTATATGGTGGACGAATTTAAGGTTGGAAAGCCTTAGAATTCGAGTATGATAAGGATTCAAGGATTATCTTATTGGTTGCTTAATGGATAATCAACTAGATAAGGATAATGACTGAAACCCTATCTCTACACCTATATAAACACCCCTAGGGTCATGAATTCGCGTATCCCTTCCCAAGAGGTCCTAGATATGAATTCTAATCTCTCACCTCTCTCTTTATACCTTCTCCACTTGCTTATGGTGTTTGTAAGCCATTAGAGGAGTGACACTTGTGACTCTAAGCCTTCCAAAGCAAATTCAAGGAGGAATTGGGATTGTTATTGCTACATAACAATCAAGGTATGTTCTAAACCTAATTACATGTTAATATGATTACTTACATGCTAGAATTAGGGTTTATAGTCTTGGATTCAAAGCATGTACAATAGAGAAACCTAGATCCAAGCATTAGGGTTTGTATGAGCACATAGGATGTCTTATGACCAAAACCCATCAGTGGTATCAGAGCCTAGCTTGGTTTCAATTGTATTGATGCATTGTATAACTGGAACATCGTTTTTTGGGCTTTATGGCTGAGGAACTCGGCGAGTACCACAGTGTACTCGGCGAGTAGACCTCAACTCGGCGAGTACAGTGTGGTACTCGGCGAGTTCGAGCGTCAGATAATGCTTATCTCGGGATTTCTTGCTGTTTTTGCATTTGGATAGTTACCTTATCATGTTAGATCAATATAAATCCGATTTTATGATATATATGACTATATTCTTGATCTAATTAAAGATAATTATCAATTAACAAGATAATTGTTTCCTTATAAGATAATTGATTAATTATCTTGAGTAAATTGATAAATTGTTTTGCAAGAAATCATTAAACAAATCAAATATGGATAATTATGTGATTAAATGTTAATTTAAAATTATTTGTTATTTGATCCTTGTTGTTATGAAAGGTTTCATATTTTCCCCTTTAGGTTTTATAGTTTAAATTTGAACCCAAAAGTTTTGAAGTTTTGAAATTTAAATAGTTAAAACCCTAATGTTTTGAAAAAGGTTTCAAAACTTGCCCTCAAGTTTTGGAATTTAAAAGCTGATTAAAAGGTTTAATTAGAAATGTTAAATTCTAAAACTCTAGTAATGTTTTGAAAAGTTGAAATCACACCCTTATGGTTTTATTAATTAATTAAGGAGTATAATTAAAAGAGGTTTAATAAATCCATAAAAGTTTAGGTTAACTTTTTAATTGAATTAAAAGTGTAATTGTTAAAGTTAACCATATAGTATTTTAAAAGTATAAAATACACTTTATACTATATATAACATTAAAAGTCTAACATTATATATATGTATGAGTAAAAGTCAGTCTTACCGTTAGTAGGCCTCATTCACGAAACTGGTCTATAAGGGGTGTTTAAGGAAAATTGCCTATAAAATGGCGATTGAATGGGTATCCACTCTTACCCACCGCACTCTTGACTAGTGGAGGGTCGTTAGCCGAACGGGTAAGATAGGACGAAACCTTCCATTATAAGTATGATGAAATACAAAGTAACTAAATGTTTTTCAAATTCCCAATCTTAGTTACTTAGGCGAAAGTGAATTGATGCAATTCCATGAAATTACACTTTGTGCCCTTGCAAAGACATTAGTGGAGCGTGTGTGGTTTACCGGCACACTAAATGGTTCTAAGCAAAGGTAGCAAAGGGTGACTCAATGTTTGTCATAGTTCGGTGGAGCGTGTGTGGTTTACCGGCACATCGAATAGGTGATTGTAACATGTGAGGGCACCATGTAGTTTTCATGGTTATTCACACCCACTTTGTGATCCTCGGCATCCCAGTCACAAACAAGAGGGGCATATCGAGATTTAAACATGCCATTGAAATGTTCAATGAATCTCAAAGGATCTAGGAGTTTTCATAGATTTAAAACTTAAAATTATTTTTCGTTTTTCATGGTGGAAACTAGTGAATCGTCATTCACTTACCTTCAGATGTTCTGCAATTTGGGTTACGGCATCCCTCTCCCGAGTTGTAGGATATTGTGTTGGGTCCTAGCCTTGGAATTTCATTTGGGTGATTTACCAAGGACTCAATCAATCAACTAACTTGAATTCGGTTTTCTCCCGATGTCAAAGTTCGACAACTATGGTCTTCTCAAATCCCGTGGAACAAGCATTCCACATGAAGATGATATTCCACGATTCGATCGAGGAACAAGAAATCATGCTTCACTTCCTCCTCCTCCTCCAATTATTCTCCCTAACCCACAAGATTGTAAAATTGAAAGGTTCAATATCACTCAAGCCCTTTTGGCAAGTAAACATAAAGAGGGCAAGTCGGTGTGTGCACACGTCTTAGGGATGAAGTCACACATTGATAGATTAAGAATGATGGGATCCATTGTCGGTGAAGCGATGGCTGTTGATTGGCTTCTTCAGTCACTTCCTAACTCGTATAGTGAGTTCGTAAGAGAGTACTATATGATGAACCACGACGTGACACTTATAGATCTCACCTACATGCTTATTGCTGCTGAATCAACAATGGTTTGGCGCAATAGAAAAGCAAAGTTGATTGGTGAATCTGCCTTCAAGACCTCTATGGATATAGACAATGGCAATGAAAGACATGCAATGATCGAAAAGTTTGATCACAAGAGAAAGGCGATGTCTGAAGTAGTTCCATGTGTTGTTCCAAAGGAGTCAATTTGCTTTTATTGCCAAGAGAAGGGGCATTGGAGACAAAGTTGCCCTATCTACCTAAGAGATCTAAGAGATGGGAGAGTCAAAAGTATGACTACGCTTTAGGTAAGAATCCACTATCTAACTCCATTAATTTCCTATTCATTGATTCTTAATACATGATGTGATAAGATTGCATTTGAATGTTTTGAAGGATCGGTGAAAAGAAAGGAAGCTTAATAAGAGAGCAAGATGAATCTAATCACAAGAGATGGATCTCGATCTCATGGACTTGAAGATTGGATTTTGAGCTTAGATAGTTATGATAGAGTTGTTAGAAATTTTCTTTTTACATAGTTTTCAATGGATTTTGCATTGTAAGGACAAATGTTTTTCCGCTGCTTTTATAAATAAAATAAATTTTGTTTGACTTATTTATTTGTTTACTTCCTTGCAATGAAATCATTATGAAAATTGATGTTTGCATATTTCTACAACGAATGGATATGATTCTTAGTTATGTTATTTATGGCAATGTCAAGTGAAGGACTAGGAGATCGAGTACACAAAGTTGTGTGTTGATCGAGTTCACCATAAGAGTAACAAAGATATTCGTCATGATTTACTAAAGGCTTAGTAAATATGATTACACTTACAAGATTAAGTGTAATTTTGAATTGATTAAAGGGTTTAGATCAATAGCAAAACGAATAAGAAGAATCAAGTAGGAAGAAAGATAAGAGTTTCTCCATTCTAAGAAGAAGGGAGAGTAGCTTTTATGCTTTATGATAGGTCTTAATGATTAAGAACCATATCTCAATTGATCCTCTAAGTGAGTCTTGGTACAATTGTATGTCCAAGAAGAGGAATCAAAGATTGATGAAATGGTCAAATCAAGAAGACAATCATACTTCGTTCCAATAACAAGTCTTAAAGTTAAGATTGTGACAATGAGTGAAAAGTATTAAAGGTTTATAACATTCATCAAATGTGGAAAGTTGTGATGTCTTGGATAAGACAAAGACCAACTATGACCAATTTATGAAGTGTTTTGATACAAGCTACACTAACTCTTGAAAATTTGTTTGTCAAGAAATGTTTATTGACAAAAGAATCTTATATGTCAAGGAGTCGGTGGGAGTCTTAATGGTCTCGAAAAGTTTCAAGAACAAATCAAATAAACCTTATCGATCATCACTAGCACACGAGTTGAGGTTTACAACCTATCGTGAAGACATTATTTTGTTTCTGTGCCAATCCAATCGAGTTAATTATGCATGTGAGTCCTATGAGTTCTCATTTGAATGAGTAAAAGGCAAGGACCTTGATCAATGAAAGGTGCATTGATAGGAAAAAGGTAAGATGCTTAACTACTTGGAAGACGTGGTGGGCAGCTGTGCTACCATAAGGCAAGAAATCAAGATTAAAGGAAGTTCGATCCATATGAGTTTGAATTTGTCGTAAACTTTGGTTTTAACAAATTCACATGGATAGGAACACATACACCGTTTAAATCTAAGTGTCATAAGATTTCCTCCTTCATGAAAATGATTGTGAGAAAATGCTTTCACTAAGAACGATTTTAAAAGATAGTGATTGTAAAATTGCATTCTCGAATTCGATCATGGTTATGGCATCCCTTTCCATAATTTGAATTGTGAGGTTTGGCAATTAGTCTTAATTGTTAAGACACACATATGAACTATCTAAGGCAAAACTGTATAAGTTCAAGAAGCCTTGATAAAAGATTATCAAAGCACTAAGTATTAGAAACATGAACTTAAGAAATTCAATAAGTATTGTTTTTCTGAAAGTTAAGATGTTTATAAATACATGTCGAAGCTAGTGGGAGCATAAGTGTTATATTTTATAATAATCATCATGATAGTGGGAGCATAAATGTTATGATTGTATGATTATTAAAGCACGTATTGCATAGTTGGCAATATTAATTATAGAAAACAAGAGTCATACTTTGCAAAGTTGTAAAGTTGTTTTGCTATAATTAAGGGAGAGAATATTATGCTTCATTTCAAATCTAAAGGATTAGGTTGTGGAATGTTAATAAATGTAGTCAAGGGTACATAGTGTGTTCTTAAAATTTCGATTATGATTACGGCATTCCTCTTCACAATTCGAATTTTGACAACATAGAAAATAAAACATTGTGCGTCGTGTCCCATACGCTTCGGGTATAGGATGGATTGCAAATGCTTTAATGTTTGACCATTCTAAAATTTCCCAAATGTCTAGTGCATTTAGAGGAAAAAGGGACTAGAATCGGTTTTGACTAAAATAATTAAACAACTATCAAAGGACAATCCAAAGTTCGACGAGGATTGGTTGCTTGTGAGTAGCTGGAAGTATAGTATTGGAAATTATGGAAATGTTTCCATAATGGATGGACAATATCGACATCATTACGAATAGATAAGATTCTATTAAGAAATTAGTTGTCATATGGAAAATATGGAAGCGTGTCCATATTGGGAAGTAAATATTGAAAATCTATGACTAGATTAGAAACCTTTATGCAAAAGGATGTTCAAAGGAATGTACTTTGAGTGAGAGACATCGTATCTAAGGAATTGTCTTGTAACAATCTCCGATAGAGGACTTTGTAATATCATTGGCAATAGTCTTTGAGACTTTGGTGCATTGACATTACAAAAGGATCGTTGCATAAAGTGTTAGAATCTAGTATATTCTATAAGTAACAAGAATTTGATATTCTTACACTTAAGAAAATGGATTTGGAGTTGTAAAATGAGAATGATTGGAAACGTGTTCAATTTGTCTATTTCACAAAAGTAAGAACCATAGGTAAAAATTGTGTGCATGCTAGGAGCATGGGACAAGTGTAATAATTCAAGTATAAAGTTGATTACCTGAAACGACAAATAATGAGTAATCGATATGGTGATAAATAAAACGTGTTTTGTTTATACTCAAAGGTTTGAGGCCATATGGGATTAGTATTATTCTTGTGTTTCACCTTGCATGTTTTGACTTCCAGAATAATTGAGTTTATTAAGAATAATCGAATTATTCAAACGGGCCACAGTCGTTCATATGTTGGAAGTAGATATGAATGAAGACTGTCGTGAATTGGTGTGTGGATTGTCTAGAAGAGTATTAGACATAAGCAAATGTTTGCTGCAACGTTCATGAGTGCTTATGAATATGATTTGAGCATTGGATTAAACCTACGCTCACTTGGATCACTCCATGAATTGTATTACGAGTGATTAGTGAGACGATAACATCTTATATTCTTGAAACCGAGATGTGTGAGTTGTATCTTGCGAATCGGTTGCACATTGATAATATGTAAACGCACCAGTAACTTGGTGTTATAAAACATATTGTTGTGTGTGATTTGGTTAGTGAGGGCAAGCGAGCATTGTATCAAAGTTTATCCGTTCCTTTTATCCAAAGTAGGATAAAAGCGATATCTTTGGGCCCCTCGATGGTTTAGTGATGACATACGTGAATGCTCGGCCGGGCTAGGGCTAATTTGATTTGTTCAATTAGTTTGTCGTCATAAATCGGAAATCGAGATATAGTACAAAGAGAATGATTTGAAATCATATCTCATACGATATCTAGAATGGAGGAATATATGATCCCTTATCTAAGGACACGCGTATCTGATATGATCAGAGTTGACAGCGGCTTTGGAAAGCTACGATTGCAGATTGGGATCTGAAGTCATACGCAGAATAGTTGTTAGACTTATCCAAGTGGGAGACTGTTGGATTAGTGTCTAAGTCCATAACTATTTTGGTATGTACTTGACCCGATGGTGCATGGTCTTTTTGGGTTGCCTTCACCAAAGCAACTTGATTGGAGAAATGAATAAAGAGAGAGAGGATAATATGATTTATTAATATGTTATAAGAATAATATATTAAAGGAGAAATCATATTTGTTTAATTAATATTGGTCAATAATTAATTAAGAATTAGTTTTGTGATCAAATGTAATTAATTAAACTAGAGGGGCTGATTTGTAATTATGTGATAGTTACAAAATAAGGTAAGGATTATCTTATTTATATGGTGGACGAATTTAAGGTTGGAAAGCCTTAGAATTCGAGTATGATAAGGATTCAAGGATTATCTTATTGGTTGCTTAATGGATAATCAACTAGATAAGGATAATGACTGAAACCCTATCTCTACACCTATATAAACACCCCTAGGGTCATGAATTCGCGTATCCCTTCCCAAGAGGTCCTAGATACGAATTCTAATCTCTCACCTCTCTCTTTATACCTTCTCCACTTGCTTATGGTGTTTGTAAGCCATTAGAGGAGTGACACTCGTGACTCTAAGCCTTCCAAAGCAAATTCAAGGAGGAATTGGGATTGTTATTGCTACATAACAATCAAGGTATGTTCTAAACCTAATTACATGTTAATATGATTACTTACATGCTAGAATTAGGGTTTATAGTCTTGGATTCAAAGCATGTACAATAGAGAAACCTAGATCCAAGCATTAGGGTTTGTATGAGCACATAGGATGTCTTATGACCAAAACCCATCAGTTATAATGTTATGGTTCTGCATCATTATCTGTATGAGTATTTTATTTTTGAGCGGGTTGATTGTGATCGAGTTATATGCCATCTGCATACCTTGGATATTTGGATAGTGATTAAGGGATGAGTTCTTTTGGAGAAGGTTACTTAGAGTGCAGTAATTGTATCATGCCTTGGAAGGACTCGATATGTCTTGCTAGTTCGGAGCCGTATAAGTTTTAGAATGGACAGGTTAGATCCCTAGCTATGGCAAGCTTGGGATTCCTCGGCGGATTGATTATGGAATGGTAGCAAGGATTGGGATTTCTCTTCATTGAGAATCGATGTGTAAGCATGATCAAAGTGGGGGAGAATCATCCGAGTGTACAAGAGTAAGAGCACACAAATCCAGAACGAGTACGTGATTTCTGAGAAGGAAAATAAGTAGTTCAGCGTTTGATGGATTGAGTAGTTCAGAGTTGGGAGTTGAGAAACTCCCCATCAGTCCGTGCGTGTAAATGGTAATGGTGAGTATGTGGTACGGATTCCGGTAAAGGGTCGCCTGTAGGACTCGTGTGAGTCGGAATGGAGATCTTGAGGTCAATTAGCATGGGATGCTTTTGTGTTAGCAGTCAGTGCCAGAAGCAGCATGTAGAGCATGGAAAAGTGGCGGGAGAGCCTCGGCTTTCTTCAACAGCAGTCATTGGTGGAAAGTGATGTAAGAATTTGGGGCGACCGTAGCATTCACTAGCAGTCAGTGGTGGGAAGTGTTGTCAGACTACGGGGCAGCCGTAGCATTCCGTAGTAGCTTCGTTGGCGGAGTCGGGGCGAGACCCTTATCTCCTAGCATTCAGATAGGGATCGGGAATGGGTGAGAATGGTAAGGAGTTACCTGTATAGCCTTGAGAGGTGAGACCTTGGGAGAGGCCGCGCTAGGATATAGTCGGGTGAGACCCATGGGCAAGGCCCGTATGAGAATAGCAGTATAGGTGAGACCTAGAGCAGGGTTGCTCAGTAGTATGGTTGGGTGAGACCCGTGGGCGAGGCCCATGAGTTTTAGCAGCACAGGTAGGACCTGGCAAGGATCTTAGTTTCTAGATGAGGGGATCGGGGATCCCAGGAAATTGTAGTGCTAGCATAGTGGAATAGATTGAGCAGCATAGGTGGCAGAAGTTTCTTCGAATGTCGCTGGGAGCGACTAGTGGTTGTGATGAGTCAACGATCGATGAGAGCTGGTAATGCAGATATTGATAGGTCGGTAGGGACCAGGGTGGTCTTAGTTCATCCGGAAGCCAGATGTGGAATAGCAGAACTTCCAGTCAGTAGCAGTGCGAGTATGCAACGTATGGTAGGACTCAGTCAGTTGTTCGTGGGGTGCGCGACACCGAATGGTAGTAGAAAGAATGCCCAGTGGATACTGGCGACGATGACCCGTATTGGGAATAGTGGGAGTAATAGATTTGGTGGAGACAGGGTCTTCGCAGTGGCAGAGGAGATGGGTGGTTATGGAGCATCGCCTTGGGAAGGCAAGGAAAGAAGGGGTGAACCCCTACGGGGTCAGTGCAATATTTGGAAATTATCAGGAAGATTGTCGGTTGAGTGAGTTGCGTTTCCAGAATGTTTAGGGTCAGGATGGACCCGAGATTATTATCTGTAAGGATTGATATTGGTCTGAATGACTGAGCGGAAGGCCAGCGAAGGTAGGCAACTGGTGTTAGAATGAACGGTGGGGTATTGGAGGCAGATCGCAATCGGTGGTTCGTAGCAAACTTCGAGGATGAAGTTTAGTTTAAGTGGGGGAGAGTTGTAACACCCAAACTTTGGAAAGCCAAGAAAAGAAGGAAAACCCCAATTTTCAGGGGAGACTCGGCGAGTCTAAGGAGGGACTCGGCGAGTCCGAGCGGGATCTGGGTCAAGGAGTAAGTGACCGACTCGATGAGTCGGCCAAGGTGACTCGACGAGTCTGGTCTGAACGAGGAAAACCCTAATCCCGGGAGTTGTATCCTATTTAAAGAGTGTTATGTCCCTCCCTCAGCCCCCATATCACCCTAGAGAACCTGTACACCCTTGATTTCGTGTGAGCTTCCATCATTTGAGAGAAATAGTTTGGAGGAAGGAACTTTGGGAAAGGAACTTGAAGATCAAGAAGGTTGCTTCAAAGGAGGAGGTGTAGATTCGAGATATACTTCTGTGGTGTTCATCTTGGAGGTAAGAAGCTGCTATTTTTCCCTCCTTTACACCTAGATCTATGTGTTGTTGTTGGGGTTTTTAGCCATAATGTTATTCTTTCAAGTTAGAAGCCAGATCTGAAGTTGCTACTTCAGATCTAAGCATATGATGGCCTTGAGAAGCACAAAGTATCAACCATTGAGTGGATAATGGAGCCTCTTTTCCTTAAACCCTAGTTCATGGTGCATTTTGCCTAGATCTCCTTCTCTACACGTAAAGCTTGCAACTTTACGTGAGGAATGGGCTTCGGAAGGGTAGATCTACAGTTTGGAGTCCATGCATGACCCAAAATCCCTCTGCATGTAAAGGGATTCGAATGGACTCGACGAGTCCTTTGAGTGGACTCGGCGAGTAGCATGAAGGTGTGGAGCAACTCGACGAGTAGGATGAACAACTCGTCGAGTCAGATGAAGATTTCCTTGGACTCGGCGAGTCAGGTTGCGAAACCCCAAACCCTTCGAGTTGAGACTCGAATCAGTGAGTCGGGTGGAGACTTGGTGAGTTGGACAGGTCCGGACTCGGAAATCGGTAGACTTGGCGAGTCATGGACTGACTCGGCGAGTCGAGACGCGAATGGAAGGAATCTAAACATTTTGAACTCGGCGAGTCAGTAGGGTGACTCGGCGAGTAGTGTTGACCTGGAAGGTTGAATTTGACTAGGGTTGACTTGGTTGTCTTTCGGGGGTTAGTTAGACTCAGTATTGCTTTGATATTGGTAGTTTAGGGAGCAAGGAGAGCAAGAGTTCAGTGAGTTGCCGGGCAGCAGCTAGTGAGATCATCAGCAAGTTCAACTAGTGCAGGTGAGTTTCCCTTTGTGTGAATGGGTCTAAGGCCACAATGTCGGCCCATGTAGTTATGAGTAGAAGATCCAGGGGTTAGCCCTAGGCACAGTATGCTAGTATGATATTTAGCCGGACGAGGTCCAATAATATCGGCCGGGTGCCCAAGGATTGTTTATATGATAGATTACACTTGTTGTCTGTGTGATACATGTATGTGCCTGGTAAGGAGGTGAGTGTGGGCGAGGTCCCGTATCTCACCAATAGCAGAGTGTGGATGGGGTTCCATATCTCATTAGTAGCCGAACAGGGGCGATGCCTAAACTAGAGCAGAAGTGAGAGTGGGCTGGGCCCGTATCTCACTACCATTAGGAGCGTGGACAGGGTTCCATGACTCATCAGTAGCAGGACAAGGGCGAGGCCCTGGATAGGCGAGGCCTTAGGACGGAACCAGTTGCATGTGTTTACTTATATGTTGTGATATGTTTATGTGTTATTATTTGTTGGCGGGCGAGGCCCTGTGACAGGCGAGGCCTAAGTAAAACAGATATGTATCTGAGCGGGGCTCGAAGCCAGGCGGGGCCTGGAGCGGCGGGGCCGTTATAGCAGGCGAGGCCCGAGGTAGGGGGCGAGGCCCAAAATAGCGGGCGTGGCCCAGTATGTGCAGTATGTGGTTATGCATGGTATGTGGTTGGGTGGGGAACTCATTAAGATTCGTGCTTACGGTTTTCAGTTTTGGTTTCAGGTACTTCCGGTAGCGGGGGGAAGAGCTCAGGGTGATCGCATGGCACACACCATAGATTAGACAATCTGAGAATGTTTACTCTGATAATGATTATGTGTTTTGAAAACTTATACTTATATTATGTTTTGGAATGATGACCTTGCTTTAAGTAATGTTTTATTAAAAGAAATTTTTGGTCTTAAATTTTGGGTCGTTACAAAAAAAAAAAAAAAAAAAAACCAAACAAAATTGTCCATATTTTTCAAATTCCAAAATACCGGAACAATCCATTGCTATAATTTGAAATTTATATAGCATGTAAATTTTGTATATTCGATTCAAAAGGATTAAAGCCAAAAAAAACTCACCAACTTTGGATTAAAATGTTACTATTTATCTTTTTGAACTTAGATACATAGCACATTCAAGATTTATTTTGAAAACTCATGACTTTAAACGTCGTTTTATAAGAATTCCACTATGAAATTGTTGATTAAATAACATGAAATAATTGAAAAAATTCACTAACTTCTGTTCTCTACATGTTTTCTCACTCAATCCAATGATATTATACTTCAGGTTCGAGGGTAAGGTCTTGACGCGAAGGTTCTTCAACATTCTTTTTGCCTAATCGCCAAAAAAGAATCAAATTCAACATTTGAAATTTTGAATCGATAAGTTTAAACAGAACAAAATTGTTATATCTTGATCCAATCGATCTCCATTAAGTTGCGAACGTTTTGGTTTTCAAATAGGAAATACATAACTTTCCCTGGCTTGACAATCATAGTAGTAGATACATATGTAATAGAATCAAATCAATGTTGATTGATAATCAATATAATCAGTCATAGCATTATAATTTTAAAATTAGACAAATAAAAAAGACAAAATCGTTAGTGTTTTTTTACCCATGTTCAAACTCAACCCAGATTGGGTGGCACGAAAACTTGAATGAAACCCCCTGCAACCCACAACACCACCTCCAATGCTTATGAAGTTCCTTGAATCATTTTGAAAGTAGCATTGTCTAACCAGAAGACAATCTCTATGTATAATCCCAAATAAACCATGATTAACGTTATTGAATACAAATACATGAATAATTAAGTAGAATTTCTTGTTTATATGACTTACTGTTTCGCCGCGTGTTGGCGAAGAAGAACATCTAAAATCCTAACTGCTTTATGAAATTGCTCAGAATCGTGACCTTGAAGCGCATTAACAACAACTTGAATTGGGATCTTTGTTGCAAAACATAAAATCACTTTCTACTGCTTCGATTGAGGCACACGCCTCGATGTTTTGGTTTCTCCTTCACTTGGGCTTCCACCTCGAATAGTTCTATACAAATAACATGTGTTTGTTAATTGTTAGCAGCATGATTCTTAAAAAGAAATTCGAAAGTCAAACATTGTTTATTACCTATTTGATGCCGCATTTTCCAGAACGAGATTGAACTCGAGCTTAGTTGCAGGTAAAGCACCAACGGTGAAAAGAGTCTTTTCACCATCGTATGCAAAACCTTTGCCACCCATTTCAGATTCGTAGATTCTATGAACCATATCGAGTATTTTTTCTTCCGATCCCTTTTGCCTCGACGGGATTTCCATCTTCATAAATTAAACCAACCTGAAGAAGAGATATTTGTAATCCATAAGTAACCATCGTCACAATAGATGGTGTCGAGATTTCATAAATTTGGATTTATTAATTAAATTGAATCCCTATCCCTAATCTCATATACAACGAATCCCGTAATATCCTCAAATAAAGATACGAAGATTGAAATCTAATTAAAAATTTAGCAGATTTTATGGGATTTGAGGAATGGATTGGAAAAGATTGAGTGGGAAACAAAGGGAGAGAAGCTCCAGAAAAGAGACACGCGGATTGATGAAACATATAAAAGTGACACGTGGCATGTAGGAGAGGTAATTATTAGGAATAGAGAGGATATATATATATATATATATATATATATATATATATATATATATATATATATATATATATATATATATATATATATATATATATATATATATATATATATATATATGGTGTTTATCGACCGGATTTTGTTTAGAAGAGTTGCGTGCACAAAAAGAAATTTCATTAAATATTATGCAGGATGATTCTTAAAGTATCTACATTAACTTTATAATCACATATTTTTTTACTTAATTATTTTAATTTTTTATGTCAACTTTATAAAATTTAATAAAACATTATAAAAAGCTAATTTAATTTAATTCTTTAAGAATTAAAAAACTTTTTTTTCCATTGAACTTCAAATAATCAAATCTATGGAGTGTCAAAATTGATTCTCACAATGATAGAGTTTCATCCGTTGAATGATAATTGTACTTACAATTTCACTGGACTCTGTTATTAAACTCACAATTATAGATGCGATTAACTTTCATAAGTTTTCGAATGACGATGTTCCATCGTAGATATGAAAAGGGTCGGTCTTATTGTTTAAGAGTAAGACTATCCCCATCAGCAACCCAACTCAATCCAAAATTTCTATGAAAAAAATAATTTTTCTTCCTTCCACTGATGCAACCCAATTCAACAAAATTTTACCCCATTAGCAACCCAACTCAAACCAACTGTTTATTATAAATAAAAAAATTAATATTAAATAGAAAATATATTGATATTATACTCTATTTAAAGAGAACTTTTTTTTTTTATGAAATTTAAAAGTTTTTGCTAATTTTTTTGAGATAATATTTAACGTAAAAATTATAAATCGATAAAAAACAGAGTATAACATATAAAAGAAAAAAAGAAAAGAATTGGGATGAGCAAGTGTGAGCTGGGTTGTGGTGGTGGCCTAGTTCACCAAAAATAATTTAATTTTCATTTTTTTTATTTTGTGATGTGATGCGAGCGTTCCTTCAAAAACCCCAATGAGGATAGTCTAAAGATAGGGCTTAGGGCCCCCTATTGTAAGGGGTTCGTTTACTTTTGATCCATTGTTAGTAGTTTCCAAAAAGTCAGGCTTAAGTTTTGATCGACTCTTCAAGCGACAATACGGCAACAAAATCTTCCGTTCTTTTTTCCACTCTCGTTCTCGTCTTCTCGATTACAGGCTTTTCTCCAATCATTTCTTCTACACTTCTGTTGAGTTGTTGCTCTCCCTGTCTCCCTGAATCACAACATATCATCATCCAAAAAAACTAGGATCTTCTTCCTTCTTCATTGTTGGTTTCTCGTCAGGGCTGGTCCTGAAAAATGAAATATTCTTAAAGGCCCAGGACGAACAAGAAAAAAAGGGCCCTTATCTTTATTATAATTTTGTATTTTTAAATAAAAATATATAATCAAAAAAATTAGACCCTGTGCAGCTGCCCACTTTGCCCTCCCTTTAAACCCCCCATGTTTCTTGTGATTTAATGATATGCTATTCTGCTGCTATTTTGCGGCTATTATGCTGTTACTGAATGATTGAAACGGTAATATTCTTTGTAATTTCAATTTTTAGGTTTGATTTTTCTATTATCTCAAAATTGGGGTTAATAGGCAATTCATTAGGGTTAATCTCTTTCCAATCTTGTTTTGGTTTATTAAACAATCATTAAGAAACTAAAGCATCGTGTATGCAACTACTACTTGTTCTATAAAGGAATCGGATAAAAGAGTGAATGCCTTGTGATGCGTTAAAGGATAAACAGGAAACATTTGACCTTTTTGCCTTTTGGTATAGTTTCTCTAGCCATTCTAAAGAAAGTTCTTTTTTAATGCTAAAATTGTGATGAAAGCGGACTGATGTGTCATTTAGATTATGGTTTGCATGAAAATGTCTAATTTGTTTAGTGTAATTAATCATTGATATAAAGTTTTCCTTCTAAATGAAAATGTCTAATTTGAGTTAGAATAGCTTTCTGGCTTTCTATATGCTTTCAATCATGATTTTTGTGTTAAATAATAGTGGTTTTAGTGGTTAAAGTTATTGAAATTTTAGACATGGAAAACTCAAGTATAAAAAGTAAAAAGTTTTATTTGGTTTTATAACGTGGTTTGGTAAATTAAATCTCATAAAAGTGCATGAGAGTAAACTAGCAAAGAGGTGGTCCCAATCATTCCAAATTACACTGCAATTGGTTGTAATTTAAACTTTTTAGTTTATTATTGCTGGTTTCAAGCTCGGATAAAAGAGAGTTTATAACATTAACTATAGTAATATCAAAGGGTCCCAACTTTTGGTCGCTTAGAGCCCCCAAACTGGTTGAACCGGCCATGAACATGAATGAACACCATTTCCGGTGCAGTTATCGTCATGTGGAGTGGGCGACCTTATGCCGACAATGGAAAGGAAAGAAGAGGCAACGACCTTTTGACCGTTTGAACCATTTAAACAATTTTTTCTAATTATCAAATTATATATATATATATATATATATATATATATATATATATATATATATATATATATATATAGAGAGAGAGAGAGAGAGAGAGAGAGAGCTCATACTTTCATTAAAACTCGAAAACTAAAAGTAAAACGGTAGATTCAAACTATAAACGACTTGAATTGATCATCGAATTATTGTAATTGTGCATCAAATTTAAGGTTAATTATCAAATAACATAGGGGATAATTTTTTTATTTTTCATATTACTTATATTATTTTTTAATTATTTTAATTCTAAATATTATTCAAATATGTTAACTTTACTTTCACGAACATCTTCGTAACTTTTCAATCATCTTCAACTTTTCCGTCATTACTAATCTCTCAAAGTTTCAATTGATTCTCTAAAATAACTTTGTAGAAGTTGAACAACTATTTAATTAGGTTTATAATGCTTTTGTCGTCTTTTTATTTCCCGTCTTGGTATTTATATTTTTATTTCATCGAACATGATTTGTTTTAAAAATTTGGATGTTTTTATCGTCATTTTTCATAATTAAATTTCTGATATAGTAAATGTCGATTAACTTATTGTTCTTTTTAGTCTAAATTACATTAGATTATTATGTTTCATCGATTTATGGTATCTTAGTTTTTAATTGAGGGTGAATCGTTTATAAACTTAAGGTTTTTATAAAATAAAACTTTTATACATATTTAGTTTTCATTCTTCATTTATTGTTTCCTGATTTGAAATTTGATGTTACTTTCATTGATTTTGTCTTAGGATTTTTATATTTTGGAGTTTTTACTCTAAGACAACAATGTTTTAATATTAATTGTCCTCATTCATCGTGTTTTGTTTGTTAGAGTTTTGATTTTGTTATTTATTTGTTAGAGTTTTGATCCTGTTTTGTTTGTTAGAGTTTTGAATTTGTTATTTGTTTCAGTTTAAGTTTTATTTTAGTAATGTTAGTAATTAAAATATATTGATTTAGTTAATCAAATGTGAATAAAACAAGCAAAAACTTTATAATTTTATCAGTGACATATTTATATATGAATAGATATGAATAAATAGAAGCAAAAACTAGTTTCATTTTAATAATGTTGCTTATTAATATATACTTATTCGGTTAATCAGATATGAATAAAACAAGCAAAAAAAACTTTATTTAAGTCAACGACATATTCATATATAAATGATATAAGGAGAAAAGAAGCAAAAACAAATTTTATTTTAGTAACCCTGTGGTTTACTTTCTTTACATATTTGTTCATATCAACATGGTTGGTTTGTGAAGTTTGACAAAAAAAAAAAAAAAAAAAAAAAAAAAAAAAAAAAAAAAAAACTTAATACGAACAACTATATTTGTATCAAAATATTTTTTTATATGTTTTTAAAAAAAGAACCTTACTATCATTTTCTTGCAATTCTAGTGGGATTTTCATAGATTTTTTTCGAGCTTTATATAATGCCTAAGATACTTTCTTTTATAATTCATTCAAACGATCAAATCTCACTGATCATTATAGATGACGGTTATTGGGGTTTAATACCCATAATTACTATCATTTTCTCTTAATTACCTAAATAATTATGTTAATAATGATTTACCTCTATATTTTTGTTATTGAGTTATCACAGTATCGGCTTATATTACCTTCCACCCCTATTCATACTCATCCTAAGAATTATCCCAAAGTTTCCAACTCACTACACTCTAAGCATCCAAACACACAAAGATGTGAGTAGCATGGTTGTTTGTAGAAGAGTTTGAACTATGGAGAATCATTGTTGATGGCGGTGGAGGGCAGCATGCTAATTAAGTGATTGGTCATGTGAAAAACTTTCACCTAAAACATATGTGGAAGATGACCCTAAAAAAGAAGAAAGTGGATCGTATTGCTGATCGTTCATATCATCCGTTCGCGTTTGTAATTTTGTTGGGATGTATATGGACATGAACATTTGATGACAATATCATTTACCTCACAGGGATCATGAAAACCTTTGTTCTTATATTCATGCTTGTGATAATTGAAACGTTTTTATATCACATCTGATTTGATTTTGAACATAAAAACAAAAAAGACATTATCACAAATATATGTATGTATAGAAAATACATTTGGGTTGTCAATGCCAAAAGGGATGAGTACAAAGGGTTACATTATACAAACATATCCTATACAGCACACAACACACACACACGCATACACACACACACACACACACACACACACACACATATATATATATATATATATATATATATATATATATATATATATGAAGTGTGTTAGGATTGATTACGAACAAAAATGAAAGTAACTGTTAAGAACACAGGATCTAAATATAATCTGGTTGGCTCGTATACAAGTCTGAATGAGTATAGGAGTTCGAGAGTACAAAATGATAGGATGACGCTCAAAAGTTCTTACTCCACTCTAGTACATATCCTATTTATAGGATACAAATAGAGTTACAAAAAATTACAAGGAAAAAATGTCTAAGCTTCGAATACAACAATGCCTTGTAAAATAGATAGAGAGTCGAACTCAAACTGATTTCGACTCCTTACAAACCTAGGCCATTTCGACACATCACTATAAATGTTTCGACCCCTACAATCTCCCCCTTATTGAGAGAGTCGAAATTATGCAAACAACTTTAGAGTTTGTAGAACTTCTCTCCGAATCTCCATATACCACTGAATGTTCTTTCGAATCTCATCTTTGTCTTCACTGTCGTTCTTCTTGCAGTTGTTGATTCGAATAAGGAGATTTGTATACTGAGAGTTTGTGTACCTCTCAAGATCATTCACTTGAAACAAGAACTTCGTTATTCGCCCATTTCTATTCTTTCCTCGAAACACAACTCCAAGAGGTTGATGAATTATTTCACCATCTTCACATTTCTATTCTTGATAGTTGTTGCAAGATCAATATTAGTGATTGCCAAGAAATCATAGTAGTTGTCAAGAACTTTGATATGGGCAAGCCAATGATGAAATCATCTTCATTGATCTCTGTTATCTTTGACACATCTACAACACTCAATATATTTATAACCGATATCAGATCATTCAAGTTCATCAAAGGAAATTCTGCTATTAAGAACTCAAAAACAACATTATTTGCCCTTAAGACAACATAACGAAAATTTTGTAGCAGACCTTCGAACATGCTGTCATGAGTAATGTTCAAAACTTTGATTATTTTCATAGGTGACCATACCTCTTCTTCATTTTTTGCTAAGATCGAATGAAAACAGATCTTCAATCTTTTGAATTCTTCTTTATCATTGAAGTTCTCTACAATCTTGAATTGAGAAGAAGTGAACAACATATGATTGATCGGGAAGTCAAGTTGATTAAAGTCAAAATTTTCTATGTCTAAGCTTTTCTTTGGCACCTTTCGAAAGTAATCATTCATTCCAATCGAAACAATATCTTCTATTGTCTCATAACACCACTGCTTGTTGGGATCACCCTTGTTCAATCCAGGTGGGTCATTTGCTCTTCACCTCAAAATGTTGTTGATCTGCCTTTGCTTTTTAATTTCAAGAGCTTGTTTCTTTTTCTTTTCTTATTCTGATTGTTCAACTGTGATTGATTTCCCTTTATCATATGGATTAACATTCAAAGTTGATTTGTTAGGAATCGAACTGGAACCTCTAGCTCTTTCATTTATTGAGATTCCTTTTGTTAAAGCTCTTGTTGTTGTTGTTGTGGAAGTTTTGGTTAGATACATGGGAAGTGAAGTTAGAATTTGAGTCGGACTTACTTTCTTAACTACAACTCCTTTTTCTTTATCAGAATCCTTTAAAGAACCAACTCCTCTAATTCCTTTCTCTCCCCCTTGTGACACTTGCACTGCTTGAGTAGCATTAGTTAGTTAATGAAGGACTAACTCAAGGATTGGAGAAAGCTCAGATTTGATATTGGATTCGGTATTCAAAATAATTTGAGAAAGATGCTCTTGAGATATGGACGATTGATTCAAAAGATCAACCTTGGAATGAGACTCCTTAATACTTGACAAAAATTCTTCCATCTTCTCAAACAACTATGTATCCTTTTCTGACTTGGCTTCATGCTTATTTGTATACTCAGAATTGAACTCAACCAATTAAGTGATGCACTCGCAGTGACATCAACTTTTCCAAGGAACAATGTATAGTTTTGCTCCATTTTTTGAACTTCTTTCGACAACACGAATTTGACTTCAGAAAATTTTGAGATCCAAAGACTCCTTCGTTGTATTCACATGTTCGAAAAAGAGTTCATGAAGTTCCTTTGCAAACATCGCGAAGTTTCTTAACCTCATATCTATAGCTCTTGGAATGAAACTCTAACCTTTCTGCTTCTTTCTACTTAATACCCTCAACCAAGTTTCGTAAGCGAGTTTATTGATTCATCAAATATTCCATTTCAACACCAGACAGAAAGAGATTTCCTCTTGTATCTGCTTGTATCTAAAGAAGAGAATTAAATTTTGAGTTAATGATCTTGAACTTTTTACCTGGCATGATTAATTCATAAGGAATATTCTCCTCCTCAGGATCAAATTGAAGATCAACATATGACACCATTATATCATCATCATTAAGCTCTTTGTCATGAACCACTTTCTCAGCCTCAGTGGATTGAGATGATGTGACAACCCAAAATTTTCATTCGGACAAACTCCAAGGTCAATGACTTCAATTAAAAGTCAATTACATTTCTAATTAACAATTAGCCAATTTAAAAGTATGTTTGAGTGCTTTTAGGGTTTATTCTTGAAACGAACGGAAAAAAGGGAATGATTTCTAGAATACCGGGATAGCAAATGAAAAACCAACACCTTAGTTAGGTGTTCATGGCCAAACAAAGGGAGTTTGGGCCATGAACTCTAGCTTCGCCGTGAAGTCATGTCTTAGACATGAGTTTACTCCCTAATTGGTTCATTTCCCACTTCCACCCTCTAGTTTACTCCCCATTCTCTCTCAACTAGCATATTGTTCTTCACCCGATATTCCGAAAACGTAAGTGTTTCTCGACTTGATTTGTTGCTACAAATTAACATCTAGTTGTTATACATCATTTCACCCATTCATTACTGCTTTTAACTAGATCTTCAAGTGTTCTTCAAAACACCAAGAACACTAAGAACACACACTAGTGTTCTTGGACCTTAAACACCCAAAAAAGATTCTATCTTGTAAGTACACTTGCCATAACTTCTTGTGTGCTTAATATGAACTTGTTTACACTTGAAAATCACCAAGAATCACATGATCAATGGATTTTACGGCCAAGGGATGTTCTTGGGCCATAAACTCCTCTAAATGAGGTTAAATGGACCTTAGTCCCTTCCTAAGCCTTGGATGTTAGCCATGATTCCTCCTAGAAATGTGTAAGACCTTAAACAACAATCAAAACATGTTCCCATAAGAGTTTACGGCCGTAAAAACATAAGGATATGGTCCTTAGGCCATAAACTCTACAAGGTAGTATTATTGTGCCCCTAATGCTTTCCTACGGCTTGGACTTGATCATTTGATGCTCAATTATGACTTATAAGGCCTCAAAACACAAAATGGAACTTAGTACCATGAGTTTACGGCCATAAACTCATCGGGAAATGGTCATGGGCCGTAAACTCCATAAGGAGTGGTCCTTGGGCCATAAACTCCAATGCAATGCCATACAACTCTTAGATGCAACCCTTTGGTACCTATAGCACTTGAATCAAAGTGTTTCCATGTCCTAGGGTGTCTAAACTTGATTAATTAGTTGTTAAATGACTAATTTGATACATATATGTTTATTATATGATAACTAGGATCATTGTGTGTGTTCAAGTCCTTACTTGACAACTAGCATCTTGTCCGACACTTCTGAACAAACTACTCACTACATGTGAGTTTATACCCCTTAAACAACCTTTTAAATGCTCTTACATGATTTTAAATACTTTTATGGGGGGGGGGGGGAATATAATTTGAATATCATAGTTATTATATCAATCACATATGATTAATAACTACAAAATAGATGGATTTTCTATACTTTCAAACCGTTTTATCAAACAAGCTACTTTTGAATCGCTTTACAAACTGACATCAAGTCATGATTATTTTCTTGTTTCAAACCCTTTAAATGGATTACAAAACCTCTTTTTCACTTATGTATTCATATAAACCATGATTATACACTTATGTAGTAAGTATATATATATATATATATATATATATATATATATATATATATATATATATATATATATATATGCAATTGAATAGGATGGCTGTGTTTTCAGCTCCAAAACCTTGTATAGCAAAGGTGTATAAACTTACATGGACACTTCAAGCTACATTACTAGCAAACTATAATAGGTATAGTTTGGGAAATACCACCTACTATTCTCAGTACAAATGGAACATACAAGAGTCAGTTCATTCATGAGTCTATACAATTGTATTACATACTATATGAAGAGATACAATTACATACTATAGGAAGAGATACGATTACATACTATATGATGAGTTACTATTACATATTATATGAGTAGATACGGTTATATAAGCATAGGACTAACCATTCTACACCCAGCTGTTAGCTATAGAGGGAAAATGCACATCGACGGATGTCTATAATTAATACTATTCGGCAAGTTACTCTGCCGTGTTTATCCTAGTACCAAAGGATAGTACTTACATGTTTATATAATGTTTCCATTTTACTTTTACTTTGTGACATATTCACATAAACGATGAAGTAGACTATATTTTGATAATAATAGTTACACATGGGAAAATTACATACTTTTACAAGAAACAAACATACAAAATAGTCGGGTCTTGGTAGAAGACTGCATTTTATACTAGTAGGAAATATAGGATTTCCTAGGGTTTTCACACTTATACAAACTGTATCATCAAACATTTACAAGTCTTTTCCTTACGGTTTTACAAATCAAAGATATTAAAGTACTTATGAATTCACCAGCTTAAATGCTGATCTATGCTTTCAAAATAACTTGTATTCTCAGGTCATCAGTAGATAGGTACTGGTGATAGGTTTTTCAGAAGATGGAGCATAGACAAGACTCGTCTTTTATCCTTCATTTTTGGTGTCTATTACATTACACATAACCCACATGTATTAAAATTATATATTTAATGCAATGGATGATGTTTGTTTGCTTATTTAATATTACTGTGTTGTGATACTATGCCTGACGTCCTCCGCCCCAGCTCGTTTCCGCCGTTCTCGGTTTTGGGGTGTGACAGATTGGTATTAGAGCATTGTTTATAGTGAATCAAGTATATCAACCCATAAAAGATATACTAACTATAAACACATTGGGATTAAAACACTCTGACCAAGAGTTTATACTTTTAAATAATAAAATATTTAACTAAGTATACATATCTGCATTCATACTAAAATCAGTGTCATAATGACAAATACAAAAGTATTACGATTGTTAAATATCACAAGTAAGCTCGGGGATGTATGGTCAGTCCTGGGAGTTGCATAGCCTGATCAACTATCCTGGTCTGAGGACTGATTAACATATGCCCAAGAATGGTAGTGATGTGGCTACAAGTCTAAAAACTTACCAACACTACTACAATGAGAACCTTAGAACAAATCATAACTTAAAATACTATAGGAGTATTTCGTGTCACTATAAATATCTTAGCTAGTACGTCTCTTAAACTAATTCTATTACCCCTAATTCTCACGTAGATAACATGAAGAAGAGCCCAAAGATGAACATCCAATCCCTTTAGATGACCACCTCACAGAAGGCTTCTCGGATGGATCTGACTCTACCCCAAGTAGGTCAAGCCCCGAATAACAACCCCCGAACCGCGTTTCAAGGTCCCACACCCTTGTGGGCAACAAACTTGAATCGTTGGAGCGATGAAGTCAACCCTTACCCTACAACGGCGACGGAAGCTTTTACAACATAAGCGAGGGTGGCTCGGCTGACCTAGCCCTACCTATCATGGTTCGCAGGATTGCTCGAAATGTTGAACAAAATCGAGTAGCCATCGGCCGAGTAGGGGAGATTAATGCCAACTCTGGTGTCAACACGGTCTGCATTGGCCATCTCGAAGATGTAATGGAAAGAACCAGGAGGACCAATGAGACTCTGCATCAACAACTAGCTGCCTCCTGAGCTAAAGTCATAGAACTTCGACTTTGCCAGAGGGCTCATGAACGACACCTTCAAGAAGTGGTTCGTTAGATGGAAGACCTTAGGGTTCGCCCGAGGAATTCCCATCGCCGTTAGAAGATGTTTAGTACATCTTTTCTTTTAATTAAGGAATAGGCTTTCTTATCTGTGCTTTATGAAGCATTTTTCTGTAAAATATTCCTGTCTTTCAAGTACTTTATTAGACTCCTAAATTGCCAATATTTTCCCCTATGTTATGATGTAAGACCTTCAGATAGCTCCTTTTCCCGAACTTGATTACATCATTAATACCAGTAATTTTGGCATGTTATCTAGCCTATTCAGAAAACTCATACTATCACCTGTTGTTGATCTATGGCGATTTAGTTCATTAGACACATTCATTTTATATAACTATTGAATTCTTAACAATTTTTTTTTATATTTTCAACTTATAGTTGAAACATGCCGCCTCGTAGAAATCCCAGGCGTAACAATCGTGGGAAAGCACCGACACCACCACCACCGCCTCCACCTCCTCAGTTTGATGCTGCTATGTTCCAAGCGGCTGTCACTGCGGTAGTAGCGAATGCCATGTCACAAATCAATACTCCTGTCCTTAGTGGATCAGGAATTGGAACACCTCTTTCTAACTATAGTGAGAGTCATGGGCACCCCAGGGAGTGCACCTACAATGATTTTACGAATGCTAAACCCCGAAATTTTAATGGAACAGGAGGGGTGATGCTTTTGAGGCAGTGGATAGAAAAGACCGAAGCAGTCTTTGAAATCTGCTGTCACACCCCCAAACCAAGGATGGCGGAAACGTCCAGGGGTGGAGGACTTCATGTATAGTATCATAATCACAATTGCAATAGTAATTTAAGCAAACACAACCAACATATATATAAATATAAAAGTTACATCAGTGTATGAGTTACATGTTTCCAAATCAATTACAATATGTTAACAAAAACATGATATATTGACACCTTACGTCCCATCCTCAAAACGCACTTTGGTACATGTTTAGTGATTACTTGAGAATACCAGAATACAAGTTGTTTGAAAAAGTGTCAACACAAAGGTTGGTGAGTTCATAAGTTTTTGTTTTCGAACTCAATAGAAGTCTTTCCCTTGTAAATGTTACGTTTGTTTCAAAAAAATCAGATATTTTCCTTAAACCGAAGCAGTCTTTGAAATCTGCTGTCACACCCCCAAACCAAGGATGGCGGAAATGTCCGGGGGTGGAGGACTTCATGTATAGTATCATAACCACAATTGCAATAGGAATTTAAACAAACACAACCAACATATATATAATTATAAAAGTTACATCAGTGTATGAGTTACATGTTTCCAAATCAATTACAATATGTTAACAAAAACATGATATATTGACACCTTACGTCCCATCCTCAAAACGCACTTTGGTACCTGTTTAGTGATTACCTGAGAATATCAGAATACAAGTTGTTTGAAAAAGTGTCAACACAAAGGTTGGTGAGTTCATAAGTTTTTGTTTTCGAACTCAATAGAAGTCTTTCCCTTGTAAATGTTACGTTTGTTTAAGAAAAATCCGATATTTTCCTTAAAATTTGTGTAATGTGGTCTTATAACCGAAGACCAAAATGTATTAGTAACCTCTCTTGCTAATAGAAAATGATATGTGTTTAAATTGACATAAACGCGTTTGAATTGAATGAAATTCCTGTAAATTCTTATGTTTGTTAATACTATCTGTATATGTAGTCCTAAATCCCAGGACCGAGAAGTAACAAGTATTGGCCATACTTAAACATATAAAATGTGGTTTCAAATGATGTGTAATCATAAATACCAAAACCGAACGTGTAAAGTAATATCTGTATTTATTGACATAAAAAGTGATTTTAAATCGACATAAAACCCCTTTAGGTTTTATAAAAATCCCGTAAACTTTATGTATTTTTATCTCCCTATGTGAGTCGCTATAATCATACTATGACTGAATGAACCTGCCACGATGTTTCTCAGGCGTCGCGAAACTGAAATGACATTTGTCACCCGTAGACCTGCAGGTCCCACTGTAGCTAGCAGCAAGGGGTGGTGTGTCAAACCCAATATAGATCTATATACAACTATCACGTTCTCCCTCCAGGAGACTCTGATTATAACTACCAGGAATTAGATCCCGCACTCGGACGTACAGAAAGAGATTATCTCACAATTTAGGTTAACAAGTTTACGTGTAGTGTGCGTGAGTGTAAAACCTTTCTGTATGAAGGTACCCTCTTTGTACGAGTGTGTTATGTGATGTATCATAAACTATACCTATTATAGTTTATCCAAAACATTCGTAATATATAAGAACTCTTTTATGAAAATGCATTAGTGTTATGAATCCATTAAACTATGCTTATTATAGCTTAATATTCGTGTTCTAAATGAATAAATAATCTTATCATGAATGAATAAGTTTCAGTTTATGATGATAAACTAACAAGGAAACACATTCAATATTAATAACTTATTGTTATACACTTTGCTCAACATAATACAAAGTGTTATGAAATTTATATGCTGTTAACTAACTTTAACCTTTCTGCGCTATTTTAGAAAAGTCATAGAAAAATCATACGAAGTCGAAAAATAAATCCGTAAATTCTGAGAGTTCCCAAAATGTGTATAGTTTACTCATAATTTTTATCATGATTTTTAATAACCTCCAACTTGGGTGAAAAAGTCCATAATCACAGACTGGTCCGGATTGGTGTTTGAAACGATAGGCAGTTTTGTAAAAATCACCATAAATTGTAGAAAAATCGTATGGAGATTTTCAAGGAGTAATTTTAAAGCTAAGAACTTGAAGTACTTGCACCTTGTACAGTCTTGAAAACAAAAATTTTTAAGTTGCCCAAAACAGTCCGTGAATTGAGTTGAACTTTTCTGATGAAGGCTGTTAGAAAAGTTTAGTTATGTTCTTGGTATTTTAACTTGTATTCCCCCCCCCCCCCCTAAAACTTGAGAAAACATGAAAATGTAGGGTTATGAACTCACCTTGAGTGATTTCTGAAGATGGATGATGGAGATATGTAGTATTCCACTCAAGAACACTAAGAGAATGTCTTGATGGTTCGAAGATCTAACATTAATGTGATGGATTTTGTGTAAACAATCAATGATTGGAGTAGAACGAAGTGTAATAATCACAAGGAGGATGAATTATACTTACCAAGGGAAGGGTAAAGCTTGAAGGTCAGCCTTGGAGTCTTGGAATAGTTAGATAAAGTTTGAGAGAAAAGTTGTGTTGTGTCTTTGGTGAAATGAGATAAAATGAAAGAAGTGAGGAGAGGGGATGGGTTATTCCAGCTCTAAGAACGTGGGAAGGGCTAATAATTGAGTGGGAAAGACATTGAAGTGACCTAGGTAAGGTGGGAAGGTGTGGCTGGTCATAGAGTGGGTATGTGGGTGGTTGTTTGTGTCATAAGGTAAAGTAAAGTCAACACTCTGCGTCAATTATTCACCCACTAGATTTTTATTATTTAAATGGGGATTTTAATGAAAATATGATTAAATTATGAATATTTAGGGTTCATTATGTAAAAATATGATTTTTGGAGAAAATCCCGCGTTAAAATCACGAAAAACGGGCTAAAAATGTGAAAAATATTGAAAATGGGCCAAAAATGTAAAAATTCCAAAGTCTGGCCGGAGTTTCGGCCTTCTGGTCATCGTAACCGAAACTAGAAGAGGGGGACCGAGAGCAGAGAAGAAGACAGTGAGGAGAAGAGAGAGGACCGAGAGGCGGAAAGAGGACCGAGAGGCGAAGGGAGGACCGAAAGTAGAAGAAGGAACCGGGAGGGGAAGAGAGGACCGAGAGTAGGGGAAGTAAGACCGAGACTCGGTCTCTGTTCTTGGCGGGTTCGGCTCTCGGTTTGGTTCTAGGTCTCGGCTCTCAGGTTCGGCTACAGGTCTCGGTTTCAGGTCTCGACTCTCAGCTGCTGGTCCTGGTTTCGGTTCATTGCTGCTTTCGGTCCAAGGAGTTTGGCCCTAAAAGGCTTCGACTCCTTGAGAGGGGCTTCGGCTCCTTAAGTCCATTTTTCTCGTTTCTACCCCGTTTTAAGCCGTTTTTGACCCGGTTAAGGGTCAGGATGGCCCGAAAAGACTATAAAAAGTTTAAGGAACTTTTGAGAGAGATTTCACATTCTTGGAGAGATTTCTCATACAAAGAGAGATTTGGGAGAGATTTCACATTCTTGGAGAGATTTCTCATACAAAGAGAGATTTGGGGTGAGATTTCACGTTCTTGGAGAGATTTCTCATACAAAGAGAGATTTGGGAGAGATTTCACATTCTTGGAGAGATTTCTCATATAAAGAGAGATTTGGGAGAGATTTCACATTCTTGGTGAGATTTCTTATATAAAGAGAGATTTGGGAGAGATTTCACATTCTTGGAGAGATTTCTCATACAAAGAGAGATTTGGGAGAGATTTCACATTCTTGGAGAGATTTCTCATACAAAGAGAGATTTGGGAGAGATTTTAAATAGAGAGAGATAGAGTAAAAACGATTGAGAGAGGTTTCGTGTGTGGCATTTGTGAGTGTCCGGCTTTGCCACGCAAGGTCCGTAAACCCTGTTAAGCCTTGTTTAAGGATCTTACACACTCCCGATGAGTATGTAACATTGTTTCCTCGTTTTTGTTCATTGTTTAGCACTAAGGCTAAGGAAAATTAAACACACGATTTTTTTCCAAGTGATGTTTTCTCATTAAAATAGTGAGTTATATAGTATTTACATAACACATACCCTAATATACCACGTTTAATTGATTTGATCGGTTTGACTTGATGACTTTGATTGACTTAAACTTGACCCGAATTTGACTATTGTCACATTATCCCCCCGTTAGAGGGAATTTCGTCCCGAAATTTACGTTTTGACTGGGACTTCAGGAGTTAGGAAAAAGATGCGGGTCTTTTTGTTTCATTTGATCTTTGCGTTCCCAAGTGAACTCAGGTCCTCGTTTAGCGTTCCAGCGGACCTTTACGATGGGGATACGACTCTTTTGTTCTTTTGACTTCCCGATCCATAATCTCAACTGGTTCTTCCACGTAGTGGATATTTTCCTTAACTTTGATCTCGTTGAGAGGTATTACAAGTGTCTCATCAGACAGACACTTCTTTAAGTTGGATACGTGGAAGGTAGGGTGTACGTTACTAAGTTCTTGTGGTAACCGGAGTTTGTACGCCACAGGACCAATTCTGGCAAGGATTTCGAATGGTCCGATGTACCTCGGGTTTAGTTTCCCACGTTTACCGAAATGTATCATTCCTTTCTAGGGGGAAACTTTTAGTAATACCCGGTCTCCGACCTGGAATTCTAAAGGTTTGCGTCGCTTGTCTATGTAACTCTTTTGTCGATCACGAGATACCTTAAGTCTTTCCCGAATTTGAACGATCTTTTCTGTGGTTTCCCTTATGATTTCAGGCCCAGTAAGGATGCTATCAGGGACTTGCCCCCTAGCTAGCTGAGTATCCCCCACTTCAGCCCAACACAGAGGTGATCTACACGTGCGACCGTAGAGATCTTCGAATGGAGCGACTCCAATGCTAGTGTGATAGCTGCTATTATAGGAAAACTTGATAAGTGGTAAATGAGTATTCCACGCCTTACCAAAGTCTATCACACAGGCTCTCAACATGTCTTCTAACGTCTGTATTATGCGCTCGCTCTGCCCGTCGGTTTGCGGATGATAGGATGTACTCATATCTAGCCTAGTTCCCAGGGATTTCTGTAAGGACCGCCAAAATCGTGAGGTGAATCTACTATCTCGTTCAGAGAAAATGGATACTAGTACACCATGCAGTCGTACAATCTCCTTGATGTATGTCCGGATTAACTTTTCCATCTTGTCGGTTTCCTTTATTGGTAGAAAGTGCGCAGACTTGGTCAATCTGTCTGCGATTACCCATATGGTGTCAAACCCACCCGATGTCTTAGGTAACTTGGTTATGAAATCCATGGTTATCCGCTTCCACTTCCACTCGGGTATATCCGGCTGTTGTAGTAGTCCTGATGGCTTCTGGTATTCTACCTTGACCTTGGCGCAAGTCAGACACTTGCCCACATAGGTAGCAATTTTAGCTTTCATGTTTGGCCACCAGTACAACTTCTTGAGGTCTAGACACATCTTATCCGAACCTGGATGGATGGAATATCGTGTCTTGTGTGCTTCGTTCATGACAATGTCTCGGAACCCACCGAACTTTGGTATCCAGATCCGGTTCATGAGGTTTCGTGCTCCGTACTCCTTGACCTCGAGGTTTTTATCCATCCCTCTCAATGCCTCACCTGTCACGTTTTCGGGTTTCAAGGCTTCACGTTGAGCTTCCTTGATTTTTGTGAACAGGTGCGAATGGATTGTCATCATTAGTGACTTCACCCAGTGACCCGAGTATTCTTTTCTACTCAAGGCATCGGCTAGAACATTAGCCTTACCCGAATGATAACGGATTTCGCACTCATAATCGTTTAGTAGCTCTACCCATCTTCTTTGTCGCATGTTGAGCTCTTTTTGATTGCGGATATGTTGAAGAATTTTGTGATCGGTGAAGATGGTGCACTTCGTGCAGTAGAGGTAGTGTCTCCAGATCTTCAAGCTGAACACTACCGCTCTCAATTTGAGGTTGTGGGTGGTATAGTTAACTTCGTGGCTCTTAAGTTACCTTGATGCGTAAGCGATGGATTTCCTTCTCTGCATAAGCACGCATCTGAGGCCTTGATTTGAAGCATCGCAATATACCACGAAGTCATCAGTCCCTTCCAGAAGAGACAAGACTGGTGCGTTGCATAGAGCTTGCTTCAGTGTCTGGAAGGCAGCTTCTTATTTATCTTCCCATTTGAACACCACGCCTTTCTGAGTCAGGGTGGTGTGGGGTTTAGCAATCTTGGAGAAATTCTGTATGAATCTTCGGTAGTAGCCTACGAGTCCTAAAAATTATCGAATTTCTGTTGGTGTTGTAGGTGCTGACCAATCTTCAATGGCCTTGATCTTTGAGGGATCCACATGTATTCCTTCCTTGCTTACCACATTGCCAAGGAATCCTACTTCTCGGAGCCAAAATTCACACTTTGAAAACTTGGCGTAAAGCTTCTCGGATCTTAGCGTCTCCAATATTAGCCGCAGGTGTTGACTGTGCTCTTCTTCGCTTCTCGAATAGACCAAAATATCGTCGATGAACACGATCACGAACTTATCTGTGACAACCGTCAAATTCTGGTCAATTCAAAGTCAAATAAAGTCAACAAGTCAAACCGGTCAGCTCAACTAACCCTTGTGTACTAGGACTTACGTTCAGTATTTACTAAATAACTCGCTATTCTGATAAGAAATCATAAATCGAAAAGTACGTACAACTAGATCTCTTTAACCTAAAAACTTTGGTACGTGGCGACCCAAACCGATAAAACAATGTTGCATACTCATCGGGAGTGTGTAAGATCCTTAAACAAGGCTTAACAGGGTTCACGAACCATGCATTACGATGCCGGACACTCACAACTATCCCACATGGAACCTCTCTCAATCGTTTTCACTCTATCTCTCTCTATGTCAAACCTCTCCCAAATCTCTCCAAGTATGCGAAATCTCTCTCAAATATCTCTCTGTATTAGAAATCTCTCCAAGAATGTCAAATCTCTCCCAAATCCCTCTAAGTATGTGAAATCTCTCTCAAATATCTCTTTGTATGAGAAATCTCTCCAAGAATGTCAAATCTCTTCCAAATCTCTCCGAGTATGTGAAATCTCTCTCAAATATCTCTCTGTATGAGAAATCTCTCCAAGAATGTCAAATCTCTCCCAAATCTCTCCAAGTATGTGAAAACTCTCGCAAATATCTCTTTGTATGAGAAATCTCTCCAAGAATGTCAAATCTCTCCCAAATCCCTCTAAGTATGTGAAATCTCTCTCAAATATCTCTTTGTATGAGAAATCTCTCCAAGAATGTCAAATCTCTTCCAAATCTCTCCAAGTATGTGAAATCTCTCTCAAATATCTCTCTGTATGAGAAATCTCTCCAAGAATGTCAAATCTCTTCCAAATCTCTCCAAGTATGTGAAATCTCTCTCAAATATCTCTCTGTATGAGAAATATCTCCAAGAATGTCAAATCTCTCCCAAATCTCTCCAAGTATGTGAAAACTCTCGCAAATATCTCTTTGTATGAGAAATCTCTCCAAGAATGTCAAATCTCTCCCAAATCTCTCCAAGTGTGAGAAATCTCTCCCAAATCTCTCTCAAAAGTTTCCCGTAACTTTTTGGAATCATTCGGGTCATTCCGACCCTTAACCGGGTCAAAAACGGCTCAAAACAGGGCGAAAACGAGAAAAATAGGCTTTAGGAACCGAAACCAAGAAGAGAGGCTTCTTAGGCGAGGACCGAGCCTCTGTTGGCTGTGGCACGCGAGGACCGAGCCTCTGTTGGCTGTGGCACGCGAGGACCGAGCCTCTGTTGGCTGTTTCACGCGAGGACCGAGCCTCTGCCTCTGTTCGCTTCTCGCACTCTCTGTTCGCCTTCCGCCTCTCTGTCGCTTCCTCTCCTCTCTGTCTCTACCCGCCTCTCGGTCTCTGCGCTCTCTTCCCGCCTCTCGGTCTCTGCTCTCTCTTCTCTTCTCTCGGTCTCTCTTCTCCTCTCTCGGTTCCCTCTCTCTCTCTCCTTTTTCCCCTCTCGGTTCCTACTCTCCCTCTTCTTCCCTCTCGGTTTCTGCCTCCCCCTCTCTCGGTTCAGCATCAGAAGACCGAACCTCGGCCAGAATTCGGAAATTTGTCACTTTTAGCCCATTTTTGATATTTTTAACATTTTAAGCCCGTTTTTCGTGATTTTAAAGCGGGATTTTCTCCAAAAATTATATTTTAACATAATAAACTCTAAATATTCATAATTTAAACATATTTTGATGAAAATCATTATATAAATAATAAAAATCAAATGGGTGAATTATTAAAGGTGGAGTGTTGACTTTGTCTTATCCAATGTCACAAGCAACCACCCCACACCCACTCTTTGACTAACCACACCTCCCCACCTTACCTAGGTCACTTCAATGTCCCTCACACTCAATTTACACTCATTCTCACGTTTTTAGAGCTGGAACAAACATCCTCTCTCCTCATTTCTCTCATTTGCCCTCATTTCACTAAGTATCAAACACCACTTTTCTCTCAAACTTTTCCCACTCCAATTTCGAGATTCAAGGCTGATTTTCAAGTGTTCTTCCACTCTTAGTAAGTATAATTCATCCTCCTTATGATTATTTCACTTCATTCTACTCAAATCATGAATATCTTACACAAACTCCATCATATTAGCGTTAGAGCTTCAAATCTTCAAGTGATTCTTCAAGTGTTCTTGGGTTGAACACTTCTCTTCTTCAACATTTATCTACTGAAATCACTCAAGGTGAGTTCATACCCCTACATTTTCATGTTTTCTCAAGTTTTCAGGGGGGGGGGGGGGGGGGAATACAAGTTAAAACACCAAGAACATAACTAAATTTTTCTAACAGCCTTCATCAGAAAAGTTCAACTACATTCATGGACTGTTTTGGACAACTTAAATATTTTATTTTTCAAAACTGTACAAGGTTCAAATAGTTCAAGTTCTTAGCTTTAAAATGACTACTTGCACATCTCCATACGATTTTTCTACAATTTATGGTGAATTTTACAAAACTGCCTATCATTTCAAACACTAATCCGGACCAGTCTGTGATTATGGACTTTTTCATCCAAATTTGAAGTCATTAAAAATCTTGATAAAAATTATGAGTAAACTAGACACATTTTGCGAACTCTCAGAATTTACGGATCTAGTTTTCGACTTCGTATGATTTTTCTAAAACAGTGCTGAAAGACTAAGAATTAATTAACAGCTTCTAACTATCAAAACACTTTGTAACATGTTGAGCAAAGTGTTAAATCATTGATAACTTCATATTTTACATGTATTTCTTGTCATGATATATTTATATAATAGGAAATTACTTGCTGAATTTATAAGAATCCTCCATCATAATCAATAGTACAAAACAAAGCAAGTTAATCATAGTTATATCGTACCATACGTTTGCCTTACATAGAGTGGGATTCTTAAACACCACAAAGAAATATACTAAACTATAATAGGTATAGTTAGGGTACATATACATTTCAAACATTTTAATAAACTATAATAGGTATAGTTTATGATCATTTACATAACATACTTGTACAAAAAGGGGGGTACAAATACAAAGTACCGGGTTTTTATACAAAAGGGGGTACAAATACAAAGTGCCGGGTTTATATACGAAAAAGGGGTACAAATACAAAGTGCCGGTTTTCATACAAAAAGGGGTACAAATAAAAAGTGCCGGGTTTATATACGAAAAAGGGGTACAAATACAAACTGTCGGTTTTTATATAAAAATGGGTACAAATACAAAGTGTCGGGTCTTTATACAAAAAGGGGGTACCGATACAAAGTACCAGGTTCACTTAAGATAGTTATTATGATATTAAAACTATATTGCATCTAGAACTGTTAGACTTCAACTATAATCGCTGAGCGTACATGTTTGAGTCTTATAAGAATTTTGTCTCGATTGGCCTAGAATTAGTGATGCCTGCCTCATCTCCTGTTCCTTGTTTGGTTGTGGACCTAGGGCAGACCCACTATATTCAACGTTTTATCTAATTTAAACCTTATATAACTTATATACGCTGGATGATTATAGAGGAACTCTACGGGTCATTCTAGGGTTCATTAATGCATCATAAAGGAATATTCCTATTCACACTTAACTAAGAAAATATTGGATTTTCTGCAAATCAAACTATATCGATTTTACAAGGAAAAACGGTTTCTACTTCAAACAAAACTCTTATGAACTCACCAACTTAATTGTTGACACTTTTCAAAACTACTTGTATTCTCAGGAAATCAGTGAAACAGGAAAACTTCATCGCTTTGAGGATGGGACGTTAAACCGTCAACAATTTATTTTTGTCATCATAATGTAATTGCTTTTGAAACATGTAAACATATACTTTGGTGTAAAATTTTCAATTATATTTATGGTGGTTGTATTTACTTCGAGCACTATTATATTCGTTGTTGTGATACTGTACATGAAGTCCTCCACCCCTGGACGTTTCCGCCATCCTTGGTTTGGGGGTGTGACAGATTGGTATCAGAGCATTGTTTATAGTGAGCTAAGTATATCGAACCACATAAGATATACAAACTATAAATGCATTGGGACTAAGGTCTCTGATTTTAAGATTTCAAAACCACTATACCTTTAGGAATAAATAGCTTTTGTTAAAAGTATACATGCATGCATACATACTAAGGTCAGCATCATTTTAGGACAAAACAAAAGTAATGATTGTTGGATATCACAGGTAAGCCTGGGGATGTATGGTCAGTCTTGGGAGTGGCATAGCTTGATCAACTATGCTGGTCCGAGGAGTGATTAGCATATGCCCAAGAATGGTTGTGATGTGGCAACAAGTCTAAAAACTTACCAACACTACCACAATGAAATACCATAGGGGTATTTTGGCATTATTATAATTACTTATCTGAGAACAAAATAGATTTTTATCGATAAGTCAATAATTGCTTAGGGGATACATTAAAATTATATGTATCTAGGACGTCATAGACTTAGAATCTGTGGATCTTGCTTTACGTCCTGTTCTCGTTGGATTGGGGATTTAGAGTTTGGGTCACTTATTCGAAGGTCTATCCTGTCCCGAATACATATAACTAGTATGCACTAAACAATATGTTGAAGTACCTGATAAAGATCATCATATAATTAGCTAATTAGTACGTTTGCTTAGTTATTTCTTATATCCCCATTTCTTGCGAAGATATCATGGCTGGATTCCATCCACACGACGACCCGTACTACCCTAACCACGACAATACCAAATGGCTCGGAGAGGAGCCAGAGAATGATTACCCAACCCCTGGGAATGGTCACCAAATTGAAGGCTATGCTGATGGTTCTGACTCCGACCCTGAAGTGGAGAACTTAACCCCGATGACTCTTGTTCCGAATCCCAACCCTCGACCGGCTTTTCAAGGCCCGACGCCTCCTTGGGTAGAGTGCTTGGAAACCGGGAGCGAAGAACAAGACCAACATATGTCGTTTAATAGAGAAAGAAGTTTCTACAACATAAACGAAGGAAGCTCAGCAGATAGAAACTTTTTTTTTCAATCCTGGTCCGTAGAGTTGCCCGAAACGAGATTCAGGGTAGAACAACTCTCCATAGTATCGCAGAGGTTGATGCAAATACAAGAATACATACGATCCGCACCAATCGCCTTGAGCACACTCGTGAAAAATTTAAGAGAGACCACAAAACTTACTAACTCATGAAGTTCATTCATATGGACTTCCTTTATGAATTATATATAAGGAATTCTTAAATCGGAGAATAATGCAGGAAAAATCTAATTCTATAACAACTGACTTGTCTTTACTAGTAGAAACTTACCATCTGATCATTTTTTTTTTTGCAAACTCATGACAGAACGATGCCACCAAGGAAAAGACCCAGACCTTCGGGCAGCACAACGCCACCACCTCCGACGCCACCTCCTCAGTTTGATGCCGAAATGTTCCAAGCTGCAGTAACAGCAGCCGTGGTAGCTGCAATGTCACAAATTGGCACAAATAGCATTGGTGGTGCTGGATTTGGAGCCACAAACCCTAACCACGGGGATAGTGCAGGACGCACAAGGGAATGCACTTACAAGGACTTCACAAATGGCAAACCCGATTCCTTCGATGGAAGTGGGGGTGTCCTCGCACTAATTCAATGGTTCGAGAGAACCGAAGCAATCTTTGAGATTTGTGCTTTCCCCGAAGCGAGCAAAGTCAAGTACGCGACATTCACCTTCATCGGAAGAGCTCTCACTTGGTGGAACGGCAGAGTTAAGTCGCTTACGCTTGCAGTGGCTAACTCGTTAAGTTGGGAGGACTTAAAGAAGATGATGCTGAAGGAATATTGCTCAAGAGGTGAAGTGCAAAAGCTGGAGCAAGAACTATGGAATCTCAGAATGGCAGGCTCCGACCTTACAACTTACACCAACCGATTTTGTGATCTAGCACTCCTTTGTCCCGCTATGGTCACCCCGGAAGACAAAAAGTTGGAGCGATACCTCTGGGGATTGTCCCCCGAAATTCAAGATAGCATGCTGGCCTCAAGACCAACTACCTTCGACAACGCCAAGGAGTTAGCACAACAACTCATTGACCATCATGCCAACCATGACACTATAACAACCACCCTTACCTAAGCAAGAGGAGGGAACAACGAAAGAAAGTTTTTGGACAACAAGAAGGACCAATCAGCCCAAGGCCTCGCTAAGAAGCAATAGATCCTTGCTGTTCATGCTGCCACAACCCTCACCATGCCGACTCCCATGAAACCATACGTTGGAACACTTCCGAAATGCAACAAGTGTAACTTCCATCACACCGGGGCTTGCCGAAAGATGCATTGCAAAAACTGCGACAGAGAGGGGCACACTGTTCGTTTCTGTAAGGCACCAACACGACCCATCAACCAGGTCCCTGGCTTTGGAGTAAGCCCAACCTGTTACAAGTGTGGAGAAACGGGTCACTTTAAAAGGGAATGCCCAAGAACAAGAGATGCCGGTGGTGGTGGAAGGGTGCTTGCAATCACCGAGGGAGAAACCACCCCGGAACTGCCCGCAAATATCAGTACGTGTTTCTAACATCGACATTTAAAACCCTAATTTCTTTATATGATAAATCTAGCATTGATTAAAGCATGCATAGTAATAATCATGTGACATCGGGCGAGTTTTTCCTCACCATAATCAATTTCTTGCACTCCGAAAAGTTTCCCCCATCTTTCCTCTAAATTCTTGGATCCCCATTCGAAGTGCAAAATTTCGGGACGAAATTCCCTTTAACGGGGGATGATGTGACAACCGTCAAATTCTGGTCAATTCAAAGTCAAATAAAGTCAACAAGTCAAACTGGTCAGCTCAACTAACCCTTGTGTACTAGGACTTATGTTCAGTATTTACTAAACAACTCGCTATTCTGATAAGAAATCATAAATCGAAAAGTACGTACAACTAGATCTCTTTAACCTAAAACTGTGGTACGTGGCGGCCCAAACCGATAAAACAATGTTGCATACTCATCGGGAGTGTGTAAGATCCTTAAACAAGGCTTAACAGGGTTCACGAACCATGCATTGCGATGCCGGACACTCACAACTATCCCACATGGAACCTCTCTCAATCGTTTTCACCCTATCTCTCTCTATGTCAAATCTCTCCAAGTATGCGAAATCTCTCTCAAATATCTCTCTGTATTAGAAATCTCTCCAAGAATGTCAAATCTCTCCCAAATCCCTCTAAGTATGTGAAATCTCTCTCAAATATCTCTTTGTATGAGAAATCTCTCCAAGAATATCAAATCTCTTCCAAATCTCTCCAAGTATGTGAAATCTCTCTCAAATATCTCTCTGTATGAGAAATCTCTCCAAGAATGTCAAATCTCTCCCAAATCTCTCTCAAAAGTTTCCCGTAACTTTTTGGAATCATTCGGGTCATTCCGACCCTTAACCGGGTCAAAAACGGCTCAAAACGGGGCGAAAACAAGAAAAATAGGCTTTAGGAACCGAAACCAAGAAGAGAGGCTTCTTAGGCGAGGACCGAGCCTCTGTTGGCTATGGCACACGAGGACCGAGCCTCTGTTGGCTGTTTCACGCGAGGACTGAGCCTCTGCCACTGTTCCCTTCTTGCACACTCTGTTCGCCTTCCGCCTCTCTGTCGCTTCCTCTCCACTCTGTCTCTACCCGCCTCTCGGTCTCTGCTCTCTCTTCCCGCCTCTCGGTCTCTGCTCTCTCTTCTCTTCTCTCGGTCTCTCTTCTCCTCTCTCGGTTCCCTCTCTCTCTCTCTCTCTCTCTCTCTCTCTCTCTCTCTCCTTTCTCCCCTCTCGGTTCCTACTCTCCCTCTTCTTCCCTCTCGGTTTCTGCCTCCCTCTCTCTCGGTTCAGCATCAGAAGACCGAACCTCGGCCAGAATTCGGAAATTTGTCACTTTTAGCCCATTTTTGATATTTTTAACATTTTAAGCCCGTTTTTCGTGATTTTAAAGCGGGATTTTCTCCAAAAATTATATTTTAACATAATAAACTCTAAATATTCATAATTTAAACATATTTTGATGAAAATCATTATATAAATAATAAAAATCAAATGGGTGAATTATTAAAGGTGGAGTGTTGACTTTGTCTTATCCAATGTCACAAGCAACCACCCCACACCCACTCTTTGACTAACCACACCTCCCCACCTTACCTAGGTCACTTCAATGTCCCTCACACTCAATTTACACTCATTCCCACGTTTTTAGAGCTGGAACAAACATCCTCTCTCCTCATTTCTCTCATTTGCCCTCATTTCACTAAGTATCAAACACCACTTTTCTCTCAAACTTTTCCCACTCCAATTTCGAGATTCAAGGCTGATTTTCAAGTGTTCTTCCACTCTTAGTAAGTATAATTCATCCTCCTTATGATTATTTCACTTCATTCTACTCAAATCATGAATATCTTACACAAACTCCATCATATTAGCGTTAGAGCTTCAAATCTTCAAGTGATTCTTCAAGTGTTCTTGGGTTGAACACTTCTCTTCTTCAACATTTATCTACTGAAATCACTCAAGGTGAGTTCATACCCCTACATTTTCATGTTTTCTCAAGTTTTCAGGGGGGGGGGGGGGGGAATACAAGTTAAAACACCAAGAACATAACTAAAATTTTCTAACAGCCTTCATCAGAAAAGTTCAACTACATTCACGGACTGTTTTGGACAACTTAAATATTTTATTTTTCAAAACTGTACAAGGTTCAAATAGTTCAAGTTCTTAGCTTTAAAATGACTACTTGCACATCTCCATACGATCTTTCTACAATTTATGGTGAATTTTACAAAACTGCCTATCATTTCAAACACTAATCCGGACCAGTCTGTGATTATGGACTTTTTCATCCAAATTTGAGGTCATTAAAAATCTTGATAAAAATTATGAGTGAACTAGACACATTTTGCGAACTCTCAGAATTTACGGATCTAGTTTTCGACTTCGTATGATTTTTCTAAAACAGTGCTGAAAGACTAAGAATTAATTAACAGCTTCTAACTATCAAAACACTTTGTAACATGTTGAGCAAAGTGTTAAATCATTGATAACTTCATATTTTACATGTATTTCTTGTCATGATATATTTATATAATAGGAAATTACTTGCTGAATTTATAAGAATCCTCCATCATAATCAATAGTACAAAACAAAGCAAGTTAATCATAGTTATATCGTACCATACGTTTGCCTTACATAGAGTGGAATTCTTAAACACCACAAAGAAATATACTAAACTATAACAGGTATAGTTAGGGTACATATACATTTCAAACATTTTAATAAACTATAATAGGTATAGTTTATGATCATTTACATAACATACTTGTACAAAAAGGGGGGTACAAATACAAAGTACCGGGTTTTTATATAAAAGGGGGTACAAATACAAAGTGCCGGGTTTATATACGAAAAAGGGGTACAAATACAAAGTGCCGGTTTTCATACAAAAAGGGGTACAAATACAAAGTGCCGGGTTTATATACGAAAAAGGGGTACAAATACAAAGTGTCGGTTTTTATATAAAAAGGGGTACAAATACAAAGTGTCGGGTCTTTATACAAAAAGGGGGTACCGATACAAAGTACCAGGTTCACTTAAGATAGTTATTATGATATTAAAACTATATTGCATCTAGAACTGTTAGACTTCAACTATAATCGCTGAGCGTACATGTTTGAGTCTTATAAGAATTTTGTCTCGATTGGCCTAGAATTAGTGATGCCTGCCTCATCTCCTGTTCCTTGTTTGGTTGTGGACCTAGGGCAGACCCACTATATTCAACGTTTTATCTAATTTAAACCTTATATAACTTATATACGTTGGATGATTATAGAGGAACTCTACGGGTCATTCTAGGGTTCATTAATGCATCATAAAGGAATATTCCTATTCACACTTAACTAAGAAAATATTGGATTTTCTGCAAATCAAACTATATCGATTTTACAAGGAAAAACGGTTTCTACTTCAAACAAAACTCTTATGAACTCACCAACTTAATTGTTGACACTTTTCAAAACTACTTGTTTTCTCAGGAAATCAGTGAAACAGGAAAACTTCATCGCTTTGAGGATGGGACGTTAAACCGTCAACAATTTATTTTTGTCATCATAATGTAATTGTTTTTGAAACATGTAAACATATACTTTGGTGTAACTTTTTCAATTATATTTATGGTGGTTGTATCTACTTCAAGCACTATTAAATTCGTTGTTGTGATACTGTACATGAAGTCCTCCACCCCCGGACGTTTCCACCATCCTTGGTTTGGGGGTGTGACATTATCTAAGAAGGGTCGACACACTCGGTTCATCAGATCCATGAACACTGCAGGCGCATTTGTTAATCCGAATGGCATCATTACAAATTCGTAGTATCCATAGCGAGTTCTGAATGTCGTCTTGGGGATATCTTCTTCTTGAACCCGTAATTGATGGTAACCCGACCTCAAGTCGATTTTTGAAAAGTAGCTCGCTCCCTGAAGTTGGTAAAAAAGGTCGTCGATTCGGGGTAGGGGATATCGATTTTTGATGGTAAGTTTGTTTAACTCCCTATAATCGATGCACATGCGAAAGGATCCATCCTTCTTTTTCACAAATAGAACCGGTGCTCCCCAGGGTGAAAAGCTCGGTCTGATGAACCCTTTGCTCAACAGTTCGTTCAACTGGATGGACAGTTCTTGCATCTCGGCCATTGCTAGGCGGTATGGAGCTTTGGCAACGGGTAGCTCTAGGAATTAAGTTGATTCGGAATTCGACTTGTCGTGCGAGTGGTACACCTGGCAGGTCGTCTGGGAATACTTCAGGGAAGTTGCATACTTCTGGAATTTCTTTGATGTCCTTCACCTCTTGTTTCTTGTATACGATGTGGGCTAAGAATGCATGGTATTGCTTTCGGAGGTACTTTTGGGTTTTAATACAAGAGATGATTTATAGGTTCGCACTAGGTTTGTTTCCATAAACGGTGAGGATGTTGCCATTCGGCAGATTGAGGCGAACGACCCTTTCGTAACATAAAATGTCGGCACGATGAGGGCTTAACCAATCCATACCAATGATTATGTCGAAACTTTTTATGGTGACCGACATTAGATCAATTTTGAACGAATGGTTGTCTAGAGTGAGAGTACACCCTATGTAAATATCGCTAGCATGCTCAACCTTTCCATTTGCCATTTCTACGATGTAAGAATCTTTTAATGGCTGGGAATTTTGCTTAAGTATATGTTTGAATTGGTGACTTACGAAACTTCTTTCTGCCCCACTTTCGAAAAGTACGCATGCATAAGAGTTATTGAGGAGGAACGTACCAGTAACCACCGAGGGGTCCTTGACTGCTTCTCCATGCCCTAAAGTTAGGACTCTTCCTATAACCCCAATGTTAGGGGCTTATGCCTTGGGGAAGTTCCTCCTGAAGTGTCCTGTTTCACCACATCCATAGCAGGCTTGGTTTGCCCCTGCATTGGCAACTTGGTTGACCGGTCGTGTTGGTGCTTTACAGAAACGAGCAGTGTGCCCTTTTCTGTCACAGTTTTTGCCATGCATTTCCCGACAAGCACCATTGTGGTGGTAGTTTCACTTGTTGCACTTAGGGAGACTCCCTGCATATTGCTTTGGTGGTGTCGGAGAGGTAGTAGTGGTGGCAGTACGGATAGCAACAGTCTGTTGCTTCTTGGCGGGGTCCTGCGTCGGTTGTTTCTTTTTATTGTTCCAAAACTTCCTCTTGTTGTGCCCTCCTTTTTTTCGGTCAGTGGTGGCTATCACGGTACCACGACTAGCCCTGTGATCTATAAGTTGTTGTGCCAATTCCTTGGCACTCTCAAAGGTAGTGGGTTTCGAGGCCAATACACTATCTTGAATCTGGGATGACAGCGCCCAGAGGTATCGCTACACCTTTCTCTCCTCTGGAGTGACCATTGTTGGACAAAGGAGTGCTAGGACATTGAAACGGGCAGTATAAGTTTCAAGATCAGTTCGTGACATCCTGAGGTTCCAAAGTTCCTCTTCAAGTTTTTTTATTTTGCCCCTCGGGCAATACTCCTTTAACATCAAAGCTTTCAAATCCTCCCAGCTTATAGAGTTAGCCACTGCGGGAGTAAGTGATTTAACTCGGCCATTCCACCAAGTAAGAGCTTTTCCGGTGAAAGTGAATGCTGCATACTTGACCTTGCTCGCTTTGGGACAAGCACATATTTCGAAGACTGCCTCGGTCCTTTCGAACCATTGCACCAGTGTGATTACGCCCCCGCTTCCATTGAAAGGTTCGGGCTTGCCATTCATGAAGTCCTTGTAAGAGCACTCCTTTGTACGCCCCGTGCTGTCCCCATGAATTGAATTGGTGGCTTCGGATCCAGAACCGCTAGAACCATTAGTTCCCATTTGCGACATTGCTGCCGCCATGACTGCCGTCACTACAGCTTGAAACATCGCAGGATCAAACTGCGGAGGTGGTGGCGGAGGGGGCGGCGTTGTGTTGCCGGAAGGTCTTGCTATTTTCCTTGGTGGCATGGTTTTGTCATTATAAAAGAAATGACCAGTCGGTAAGACTTCAATAGTAATAACGAGTCGAGTGTTACTTGTTTCATCTCAATTGTATTTCGACCCAAGTTTATTACTTTAGTAGGTAATTCATTGAAATGGTTATGTAATTTAAACATATGAATTTCATAGTGTTGACCCAAGTAGGGTCATGTGTTTGCTTATGTCAATATTCTAGAAAGCAAAATACATGCCAAATCCATTGATAACTTGTTAGTACATATTGTTTTGAGAAAGTTTGACCTCACAAGGGTCTACACTACATGAAAATAAAAGATAAGGTTTTGGCAGTACAAAAACCCCTTAACTAGTGTGATCACTTAGTCGCGGGTCAACCGACATACAAAAGAGTAGCACCAACGCATACTTATAAACTTTTGCTACAAAGATGTAAGAATAGTAACGAGTTCTAATCACGACGATCCTTCCCTGACGGAGCCTGGGATGATGTCGATGCGCCCTGTAGTTTTGCCAATCTCCGTTCGGCTGCGACCATTCTCTCTTCGAGTGCCATGTATCTTTCCCGATACTCCCTTGCTTCTGATCGAGCAGTGAGAAGGTCCTGAATGAGTTGGTCTCTATAGTGGGAGTCTCATTCCAGATCTCTGGTGCGAGCAGTGGTAGACTCTACGATGTCACTTAGCTCCCTGACCTGATCGGTCGTCATCCTACCACGATCATCTATACTTTCTATTCGCTGAGTCATGACGGGGAGGGCTCTATCAGCCTGTCCACCATGGATGAGGTCATAATAACCTTGTTGGTCGCCATATGGTGACCGCTGGCGTTGTTGTCGGCTCCACCTTTCAATCGTCGTTACCCAAGGGGGCTCAAGTCCGTTGTATCCAAAGCGGTGTGCGGGTACCCTCGTGATGTAAGGAGGGTTGAATACTTCTGGTTGTTCCTCCATTTCGTTCCCAACCATGACTATATCATCGTCTTCCTCTTCTTCTTCTTCGTCTTCCTCCTCTTTTTCTTGTTCTTCGTCTTCCTCCTTTTCTTCTTGTTCATCGTCTTCATCCTCTTCTTCTTGTTCGTCTTCCTGCTCGGGTTCCTCTTCGGGATCCTCCTCGGGATCCTCTTCGATTTGTTGCTCGGGCTCTTCATCGATCCATCCCGTGTTTCCATGATGGGGAAAGTACGGGTCCCCGGGTATGTGAAACCCTACCATGATGTCTGCACGAGAAACGGGGGGGGGGGGGGTTAAGAAGCACATATCAGAAAATAATAATAACATGATGCTATAGCATGTACAAATACTCCTATAGTATTTTTAAATGTTTATATTTGGTTCCTAGCGTGTTCTTTGTAGAGTGTAGTTAGGTTATTAGATTTGTCGCCCATTACAACTATCCCCCAGCATGTGTAAGTTACTTCTCGGATGGATATAGTTGATCATGCTATATCCTTCCCAGAACTGATTACACATGCTAAGGCATACTTGTAGTGTTCAACTCCTCCTCTTTTGTTTTATGTTCTCCTTAGTTATGACACTACGCGAGTATATAATGCATGTAGGTATACTTTTAAACAAGAAAATATTCGTTTTTTAAAAGTACAACCCGTTAAAATGTTTTAAGAATTAGAGACTTTTAGTCCCAAATATTTTTATAGTTTGTATATCTTATGTGGTTTGACATACTTAATTCACTATAAATTGTGCTCTGATACCAATCTGTCACACCCCCAAACCAAGGATGGCGGAAACATCCGGGGGTGGAGGACTTCATGTGTAGTATCATAACCACAATTGCAATAGTAATTTAAGCAAACACAATCAACATATATATATATATATATATATATATATATATAATTATAAAAGTTACATCAGTGTATGAGTTACATGTTTCCAAATCAATTACAATATGTTAACAAAAACATGATATATTGACACCTTACGTCCCATCCTCGAAACACACTTTGGTACCTGTTTAGTGATTACCTGAGAATATCAGAATACAAGTTGTTTGAAAAAGTGTCAACACAAAGGTTGGTGAGTTCATAAGTTTTTGTTTTCGAACTTAATAGAAGTCCTTCCCTTGTAAATGTTACGTTTGTTTCAGAAAAATCCGATATTTTCCTTAAAATTTGTGTAACGTGGTCTTATAATCGAAGACCAAAATGTATTAGTAACCTCTCTTGCTAATAGAAAATGATATGTGTTTAAATTGACATAAACGCGTTTTAAATTGAATGAAATTCCCGTAAATTCTTATGTTTGTTAATACTTCTTGTATATGTAGTCCTAAATCCCAGGACCGAGAAGTAACAAGTATTGGCCATACTTAAAGATATAAAATGTGGTTTCAAATGATGTGTAATCATAAATACCAAAACCGAACGTGTGCAGTAATATCTGTATTTATTGACATAAAAAGTGATTTCAAATCGACATAAAACCACTTTAGGTTTTATAAAAATCCCGTAAACTTTATGTATTGTTATCTCCCTATGTGAGTCGCTATAATCATACTATGACTGAATGAACCTGCCACGACGTTTCTCAGGCGTTGCGAAACTGAAATGACATTTGTCACCTGTAGACCTGCAGGTCCCACTGTAGCTCGTAACAAGGTGTGTGTGTGGAGGGGGGGGGGGATGTCAAACCCAATATAGATCTATATACAACTATCACGTTCTCCCTCCAGGAGACTCTCATTATAACTACCAGGAATTAGACCCCGCACTCGGACGTACGAAAAGAGATTGTCTCACAATTTAGGTTAACAAGTTTACGTGTAGTGTGCGTGAGTGTAAAACCTTTCTGTATGAATGTACCCTCTTTGTACGAGTGTGTTATGTGATGTATCATAAACTATACCTATTATAGTTTATCCAAAACGTTCGTAATATATAAGAACTCTTTTATGAAAATGCATTAGAGTTATGAATCCATTAAACTATGCTTATTACAGCTTAATATTCGTGTTCTAAATGAATAAATAATCTTATCATGAATGACTAAGTTTCAGTTTATGATGATAAACTAACAAGGAAACACATTCAATATTTTGAACTTATTGTTATACACTTTGCTCAACATAATACAAAGTGTTATGAAATTTATATGTTGTTAACTAACTTTAACCTTTCTGCGCTATTTTAGAAAAGTCATAGAAAAATCATACGAAGTCGAATAATAAATCCGTAAATTCTGAGAGTTCCCAAAATGTGTCTAGTTTACTCATAATTTTTATCATGATTTCTAATGACCTACAACTTGGGTGAAAAAGTCCATAATCACAGACTGGTCCGGATTGGTGTTTGAAATGATAGGCAGTTTTGTAAAAATCACCATAAATTGTAGAAAAATCGTATGGAGATTTGCAAGTAGTAATTTTGTACAGTCTTGAAAACAAAAATTTTTAAGTTGCCCAAAACAGTCCGTGAATGGAGTTGAACTTTTCTGATGAAGGCTGTTAGAAAAGTTTAGTTATGTTCTTGGTGTTTTAACTTGTATTCCCCCCCCTTGAAAACTTGAGAAAACATGAAAATGTAGGGTTATGAACTCACCTTGAGTGATTTCAGAAGATGGATGATGGAGATATGTAGTGTTCCACTCAAGAACACTAAGAGAATGCCTTGAAGGTTTGAAGATCTAACATTAATGTGATTGATTTTGTGTAAACAATCAATGATTGGAGTAGAATGAAGTGTAATAATCACAAAGAGGATGAATTATACTTACCAAGGGAAGGGTAAAGCTTGAAGGTCAGCCTTGGAGTCTTGGAATAGTTAGATAAAGTTTGAGAGAAAAGTTGTGTTGTGTCTTTGGTGAAATGAGATAAAATTAAAGAAGTGGGGAGAGGGGATGAGTTACTCCAGCTCTAAGAACGTGGGAAGGGCTAATAATTGAGTGGGAAGGACATTGAAGTGACCTAGGTAAGGTGGGAAGGTGTGGCTGGTCATAGAGTGGGTATGTGGGTGGTTGCTTGTGTTATAAGGTAAAGTAAAGTCAACACTCTGCGTCAATTATTCACCCACTAGATTTTTATTATTTAAATGGGGATTTTCATGAAAAATGATTAAATTATGAATATTTAGGGTTTATTATGTTAAAATATGATTTTTGGATAAAATCTCTCTTTAAAATCACGAAAAACGGGCTAAAAATGTGAAAAATATTGAAAATGGGCCAAAAATGTAAAAATTCCGAAGTCTGGCCGGAGGTTCGGCCTTCAGGTCATCGGAGCCGAAACTAGAAGAGGGGGACCGAGAGGAGAAGAGAGAGGACCGAGAGGCGGAAAGAGGACCGAGAGGCAAAGGGAGGACCGAAAGTAGAAGAAGGAACCGGGAGGGGAAGAGAGGACCGAGAGTAGGGGAAGTAAGACCGAGACTCGGTCTCTGTTCTTGGCGGGTTTGGCTCTCGGTTCGGTTCCAGGTCTCGGCTCTCAGGTTCGGCTACAGGTCTCGGTTTTAGGTCTCGGCTCTCAGCTGCTGGTCCCGGTTTCGGTTCATTGCTGCTTTCGGTCCAAGGAGTTTGGTCCTAAGAGGCTTCGGCTCCTTAAGTCCATTTTTCTCGTTTCTACCCCGTTTTAAGCTGTTTTTGACCCGGTTAAGGGTCAAGATGGCCCGAAAAGACTATAAAAAGTATAAGGAACTTTTGAGAGAGATTTCACATTCTTGGAGAGATTTCTCATACAAAGAGAGATTTGGGAGAGATTTCACATTCTTGGAGAGATTTCTCATACAAAGAGAGATTTGGGGAGAGATTTCACGTTCTTGGAGAGATTTCTCATACAAAGAGAGATTTGGGAGAGATTTCATGTTCTTGGAGGGATTTCTCATACAAAGAGAGATTTGGGAGAGATTTCACAATCTTGGAGAGATTTCTTATACAAAGAGAGATTTGGGAGAGATTTCACATTCTTGGAGAGATTTCTCATACAAAGAGAGATTTGGGAGAGATTTCACATTCTTGGAGAGATTTCTCATACAAAGAGAGATTTGGGAGAGATTTTAAATAGAAAGAGATAGAGTGAAAACGATTGAGAGAGGTTTCGTGTGTGGCATTTGTGAGTGTCCGGCTTCGCCACGCAAGGTCCGTAAACCCTGTTAAGCCTTGTTTAAGGATCTTACACACTCCCGATGAGTATGTAACATTGTTTCCTCGTTTTTGTTCATTGTTTAGCACTAAGGCTAAGGAAAATTAAACACACGATTTTTTTCCAAGTGATGTTTTCTCATTAAAATAGTGAGTTATATAGTATTTACATAACACATAGCCTAATATACTACGTTTAATTGAGTTGATCGGTTTGACTTGATGACTTTGATTGACTTAGACTTGACCCAAATTTGACTATTGTTACATTACCCCCCCCTGTTAGAGGGACTTGACCCAAATTTACGTTTTGACTGGGACTTCAGGAGTTAGGAAAAAGATGCGGGTATTTTTGACTTCCCGATCTATAATCTCAACTGGTACTTCCACGTAGTGGAGATTTTCGTTAACTTCGATCTCGTCAAGAGGTATTACAAGTGTCTCGTCAGGCAGACACTTCTTTAAGTTGGATACGTGGAAGGTAGGGTGTACGTTACTAAGTTCTTGTGGTAATCGGGGTTTGTATGCCACAAGACCAATTCTGGCAAGGATTTCGAACGGTCCGATGTACCTCGGGTTTAGTTTCCCACGTTTACCGAAATGTATCATTCCTTTCCAGGGGTAAACTTTTAGTAATACCCGGTCTCCGACCTGGAATTCTAAAGGTTTGCGTCGATTGTCTGCGTAACTCTTTTGTCGATCACGAGACGCCTTCAGTGTTTCCCGAATTTGAACGATCTTTTTTGTGGTTTCCCTTATGATTTCAGGCCCAGTATGGGTGCTATCAGGGACTTGCCCCTGAGCTAGCTGAGTATCCCCCACTTCGGCCCAACACAGAGGTGATCTACACTTGCGACCGTAGAGAGCTTCGAATGGAGCGACTCCAATGCTAGTGTGATACCTGTTATTATAGGAAAACTCGATTAGTGGTAAATGAGTATCCCACGACTTACCAAAGTCTACCACACAGGCTCTCAACATGTCTTCTAACGTCTGTATGGTACGCTCGCTCTGCCCATCGGTTTGCGGATGATAGGCCATACTCATATCTAGCTTAGTTCCCAGGGATTTCTGTAAGGACTGCCAAAATCGTGAGGTGGATCTACTATCTCTGTCAGACATAATGGATACTGGTACACCATGCAGTCGCACAATCTCCTTGATGTATGTCCGGGTTAACTTTTCCATCTTGTCGGTTTCCTTTATTGGTTGAAAGTGCGCAGACTTGGTCAATCTGTCTACGATTACCCATACGGTGTCAAACCCACCCGATGTCTTAGGTAACTTGGTTATGAAATCCATGGTTATCCGCTCCCACTTCCAATCGGGTATATCCGGCTGTTGTAGTAGTCCTGATGGCTTCTGGTATTCTACCTTGACCTTGGTGCAAGTCATACACTTGCCCACATAGGTAGTAATTTCAGCTTTCATGTTCGGGCACCAGTGCAACTTCTTGGGGTCTAGATACATCTTATCCGAACCTGGATGCATGGAATATCGTGTCTTGTGTGCTTCGTTCATGAGAACGTCTCAGAACCCACCGAACTTCGGTATTGAGATCCGGTTAATGAGGTATCGATCTCCATCCTCCTTGATCTCGAGGTTTTTATCCATCCCTCTCAATGCCTCACCTGTCACGTTTTCGGGTTTCAAGGCTTCACGTTGAGCTTCCTTGATTTGTGTGAACATGTGCGAATGGATTGTCATCGTTAGTGACTTCACCCGGTGACCCGAGTATTCTTTTCTATTCAGGGCATCGACTACAACATTAGCCTTGCCCAGATGATAACAGATTTCACACTCATAATCGTTTAGAAGCTCTACCCATCTTCTTTGTCGCATGTTGAGCTCTTTTTGATTGAGGATATGTTGAAGACTTTTGTGATCGGTGAAGATGGTGCACTTCGTGCTGTAGAGGTAGTGTCTCCAAATATTCAAGGCTAACACTACCGCTCCCAATTCGAGGTCGTGGGTGGTATAGTTAACTTCGTGGGTCTTAAGTTGCCTTGATGCGTAAGCGATGACTTTCCCTCTCTGCATAAGCATGAATCCGAGGCCTTGATTTGAAGCATCGCAATATACCATAAAGTCATCAGTCCCTTCCGGAAGAGACAAGATTGGTGTATTGCATAGAGCTTGCTTTAGTGTTTGGAAGGCAGCTTCTTGTTTATCTTCCCATTTGAACACCACACCTTTCTGAGTCAGGGTGGTGAGGGGTTTAGCAATCTTGGAGAAATTCTGTATGAATCTTCGGTAGTAGCCTGGAAGTCCCAAAAATTGTCAGATTTCTGTTGGCGTTGTAGGTGCTGACCAATCTTTAATGCCTTGATCTTTTAGGGATCCACATGTATTCCTTCCTTTCTTACCACGTGGCCAAGGAATCCGACTTCTCGGAGCCAAAATTGACACTTTGAAAACTTGGCGTAAAGCTTCTCGGATCTTAGCTTCTCTAATATTAGTCGCAGGTGTTGACTGTGCTCTTCTTCCCTTCTCGAATAGACCAAAATATCGTCGATGAACACAATAACGAACTTATCTAAGAAGGGTCAACACACTCGGTTCATCAGATCCATGAACACTGCAGGCGCATTTGTTAATCCGAATGGCATCTATGACGACAAATCTAGTACGAACCTTCACAACATTTCGAGTATTCAAGCTGGAAAGTGCTTACGAAAGGAAAATCATGCATTCTTTGCACACGTCATAGATACGAGTCAGGAAGTAAAGGGACATTCCAGAAGTACACAACTTTTCCGACATCTTTCCAGAAGAACTATAGGGATTAGCACCGCAACGCCAAGTCGAGTTCAGAATTGACTTATTGCCAGGGGCTACACCAGTAGCCAAATCTCCTTATCGTCTGGCGCCAGCGGAGATGCAAGAACTTTCTTGTCAGCTTAACAAAATTCTCAAGAAGGGATTCATTAGGCCAAGCTTCTCACCATGGGTAGCACCGGTCTTGTTCATCAAGAAGAAAGATGGATCGTTTCTTATGTGTAATGACTACAGGGAACTCAACAAACTTACCGTTAAAAATTGTTATCCTCTACCCCAAATTGATGACTTATTTGATCAAATTCAAGGAGAAAATTATTTCGCGAAGATAGATCTACGATCCGGGCATCACCAATTGCGAGTGCTAGAAGAGGATGTCCCCAAAACAGCCTTCCGAACTCGCTATGGACACTACGAATTTGTAGTGATGCCATTTGGATTAACCAACGCACCAGCTGTATTCATGGACCTGATGAATAGCGTGTGTCGTCCTTACTTGGATCAGTTCGTTATTGTCTTCATCGATGACATACTTATCTACTCCCAAAGTAAGGAGGAGCATAATCAACACCTAAGGAAAGTTTTAGAAACATTACGATCGGAGAAGCTCTACGCAATGTTCTACAAGTGCGAGTTTTGGATTCAAGGAGTCGAATTCTTGGGCCACGTCGTTAGCGAAAAAGGAATACACGTGGACCCTTCCAAAAATTGAAGCTATTGAGAACTGGTCAGCACCGAAGACACCTACAGAAATTCATCAATTTCTAGGTCTCGCTGGCTACTAACGCAGGTTCATATAGAACTTCTCTAGTATCACGAAACCACTTACCATACTGACCCAGAAAGGCGTGACCTTTGACTGGGAAGAGAAACAAGAAAAGGTGTTCCAAACGCTTAAATGAGCCTTATGCACCGCACCAATACTATCCCTCCCAGAAGGAATAGAAGAATTCGTGGTCTATTGCGATGTATCCAACCAAGGGCCCGGATGTGTTTTGATGCAATGAGGAAAGGTCATTGCCTATTCCTTGAGATAGCTGAAGACGCACGAGGTCAATTACACCACACACGATCTTGAGTTAGAAGCAATTGTGTTTGCTCTGAAGATCTGGCGACATTATCTGTACAGTACGAAAAGTACTATCTTTACAGACCACAAAAGCCTCCAACACATCTTCGACCAGAAGGAGCTTAACATGAGAAAACGATGGTGGGTTGAGGTACTCAATGACTACGAATGAAAAATTCGTTATCATCCCAACAAAGCCAACGTAGTAGTTGACGCCCTAAGTAGGAAGGAATACTCTGGTCGTAGAATCAAATCCTTGACTATGATTATCCATTCACACTTGTGTACAAAACTTAAAGAGGATCAACTAGACGCTTTGAAACCTAAAAATGTGGCAAGAGAATCCTTGAGAGGAATGGATAAGAACATAGAAAGCAAGGGTGGTGTAACAACCCGAAATTTTCCATCGCCGAAAAACCCGTTCTACCCGTAAAAATTCACCTTTTATCGATTCGTTCCGATTTTGTTTTGGGTTAAATTATTTAAACTTATATGTTTATTTGATACTAATGAGTGTCCAAACCCCTTAGGAACTCATGAAATTAGCCCAAAATATTTATTTCAGAAATTTTAGAAACATCCCCGCCGAGTTACGGAAACTTAATCGGGTGCGATCAAAAGCCCCGTTTAATGCCGGTATTGGGTAGAATTCCGCCATATACAAGTTTTGGGAACCATTTAAACGTGTTCAAGCTATCATTTGAAGCTCTTTCCCTCTCTCTACTCTCTTTCTAACCTCTCTCCTAAATTCAAGTTTAAGGGTCCAAATCTCAAATTTAAGGCTTCTAATCACTAAGGTACCTTCCCTAACTTGTTATGCAACCTCATTAGCCTTCAAATCCGAACTTAAACTTTGATTTTGGACTTCAAACATGAGTTTACGGCCAAGGAGCATGCTTGGGCCATAAACTCATGATAAGAGGGTTTTTATGCCTTTAAACCCCTCCTAAACAATTTTGGGACTTAGATTCGACTATATGGCTTACCAATTCCGACTTAGAACACCCTAATCATAATTTTTGTAGAGTAAACATGAGTTTACTGCCCAAGAACAAGCTTGGGCCGTAAAATCCTCATTCATGGGGAGTAAACTCATTTTCTAGTGTTAAAAAGCCATATAACTTCACCAATAGCCTTGAAATAAATCCTAAAATCATCTAAAAATAGTTTGGGGACCTTAAGCATGTCAAACTCCCTATAATTAGGTGTTCACGGCCATGACACCCTAAGAATATGCTCCAGGGCCGTAAACTCCTAAAGATGAGTCATTTGGTTCCCTAAATTCATACCAAGGCTTAGAAAAATCATTGGAATCACATGTAATTGTTTAAAGACCAAAACTTAAAGGAATTGAAGTGAGGGAGGAATTTACGGCTGTAAACTCCAAGTTTACAACCGTAAACTCCAATAAATTTTCCATAAGTGAAGTTAATCTATTCCAAGGCCTTAGATTTAATCCTAGCTAATCTTCCCAAGTCATATAAGGCCATTTAGCACCATAAAACCCACACCCATGAGTTCACGGCCGTGAACTCATATGGTTAGGGTCTTAGGGCTGTAAACTTCCTAAGGAGTTTACTCTTGAAGTCCCAACTCTATATCCAAGCCTTATGTGTCCTCAAATGCCACCGGGTCCCTCCAAACGCTTGTAATGAAGTGTTTTCGCGATTAGAAGCATATGTCCCTAACAAATAAATAATTTAAGTCCTATTTAGATACAAATGTGTATCATTTGATAATCCATTGGAATCTTGTGTGTTTGCAAACCTAGAACTGACGTTTAGGATCCAAACCGATGCGTTCCTCAACCGGTGAGTTCATACCCCTACCCTTTTTCAAATGTTTTCACTGTTTTTAGGGGGGGGGGGGGGGGGGGAATACAAGCAAAAGTACAAGGAAACATTGTACTCAAACTTATTGTTTTTAGTTTAAATGTTTATACTCTGTATGTTTTAAATATCGAAAACTGTGTTTATCAAATAGTTCGAATTACGAAGTCAGCTTTCAGATTAATCATAGATTTCTTGATAAAATGTTACAATCTAAATTATATTTTATAATCTACGAATAATTCATACTAATTATCAATTAGAAATAATTCGAATACGAATACGAATACGAAAGTACAACTAGGAACCATACGAATACGAAACTATAACTAGGAATAGAACGAATACGAAAGTACAACTAGGAACATAACGAATACGAAAGTATAACTAGGAATAGAACGAATAGGAATACTAAAATAATAATGCGAATACGAATATGAATACGAATACGAATACGAATACGAATAGTAATAGGAGTAGGAATAGGGATAGGGATACGACTGTGAATACGAATGCGAATGCGAATACGAATACGAATACGAATACGAATAGTATTAGGAGTAGGATTAGGGATTCGAATATGACTGCGAATACGAATGCGAATACGAATACGAATAGGACAAAAATATAAATACGAATACAAATATAAAATATAAATATGAATATGATCAAGAATAGGAATACGAATACGAAGGCACGCATCTAGGTACATTCAACTGTAGCACCATTAGGATATCAGAAAACCTAGTTAATATAACAAGTACGAAAGGTAATCAATCATGACATCGAAATTCAATAACTAAGCTTACTATTAGGAAAATATAGGATATTCCTGGGATCATAGTTAAACATAACCAGAACCGTGTAACCTAACAATTAATCAAACATTGCTTTTAAGGAAATATGGGATTTTCTTGGATAACAAACTTTTCGAAAACTAAAGGGAACATGTTCATTTTCAGAAAACAAACCTCTTATGAACTCACCAGCTTTATGCTGATTTTCAAACTGCTTGTATTCTCAGGTCAACATTAGACAGGTACCTAGTGATACTTTTGGAGAAGATGGAGCGTACAGAAGACTCGTCTCTACTTTTGTTCATATATACTATGTATTACAAATGTACAACTTTACTTTTGAACAAATGTAAACTTTGATATGTAATGTAATGGTTGTTTACTTTGCTTACTATGTACATTGGATTTAATACTCAACGTGGAGTCCGCCCCATAAATGTTTCCGCCTTAGGTTTTCAGGGTGTGCCAGGTGGCGGAGCGTTATATTTCATGGGCCGAATTTGGACACCAAAACACGGTGGCTTCAGAGACGTGGTCATGACCAAGGCGCACAACAATCGATATTCCGTTCACCCAGGTTCAGATAAGATGTATCTGGATCTTAAAAAGTTATACTGGTGGCCTAACATGAAAGCAGAATTTGCTACCTTCATGAGCAAATGCCTTACTTGTGCAAAGGTTAAGGTCGAATACCAGAAACCGTCAGGTTTAATTCAATAACCGGAGATACTTGAATGGAAATGGGAGTAGATTACTATGGAATTTATAACCAAGTTGCCAAAGACAACGGGTGGACTTGACACCATTTGGGTCATCGTCGATAGATTGACCAAATCTGCGCATTTCCTACCAATCAAAGAGTCTGACAAGATGGAGAAGCTTACGAGAACATACATTAGGGAAATCGTACGACTGCATTGTGTTCCTATATCCATTATCTCCGATAAAGATAGTAGATTCACTTCGAGGTTATGGCAGTCACTACAAAGTTCCCTAGGAATGAGGCGGGACATGAGTACAACCTACCATCCACAGATCGACGGGCAAAGTGAGAGGACTATCAAAACCTTGGAAGATATGTTGAGAGCCTGTGTGATCGAGTTTGGGAAGGCATGGGATACTCATTTACCCCTTGTCGAATTTTCCTACAACAATAGTTATCACACAAGCATAAAGGTGGCTCCATTTGAAGCCCTCTATGGATGAAAGTGCAGATCCCCTCTGTGCTGGGCTGAAGTGGGTGACACCCAGTTAGATTGAGGACAAGTTCCTGACAACACTCTCACAGGTTTGGAAATCATACGGGAAATGACAGAGAAGATCGTTCAGATTCGTGAACGATTGAAAGCCTCTAGAGACCATCAGAAAAGCTACGCAGACAAACGAAGGAAACCTTTGGAATTCCAGGTGGGAGACCGAGTCCTTTTGAATGTCTCACCATGGAAGGGCTTGATACACTTCGGTAAGCGTGGAAATCTAAATCCAAGATACATTGGGCCTTTCGAGATTCTCGCTAGAATCGACTTTGTAGCTTACAAACTCAATCTACCGCGTGAATTTAGTAACTTACATTCTACTTTCCACGTCTCAAACTTGAAAAAGTGTCTATTCGATGAGACTCTTGTAATCTCACTCGACGAGATCGAGATCAACGAGAGCCTCAACTTCGTGGAAGAACTTGTAGAGATCATGGACCGAGAGGTCGAGCAAACGAAACAAAGTCGTATCCCGATTATGAAGGTTCGCTAGAACGCCAAGTGAGGACCAGAATTCACATGGGAGTGCGAGTATCAAATGAAATTAAAATATCCTCACCTATTCACATAATTATTTGTAAATACTTTATTGGGTTAAATTCTAATTTCAGGATGAAATTCCCTCTAACGGGGGGATGATGTGACAACCCGAAATTTTCATTCGGACAAACTCCAAGTTCAATCACTTCAATTAAAAGTCAATTAAATTTCTAATAACTATTAGCCAATTTAAAAGTCCGTTTGAGTGCTTTTAGGGTTTATTCTTGAAACGAACAGATAAAAGGGAATGATTTCTAGAATACCGGGATAGCAAATGAAAAAACAACACCTTAGTTCGGTGTTCACGGCCAAACAAATGGAGTTTGGGCTGTGAGCTCTAGCTTAGCCATGAACTCATGGCTTAAACATGAGTTTACTCCCCAATTGGTTCATTTCCCACTTCCACCCTCTAGTTTACTCCCCATTCTCTCTCAACTAGCATACCGTTCTTCACCCGATCTTCCGAAAACGTAAGTGTTTCTCGACTTGATTTATTGTTATAACCTAACATCTAGTTGTTATACATCATTTCACCCATTCATTATTGCTTTTTACTAGATCTTCAAGTGTTTTTCAAAACACCAATAACACCAAGAACACACACTAGTGTTATTGGATCTTAAACACCCAAACAAGCTTCTATCTTGTAAGTACACTTGCCCTAGCTTCTTGTGGGCTTAATATCAACTTTTTTACACTTGAAAATCACCAAGAATCACATGATCAATGGATTTTATGGCCAAGGGATGTTCTTGGGCTGTAAACTCCTCAAAATAAGGTTAAATGGACCTTAGTCCCTTCCTAAGCATTTGATGTTTGCCATGATTCCTCCTAAAAGTGTTTAATACCTTAAAAAACAATCAAAACATGTTACCATAAGATTTTACGACCGTAAACACATAAGGATATGGTCCTTAGGCCAGAAACTCTACAAGCTAATATTATTGTGCCCTTAATGCTTTCCTAAGGCTTGGACTTGATCATTTGATGCTCAATCATGACTTATAAGGCCTCAAAACACAAAATGGCACTTAGTACCATGAGTTTACGGCCATAAACTCATGGGGAAATGGTCATGGGCCATAAACTCCATAAGGAGTGGTCCTTGGGCCATAAACTCCAATGCAATGCCATACAACTCTTAGATGCAACCCTTTGGTACCTATAGCACTTGAATCAAGGTGTTTCCATGTCCTAGGGTGTCTAAACTTGATTAATTAGTTGTTAAATGACTAATTTGATACATATATGTTTATTATATGATAACTAGGATCATTGTGTGTGTTCAAGTCCTTACTTGACAACTAGCATCTTGTCCGACACTTCTGAACAAACTACTCACTACATGTGAGTTTATACCCCTTAAACAACCTTTTAAATGCTGTTACATGATTTTAAATACTTTTATGTGGGGGGGGGGGGATACAAGTTAAATATCATAGTTATTGTATCAATCACATGTGATTAATAACTACAAAATAGATGGATTTACTATACTTTCAAACCGTTTTACCAAACAAGCTACTTTTGAATCGCTTTACAAACTGACATCAAGTCATGATTATTTTCTTTTCTCAAACCCTTTAAATGGATTTCAAAACCTCTTTTTCACTTATTTATTCATATAAACCATATCTATACACTTATGTAAAAAGTATATATATATATATATATATATATATATATATATATATATATATATATATATATATATATATATATGTACGTATGCAATTGAATAGGATGGCTATGTTTTCAGCTCCAAAACCTTGTATAGAAAAGGTGTATAAACTTACATGGACACTTCAAGCTACATTACTAGCAAACTATAATAGGTATAGTTTGGGAAATACCACCTACTATTCTCAGTACAAATGGGACTTACAAGAGTCAGTTCATTCATGAGTCAATACAATTGTATTACATAGTATATGAAGAGATACAATTACATACTATAGGAAGAGATACGATTACATACTATATGATGAGTTACTATTACATAATATATGAGTAGATACTGTTATATAAGTACGGGACTAACCATTCTACACCCAGCTTTAAGCTACAGAGGGAAGATGTCTACGGTTAATACTATTCGACAAGTTACTCTGCCGTGTTTATCCTAGTACTAAAGGATAATACTTACATGTTTATATAATGTTTCCCTTTTACTTTTACTTTGTGACACATTCACATAAACGATGAAGTAGACTATATTTTGATAATAATAGTTCCACATTGGAAAATTACATACTTTTACAAGAAACAAACATACAAAATAGTCGGGTCTTGGTAGAAGACTACATTTTATACTAGTAGGAAATATAGGATTTCCTAGGGTTTTCACACTTATACGAACTGTATCATCAAACATTTACAAGTCTTTTCCTTACGGTTTTACAAATGAAAGACATTAAAGTACTTATGAATTCACCAACTTAAATGCGGATCTATTCTTTCAAAATAACTTGTATTCTCAGGTCATCAGTAGATAGGTACCGGTGATAGGTTTTTGAGAAGACGGAGCACAGACAAGACTTGTCTTTTATCATTCATTTTTGGTGTCTATTAGATTACATAGAACAAACATGTATTAAAATTATATATTTAATGTAATGGATGATGTTTGTTTGCTTATTTACTATTACTGTGTTGTGATACTATACATGACGTCATCCGCCCCAAAACGTTTTCGCCGTTCTCGGTTTTGGGGTGTCACAGATGAGAATGGAGTTGCAATGGGTTCATGCATAATACCAGAAAATGTTTGTGATATGGCCAAAACTAGAATAGAAGTTGTAACAGGTGATGAAATTGGTGGTAAAGCTATTGAAGTGTCAATTGTGGAAGTTTCGATGCTAGATAAGTTAATGGTGGAAGTTTCGTTGGTAGAAGTGACAAATGATTCATTGTTATGTATCCCTTCATCCATGTTAACAAGTGTGTCCTTATGAGATAAGTTCACATGGATGTCTGGAGTTTGAATCTCCTCTGTATTGGACTCGGTATGCAAAACCCCGGATGGTATGACCAATGTCTTCTTAGGGATGGATGTTGGTTGAGATTCACTCGAATTGATGTTTGTATACGTATTTTATATGTTCACATTGACATCAGAATTTCCTGTCACTTTGAAATTCGACTTGAGACAATAATCCCTTCGAGGTGATCCAATAAAAGAATCTTCTATGTGAATATCTAATTCTTCACTGTCATTGTCTCAATAATCGGATGAGTTGAGTTATAGACATGAAAGCATAAGAACTCAAAAAATTCCCCTCTTTATTTATCTAATTTGATGGAGAAGGTCCTGTTGAGTTCTTAATAATTAGAACAGTTTTTTATAAGTTCGTTGAAGAAGTTCTATTTACTCAACATATTTTCCCATCCTCTTTTGTTTGCGCACTTAACTTTCTTTGCTCTTTGCTATCGCGTTATTGCTGACTTCCTTCTGTTTAAGACTAAGACAAGGGCTCTTACATGGTGAACACATCTTGAAGGGTCTAATTAATGGTTTGGTCTAGGCTTTCACTGTAATAGGGTCTGTTGTTTAAATATGCATTTTTGGTAGTTTATGTAATAGTTTACGGCTAGCTAAGAGTTTACGACCGTAAACCCAAAGGCCAACCCATGTCCGTTATAAATAGGGGTGTGCTAGGTCGTTTAATGGTTGTTGATGCCTCAGAGTTTCGGCTGCTATTCCACAAGTTGTACCAGACATTTTTGATAATAGAAGCATGTGCAATCTTGTTTAGATTCTTGTTTCTTCTCTATTCTTTATTATTATCGATTGTGTTTATTGTTTGATCACTGGTAAGATCCGTTTCAGGACCTTACACGTCTTATTCATTTTTAGTGCACTAAAGGATTATCCAAAAAAGGGACTTGACTTACTAACCATGAACGCACCTTAAGGGGGAGTTCTTGGGTCATGAGTCTACTAAGGAGAGGCTTATCAAACAAAACAAACACAACCAATATCTTTAATTTAATATAAGAGTCTCTCAAGTGGTTCCATTCATTCTTATTGTACTTATGGGTCAACCCAAACTGAATGGGAAGAAGGGGGTCATTTAAACAGCGGTCTACTTTGTACATTTTCTGAGTAGACCAATTAGGGATTTTTTTTCTAGAAAGGAAGGGAACCTCTCATCGAAGGAGGCATAACTTATGTGCATGTTAGTGAAATACCTGGTTGTTCTTTAGACCCTTCTGAGAAGAAATATGATTTGAAGAATCGACATTTTGTGGTTCAACATGTTCTTTCATAGGTTCTTGGTTAGGTTGTTTGATTGGTGAATCAATAGGCTTCTTTGCAGGTTTCTTCGTTCTTTTGAGAAATCAAAATTTTGATAGGATGATTTCTTTCATAACTTCCTCCTCCATAGTTGGTGGTTTTTCGACCTGCTTCTTCTTCTTTGGAACTTTGGAAGCTTTAGAAGGTCCTTGTGGCCCCCTTTTATGAAAGAACTCTAGTTGGTGTAAAAGATTCAAACAAAGCCCGATATTGCGCAAGAATCTGATTTTGGGGGTCCACAAGCTTGAGCATCGCATCTATAATGCGAGCAACAATTGGACAAAATAGTTGGATCATCAACAAAAATCCTTGGTGCAACCATAACCATAAACTCAACAGTTTTGACATTATAAGGAAATAAAATATCCTATTGACAATAAACATCCTATAAAATCAAACTCTAGAAATGAGCACTCAAAACCCCATTAGTAATATTGGTGTGTGAGATGGAAGTTCCAAACTCCTCCTAGAGATGTGTAGCATAATTCACATTCAGACCATAATACAGTCTGGGAATTATTGAATAGACTTCAAGCTTGGCTTTGTTGATCCCATAGCTTCTTCATGTTAAGCAGCATAACACAACCCCAAATAGAAAACTCTATATACAAGGAAGACCATACTTCTTAAAGTGACTTATTCCAATAAGAGTTGGTTGATGCCGCATTTCATTAAACATATGAAGCACCTGATTAGTCGAAACATCATAGAATATACCTAACACTGACAACTTTGGAATTTGGGTAAATTGCTTCCAAGTGAGCTTCTTGATCTTTGAATTCGAGTGTTGAAACGAAACCACCTTAGTAGTTTTGTTGAATACAGCCGTTGAAGCAGCAAGAGAAAGTTAGGTCATTGGAATTGCAAATAATGAGGACGGTGCCGTTGATAATACATAGTTGTTCAGAGTTTGAACAAGCATCCATAATTCCTTTGGATAGTGATCAAGTGACTGAACAAGACAATGATTAGTTGTTTGAATCTTCATCATCGGTTGTGAGACTTCTTCATTATTAGTGGTTGTTGGATCAACATTGTGTTAAGAAGTAGCCATTGCAGAGATTTATAACATCCTAATATTAGGTATTTTTGTTAATGCTTTTTATTTTTATCAAAAGTTGCACAATTGGTCCCTTAAAGAAGAAAACTTCCACTTTGTTCATACACAGTGCGTAGTCAGGAGAGCGCACAACGTACTCATGCAGCATGGAATTCACGGGAGTTTAGCTAGTACGTTGGGTGTACACTTGGTACACATGGCGTAGTAGCCCAGACTCCAAACCCTAATTTTAGGGATTTCTCGCTATGTAAAGAACATGATGCCCTCATTTAGTTATCCTTATTAGCCACCAAACCCTCCCTAAACCCTAAATTCAACTTGAATTGGTTGTGTGCGCTTTTGCAAGATTTTTGAGTGTTCTTGACGCTTGTAGTGGAAGAACAAGACTAGAGATGAAGGAGCCGGTGTTGGAAAGCTTGTGGATTTAGAAACCTTCCATCCTTGTGCATCATTCTCAGGTATAAAGTCTATACATTGATAAGCTTTCCATTAGATTTATGTGGAAGAAGCTTTATGAACTTTTGTCCCCAAAATTGGACCTTTTTGAGTTTGGAGCACTCTAAGGGATTGTAGCTATACTTTCATGCATTATAAGACTTATAGAATCAGAAAATGATTGCTTGATCAACTCGTATGGTTCATGCATGAAAAAAGTGGTTAAGAATATGTTGAAAGGTAAGTTTGTTTCCTTGGGACTTGTCTAGCCATGCAAAGGCTTAAAGTCGATGAATTTATGGGATAAGATGTCTTATAATGGTCACATCTATAGCTGGGTTGGTTGTCTTAATGGAGTACGAAACAAAATGGATGAAAGAGGAAGCTGGTGGAGTATGTCGTGCGTACTTCTGGCTACACCCTGCGTAGCTGGTTCCGACCCCGACTATACGTTGTATGAGTTGTACACCTTGCATAAGGTGAGGTACACCCATCATATGCGTTGGGCAATTGAATTTTTGTTCACTTTAACCTTTGGTCAAAGTATAGGGTTTTGGACCGTGAGAAGGGAATTTTTTTTTTCACTTAGAGGACTTAGGTGTCGGACTTGGACTCGCATGACGAATTATGAACTTTAATTGTTAGTTAGGGTTAATTATTTCATTAACTAGGCGGAGTCTAGTTCCGGAGGTTTGGGTGTGAGGTTTACTTGTCATCAGTGTTAGGTGAGTCTCCTCACTTATTATCACTTGTGTGCTAGAATAATTGTATCTGTGATGACCAGTTTGGTCTTGATGTTATTAGATGCTGAGTCGTGGTTCCAAGGAACCAGCAGGGTGAGTCTACAAAGGATTTGAGGAAGTAGGGTCCTCGTAACTTAAAGTCTTCAGTAGACGACTTGAGTCAAATACGAGTTGTTGTGGAAGGTAGTATTGGGCTCATAATAAGCACTAGAACCGTATGCAACTCAAGTGGGAACCTTGAGGAACTAAGGAACTTGTAGGAGTGAGTGGGTATTAGTGTTTGAGATTTAGAATAATTTCAGATAGTCTTTTTGTGTGTTTCAGTACTGTGGTTACCTGAGGTTCAGGCTCCAGCAACCCCGAGACGACGAGTGCCAATGATGAGCAGATCCGCAGGATCGTTGCCACCGAGGTGGCAACAACATTTAGAGAGGATATTCCTGAGATGGTTGGGTACATCAATACCACATTAATTAAGACTTTTGATGGGTGCTATGCTTCCGTCACCAAGGATGTTGTTGTCGCATCCACCACAGATGTTGTTGCAGCGAAACCGTAGGAGGGGGGTTGGTTATGTTATCGGGAGTTCAACAACACGAAGCCCCCCAAGTTTGATGGAACCCAAGATCCAATTACTAAGGATCTCTGATATTGAGGGATATCTCTACACTTGTTCCTGTCTGGAGAATCTTAGGGTTTGCTTCACACTAAACCCACTTCGCTTGAGAGCAAAGGATTGTTGGAAGTTTGTGACAGCTGATTACACTATTGCAGAGTGTTCCGCGACGACTTGGGAGGGGTTTACTGAGATGTTCAAGGATAAGTTTGTACCTGTGGTTGATCGGGAAAGATTGGCACAGGAGTTCCTGTCTCTCAAAAAGAAGACAAAGACAATGACTGAGATCATCAAGATGTTTCATGAGAGGGCCTTGTTTTTCCCTGAGTAGGTGTTCATGGATCATGCTCATGTGAGTCAGTATTTAAGCATTTTAAGGAGAGATATCCATAAGTTTGTGGTGAACACCACGTATTAGACATTAGCTGAGTTGTAGACCAATGTCAGGAGGAGAGAGATCGAGTTAGAGAATCAGGCTAGAGAGGAAAGGGAAAGCCAGGGGAGAGACATGAGGCCATTATTGTCACCACCAGTGACTAAGCGGTCCAAGCCTACTGACCAGAGAGATGGAGGCCAGAAGGGCCACACTTGTGGGAAGTGTGGCAAGAGACACAAGGGACCCTGTTGGTCTATATCATTTTGCTACTTGTGTGGCAAAGAGCGGCATTTGGCTAGGGATTACCCCAAGGGATTTCAGGTTTTCTTTAACCACAACTAGACTGATCACATGACGGTGGAGTGTCCTTAGCTTGTATCTAGGGAGGTTTAGACTCTGGCTCCCGCGACCCTGAGTATCAATGATGGCTGTCAAGGGAAGGCCGAGGCACCGAGGGCTCGAGGGAGAGCATTCCAGTTGATAGAAGAGGAAGCCCATGCAACTCTAGACCTATGAATTTAATAGGATAAACTTGAATTGATAGTAGCACAGTCTTTTTAGGTTACCCTCCGATGTACCAAATGAATAAGATAAATTATAGAGAGAGAGATAATGATTTGTTAATTTATTATTTGGTTAATAAATTAATTTGAAATAAAAATATATGATTTGTTAATATATTAGTTATAAATTATAATATTTAATTAATAATTAATCAGAAATTAATTGGATTAATTTTAGGATTAATTGGATTAATTAAAAGTAGAAGGACTAAATGTGACAATGTTCAATAATTGAGCATCGTGCAATTCTAGATCCTCCCATAAGGGATGGACGAATTCTAGATGCTTTATAGGGTTTCCTTGGGCTCTAAGGGTGCCATGGATACCTTAAGGAGGAAGCTAAATGATTAGGGTTATTTGGGAAATACCTCCCTTATCCAACACCTTCCTAGACTCCTATATAAACCCATTAGGGTTTAGAATTTCATGACTTGCTCCTCCAAGAGGCTTAAGTTCAAAATTATCCTCTCCTCTTCTCTCTCTCTCTCTCTCTCTATATATATATATATATATATATATATATATATATATATATATATATATAATTTTTGTCGAGGCCAACAAAATTAATAACTCTAACTCTTTTACTCTAAAATAGAGAATAGTGGTAACTGGATCGTATCCACGAAGATTGATTCAATTTATATCTCTATGAAAATTACTTGTCCAAATACTTGTAAAACAAAACTAAAAGTATAATGGGGGGGGGGGGTAAATCTTTTTTATTGTTTGAGAAAATTGAATGCTAGAATGTAGAGATGACAATTAAACAAGTAGATGATTTGATTTAAGATCAATGAAGGAAAGTTTGTTGATTTTGAAATACACCACATGGATATCTTAGCTGAATTATCATTAGACTAAATGGAACAACACTTTTGATTTAATTTAACTTAGCTATAACAATTCATAAGCACAAATTACCTCAAATCTTCTTTGTTATTAAAATGGTTAGAGGAGCTCCAACACATTTCCTTAATTATAGTCACAAAACCAATGACGCATATAATCTTGTGAAAATCAATTAGCATTAAGTTGTAAGAGTCACCAACTCCAAAAGATAATCAAATGCTTACATTATAATTATGAAGGAAACATTTCCATGGTTTAATGAAATGAAAACAAACATAGAAACCATTTCTTGCTTACTAATTTTAGGGTCCATTACTTAACCTAGAAATTAGTCAACAAAATAAGCGTTCATTTTTCAAAGTTTATGATTAAAGATAAATAAACACAAGAAGATGTTTGACTAGAAAACATTCCCACAAATTTCAAACCCAAGATAACATGAAGTCTTCAAAACAACTAATCATCCATATGTCAAACCCTAATCAACCAAACATAAATCTAGCTAAGCATGGCCAAAATGAAAGAAATACAAAGTGGTTTAGAGGCACCAAACATGGTTCAAGTAGTAAAGATGAAAGAAAAATGATCCAAGCTTCCAAATCTTCAAAATCTTCTAGAGAGAAATAGTGTGTTCTTCACCCTTGAGTTTCCCTTTTCTCCTTCTCAAAAACTCCAGTAAAAGTCCTCAAACTTGGATCATAAAATTAGCCAGGGTTTTAAAAAAAATGAATGCAAATTAGCATAAACTAATATGATATGCAACCCAAAATAATGCATGAAAAAATAAAAGAAAAGGGAATACCCCACCCCAAGCTTAGAAATAAGCATTATCCTCAATGCTTGGGGCAAGGAGAAAGTACCTAAATCGGGGATCGGGAGGGGGATAAGGGTATTGAGGGTAATGGAAAAGGTAAGTGTGACAACCTGAAATTTCCATTCTGAACAAACCATATCAAGCCAATAGAAGTTAGAATAGTTACAGGGAAATTCCAGACTTTGGGTATAAGTTTGAGATTTTCATGATTTACACTTCAGGAAATATCAGGAGAGTGGATGCACTATGGTTTTGTGCAACACTGTTATTTCGATACTCTATGATATTAGAGTTCATTCCGGGAATAAAATATTTTCTGACAAAAATCTCAGGACTATAAATAGAAAACTGAACCAAATAATTCATTAGTTACATTTCCAATTAAAGAAAAGCCAAATTCTCTCTCACGGATCTTCAGGTTTTTATCCCAAATCGTGAGTACTTCAATCTAGTTTTATTATATAACTTAGATTGTGCTTAATAGCATCAAAATCACGACAGAACAACAAGATCTGTGAGTTTACTCCCCAAGAACATCTTGGAGAGTAAACTCCTTTTCAAAAGCCAAATGGTGTCTAGTCCTTCCTTAAGCCATGAAACTAGTTTGGACTTGTACGCTAATGAGTTTAGGGACAAAAAAAAACTCAAAGCAACAAGATTTGTGAGTTTACTCCCCAAGAACATCTTGGAGAGTAAACTCCTCTTGGAGAGCAAACTCCTTTTGGAGAGTAAACTCCATTTTAAGGGCCAAAAGTGTCCCAATGTCCCTCAAAGCCTTAGAAATGAGCCTTGAGACTACCCATGACATGTTTAGACATCCAAAACAAATAAAATCAAGGGTCGAAAGTGAGTTCACGGCCAAGGAAGTTCTTGGGCCGTGAACTCCATTTTAAGGTGTCAAAATGCCCTAAATGCCACCCTTAAGCCAAGAGACTAGCATAGGTTTTTACCTTGATGTGTCTAAGACCCAAAACAGCCAAAATACTAATGCCCACAAGTGTTTATGGCCGCAAACACATGACCAAATGGTCTATGGGCCGAAAACTCAAGATAGGGGTGTTTTGGTGCCACAAACACTTCCTAAGGCTTAGGCATGAATTTAGAATGCTTCCTTATTACCTTTAAGACCCTCATAAACATATTTGGACATGAGTTTACGGTTGTAAACTCATTTGGGCCGTGAACACTCCAAAAGTGCCAAAAGAAGTGGTCTTTCTCATCCCAGGCTAAGGCTAATGTCCCTAAATCATTCCCTAGCTTTCATACTTGCACAAACCCATGAGTGACATGAGTTTACGGCCGTAAACTCGCTTGGGCCGTGAACTCATGGTAGTAAACTCACATGTCTGCCTTTATACCTTCCTATGTTGAATCACATGTGATTCCAACACATGGTCAAGGTGTTACCTAGTCCTAGAAGGTGTTTCCTTTCATATAGATGTTATAAACACTATATTCATGTCAATATGTGTCCTTATATGTCACTTAGGACTTATTGTGTCTCGTGACTTCATTCGTGGAACTTCTCATCCCTACACGCGTACCCGCTAGAACCACTCACAACAGGTGAGTTCATACCCCTTAATCAATGTTTTAAATGATTGTAAATGCTTTAATGGGGGGGGGGGGGGAATACAAGTAGAAAACAATATGTTATTAAATCAATCTTATGTATTTTATAACTGTGTTTTCACTCAGTAGATTTCACATACTTCAAAAGGTGACACATGAAATGGTTTTCTATCTTAAAATACTGTGATAAAAAAAGTATTAGTTTTGAAATGTTTATTAACATGAAATCAAGTCACTCTTAATTATTATTCAAAACTCTTAGATATTTTGCAAAACCATTACCTTTACCTTCTTGAACAACCAGTTACCTTTCAGTTAATTATCATAGGGATAGTTAGAAGAAAGAAATCATTATTCCTATTACAATGAATCACACAAGAGTCAGTTCATTCATGAGTCTATACCAGTACCTTACCTGATACATGAGTACATCTACATATACTTACCTGATACATGAGTACATCTACATATATTTACCTGATACATGAGTAAGTTTTCATAGGCTTACATGATACATGAACACACTTACATGAATACCATACATGAACACTGTTACATAGGTGCATTATCCTGTATTCACTTACTTGGAAACTTGTACGTAGAACTACGAGGATGATTTATTAGTACTTTCTGTGTAAATTATCTTTCCTATCCCGGTTCAATGGGATATCTCGGTGGGACTAACCATTCCGAACCCCGCTGATTAGCACCAGTGGTCGATGACCGTCTACGGAGGTGTATGGTTACTATTTATATTAGGTAGATCAATATCTAGGCGGGACTAACCATTCCGAATCCCATCTGATTAACACCAGTGGTCGATGACCATCTACGGAGGTCTATGGTTACTATTTATATTAGGTAGATTGATATCTAGGCGGGACTAACCATTCCGAATCCCATCTGATTAACACCAGTGGTCGATGACCATCTACGGAGGTCTATGGTTACTATTTATATTAGGTAGATTGATATCTAGGCGGGACTAACCATTCCGAATCCCATCTGATTAACACCAGTGGTCGATGACCTTCTACGGAGGTCTATGGTTACTATTTATTTTAGGTAGATCGATATGGGGACTAACCCTTCCTCCCACCTGCTGCTGCTACAGAGGAAAATTGGAAAATCTTCGGATGTCCATTAGGTTATACCTTTCGCTTATTGTGATGCTATGTTAGTCCTAGTACCCAGTGACAACACTTACACGAGTATATTTTTCCTGTTTACTGTATTTTGTGATACTTTCACATAAACGATGAGTTAGACTACGTACTTTTAGTACTAGTCAATAGAAAGGAAAAACTATCATTTTACTTACAGAACATTTAGGTCTTGGTAGAAGACTATCATATCATTTTCCTATTTTACTTTATTTTGTGATATATTCACATAAACGATGAGTTAGACTACGTACTTTTAGTACTAGTCAATAGAAAGGGAAAACTATCATTTTACTTACAAAACATTTAGGTCTTGGTAGAAGACTATCATTTCATTTTACTAATTTACTTTATTTTGTGATATTTTCACATAAACGAGGAGTTAGACTAAGTACTCTAGTACTAGTCAATAGAAAGGAAAAATTATCATTTTACTTACAAAACATTCGGGTCTTGGTAGAAGACTACATTTCATACTTGTAGGAAATAAGGGATTTTATAGGATTTTCAAACTTATATCAATTGTTACACATAAAGATTTGCCAGACAATCATGACAGTTTTCCAAACAAGACAATGACACTTAAATACTTATGAATTCACCAGCTTTAGGATGATACTCGCTTTCAAAATAACTTGTATTCTCAGGTCACCAGTTAGACAGGTATGATATCCAGACCTTGAGAAGATGGATCATAGTCAAGACTAGTCATATTTTGATTATTCATTTTTATTGTTGTACATTATGAAAGAACACACATGTATTAAAACTTTACTATTTAATGCAATGGATGATGTTGTTGCTTGTTTACTACTTTACACTGTTATGATACTTCACATGACGTCCTCCACCCCGGAACGTTTCCACCGTTCTTGGTTTTGGGGTGTGACAGTAAGGTGGAAGGGAATAAGGTTTACTAGAGGGAGGGTATGGATATGGAGGAGGGAGTGGTACACTCTCAAAATGGTTCTGTGATTGGTGCCAAACCCACATATGATGCATCTGTTGTGACATGATTTGGTTGGATACACAAAGAGCCTCGAACCAATTCAGCAAAATAGGGGGGAAGCTGGTAATATATGAAGGGTGGTTGTGGTTGGGTTAGTTGGGGACCATGGTTGGGCTCATCGTCAGAGTCGTCATCCATGTGAATCCTTTTATCTCTTAAGCATGGAGTGTGTCCTTGCTAAATGTCTAGGTGATGGTTCTCTCAAGTCTCCACTCAGTTCCATCGTGGAAAGTGAAGTTGAGACTCGAGGGTCGGGAAGAATGAGTTATCCGAGACCTTGAGGACAAACCATGTGAAACCGCCTCCACTCATGCGACAGATATGATTCATTTTTTTAGAACACGCTCATCCAAAAGAGTTTTGTTGTCTACATGTGTGTGGTCATCTAGGAGCTCGATTTCAAGACCACGGGCTAAAAGAGTGACAAATCCTCCAATGCAAATATCACCAGACGCTTTGGTTTTCATGAGTGCACATAAGTAGAAATGAACGAGGAGAAATCCAGAATCAGAGGGTTTTTGCATCTCGTGATGCACCAAAGGAAGAATAGCTCAATCTTCGTGACTTGATTGGATTCTTTACTGGGCAAAGACAGTGCACACCAAGATACAATGGGAAATGCGGAGGCACGAGTGAATGATGGAGTTTGCCTTATCGTGATCGGAACAAGAAATGATCCCACTGGTAGTTTTTGTCCAAAGAGTCTCATGGTCGAACTTAGGAGACAGTGAATTGGAAGCCGAGAATGTGTTCATGGAAGGTAAGCCCATGACGTCATTTACCCTTGTGAAATCGAGTTGCATTGGCTCCCCCATAAGTTGGAATGCAACTTTTTTTTCTCTCATTGTCAAACCCACAGTCAGCAAGGAATTCTATAGTAGGAAGCTGGTATGTATGTGCCATGAAATTGAGAAAATTCTCCCACCTGATGTTATAGAACAATTGAGTAACCCCATCGAGAACTCCCAATGGAGTGAGCATGGATTTGTAAACAAATTTGGTTGAATCAACTTTCGTAGGCAAACTCTTTTTGTAGTTTTTAACTACTTTTATGTCCCAAAACCTTAGAATGTTTGGTTCCTCATTTTAACCTCTAGCTGGAGCTTTACCTCGGGCGGCAGTCGAATACTTTCTTGAAGTAGACATGACTAACCTGCAAACAAATTTGCAACCACACGGACAAACAATTCCAACAAATAATTATGCAATTCACTTCACCAATCTACTACATATGGATTTCTAAAATAGGTCAACAACCAATGCCAAATATATTTCCTACACTCACTTGATGCAATGTTATCTAAGTTTTCATTTTAAAACATGTATACATATTATTTAAAGTCAAGTAAGTAATGTACCTATTGGGGACTGCAAATTTTGAAAATTGAATATTGCACGCAAAAATTCGGAATTTGAAAGTCTTGCAATACTCCACCCCAAGCTTGAAGCTTTACACAATAATCCATGAAAAGTAATTTACCGTGAAAACCCAAGAAATCCGTCAATGGCTTGAAATTCTGGTGAAATTTCCCGGTGAGCTTTGAGAATTATTTTTAGTGGGGTTTGTACCCTAGACCAAAAGGAACACACTGGTGGTGTCAGAATTTTGGTCATACATGGTCAACACCCGAGTCAACACCAGTGAATGCCTCATGTGGACGGTCTCTAGTACACACGGTCCGCGTGGGTCGTTCTAAAATGGTTCAAAATTTGAAAGATGATGTAGACAGTTATGGCGAGTACACATAGACCGTTTTCAGGCCACGCGTACGACCCCTCGAGTATGCGTGGTCTGCGTGAGTCTTGCTGAAATGGTTCTGATTTGCTTATCTTCACGTTATTAGTCACACGCGACGGAGGATCAGTTGCAGACCATTTGTGAACCCCTTTTTGTGGAAAATCCAAAACCTCCATGCTTGACCAAAATGAACACCGGGATGAAAGCACAATGCTTTCCAAAAATGCCCCTCTTTAACGTCTTTGGCGATACGTCTTTCCTTCTCGATTTCAGTACACCGGAGCATCCAAATGGATGACATCTAGGACATTTGCATTAAAACCTTCATAGAATGATTTCAAACGACGCCCATTGAATTTGAAGACACTCCCCGTTTCTTCACTTTGAATTTCAACCGCTCCATGTTCAAATACTTTTAGCATAATGAATGGACTTATCCATCTTGACCTCAATTTTCTGGGAAATAACTTTAAATGGGAATGATAGAGTAAGACTTTGTGTCCCAACTTGAAATGTGTTCAGGTGATGGACTTGTCGTGGAAAGCCTTGGTTTTCTCCTTGTAAATTCTAGATTTTTCATAGGAGTAATCTCTTAATTCTTCTATCTCTTGAAGTTTAAGCTTCCTATGTCTTCCCGCCTCATCAACATGGAAATTTCATTGATTGACCACCCAAAATGCATTATGCTCTAATACCACAGGAAGATGACATGGCTTTCCAAAGACCAACCTAAATAGAGACATGCCTATCGGGTTCTTGTAAGCAGTCCGGTAGGCCCACAAGGCATCATCAAGCCTCAAAATCCAATCCTTTCTTGTCGGATTCAACATTATATCAAGGATAGACTTCACTTCATGATTTGAAACCTCCGCTTGACTGTTCGTTTGAGGGTAGTAAGCGGTAGAGACACGGTGGGTCACGTTGTACTTCCTCAATACAACCTCCATCATCTTGTTGCAAAAAATGCATCCCTCTATCACTAATCTAATCCCTAGGCACACCAAATCTTACAAAAATATTTGATTTTAAAAATTCGATAATTGTTTTAGCATCATTCGATCTTGTGGCCTTTGCCTCAACCCATTTACAAACGTAATCAACCAGGAGTAAGATGTAAACGTTGCCAAATGAGATGGGAAATGGACCCATAAAATCAATCCCCCATACATCAAATACTTCACAAACAAGGATTGGGTTTTGTGGCATTTGATTCTTTTGTGAAATATTCCCCATCCTTTGGAACCGTTCAAAACTTTTACAAAATAAATGACAATCGCGTGACATGGTTGGCCAAAATAGTTCACATTCAAGAACTTTTCTCAAAGTTCGGTTAGGACCGAAGTGTCCCCACAAGAAAATTCATGACAAAATTGCAAAATGGATTGGTGTTCTTGTTGGGGGAAGACATCTCCGAATAATTTGATCGGGACAATGTTTCCACAAATAAGGCTCATCCCATACATAATATTTTGCATCACTGTTCAATTTATCTTTTTGAGCACGTGTGAACGTATTAGGATATATTTTTGTGACCAAAAAGTTAATGATGTCAACTTACCAAGGAATGGATTAAGTAAGGGAAAATATATACTCATCCAGAAACGTGTCTCGTAATGGGAGAGGAGTTTCATTTGAAGTGATCCAACTTAAATGGTCAACAACAAGATTTTCGCATCCACTCCTGTCCCAAATTTCCAAATCAAATTCTTGCAATAGTAGGATCTAACGAATGAGTCTTGGATTTACATCTTTCTTTGTCATCAAGTACTTAAGAGATGTATGATCCGAATACACAATGACTTTGGTGCCTAGTAGATATTGCCTAAACTTCTCCAAAATCAAACACTATGGCCAATAGCTCCTTATCCGTTGTAGAGTAGTTTCTTTGAGCATTTTCTAGTGTTCTTGATGCATAGTAGATCACATGGGAGGTTCTTCCATTCTTTTGACACAAAATAGTGCCTATAGCATAGTTTCTTGCATTACACATGATCTCAGAGGAGATATCCCAATTTGGTGTTTGCATGATGTGAGCGGATGTAAGAAACTACTTGATCTTGTCAAAAGTTTCTTTGCATTCCTCATTGAACTCAAAACCAACATCCTTTTGCAAGAGTTGTCACATTGGTCTTGTTATCTCAGAAAAGTCATTGATGAATCTTCAGTAGAAACCTTTATCACCTAAAAAGGAACGAACTTTCCAAACACAAGTCGGGTAAGGTAAGCTTTGAATAACACCAAATTTAATCCTGTCTACCTTGATTCCTTTCTTTGACACAATGTGACCCAAAATAAGTCCTTGACTCACCATAAAATGGCATTTTTCAGTATTGGAAACCAAATTCATTTCAATGCATTTTTTCAAAATTTTGGTGAGATTGGTCAAACATTCTTGAAAGGAGTTGCCACGTACTGGAAAGTCATTCGTGAAAATTTTAATTATATTCTCAACATATTCTGAGAAAATACTAACCATACAATGGTGGAAAGTGGCCGGGGCATTACATAATCGAAATGGCATTCTCCGGTATGAAAAAGTGTCAAATGGACATGTAAAGGTTGTCTTTTCTTGGTCTTACGGTGCCACCGAGATTTGGTGAAAACTGGAATACTCATCTAGGCAACAATAATGAGACTTTCCAGCCAACCTTTCTGACATTTGATCTATGAATCTTGTTCTTGCATTAAGTTTATGGTAGTCAATACATAATCTCCACCTATTTTGCACATAGGTGGGGACCATCATACATTTGTTGTTCTCGACCACCATGATTCAAGTCTTCTTTGGTACCACTTGCACTGGGCTCACCCACTTGCTATATGATATTGGATAGATCATTCCCGCATCTATAAGCTTCAATATCTCTTTCTTCACAACCTCCATCATAGGCGGATTCAATTTTCTTTGTGCATCCCAGCTTCGATTGCATTCATCCTCCATCAAAATCTTATGCATACATGTGGAAGGGCTTAATCCTTTCGTATCCACGATCGTTCAACCCACTGCTTCTTTATGGTCCTTCAACACCTTGATAATGTTGGATAAGGTGTCTAAGTCCATAACTATTTCTGGTACGTACTTGACCCGACCCGGCATGGTCCATTTGGGTTGCATGGCACCATGCAATTGGATAGACTAAATTAAGTGGATAGACTAAGTTCTAATATATTAATAATATTATTTGATTAGTTTGATCAAGAATTAATTTAGAATTAATTAAGTGATCAAAATATAACTAATTGAATATATGGGTTGATTATGTAAATCATCCAGATCTTGTATAGTGGGCTAAGAGGCTCCATGGATTATCAAGTTGGGTTCCACCCATAGGATGCTCCATGGATTCTTCATGGGAGTTACAAACCCATGGGTCATGGAAATGAAGAGTCATGACACATTAGGGTTTACATGGTGTAACCCTAGATGTGTCAGCACTATATAAGGATCTCATTCTCCACCAAAATCGGCTACACTAAGGAAACAAGAGGGCTTCGCCGATTTCAAGAGGTGTGTATTCTCTCATAAGTTTTTTCCAAGAGCATTTGGTGTTGTGTGAAGCATTTGAGGCATTACACTTGGGGTGCTAGGCTCATAAGGTTTCAAGGAACACAAGCAACAACAAGGTAAGTTATTCTATCTATCATTCAAGTTAAAATTGTTCCCCATGTATGCTAGATAGGAATATAGCCTTGGAATTCAACTTTGCATGATAATTAGACAAACATAGATCCAAGGTTATTAGGGTTGCATGTACACTTAGGAAGTGTTAGAATGCTCAAAACCCATCAGTGGTATCAGAGCCTAGGCTTTTTTGCTTTTTATTTGTGATTAAAAGTTGAAAAAAGTCGAAAATCTTGCTGTCTACGAATGGACTCGTCGAGTCCATGGGGGGGACTCGTCGAGTTCACGTGTATCTTCAGCCAACTCGGCGAGTAAGTTCATGCACTCGGCGAGTAGGGTCGACAGATTGCAGAATTTCGAATTTAGTTGCTGGAAATGGATTAGAAACATTACCCTAAATTGTTTTGGTACTTGAAAACTTGTTTTGATGGTGTAATGCTCTTTCTAATTCATTTACAACAACTAGTTATCAAAATTACAAAGTTTTAAGTGTACTTTTGATTTATGAATGTGTTCATATTCATGTTCTTGTTCTTATGATGTTTTAGATGATCATAGGAATTATTTGTAACCTATGTGGTAGATTAATTCTTGATCACAATGTGTTTTAATGGAGTCCATAACTTGTCCTCAAGTTATGGAAAACCAAGAGTCACACTTGAATTAAAACCATTAAAAAGAACACAAGAGTTAGAAAAATGAAGAGTCTTCATTTTATTACTCTATTAAACTCATAAGTTACAAGAAATGAAAAGTTTTGAAAGTTACAAAACTTGCCCTCAAGTTTTGGAAAAGTAAAGTTAAGTTAAAACTTTAGTTCCAACCCTTAGAATTTTAAAAGTTAAAATTCAACCCTTATACTTATATTATGATGATTTAATAATTATATATATATGTATAAGAACAAAGTCGTCTTACCGCTAGTACGCCTCATTCAGGAAGCCGGTCTATAAGGTGGGTATAAGGTTGTTGCCTATAAAATGGTGACTTAATAGGTGTCTACTCTCACCCACCGCTTGCTTGACTGGTGGAGGGTCATTAGCTGAACGGGTAAGACAAGGACTTATAAATTCTCATTCAAAGTATGATGAATATTATAAAGTAACTAAATGTTTTATTAAATTCCCAATCTTAGTTACTTTAGGAAAAATGTGAATAAGGTGCTAATCCATGAAATTACACTTTACACTTTGTCTAAGTTGTTGGTGGAGCGTGTGTGGTTAACCGACACACTAACTTGGACTTAACAAGGTAGGTAAAGGGTGAATTAAGGTTTATTATAGTATCGGTGGAGCGTGTGTGGTTTACCGGCACATCGATTGAGTGATAAACTTTAAGGGTACTAAGTGATTTGCATGGTTACTTCACACCTCGTTTTGTGATCCTCGGTATCCCAGTCACAAAACTTGGAGGGCACACTCGAGATTGAAACATGCCTTTGAAAAGTTCATTGAATCTCAAAGAATCTAGGAATTTCTAAGAACCAATCATAAAACCTAATATCTAATATTTCGGTTTTCGTGGTGGAAATTGGTGAATCGTCATTCACCTACCTTTCAAATATGTTATAGCTTGGATTAAGGCATACCTCTTCTAAGTTATAATATATTATGATTGGATCCTAGCCTTAATATTACATTTGGGTTTTTTATTAAGGACTCTCTTAATATCTAAACTAATCTTGTCCTCTTCCTTCAGATGTCTTCAAACAATGCTGCTTCTGGCTCGAATCCTAATGGCTCCTTTACTCTTATGAGCTTGTGTGGGAAAGTCACTTTTGATGGATCCAACTTCAATGAGTGGATCAGAAACATTAGGATGATTACTCGCTACGAGGACAAAAGAATATGTCCTCGACAAGGAGCTTAAGGAGATTGATGAGACCACTGCAATTCCTCAGGAGATCGCTGACTTTCACGCACATGAAAGGGATGCTACGAAAGTAGCATGCATCATGATGGCCCCAATGATAGCATAACTCCAAAAGTCCTATGAGGATTTCTACCCTTATGAAATGCACCAAGATTTGATGGAAAGATACCATCAAAGTGCACGACAAGAGAGGTACGAAATCATCTGCTCCATGATAACAACCATGATGAAGGACGGGGATTCCGTCACGAGCCACATGCAGAAAATGCAAAGGTATGTGGATCGATTGCTGAAGCTTAATGTGAACTTCCCTGAGGAGCTTGCAATAGATATAATTTTGCGCTCCTTACCATCGTGCTATGATCAATTCCGCATGACATATCACATGAATAAGGAAGAGGTCACACTCAGCAAACTTTAGGGACTTCTTAAGACCGCAGAATCAGGTCTTAAGGGGAAGTCGGTTGTTAACACTCCTACTCCAAACTCCACTCCGGTTTTGGCAATCTGGAAAAGTCGAGGGAGGAAGAGAAAGAGCTCTTCGATGGGTACCAAGGTTAGGACCCTTGATGGATCTTCTTCAAGTGGAACCAAGAAAGGTTTTGTCACTCCTTCTTCTGACCCAAAAGAGGCTGAATGCTTCTATTGCCATGAAAAATCACATTGGAAGCGGAACTGCCCAAAATACCAGCAAGATGTGAAGGATGGGAAAGTTAAACCCAACCATGCAGGTATTTACACTATCATTTCTAATAACTCACTCCATTCGAAATCTTGGGTCCTTGATACCAGTTGTGGTATTCACATTTGTTGTGACTTGCAGGGACTAGGAAGAAGTGAGAATGTGGAGCAAGGAAGAATAAACTTAATCATGGGGAATAGGAAAGTTACACCTGTCACCAAGATTGGAGTTTATACTTTATCGCTAAGTAGTGGGTTAAATTTAGATTTGAATAAATGTTGTTATTCGCCAGAAATGGCAAGAAATATTATTTCCTTTCATGCATTGTACAAACAAGGTTTCACCTTTTCATTTGATAATGAAGTTGGTTCGATTAATGCTTTCTTTAATAATGTTCTTTATTTTAAAGCATTACCTTGTGATGGTGTGTATGAAGCTGTATCTGTTGTAGATCACTTAGGAAATAATGTTTTGTGTATTGATTCTCCTAATAATAATAACTTGGATAAAGCATCATTATGGCATTGTCGTCTTGGACATATAAGCAAGAAACGCATAGGCCAACTCCAAAAGGATGGAGTCTTGGAGTCGTTTGACCTAAAGTCAGATGATAGTTACGAATCATGCTTACTTGGAAAAATGACAAAGTCACCCTTCATAGGCTCGTGTGAAAGGGGTGAAGGTTTGTTGGACCTTATACACACGGATGTGTGTGGACCATTCAAACATGCCACAAGGGATGCTAATCGTTATTATTTGACTTTTACTGATGATTACAGTAGATATGGATATGTGTACTTAATCAAGCATAAGTCAGAGACTTTCGAGAAGTTTAAGGAATTTAAACAGGAAGTCGAGAATCAATTGGGCAGGAACATTAAGATGCTTCGATCTGATCGAGGTGGTGAGTATCTTAGTTTAGAGTTCCTCGACTATCTAAGGGAATGTGGGATTGTCTCACAATTGACACCTCCCAGGACACCGCAGTTGAATGGTGTGGCTGAGAGGCGTAATCGAACCTTGTTAGACATGGTTCGTTCCATGATGAGTCGAGCTTCGTTACCAATCTCATTCTGGGGGTATGCCTTAGAGACAGCCGCCGATATCCTTAATCTAGTCCCTACAAAGAAAGTTGCCAAAACTCCTCACGAGATGTGGACTGGTAAAGTACCTAAACTAGACCACATCAAGATTTGGGGTTGCGAGGCTTTCGTGAGATGTGAGACTCAGGATAAGCTCGAACCTCATAGCGAGAGGTGTATTTTCATCAGATACCCACATCAATCCTTTGGTTACCTCTTCTACAGACCTAGTGACAATATGGTCTTTGTAGCAAGAAGAGGAGTATTTCGAGAAAGAGAGTTTATAAGCCAAGGAGACAGTGGGAGGCAAATTGATCTTGAAGAAATTCAAGAGTCAAGTGGTGAAGGAACTTCAAACTCTAGCCCTCAACTTGAAGAGGAAACTCCTGTTGAGCCAATTGACGAATCTGTACCTCTGAGATGTTCCACGAGAGTTAGGAGTGCACCTGAGCATTACTATGGATTCCATATTACTGCAGAAGGTGAGACACTTATTAGTGATGGGAGACTAGTAAGTCAAGATGACCCTAACAGCTACGAGGAAGCCATGGTAGGCCTCGAGTTTGCTAAATGGAAAGAGGCTATGGATAGCGAGATACAATCCATGTATGACAATCAAGTTTGGAACTTGGTTGAAAATGTACCAGGTCGTAAGACGGTGGGGTGCAAATGGGTCTTCAAGAAGAAGACCGACATGGAAGGTAAAGTACACACTTATAAGGCTAGACTGGTTGCAAAGGGCTTCTCTCAAACTCCTGGAGTGGATTATGATGAGACCTTTTTTCCGGTAGCCAAGATTAAGTCTATTCGGGTTCTGTTAGCCATAGCCGCATTTCATGACTATGAAATTTGGCAAATGGATGTCAAAACTGCTTTTCTTAATGGAAAGTTGGCTGAAGATGTTTACATGAGTCAGCCAGAGGGTTTTGTCAGCAACGAGTACCCTAATAGAGTGTGTAAGCTTGAGAAATCCATCTCTGGATTAAAGCAAGCACCTCGCAGATGGAATCATTGCTTTGATGAAAAGGTCAAGGAATTTGGCTTTTCTAGGAGTGAAGATGAATCTTGTGTGTATGTCAAGGCTAGTGGGAGTATAGTTAGCTTTTTGGTATTGTATGTGGATGACATACTACTCATAGGAAACGGCATTCCAACCCTGCAGGAAGTAAAGTCCTGGCTTGGGAAGTGTTTCGCTATGAAGGACCTTGGTGAAGCTGCCTATATTTTAGGGATAAGGATCTTGAGAGATCGGAGTAAAAGACTAATTGGACTTAGTCAGAGTACCTACTTGGATAAGGTGCTGAAAAGATTCAGCATGCAGGACTCCAAGAAAGGAGAGTTACCCATCCAGAGTAACGCCAAAGTGAGTAAGACACAAAGCCCTAGCACTGAGGCTGAGATAGCAGAAATGAGTCGAATACCTTATGCTTCGGCTGTAGGATCGATCATGTATGCTATGACGTGTACTCGACCTGATGTAGCTTTTGCCCTGAGCATGGTTAGCAGGTTTCAGGGGAACCCTGGCAAGGCACACTGGACTGCGATAAAGAATATTCTCAAGTACCTATGAAGGACTAAGGACTGGGTCCTTACCCTCGGTGGGAGTGATGACTTGAGAGTTGTAGGGTATAGTGATGCTAGCTTCCAGACTGATTGGGATAATTTCCGCTCTCAGTCAGGCTGGGTCTTTACCCTAAATGGAGGAGCAATTTCTTGGAAGAGTTCCAAGCAAGAGACAGTGGCAGATTCTACTTGTGAATCAGAGTATATTGCAGCAAGTGAGGCGCAAAAAGGAGGCTATATGGCTAAAGAACTTCATCGGAGACCTTGGAGTTGTACCAGCTATTAAAGAGCCAATGGAAAGTTTCTGTGATAGTGAAAGCGCTGTTGCCTTAGCCAAGGAACCAAGGGATCACGGGAGATCCAGACACATCGACAGAAAATACCATTTTATTAGACATCGAATAGAAGAAGGACTCCTCGTGGCAAAGAGGGTATCATCGGATGAGAACCCGACAGATCCCCTCACGAAGGGACTGACTCGGGTTAAGCATATCCAGCATGCTCGGAGCATAGGGCTGAAGGATGACATTAGATTTAGTAGTTAGATAACCTCGAAATTTGTAAAGTGTAATTGACATTAGATGATGAATAATAGGTGTTTTATTTATGAGTAAAGTGTTGCTATCTCTTGTCAATCGTTTACTATATTTCTTTTGCATGTTTTGACTTCCAGAATAATTTTGTTTGGTATAACATATTATTCAAACCTCCACAGTTGGTCATATGTCGGAAGTAGGTATGAATCAAGACTGTCATGATTGGTTGCAGAGGTCTAAGGTGTTAGACAAGGCTACAACAATCATGAGTGCTCATAAGTTATGAGCATTGGACTCAACCCACACTCACTGGAATCACTTCATGGAATTCTATCTCGAGTGATCGTGAGACGGTAATATCATATAAGTCTTCAAACCTAGATATATGATTTGTTACTTACAAGTTGGTTATGCATTGATTGTATGAAAACGCATTGGTAACTCGATGTTATAAATCGTGCTCTTGTGTGTAATTCAATGAGTGGTAGAACAAACATATGAGTCGAAGTTTATCTGTTCCTTCTTGGATTAGAAGATGATATCTGGGCCCCTCGATGATTTTGTTTTGACCCATGTACCGTGCCCGGTCAGAACTAAGTAGATGTGTTCAATTAAGTTCTTTGTCAAACAAATCAGAAATCGGGAAACAAATTGTTGGACAATAAGTAAGACATTGTTCCATGACTGATATCTAGAACAGAGGATTATATGATCACTTATCTTAAATGGCGTACCATCATCTTCTCAGTTCCGAGAAACCTTGAAAAGAGCTACGATTGTCGATCGGTTCCTGAAGTCATACTTGCAGTAATAGTTATTAGACTTATCCAAGTGAGAGACTGTTGGATAAGGTGTCTAAGTCCATAACTATTTCTGGTATGTACTTGACCCGACCCGGCATGGTCCATTTGGGTTGCATGGCACCATGCAATTGGATAGACTAAATGAGAGAAATAACACTTGGAGATTATTAATATATTATAAGTTCTAATATATTAATAATATTATTAGATTAGTTTGATCAAGAATTAATTTAGAATTAATTAAGTGATCAAAAGATAACTAATTAAATATATGGGTTGATTATGTAAATCATCCATATCTTGTATAGTGGGCTAAGAGGCTCCATGGATTATCAAGTTGGGTTCCACCCATAGGATGCTCCATGGGAGTTACAAACCCATGGGTCATGGAAATGAAGAGTCATGACACATTAAGGTTTACATGGTGTAACCCTAGATGTGTCACCACTATATAAGGATCTCATTCTCCACCAAAATCGGCTACACTAAGGAAACAAGAGGGCTTGGCCGATTTCAAGAGGTGTGTATTCTCTCATAAGTTTTTTCCAAGAGCATTTGGTGTTGTGTGAAGCATTTGAGGCATCACACTTGGTGTGCTAGGCTCATAAGGTTTCAAGGAACACAAGCAACAACAAGGTAAGTTATTCTATCTATCATTAAAGTTAAAATTGTTCCCCATGTATGCTAGATAGGAATATAGCCTTGGAATTCAACTTTGCATGATAATTAGACAAACATAGATCCAAGGTTATTAGGGTTGCATGTACACTTAGGAAGTGTTAGAATGCTAAAAACCCATCAGAGAAGTTTCTCTTCTTCAAATTCAGTTAGGTGAGATCAGAAGAGTTTCATTCTTTCGCAAGTATGCATACTTCAAGTGTTGGAGTTGGAATTTTAATTCCAATTTTGGTGGTTGAATAAAGGAATGTGGCAATTTTGTGTAAGTTTGAGGTAAATCAATTTGCTTCACACTAAATTGGGTGGTTTTCTTGACCTCCAAATTGTTAACCAACCTTTGAAGTTCCAGGTCTAGGTAGTAGAGTTTCAATTTCTTGGCTAGTTTCTCATAATCAAATCCTTTGCTTAAAATCATCTATAAGATTTCACCATTAGACAACTCAAACAATTGGGTTAGTGGCTTAACAATATCAACAAACCATAAGGATGAAACATCACTAGGATATCTCATAGCATCATAAATATTAAAGTTTATTGTTTCACCTTCAAACTCCATTGTTAAACTACTCGCATACACATCAATCTTTTTTCTAGCTGTTTTCAAAAACGGTCTTCCACGACAGATTAGAGCCAATTTAGAAGAAACTTGTTCCTCTAAATTAGTCACATAGAAATCCATCAGGTATACCAATTGGTTTATTTTCACCAAAACATCTTTTAAGACTCCCTTAGGAAAAACACTCGAGTTATCCGCAAGTGTAATTATAACACCGGTTTCATTTAAAGGGCCAACATTTAGCAATTCATATACCGAATAGGGAATGACATTAATAGAAGCACCAAGATCAAGCATGGCACTACTAAAAGAGACATCCCATATATTTCAAGGAACCATAAACATTCCCGTAGATTTGCACTTAGGTGGGAGTTTCCTTTGCAATACTACATATGCATTTTCATTCATTGAAAAAAAAAATTCGTTTCCCTTTAATTTTCTCTAGTATGTGCAAAGTTCTTATTTTTTTGGGATATCTAGGGATTTGTTTGATTGCATCAAGTAATGGAATGTTTACCTCCACCTTTCAGAAGGTGTCCAGATCTCTTTCTCCTCCATATTCTTTTTTGAGGCTGGAAGTCGGGATGGAATGGTGGTTGAGTAGCTACCGGTGTCACTAGAGGGGTAACTTTCTTTGGAAATTCAAATTTTATATCATTCTTGACAATGGGATCCTCAAAAGGAGTGATATCTATTTCTTCCTCATCTTCCCTTTACTTATTTGAAATACCTTCTTCTGTTTGTTTACCACTTCTCAAGGTCACTACATTGACATTAGGTTTCTTTTCAGTTTGAGATGTGAATTTTCCATGGGACTCCAACATGCTTATAGATGTAAATATATATATCCCATTTGTGCTTTAAGGTTGGAGATACTAGTCCTTTTCTCATTTTGGAATTGTTGGGTACTAGTGGCAAGAGATTTGACAATGTCTTCAAGAGACATTTCGAAGCTACTTGGTTGGGATTGAGGATGTTGTTGGTGATGATGTTGGGGGTGTGGTTGGGGTTGATAGTGAGGTTGTGGGTGTTGGTAATGGGGTTGTTGTGGTGGTTAGGAAGGTCTAACCAACGCATTTTGAGGCAATGGTCTTGGATTGCACCTCGTATTGTGATTTGGCTTCCAACTTAAATTTTATGCATTTTGGTAATTGGATGGTGTGTTGTGGTAGTTTTGGAACTCTCTAGTGGAATTTACGTGTTCTGCATCTTCTTGAAGAATGGGACGTATATTCGTAGGGTGTCCCATTGTTGCATATATTCCACAAATCGTCACTTGTGGATTTTGTCCCAGGGATAGCTTTTGGACAACGAAAGTTTAATTTATGATTTGAGACTCGAGGTTTGATGTCACCACTTCACTTACTTTTTGATGCGTGTGCCTCTTCATATCTTGGCACGAGCCAAAGTGTTGGGAATTTGCGCCTATGTTGTTGAAGAGTTGTATCATTCGTTATGGAGTTTTGCTAAAGAAATCTCCCCCACTTGAGGCATAAACTAGTCTTCTTTTCATTGATAATAATCCCTCATAAAATTGTTGAATGGAGATTTGTTCTTGATTTTGGTGTTGTGGGCAACTATAACATAAGTTGTTGAACCTCTCCTAATAGTCATGGAAAGTCTCATTTTGTCCTTGGCTGTCACACCCCAAAACCGAGAACGGCGGAATACGTTCTGGGTTGGAGGACGTCATGTACAATATCATTACAATTGCATAATAGTAAAAGCAAGGAACAACAACCATTTCATATATATAGTGATCATAATTACAATTGTGTTCTACACAGTTAATAGACACCAAAAGTATAACAAAATACAACATGAGTCTTGTATATGCTCCATCTTCTCCAAAAGTTGCCATGTACCTATCTGTAACGACATAAATTTTAAAACCAATTTTTCATCTTTGCAAACATCAAAAACATCGATTAATATTTCAAATTCAAACGTAAACAATATTGTCACAACCGAATACATCACAAAGATCTTAAAAATAGTTTTCCCCGATAATGTGTACGATCACGCCGGCGCCTTCCCACGGTCCTCGCTAGTACCTGAAACACATAACACAACAACTGTAAGCATAATTGCTTAGTGAGTTCCCCAAAATACAACCTACGCACATACACCTTTCCAGGCCCTGAGCTTCCGGTCCATGTGTCTCAGGGGACTTCCATCCCGACTGGGTAAACCTTCCGGTCCTACCCACATCAACCTTACGGTCCATATTACAACTGTTGGATTAGGTGTCTAAGCCCATAACTATAATTGGTATGTACTTGAATTGATAGCAGCATAGTCCTTTTGGGTTGCCCTCAAACCTAACAACCGGACAAGGAAATTATGAAAGGAGAGATATTAATTTATTATAAGATTAATAAATTAATATAAATGAATTTATTAATATGTTAAAAGATTAATATATTAATAAGAAATTATTTTGTTTAATTAATTGTTAGCCAGAAATTAATTAGAATTAATTTTGGGGTTAAAAGAATTAATTATAAGGTGCATGGACTAGTTTGCAATTATCTAATAGTTGAGTGGAAGGCTCTAGAACCCCTTGGATAAGGGTGGACGAAATCTTTAGGGGAAACCCTAAAAATTTCGTCCATAGGGCTTGGATAAGGCCCTTGGGTTTGCTTAGGCCCTAAGAAAAGGATAACTAGGGTTTCCCCTAAACCCTAGATCCCTCAGCTATATAAGGAGCCTCCTAGTTCATGTTTTGGTCACTCTTTTCTTTTGAAGAAACCCTAAGGGCCGAAATTTTGCATACTCCCTCTTCCCTCTCTCCTCTAATTTCCTTCTTGCTAGTTTGGGTGTGATTCCATTAGAGGCATTACACTTGTGGTGCTAAGCTTCCAAGAAGATCAAGATCAAGATCAAGGGAATCATCAATTGTTTACTATAACAATTGAAAGGTATGTAATTACTAAACCCTAGTTTGTAAATTTCGATTATAGCCTCTCTCCTCTAGGGTTCTTGTTTTGCAATTCAAAGTTGTATGTTCAATAGATAAAACATAGATCCAAAGTAGGTTGCATGTGAACTTAGGAATTGTTTTCTAGGTTATTTGTTTTACCTAAAACCCATCAGTGGTATCAAAGCCTTTGTTTGTTTTAAATTGAATTGTTATAATTGTTGAATTGCAAATTAGGGTTTATAGCTATTAAACCCTAAAGGCCATTTTTTCGATTTTTAGGGTTGTGGATCAAAGGGTTTTTGAAAACCCTAGCCTCCAAAGAACCCTAATCAAAATTAGGGTTAGGGTTTTGAAAACCCTAGCCTCCTCCCTTGGAAATTTCGAAATATGCTATAAAGATTAAGGTTTCTTTGTTTTGGATAATAGTTGCCTTATTGGATAATTGAGAAAAATAAGGAAATTATCCTACCCCCATATTTTCGAAATCTAGAAGGGATATGGATTAGGATTAAATTAATTGTTTAATTTAATTAGATAATCCTTACAAGATTTAATAAATTAATTAAAATTTAATTAATAGATAAATATTAAATCTAATTAATTGGTTTATTTATAATTTAATAGTTTAAATTTCGAAAAAAATTTATATAAACCCTTGGAGTTTTAAAATGTTTTAAAACACACCTTATATATATATATATATATATATATATATATATATATATATATATATATATATATATATATATATATATATATATATATATATACAGTGTTGCAAAAATTGGACTACTCGGCTGAGTACTCGGCCGAGTACTCGGAATCGGGCCTCTACCGAGGGGAGTAGTGTCAACTCGGGGAATAAAATCGGTCTAACTCAAAATCGGTCAAAACTCGGTCAACCTCAGTCAACCTCGCTCAAACTCGGTCAACCTCGCTCCAACTCGGGCTACTCGGTCAACAAGTCAAAATTGGTCAACAAAGTCAAATTCGGTCAACGAGGGCAAAATTGACAAAATTATAAAACTTATTTTTGACTTTAAAACAATTACCCTAAAACCTAAAAAACAGGCGGTATTCTCAAATTTGGTTCCCCCTATTTTCTATGAGAATTCGATCTGCTGTGCTCTCTCTCTCTCTCTCGTCTTTCTCTTCTTCTAGCGAATCGAATACTACCAGCCACCAGCAGCAGCGATCGAGGTTCTATTCTACAGTTCGACTAGCAATAATGTGTTCCTGTCTTCCTGTGTTGTGATATTACCAGCGACAGAGATCGATTGTAGACTGAAGAGATCCTTACTAGCGATCAAGGTTTTTTCTCTTAACTCTTACCGTATCTCTCTATGTCGATTTTGGATTTCTTCTTCAAGAACTTGGTTTTTTTATTTGATTTGGTATAACCGTATGTATTTCACATTCGAGCTCGTTTTTTTCGGATAGTGTACTGTTAGTCTGTTAATCTATCTCACTGTCGATTTCGGATTGATCTCGTTTTTTTATTTATTTAAGAACTCCCACAATGTCCTACTGTTACAGTGGGAGTATGTATTTCATCAAGAATTTTGTCCCTGTTCGGCTGTTTCTTTTCCTCTTTTGTGATTCAATCTGTTTGAATTCATCATCTCCTTCGCTTTTCAATATAGAATCTTTCAATCGCCTAACGTCCGATAGTTTTACTGGTTTCAGTAGATAATCTTATGCCCCTTCTTCCAAACATCTGTAAAATCAACCCAATAATATATGTTACATGTCCTACTTGGTTTGTATCAGCGTATCTATTTCTTGATTTCTTTACAGGACACAGGTGTATCAGTGATTCAATGTCTGTATTTAGTGTATTTGATTTCTTTACCAGAGGTCCAGAGTAGAGACTGAGGTAATTAACTACAAACAAGAGGCAGTGGATATGTATTTTATTGTCCCCATTTCAGAACTCATATTTCACAGTTTGTAACTTTGTACGTATTTTTTTTCCTGTTTTCTGTGTAATATGTATGCTATTCTATTTTATCACTTTACGTGACTTTATATATTTGAATGTATTTCGGAATTCAAATTTCCAATATTAGTTTCACAGTTTGTATGTATTTTTTCCCTGTTTTCTGTTTCCTGTTTTTCTTGTTTTCTATTTTCTGAAACAATGTATGTGTTTTAGACTCACTAACTCACTTTGTGTTAGATAGATTTCTAACTGAAGTAAGGACATCAACCACAACAACCCCATCTACTGGATCAACTGTAGCTCACGAGAATGTTAAACGCAAATCAAATGATCCTGGATGGGAATATGCAGTGTGTGTGAATCCTAATAAATTAGAGCGAGTGAAATGCATTTTATGTAATAAAGAGATGGGCGGGGGAATCAATAGACTAAAACAACATGTTGCACAAATTAACGGAAATGTTTCTTCATGCCCAAAGGCCACAAAACATGACCAAATAAAATGTAGAGATGCTCTTCTTGATAAACAAAATAAAAAAAAGGGAAGGTAGATGAAAATGAGTCTTTAAAAGCACAAGTGAATATTAGAAGTAGTGAGAATGAAACCATTACCATCGATGATGATTTGATAGAAGATTCATTTGGCTCTAAGAAGGCTAAACGTTCTTTTGGGCCTATGGATCGGTTTCCAAACACTATCAACCCTCAAAATGTTTCAAACATGGGAAAGAGCAAACAAGAAAATATGTCAAATGTTATTCGTAAGGAACACATGATTCGTGTGAAAGAATATATTTGTAGATGGGCTTATGAATGTGCCATTCCTTTTCATGCCTTTGAAAAGGATAGCTTCAAAATTATGTTGGAGGCGATTGGCCCATTTGGATGTGGGGCACCACCTCCAACTAGATATGAGATGGGAGAAACATATTTAAAGAAAGAAGTAGAAAGAACAATAAATTTGTTGACCCCATACAAAGACGAATGGAAATCTAATGGATGCTCGATTATGATGGACGCATGGTCCGATAGAAAGAGAAGGAGCATCATGAACTTATGTGTTAATTCAAAGATGGGGACCGTTTTTTTGTCATCTAAAGAATCATAGGATGAAGCTCACACAGGTGAACACATAGATGAATATGTTGAAAGTTGTATCAAAGAAGTTGGCCCCGAGAATGTGGTTCAAATTGTGACCGACAATGCATCAAATAATATGGGAGCGGCCAAGTTGTTAAAGGAAAAAAGACCAACTATTTTTTGGACATCTTGTGCAACACATACCCTCAATCTTATGCTTGAAGGTATCCATTTTAATTGTGCTAAGTTTATAATTTAGTGTTCTTTCTTAATTTTTAATAATATAATTAACGTTTTATTTATTTTAAAAGGTATTGGCGGGCTACCTAGGTATAAGAAAATTCTCAACCATGCAAAAACACTCACGGTGTTTATTTATGCTCATCATAAAACTTTGGCCATGATGAGACACTTTACCAAGAAAAGAGATATTGTGCGACAGGGAGTCACGAGATTTGCTTCCGCATTTCTTACTTTGGAAAGTTTGGCCGATAAAAAGGCCCAACTAAAACAAATGTTTACAAGCGATGAATGGGAATCATGTAGACTTAGCAACACCGTTAAAGGGAAAGCCGCATATGACACGGTGGTAAATGCAACATTTTGGACCGGTGTAGCATTATGTTTAAAGGTTTTTGCCCCTTTGGTAAAAGTTCTTCGGATGGTTGATGCGGATCGAAAGCCATCAATTGGTTTTGTATATGGTGAGATTCAAAATGTGAAACAAGAAATTATTAATGCTTTGGGCAACAATAAAAAAGCATATGAGCCTATTATGGATATCATTTCGAAAAAGATGAAAGGAAGGCTTGATACAACCTTACATTTGACGGCTTACCTTTTAAATCCATATTATCTTTATAAGAATCTGGAGATCCAAAATGATATTGATGTGACCGATGCGATTGTTGATTTTGTCGATACAATATATCCGGGAGATCATTCTTTGCAAAACCATATCGTGATGGTTGAGTTGCCGGTTTACATGGGTAAACAAGAAAAATTTAGTCGAGAAATTGCAATTAAAGGATGTGAGGTGAACAACGACAAATTTGATCCGGGTAATATATTTTTAAATTGTATTTATTTTATAAAATTCCAAAATAATAAATTTAACAATGTTTTCTTTTCAACTTGTAGCGAATTGGTGGGTAGCTTATGGTGCATCAACTCCACAATTGAGAAAGATTGCTACAAGGATACTTTCTTTGACAACTAGTTCTTCGGGGTGTGAAAGAAATTGGAGCACTTTTGAAGGGGTTGGTAGTTTACTAAATTTAATTATAATTTATAAGTAGTTTATTCAAAACTTGTATATTTATCAAACTTTTTCTTTTGCTTATTTAAATTTGTAGGTACATACAAAAAAGAGAAATAGATTAGAGGCGTCAAAATTGAACAATCTTGTTTTTGTTCAATTTAATGCAAATTTGATGGAAAATAACAAGAAAAGAAAGACTAAGGATATGGAGGTACTTTTAGCAAAAGATGCAAGTGAGGCTCAAGAATGGATTGTCGAAAATGATGTATTGTTGGATGAAGGTGAGCCCGATGAAGCTATCGGTGACGAGGAGTTTCTACAAAATCGTAGAAGTTCTAGATTAAGAGAACTTGATGAGGAAGAATTTGTGTCGGAGGATGAAGAAGAACTAAATGAAGATGTTGAATATGAATCGGATGGAGTTAACATCAACGAACAAATTGGAGCTACATTAGAAGAGGAAGATTAAATGATTAATCTAAATAAGTAATATTAAAGAATGGTGTCTATTTTTGAAACTATTTAACATTTCAAAATGTATCTTTTGTTGATATTTCACCTAATTTTGTAATGAATTTCAATCAACTAATATTTAAAATTATGATATTTGACATGTATAATTTCCTTTAAAATATTTTTTTTACATGATTTACCATATCCGAGTACTCCCCGAGTCATCCGAGTACTTGCTACTCCTTCCTCGGCCGAGCAGGTGCCGAGTAGCGAGTTCTCCAACCTTGATTGCAAGTATGATAAGAGTGTTTCATGTATTAAATCAACATACTTCAAATCAGGGAGAGAGTCATAGCAATAGAGTAGTTAACTACCAATATTAATGATATTAATGATGTAATATGGGTTCAGGAAAAGTGACCTAACAGTAGGTCTTACATCAAATTATAAGGAAAATGTTGGCAGCCTAGAGGTCTAATTAGAGTACTTTCAAAGTCATGAATGTTTACAAACAAGTGCTCTACCGAGCATAGAAAGAGAAAGGCTATTCCTTAAAAAGGAAAGATAGGTAGACATCTTCTACTGACGATGGGTATTCGTTGGGCGAACCCTAAGTTCATCTACTAGGCAAACCACTTCCTGAAGGTGTCTCTCCTGAACCCTCTGATGTGCTCGGAGTTCTCTAACTTCGGCTCGGGATGTAGCTAGTTGTTGCTGCAGAGCCTCGTTGGTCCTCCTTGTCCTATCCATAGCTTCTTCCAATTGGCGGATGCGGACAGTGTTGAGGTTTGAGTTGGCATCAACCTCCATAACCCGGCCAATTGCTGCTTGACCTTGCTCGACATTTGTGGAAATCCTTCAGACCATAATGGGCAAGACTCGGTCCGCTGATCCTCCTTCGCTTAGGTTGTAGAATCTTCGATCTCCATCGAAAGGAATCGGCTGACCCTGCTCATCGCTCCACCGGTTCAGGGTTATTGCCCACATGGGAGTGGGGCCTTGAAACACTGGACGGGGGTTAGGGTTTGGAGCTACTGGGGGCAGGTTGTTAACTTCTGGCTCGGAGCTAGAGCTATCCGAGAAACCTTCAGCATGGTGATCATCCAAAGGGATCGGGTGATCATTTTCTGACTCCTCGTCGAGCCATCCTCCATTGCCCTGGTTTGGATAATACCGATCGCTGGGATGGTGGAAGCCAGCCATGCTATCTATGCGAGAAAGGGGGAAAGAAAGGTTAATAGATGTACTAATCTAGGATACTTATAAGATGGATCGTTATTAGTCAAGCCAATACTTGCGTAGTGCATACCAATTACATGTAACCAAAGCAAGATAGTCCTTCGAATAAGCAACCCTAATTTCAGATCCACAATCAAATAAGAATCGGAAATGAAGCTAAGGTCACAGATTCTGAGTCTATAGCACCCTAGTCACATGTAATCGTGATGTACCCACTTAGCAACTATTGTCCTATTAATAACGACCCTTTTAGTTATCACATATGTAGTTAGTAGAGTGCATAATACTCCTATAATATTCTTATTCTAACGAACTTCTGGTAGTGTTGGTAAGTTTTTAGACTTGTTTCAACACCACAACCATTTTAGGCACATGCTAGTCACTCCTAGAGAGATGTAGTTGATCAGGATACATCCACCCAGATGTAACTATATGTCTCTAAGCTTAATTGTGTTGTTCAACAATCTTTAATACTTCTGTTTTGTTCTATAATGATACTGACCCCTTTGTATTGGTAAATGTATATCTATAAACTTAATTAAATATTTTAGTACTTCAAAGAATATATATTCTTGGTCAGAGTGTTTTAGTCGCAAAGTGTTTATAGTTCGTACATCTTTTATGGGTTGATATACTTGATTCACTATAAACAATGCTCTGATACCAATCTGTCACACCACAAAACTGAGAACGGCGGAATACGTTATGGGGTGGAGGATGTCATGTACAATATCATTGCAATTTCATAATAGTAAAAACAAGGAACAACAACCATTTCATATATATAGTGATCATAATTACAATTGTGTTCTGCACAGTTAATAGACACCAAAAGTATAAAAAAATAAAAGATGAGTCTTGTATATGCTCCATCTTCTCCAAAAGCTGCCCTGTACCTATCTATCTTTGACCTGAGGGTACAAGTTATTTTGAAAACGAATATCAGCATAAAGCTGGTGAGCTCATAAGAGTTTTGTGTCATTGTAGTATAAAAGTGTTTGCAAACTTATAGTATAAAAACTGAAATTTGTATTTATGAGTAATAGAAATCCCTAGAAAATCCTATATTTTCCACAAAGTACATTTGTAAGTCAATCCTTCGAGTGTGTAAAAGTATGTTTGTTGAAGATTATTGTGTTGCGTCTTGGGCCCTTTTGTTTTACAGTCGGATTGGGCTTGTCAATCCGTGTTTATCTAGATTAGCCTTCTTTTTCTTAGATAAACGGTTAGGGTTTTATTATAAATATATGCATGCATGTATGCGTATAGAAGCAGTCGTCACTCTCATTGATTATTGTAAACCCTAAAATCCTCTACAGTTGATGTTCTTTATCGAGCTCTTCTGAGGATTGTTTATTAAATCATTCGACACCTTTTGATCCATTCAGCTTGTTCTTAATTGTTTATCTAGTTATTTCTCTACCTGTTTCATAGATCTAATCGATCTTCAAGTTTGTTTTAAACTTATCAATTGGTATCAGAGCAGGAGGCTGTGTAATCGATACACTTCTTTTCTGTGAAAAAAAAGCTTCGATTAGGGTTATTCCGCATTCATTGATATTTATTGAGCCGTCATCTCATAATTGACGTATCTCAATATTTATTGTTTTTGCCCTAATTTGATATATTACAAGTCTGATCTTTGAACAGGTTATTCGATCAATTATGGACGAGTCGCAATCCAATCCCATCAATATTTCAAACAGCATTGGATCAACAACGAAGATTCCCATCCTGTACAACCATGATTATGAAGTCTGGGCGAATCACTTTGAAGATTATGTCATAGGATCTGAGGATAATGGATACCTCATCTGGGAAGCAATTATCTCTGGACCGTTTTCTCATTCAGCAACTTCAAGGATTATTAAAACTCAAAAGGAGTATAATGATCTTCTGAAAGATGTTAAAGATGTAGCGCAAGACGAAAAAGTTAAATTTCAGTGCAATATCAAAGCGCTAAGATTGATTAGATTTGCTCTTCAATCCGATACTTTTAGGCTAGTAAGTTCATGCACGACTGCAAAAGAGATATGGGACAGGCTATGTGAATTGTACTCTACAGACAAAGATCTTGAACACTCCATTCAAACCTTACTCTTGTCTGAGTTTGGTGAGTTCAAGCAAGGAGCAGAAGAAACGGTGACTCAAATGTTCGATCGCTTCAATCATCTTCTTAGCAAGATGATCAAACATGACATCGAAAGGAAGCTTATTGAACAGAAGGTTATGTTTTTGAATGGACTCAGGTCTGAGTGGAGAGCAATCGTGTCCACAGTTAAAGCACACGAGAAATTCAAATCCTATTCTTTGGCGAAACTGGTGGGCATCCTAAAATCTCAAGAAAAGATCGTACTGCAGGAGAAAACCGTGGTTTCAAGTCTAGGTTCGTTGGCCCTCCTGTCGAAAAGCAAAGCTGTGATAGAGGACGAAGATCTCAACTTGGATGATTATGATCTCTCGTCTGAAGACTATGTTATGATGGTGTCAAACCCTAAGAGATTCATCAAGAAGAGATTCCCCACCAATAGGAACCGAAACTGGCAAGGAAGCTATAGCGCTGAAAAGGTCAAAGATGAACCGAAAGCTGAAGAATCATAGAAGGAACCGAAGGCTGAAGGAGATTCTGGAGTAAGCTGCTATTATTGTGGAGGAAAGAACCACTATGCAAAAGATTGTGTCCTCAAAAAGATGGTAGAAAAGGATGAGGAAAATGATGAAGAAGTTGTGTTGATGAAAAAGCTTGATGAGTTATGAAAGAGGAAATCTGCTGCTAACCCTTCCATGAATGCTTTAATTGTGCAGGGTTCGGTAGCTGATGATGAGGTCGGTGGCGTGGAGGTTTGGTCAACCAACTCTGAAGATGATGAAGTAAGGAAGCCTTCACATGGAAAGGCCTATGTAGCGAAAGAAGAAAGCAGTGGAGGAAGATGCTTGATGGTGTCCGACGTTTCTCAGATGAGAGGATACAACACTGATGGTGGGAATGATGACAAAGAACAGCAGAATCTGTGCTTTACTGCCAAACCACTCAGCGAGCAGTTCAGCGAACTTGATGAATTGATCAAGAAGGTTATCAGTGACGAGCAGTATGACGAAGAATGGTACATTGATAGTGGCTGCTCGCGTCACATGGCAGGGAGGAAGGAAGAACTAAGGGAATTCAGATCTCTTTCAAATGGTGGAAATGTCAAATTTGGGAACAATTCCTTCGGAACCATCAAAGGCTACGGGATGATTACAAACGGTGATTTCTCAATCAGGAAAGTTGCATATGTAGAGGGACTACAACACAATCTCATCAGTGTATCTCAGCTTGTTGGAAGTACTGGTCTCAAAGTCTCATTCGATGATGAAGGTTCAGAAATTATTGAGAAGAAGACGAACAAAGTTATTCTCCAATCAGAGCGCAAAGGTGAAATGTATCCCCTAAATCTCAAACCAATCAAAGGAAACCCAGCCATCTGTTTGTTATCCAAAGCACCATTTGACGAAAGCTGGCTGTGGCACAGAAGACTCTCTCATCTCAACTTCAAAGATATCAACAAACTTGTCACTGGAGGTCATGTGAGGGGTCTCCCATTGCTCAAGTATGATAGAGATCATCTGTGTGCTGCATGTGAAATGGGGAAGCAGAGTCGTCAAAGTCATCCATCCATAATAAACACTAAAGTCGTTGAGCCACTGGAATTACTTCATATTGATTTATGTGGTCCATCATCTATAGAAAGCATCGGTGGTAGCAAGTATATTCTTGTTATTGTTGATGACTTTTCACGTTTTACATGGGTGTTCTTTCTGAAGCTTAAATCTGAAGCGACTCACAAGCTAAAAGTGTTCATCAAGCAGATTGAAGTACAGCTGAAGAAGGTCGTTCGCAACATCAGAAGCGAAAATGGGTTGGAGATCAAAAATAAAGAATTTGAAGAATTCCTGGAAGAAAAGGGGATCAATCACAACTTCTCAGCTCCCTACACACCTCAACAGAACGGAATTGTCGAAAGACGAAACCGATCCTTATGTGAAGCTGCCCGAACAATGCTAAGTTTTGCTTCCTTACCTTTATATTTTTGGGCTGATGCTATTTCTGCTTCTTGTTTTACACAGAACAGGTCGTATCCTAACAAACGCTTCACTCTCACTCCTTATGAGATCATCAACAACAGGAAGCCAAATGTGAAGTTTTTCCATGTGTTCGGTTCTAGATGCTTCATTTTCAATTCCAAAGAACACCGCAACAAGTTTGATGTCAAAGCTGACGAAGGGATATTTCTGGGTTATTCTCTTACTTCCAAAGCATACAGAGTGTTAAACAAGCGTTCAAGGAAGATCGAAGAAACTTACTACGTGACTTTTGATGATAGCTATGTTAAAAAGCTAAAGGCCAACGAAGACACAGCTGGAGAAATCTATCCTCAAACTGGCCAAGTCACAGCCTCGATCGCTAATCTATTTGAGAAATTCATGGAGCTTTTTGATGAACCAGAGCAGGCCACTCTTTCTGAAGCCAGTGCAGCAGATAATAGGGTAGATCACTTGAAGCAACTTATTGACGATGCTGCAAGAAGAATGAATGAAGAAGAATCGAGTTCACAAGACCCTCCCCAAGACAATGCGTCAGTAGAGGGGGAGGATCCACCTTCATCCCAGCCAAGTTCACAAGTTGAGGGGGAGCTAAGGTCTCAACCTTCAACCGAGAGTGTCTCACCAACCGAGAGTGCTTCACCAACCGAGAGTGTCTCAGCAACCGAGAGTGCTTCACCAATCGAGAGTGTCTCACCAACCGAGAGTGCCTCACCAACCGAAAATGCCCCACCAACCGTAGGTACATCAACACCCGAAAGATCATCACCACAAGAAACCACTATAACTCAAGATTTACAAGACATTCCTTCAAGATCATATGTCGAGGGGGAGCATGCTGATATGTCATACGAATTCGACAGTTTGTTCGAACCAGAAGAAATGATAAATGTTGAATTAGATCCATCTTTTGATCCAAACTTCCCTACTCTCACCAAATGGACCAGTAATCATCCTATCTATCAAGTTGTCGGTAATATCTCAGAAACAGTTCTGACTCGATCACAACTCAAGGCAAAACAAGCATCCTTGTACTCAAAAGTCGAATTTTGTATGTTTAACTCATTCGTATCAAAAGTTGAACCAAAGACAGTTAAAACTGCTCTTGATCACTCTGATTGGGTTCAAGCAATGCAAGACGAACTGAATGAATTTGAAAGGAACAAGGTTTGGCGTCTTATTCCAACTCCTCCACATGCCTCGGTTGTTGGTCTCAAATGGGTCTTTAGGAACAAACTTGACAAGGAAGGGAACGTAATCAGAAACAAAGCACGTCTGGTCGTTAAAGGATACTGTCAGGAGGAAGGCATTGACTATGAAGAGACTTTCGCTCCGGTAGCTAGGCTGGAATCAGTGAGAATATTTCTTGCTTATGCTGCTCACAAAAACTTTGAGGTCTTTCAAATGGACGTCAAGTGTGCATTTCTCAATGGAGATCTCGAAGAGACTGTGTATGTGGAGCAACCTCCTGGAATCGTGAATGAAAAGTATCCCGATCACTGTTACATTTTGGTTAAAGCCGTGTATGGTCTGAAACAAGCACCGAGGGCCTGGTATGAAACGCTGACTAAATTTTTAAAGATGTCCAAATTCAAACAAGGTTCGGTTGACCCAACCTTCTTTCGCAAAAAGGAAGGTAACCACCTTATGATCGTTCAAATTTACGTCGATGATATCATTTTGGCTCCACGAATCCAAGCCTAACAGCTGAATTCAGAAAGCTGATGGAGACTAAATTTGAAATGAGCTCGATGGGTCCCATTAACTTTTTTCTTGGTTTAAATATCAGACAGGGACCTGAAGGCATCTTTATGAACCAGGAAGCTTACACAAAGAATCTCTTAGAAAAATTTGGCGTGATGGGAGATTCAAAGGTCAAAGTCCCAATGGAGTTTGGCACTAAGCTGACTCCATCCCTGGGTAAACCAGCTGTTGATCTTACACTTTATCGTCAAATGATAGGCTCTCTAATGTATCTTACTGCTAGCAGACCTGACATAATGTTTTCTGTTTGTTACTGTGCTCGGTTTCAGGCAAATCCACGGGAACCTCATATGCTTGCAGTGAAAAACATATTCTGTTATCTCAAGAGAACTACCTCTTTAGGTCCGTGGTACCCTTCTAACTCAGGCTTCTTCGTTCAAGCCTAATCAGATGCAAACCTTGGTGGTTGTGGTCTCGACAGGAAAAGCACCACTCGCGGTTGCCAATTCCTCGATGGGAAGTTGGTTAGCTGGCAGTCAAAGAAACAAACATGCGTGTCTCTGTCTACTGCTGAAGCAGAATACATTGCCGCTGCTTCCTGTACCTCTCAAGTGATTTGGATCCAGAGTCAACTCCGAGACTATGGACTCAATATGAAAAAGATCCCACTATATTGTGTCTCTGAAAGTGCAATTAGGATCTGTCATAACCCAGTGTAACATTCCAAGACCAAGCACATCGCAGTGAGGTATCACTTCATCAAAGATCACGTGGAAGACGGAAACGTTGAAGTACACTTTGTTCGAACCACTGATCAATTGGCCGATGTCTTTACCAAAGCTCTTCCTGAAACGACTTTCAACAAAATTCTACAAGGCTTGGGTATGATGGTAGGAGATTCGGTCCCAAATCCTCAAATCTCCAACTAAGATTTCATGGAACCGAATTAGACAGACCGCTCGGTCGCTCTCTGCTCTGGAGATTTAAAGGAACCGAAGCAAACATACCGCTCGGTCTCTCTCTGCTCTGGAGATTTAAAGGAACCGAAGCAAACAAACCGCTCGGTCTCTCTCTGCTCTGGAGATTTAAAGGAACCGAAGCAAACAGACCGCTCGGTCTCTCTCTGCTCTGGAGATTTAAAGGAACCAAAGCAAACAGACCGCTCGGTCTCTCTCTGCTCTGGAGATTTAAAGGAACCGAAGCAAACAGACCGCTCGGTCTCTCTCTGCTCTGGAGATTTAAAGGAACCGAAGCAAACAGACCGCTCAGTCTCTCTCTGCTCTGGAGATTTAAAGGAACCGAAGCAAACAGACCGCTCGGTCTCTCTCTGCTCTGGTGATTTATTGGAACCGAACTAGACAGACCGCTCGGTTCATCTCTGTTCTGAAATTGTCGCCGAAATACATAGATCACTCGGTCTATCTCTGCTTCATCATTTTCTATGTTGTACAATTTTATCTTTCTGTTTTTATTTTTTTTTTCAGAAAAATTTCAAAATTACAAAAACATTTTATCTTTCTGTTTTTTTTTTTTTTCAGAAAAATCTCAAAATTACAAAAACATCTTATCTTTCTGTTTTTATTTATTTTTCAGAAAAATTTCAACATCACAAAAACATTTTATCCTTCTGTTTTATTTCGTTTTCTTACTTATTTCCACTACTCGCAAGTCCTGGTCGGTGTACGCTTTGCACAGGTAAATACAAGTATCACCTTCTGTAGTGTTTACCCAGGTATGTTTTATCTTTCTCTCAGACTAGTTAGACGTCCCTAGAAGCATGCTGTTGTATGTTGTCGCAAGCCTCTATGACCTTGAGTACGACTTAATGATTCGATCAATACCTATCGTTTCTTCCCAATCAGGTTATTCTCTCACACTCGGTCTAGAGCTACCTTACTCTACTCATTTGATACATGAGTTGCTCTGCTTTGTCCCACTTCTATAGCAGAAGGTACGTTCAGTCTCTTAACCACCTCCTCAAATTCTACATTTACCTTCGATTCCCTAAAGTAACCGTTGATGCTTTCGGTCTTTACCACTGAAGCTTATGGTTACACAACCTTTGTGTTTATGATCTTGGATTCGATTACCACGTTCTAAGTGAAACCCAAAATCCAATACCTGCAATGAATTGACGGTGAGTGATATACTCAAGATATTACTTGGAAATCTCATTTTCTTTTTGTGTGATCTTTTATGAAATCGTCTCCACCTAAGACATTTCTTCCCAAAGAGGTCTAGTTTATTTTTCTTTAAGATTTCTGTTTATCCTATGCTTGTCACACGATAATTCCTACCTACCTGTTCAACAGATCACATCGGTCTCACAGGTATCTCTGCCAACACTCAGTTTTATGTTAAGACTTGATGTTCGGTTAGAGGTCAGCTACCCCTCAGCCCATGATCAAAAGATGCCTTTCATTGTTTATTAATAGACAACTGATCGTATTTCCAGGGAAACCACACAAGCACTTCAAGTCTCTCTTGGCTTTGAAGGAGGTGATTCTTTCCCGGAATCTTCCGCTTTCTGTCTTCTTAATAGACAACACTCACCTCTCAAACACCTTTGATTTATTTCTTTATCTTTCACACTCTTATGCATGAAAATTAATTTTTTCCAACATTCTGATTGTTGTTTGGTATATGGTTTTAAGTTTCAGTTGTAACCAAACAAGGGCACAAGGAATTTCAAACGGTACAAAAATATGATTTGGGCGCGTGCAATTGATTCGTTTCACACCCACGTGTGTTGACGTATTCCTGGGATACACCATAACATCCAATCGCGCTTTTTCAGGCGATGTTTTGGTTTCCTCATCATCACGATTTGCTCTCTCCAGTGCACGGTATAAATAAGGGGTGATCGTGTTCTTTGGCATTTACCTCCCACGTAATCTCTCTCTCTGAAAAGTTTCCACTGTTCATCTTCTTCTTCAATTTAACAATGGCGACTTCTTCTTCTGCACAAGATCAAACTGCATCTTCATCTTTGCTCTCCATCAAGCCTAATCAAAATATGATTATAGAGATGACCCCGTTCTTATATGATGCGTACATGCTCCACGTGGTGGAATGCCTAAAATATTCCTCATTGCTGTTGGCACTCACGCAGGTGGAAGCCGTTCCAATGTCCCTGCTTTCTCAAGTCTACACAACAGCAAACTATGACAAACACAAAGATCGCATCTACTTCACCATCCATGACAAGAAAACCTCTGTGTCCAAAACCAGGTTTTGCTCTCTTCTAGGGCTTGCAGTTGATTCTTCCGTCATCTCACCGGATTTTATCACCACTACTCAACTTTTCTCGATGATGTACGAGATGGGTTATACGGATGTTCTTACAACAATCGCGAAGGTCAAGAAATCTTGTCTTCCTTCTCAATGGAATGGATTGCTTACCCTTTTGATTAAGGGTTTAGCGGAGCGGTGTGGTGGTTCTGATACCACGAGTAAAGGATTTCTCACCATACTTTATGGTCTTTACAACGGCATCAACCTAGATTATGGCTCCATAATCTGGTCTCAAGTCGTTCAGAGTCTCAACACCTCTACACGGTACTCTGAGATCTCATGCGGCCGTTTCTGGACGCTTATCACAAAGAAGGCCATGGATTCCCTTGAAATCCCTGTGATGAAGGATGCTCTTATGGCCTCAATTGCCTCTTACTACACTAAGAAGATCATCGTTTCTGATCCAAGTAAGTTTCTCCATTATGGATTAATCCCTGAATCCAGGTACAGGTGTGTCACGCCTCACAGCAAAATCATGGCTGACTATAGCACCAGAACACCCTTGCCTCCAAGGGTTCTGTCTGAAGAACAGAAAGTTGCACTAGAATCCCTTGATCAACCTGCCAACCGTGGCAAGAGGGCCGGCAAAAAGGAGAAACCTGAGAAGAAAGAAACTGAACCGAAAAAGGAAAGAAAGCGAAGATCCTCCAAACGAAAATCCGATGCAGAGGAACCTTCTCAATCCAAATCAAAGAAGGTCAAGAAGATGGCTAAAAGAGCCAAAGGATCTCCTTCTCCTGGCTCTGCTCCTAATGACCCATCCGATACAGAGGCTGCTGCTCCTCCAACAGAGACAACTATTGCCGAGTCTCCTCAATAACCATCCTCTCCTGCAGGCACTCATCTTCCAGCTCCACCAGCATCTCCCAAAATTACAAAATCACCAACTCCTCCACCTTCTCCTAAAATTCCTACCCCATCCCCATCACCGAAACAGACGGTCCCACTTTCTGTTCCTCTAAACATCCCTCCCACTACAACAGAACCAACCATTCCTTTCTCTTTTACTATTCCTACATCTTTGATTCCCTTTCGAATCATCCCCGAATCAGTTACTACCACCTCTTCCCAACCACCAGTAACAGTCAATGTATCTGATACAGGGGCTACTACTGTGGTTGAAACCCCCGTCATCAATATCCCACCATCACCTTCTCCATCCTCCAACTCCGGTGCTACTTTGGGCGGTGATGATGAAGAGTACGACTCTCTTTATTATAGCCCATACCGGATTCCCACAGATACTGATGCCGATACCCCTATTACCAGTCAGCAGCTTCAAGAAATTCATGACAAACTCGATAGTCTGTTGGCTGATAATAAAACCTATGGGGGTGTGGTGCTGAAAGCCTTCATCAAGTCTGCGATCAAGACGTATACTGACGCTCTGGATCGTTCCATTGATGCCATCGACAACTCAGCCGCTTCATGCTCCAAAGCTACAAAGGAAGTCTCTGAGGTTGTTCACACAACTCAGATCTTTCTTGATTCTCTCAAAGCACATGCTGATGCTAATGCGGCCAAGTTTCAGACGTCAGTAGACTCCTTTTCGGCTACCCTTCAGGGTGAAACCTCCAAGTTTGAGGCTCTGCGTGCTGACCTCAAAACTGAATCCACCTCTTTTCTCCAATCTTTGGATTCACGTTTTGCTTCTCTAACAGCAGAGAGCACCTTAAAAGAAGATCTTGTCAAGCATCAGGAAACTATCGACCTTCAGAAGATACAACTGGCCCAGGCACAACAAGAAATCTCTTTGCTGAAAACTCAGCGGGCAGTTCTTCAAGGTTGCGCTGGTGATGTCAAGAATATGTTGACAACTGTCCTTGACACTCATGATCCCTTTCTTACCCTTACCATCAAATAGCATCTCCAGGCTAAACTCCTTCCCGCGATTAACATCTTGAGCGAAATGAAGGGTGTCTCGGAGACGCTTGTTCTTCCGAGACAAGGGGGAGAGGAGGGTATACCAAAGACAGAACCGAAGGTTAATTTAGCTTCGGGTTCTAGAAAACAGTTCTTTGTTGAGAGCGAGTCAGATACTGATGAAACTATCGCTGAAGCTCTTCAACGAAAGAAAAGGGACAAAGAGCTGGATGCAACACTGAAAATAGCTCGAGAGGCCAAGGCCAAAGAAAGAAGAATCAAGGAGGATGAGGATGCTCTACAAGCCAAGAAGACTCTGTTCCTAGAATGGGACAGAGACACACTCATCAATCAAGCGATTGAGTTTCCCTCCATATATTGGTTGGAACCGATTGCATCTTTTGAGTGTGAGAATATCAAAGACTCGCAGTTTGACATGCCAATCACACGAAAAGCTTTTACATTTCATTGCTTCGATGTCACTGCCGATGTCCCTCATCCAAACTTGAAGGTTGACAGAGAATTGATAGATTTCTATTTGAAGTATGGTCAACCACAGTACTTGACATGGAGTGCACAGAAGATAATTAAAGTCAAGGTACTGAAACCAACACAGGCTGGGAAATTTGTGAATGTTAACTTCAAAATCAACAGAGGAACGGCCAACACAGAACATTTTATTTCTCTGGCAGATCTTCCCAGTCTGAATCCTCATGATTGGATTCTGCTATACAACATTCTTGTCTCCAACCAAAGAGAGTATGAACGGATTCTGAAACATCTCAAAAGAATGTTGGCTTCCTATATCCATGAGCTCACCACTATGGATCAGGAAATAGCAAAAATAATAAACAAGAAACCGACCGTCAAGCCTACTTCCAAGACAGGAGACGTACATAAAATGAAGTTCGGGAAAATTAACTCATCAAATCTGACGGTCATGTTCACAAGAGGCGACAAGAACAAGTTTTTGTTTGCTTTGGTAGACAAGCATCTATTTTCAATAGATTGTCTGGAGCATATCATAAACATCATTCACCGATGCAAGCAGAACTCCACAGCAGACAAGAAGAACTTCACTGATATGCTTCGGTGGTATATCACTTTCAGGCATCACATTCTGGCTATTATACTGAGGATTTTTGAGACGGTGAAGAAGCCTTCTGCTGTTAAAAGGGAATGAAGACTTTGTGCCAAAGACGCAAAGGGGGAGATTGTTGAATATTATTGTGTTGCGTCTTGGGCCCTTTTGTTTTACAGCCGGATTGGGCTTGTCAATCCGTGTTTATCTAGATTAGCCTTCTTTTTCTTAGATAAACGGTTAGGGTTTTATTATAAATATATGCATGCATGTATGCGTATAGAAGCAGTCGTCACTCTCATTGATTATTGTAAACCCTAAAATCCTCTACAGTTGATGTTCTTTATCGAGCTCTTCTGAGGGTTGTTTATTAAATCATTCGACACCTTTTGATCCATTCAGCTTATTCTTAATTGTTTATCTGGTTATTTCTCTACCTGTTTCATAGATCTAATCGATCTTCAAGTTTGTTTTACACTTATCAATGTTGTTGAAACCTTCAATTATAAAAGTGTAGTAATAGATCTTATGTAAGTAATGCAGCTGAAGAAAAGTTATGCTTGCTAACAGTAGTAGTGTCATAACTTTAGTTAGTAATAGATCTTTAATTACTTCTGGATTTTAGTTCAGACTTTAAGTCTTAGTGTATTTCTTTAAATGTAAGTATAACTTCTCATTTGACCACTTGTGAAGTAGTAGAGTACCGATGACCTTCCCGGTCATGTGTAGTGAAGTAATGTAGTGCCACCCCTGGCCTAGTCGGCTCTGAATGTAGCTAACAGTCGGGATGTAATAGTGTCTATTCCGTATAGATCTATACATATAGTGTTGCTTCTCTTTCGGGAAGCCATGGTCACATGGTGAAAGTACAGTAGAGTACCTTATAGAGAGATAGTGTGATATACTTAGTATTAGTGAATTCTCTTATAATTTAGTATGATAGACTTTTAGTATAGTAAGTAGAGTGTTCTAATATACTTGCATTAGCTTGCAATGTTAACGGTTTAAGGTGTGTATAACAGTAGTAGAGATAACTAGTGGTAGCCTTAACTATACCTATTATAGTTAAATAGGGCATGTGAATTCCTACTTCTGATCAATAGTAGTGATGAATAAGATAAAAACATGCATATCTAAAACAAATATATATGATATATAATTAAGAATTTAACGACAATCGGACAGACAACCAATACCCTAAAACCACATCAAACAAGAACAGGAAATAAGGCCAACTATCGGTCCTAAGTCCTTCAAGTCTTATTTATATGAATATATTAATGTACATATATTTTATTAAAAGAAAAGTAGTTGAAATATAGTTTTGAAATAGTTTAACAACAATTTAACCTTAAAAACTCATTTGATAACTAGTTAAAATAGTTTTATTGATGAGTTTCTAAAATTTCACTACTAGAAAAAAGCCCTTTAATGACGCGCAAACAATGACACTCACTGATAGAAGACGCGGATTTGTGTGTGCCCTAAAAAATAATGTCAATTTTGAAAAATTGGAAGGATAGAGGACACGCGTTCGTGCGTGCCCTAAAATTAGTGTCAGAAAAGAAAAAAACAAGGAAATGCAGAGGGCGCCTTTTATAAAATATGCGTCGTCTAAATGTGTCACTTTATAATATTTTAATGAAACACGCGTTTTTAAGGCGGGATTTCACTCGTCTATTAAATCCCAAAAATTAAAACCCCCCCTCCCCGCCTCTTCCAATTAGCAAGAAAATCCCCTACGCCTTCGTCTTCATAGCAACACCGCACCACTACCTAACCTCCGATCTTGCACCACCAAGTGTCCCCGACCATCTTCTCTAACCATTCTTTACTGTTGCACTACACCGATAATAAAACCCCCCATCACTATTTTAAACCACTCGTGATACGCATCCTCACCTTCTCCTATAGATCTTCATTCTCTGTAAAAACCCTTCTACCATCAATCATCGAATAGCACTCCCAAAAATTACAGAATGAAATCCCAAAAGAATTATAAAAATCCTGCTCCTAAGAAAAATCCCAAACAACTAGTGGTATTTTCACTAAAATTCATGGATTCTCTCATGCGATTTTAGCGATTTTCATCCCCCCTCCCCTATTTTTTGGCATCGATCACTTCTTAGGTGGTCTTTGGCCTTCATTTTTATTGTATCTAGTTTCCCTTATTCTCCTCCACCTATGTTTTCATCTTTCATCTTCAATTTCTTCTCATCAATGGTTCAGACGATTCATATGATTCCAGGTCAAGGAGGAGGAAGAAGAGCTATTGCTCAAGTTCTAGGATTAGAAGCACGAAATCGAAGAAAGATATGATATATCTATATAATATATGTATTTATGTTGCAACTTCTAGTTTTTTCAATCCTACTCTAGATAATGCTCTCACCAGACTCCAACAATGTACTTTCATTAGACATCAAAGAACCTTCTCGAGTACAATTTTATAAAGGCTATATGTTCAATCGCATTCCAGAACTTCTCTCTGAGCCTGGGATTCTCTTGTCTATTTTTGATGAAATTAGTGTTTTGATTAAGGAAGATAGCTCCTTCAAGAAAGAACTTATGATGACTCCCTTTGTTCTTACTAATACAGGATCTTTGCAAGAACCACAAAGGTATATTCTAAATACATTTCCATTATATATATAATTCAGTTTTAATGAGTTTGGTCCAGATGATGAAGCAGATAACTACTCAAGGAACACCCCTGATGCATTTCATGAAGATTATGTAGGCAAGTTGTTCGATGAAATGCTAAGAGACTAGTTTTTTTCTGAACTAAAAGTCATCAGACGGTTTCCTGTTTTTGTTGACCCACCTGTGACTGGTTGAAGTTGACATGGGAATTCCTATATGCTTCCCTCACGTATGTGTGCCTCCTTGTCATTTTTTGGCTATTTCAATAAAAAAAATTAAGTTTTTTGGAGCTGATTGAGAAATCTAAATAACACTTTGTTTGTTATTAGGTCGTACAGAGCATCATAAGTGAGCTTGAATCAAAAGGGGTGCTTCCAGGAGCATTTTCAAAAGTTTTATGATGTAGTTATGCCATACTTGAAAGCTATACTCATGAATGCAACTGATAAAGATAATTGTATGCTTCGTGCCAAATCCATGGAGTGTATTAGTTTCGTTGGAATGGCTGTTGGACAAGATAAGTTAAAAGATGATGCTAAACAGGTATAGTTATATATATTTATAAATATGTAATTCACAAATGTTTTTATTTTTTCATCTTGGAAAGTTATAATTTATTACATGTTTCAAGGTTATGGATGTCCTTATGTCACTTCAAGGTTCCCAATTGGAGACAAATGATCCAATAATAAGCTACATGTTACAAGTATGCTTCTTTTCTTTTTCTGTTCTTAAACTTAATCTTTTAAAATAAATTTGAATTAAATATTATAAATTTATAATTATATATTTTTGTTGTAGGCGTGGACAAGACTCTGCAAGTGCCTAGGGAAAGATTTTCTCCCTTACATGAATGTTTTGATGCCACCATTGCTTCATTTTATTCAACTTAAACCAGATGTTACAATTACTTCTGCTGATGATTCAGATGATGATATTGATGAGTCTGATGATGAAAGGTGTGATTTTTAAAAAATGAAATGTTTGAATGAGAGTTAATGACCATTTTACCCTTTGATATTGTAGCATTGAGACTATTACACTTGGAGATAAGATAATAGGGATCAAAACTAGTGTCCTTGACGAGAAAGCAACAGCATGCAACATGCTATGTTGCTATGCTGATGAATTAAAAGAAGTGTTTTTCCCATGGATTGATCAGGTGAAATGAAATTCCTCTTTTACCCTTTCTTCTCTTTTTACATTTGAAAAAAATCGGCGTAAGTTTTTAATAAAAAACAGGTTGCACCAACATTAGTGCCACTTCGTAAATTCTATTTCCATAAAGAAGTTAGGAAGGCTATAGTCTCAGGTGAAATAAAATACCTATTTTACCCCTGAAGACTAGATGTATCATATTCATGTATGTACCAGTTATACCATGATAATAATGTTGGTGGAGCTGGAGCAATATTATTAATTGGACGTTTCATGTTATCATGGAATATGCTATCATTAAACCATCTTCATACATGCATTTATTGTCTAGAACACATTCTAATTTCAATATTATCTCCTATATTAGGTATGGAAGCTGCTAGTAATTGAAAATCATGATTCAGGTACTACCTAAGCAACAGTAGTATAACATATCTATGAAATATCTACACTAAGTGACACTTATTGTAATCATTGACAGAAAGGGTGACACCATTACTAGATGACTACATGCAAGGTAATCCTACCCCAAGAAATGACTTACATAATGCACTATCCCTATGTTGTTTGATATGTCTACATTTGTGTAAATGCATGAACAATTAGGATATATAATTCAAAAAAATGATGATGGATATCACCAAATTGGTTATAATAACAACATACCTCAAAATTTATGTTAAATTTTTAAGGAAAATTGTAGGAAATAACAAGGTACGCTATTAGCTCCAATGGATATCATCAAATAACTAATTTTCCCTTATACATCTTCATATCAATTTTTCTTTCTAATGTTCTGATTTGTTGTTAATTGTGCAGACACCTGAGATTCTTCATTTGTTAAAGCAGATCAAGGAGAAGCTGAAAGAAGTTGATCAAATGATAAATTCATAAGTCGTTTCTATAAACACCACCATCCAACATATTTGTTGATGTGAGTAGGCATGAAATCAAACAACTAAAAATTGGATAGGCAGATGGGCCAACATATGTCAATCATAATTAAATAATGTATATAATATATTTAAATTAAAATTTCTGCAGGCTGGAACTCTTTTTGACTTCACAGCCTCCACAATCCAAAGTTCATGTAGGGTTATTTTGGTAATTTACTACTAGCTGGGACTCTTTATGCTAGAAATTTTTAGTTCCCTGTACTTAGAGAGGTAAATATATACTCTGTTACCCATCATTTCAAATGTTCATGTAGGGTTATTTTGGCAATTTACCATTTTGTCACTTTCACAGCCTCCACAATCATTTCACTTCCACAACCACTACCACCGATGTTTCGAAAATTTTAATTTTTGATCCTTTGTTATAAAACTCCCAGAATTTACAAAAATCTTCCTTTTAATCACCGATGGCATATAATATTTTCACTTTGTACTACTAAAGATGATGCATACAACAGAGGTAGAAGAAGCTTTGATGTTGAAAATTATGGTAGAAGAAGTAGAAGCTCTGATAGAGAAAAGGAACAACATGCTTATGATGATGGACATTATTCATCAAGGGTGTGTGTGTGTGTGTGTATCTATATATATATATATATATATATATATATATATATATATATATATATATATATATATATTCTTTGTTTATGTCGGAAGCAATGTGAAAGATATATTTTTGTTTATGTCGGAACAACATGCTTATGATGATGGACATTATTCATCAAGGGTGTGTGTGTGTGTATATACTAAAGATGGGTTTGTTTTTATTGCAAAGGAAGCAATGTGAAAGCTGATGATCAATCTCAGAAATCACCAGAAGGGGTACCTCTTACTTATGAAGATGTTGTGGCTCCATTATTCACGTTGCCGATTATATGAACTTAGAGGTATCATCAAACAAACTATATACTTTATCTAGATTCAAATATATTCATATTTAAACTCCATTAACATTGTAAATTAGTTTATTATATAATTCATTAGGCATGGAGGGTACCTAAAGTCTTGCGTCCTTTATATGAATCTCCAATTATTCTTGCTCAAAAAATAATGATGGTAATTCAACATATCAAATCCATAACGTTTCCAAATATACCCTTATGTCATTTTACTTAATTAATAGAAAATTGAATGTGGTAGGATTTACGCCAGCTATGACAGATAGCTCTATAAGCTTCGAATTATAGTCGTGCAAATTAGGGGAGAAGACCTGCAACATTAATAGGATTAAGTCGGAGGAAATCCATAAGGACCATTTTGCAATTTGATAAGTTTTAAGGGGGTTAATTTGTAAATTTTTTATTCTTCAGGGGTTTAATGAAGCTCTGAATGGGTTTCCTGATGAGGGTTGGTCATTAATGGGTAATGATGGAAATTAAGATGTTACTATTCTTGTGAATACTTCTCATAAAAAGCTTATGGGGTTGAATCTTTCATTTGAAAATGGATTTGCGCCTGTTAGTAATGATGTAATGTGTGCAAAAGCTTCAATAATCATGGGGTAGTTATGTGATTATTGTGTTTCCCATTTTTCCCTTTTATTATCTCTTGTATTTTTCATAATGTCATATATATACACTCCCTTTTACATTGTTTTCATCATATTGTTACATATAACAAGATATACTTTTTGTTATTATAGAATCTTGAAATCAAGAATATCAATGATGTAAAGAAAGCATCAATGGCAGCATAGTTTGCAAAAGAAGCCACTCTATGAACAGTTCATGTTGCTAAAAAAGATGATGACATGTCACCAATTGAAGCCATTCTTGCACCATTGGAGTCTGACCTCAAACTTGCTGGATAAAAGGTATGTGCTACAAAATAATTTTAGAAACTATAAAAATCTCATGCTTCCTTTTTGTCTTTCAGATTTCAAAGTTACCAGATGACAACAAGGCATTAGATGGATGGACAAAGTCAAAGGAAGCTGCTTTACTTGACGCTGAAAGGACTGTTTAAGTTGCATTAGCAAACGCTTCAATGGTGGATAATCTTCAAAACAAGAATCAGGAGTTGATGAAACTGATAGAAATTTCTTAGGTATGATGCTTTTAATATTTAAATCTTTAAATAATATCGATTTCATGGAGGAAAATAAAGTTATGGTTTTGTTTTTTAGGAGGAAAATAAAATTATGGATAAAATGCATCGAGAAAAGGTTGTTGATCAGGTGGAAAAGCTTACACAGACTGTACGTGAGTAACTGATCACATGGCTAACCATACCTACAAAGATTTTTAATCTTACCAAGTTTCCAAACAGTAGATCTTTAGAGAAAAGATTGACATATCGAACATGCATTTCTAAATTAGTGGTCAAGTGAAGCAGGTGCATCAACTCACCAAGGGTTGCTTCACTTTGACCATAAATAGTAGTGAAAAAAAAAAGAATAACTATTAAAATATAATAGTTATCTGTATTAAAAATGAGTAACCTCTTGCCCCTTAATTATATTGTTTGTGTCCCACCCCTTATATTAAATTGAGAAAAAAATAACAAAAAATAATTACAAAAATTTCAGAATCTTGAATAACAGAATCTTATATCTTCATCATTTAATTGTGTTTTATTAATTATACATACATGTTTATACATCTGGTTAGTCATATTCTTCTTGAAATATCTGTTACAACAATGGGATTCATCCAAGTTGATAAGACTACAGATTATCTTTTGGATCCCCTTCAAAGGTGTCTCAAGGTAACATAACATATCTATTTATTGTTGGAGTCTTTATATATTAAGTACATGCAATCATAATATTGACACCTTTATATGTAGTGTGTATTTAAATAGTGATTTGTATGATCTTGTAGGACCTAGATGCATTCACTATAGCTATTGTTGTGAGTATTGCCTTCTCTTTCATTCCTACTTCGTTAGTTGTTGGTATTATGAAGGTAGGCCACTCTACGGGTTGTATTTTTCACATAATTGACAAGGAGCTGTTGTATCTATTCAAACTAGGCTTAGAGTAATGGTTGCAAGAGATGAGTTCAGAAGAAGAAGAAACAAGGCTGCAACTATAGTTCAGGTACTATGGATTAATTATATTTGTAAAGTATTTAAGAAAATGATTAGAAACAAGGGTAAATTTGTACAGATTAGTTAGCTACTTGCAAGTTGATCTTGAATAAGCAAAGGGCAATGGATTATATTTTTTTGTATCTAATTTGTTTGTAAATTTTTGTTACAACTTCTATTGATTTGTTTTATCTTTCCATGGAACAATTATTTGTATGACATTAAATTTATGCAATGGTTTCTATTTTTTGTATATGAAATTTTATTTTCTATTATGAAACATTAAACACAAATTTAATTTGAAAATAAGTAAATCTATAAATAATATTTTTTTAAACATTTAAAATTATGATACGCAAAAATGTGTGTCATGTTCATTTATGACATGGCCTTTCTTGATAGGGGCTTTCTTGATACGCATTGCGTGTCAATAACACGCGCGTCGTAAGGTTACGACACGCGAATGCGTGTCGTCTTCCTTTATCACATGGCCTTTATTGATACACATTGCGTGCCGTAAACACAGGTCGTAATTGTGCGTCGTCTCTCTTTATGATAGAGCCTTCCTTGACGCGCATTTGCGTGTCGTCTGAGCCTTTTACGACGCGCAATGAGCGTCGTAAAAGGCTGTTTTTCTTGTAGTGTTTGTAGGTTAATCCCTTTACGATGATGGATTGTAAATCACATATGATTTGATAGTAAAATAGGTAATAATGTACTTGTATCCCCCCCCCTAAACCATGTAAAAACATTTAAAAGGTTCATTAAGGGGTATGAACTCACCTGAAATGAGTAGATCGGGTATGAGTGTCGGGTGAGCGTTTGGTGTAAAGTAAGGACTTGTACACCCTTTATGACACTAATAACATATGAATACATATGTTTACAAGTAATTAGTGATTTAATCTCTTATTAAAACATATAGACATCCTAGTGTGATTACAAGTCTTACGGTTGAGTGCTAGAGGGTTAATGAGTTGTATGGAAGGAGTGTATGACCTCACACTGGAGTTTACTCTCCTAAAACCCAGCCTAAGTGAGTTTATAGCTGGAAACTCATGGGAGGAGTGTTTTTGATTGCTTTCAAGTCTCATGTGGATTTAGAAGTGTTTCTAAGGAATTATACAAGGCTATAGGGGTGTTTAGGGGTTCAAGAGCATACTCCCTTGGAGTTTACGGCCCCAAGGCCACTCCTTGGGAGTTTACAGCCGTAACCTTTGGGTTTATGGTAGTAAAGTCTTGTATACCCCATTCCTTGATTTCTAGGCCTTTTGTTTGATTTCTAACAAATTCTAGTAGAGGTTATAAGGTCTTTTAGGTGTTTAAAATCCCATTTTTCATGATCTAGGGGAGTTTACGGCCTAAGCACATGCTTTGGCCGTGAACTCTATTTTATCCCACAAAAGCATGTGTTTAAATGTTCTAATTCCGAAATGGCTAGTCCTTAATCCATATCTTAAGCCTAAGGGTGGTTTGGAAGTGTTTTTGGGCATGATAGCATGGTTAGAGGGTGTTTACGGCCTAAGCATGTGCTCGGGACATAAAATCTCTTTTATTCCCTAAAAATTGATGTTTCAAGGTTTAAACACTCCTAGGTTAAATCCCCAACTAGTTTCTAAGCTTAAAGGAAAGAAATTTGGGACTTTTGGCCTCATTCAAGGGGTTACGGCCTAAGGAGGTTCTTAGGCCATAAACTCCTTTCTCTCAGCTTTCTTGGACGATTTTTGGGTTAAAATAACACTAATTAATATCTAGAACAAGTTAGGGTAGAAGATCTTACGTTTTGGAGTCGGAAACTTGCGGTTTTGAGTCGAAAACGAGCTAGAGAGAGTGCGAGAGTAAAGAGAGAGAGAGAGAGAGAGAGAGAGAGAGAGAGTGGATCTTGAGTGGTAAAAAGAGTTCTAGGATGTGTTCAACTCCCTATATATAAGTCTTGGGTGTTACACCCGGTATACGACTACCCGATGCTAAAGCTTAACCAGGTTTAAACTTTTTACCCGAGTTAAATGATTGTAATAAAAATAACATTTTCCAAATAAATGGAAATGAAATTTATTAGTTTTATTTATTTTGTTACGACAATAACAACATAAGATATAAATAAATAAATAAACATTTATTTATTTGACCCCGATGGAAGATAAAATTACCAATCCTTTGCTCTATCAGCCAATGAAAAGGGGAATGCCCTTAATTTGAATTGGTCATTGGTTGACCCTTGTGGATTCATGCTAGTGAAAATTATATAGGAGATCTTCAAGTTCTTATGAGGTTCTTCATTCTACAATCCATTAAAAGTTGGAAGGTGATTGCGACAACCCAAAATTTTCATTTGTATAATTTATACAGTCAAACACAATATTAGTCAAAAACATTTCAATACATTTTTGACCGGATTTAAGTCCATTTAGGTGTTTTATTTTACTCTCATCAAAACGATTTAATAAAAGGAAGTGTTGTTATGAGTGAGGTGTAACAAACAAAATAATCAACACCTTAGCTAGGTGTTTACGGCCAAACAAGGGGTGTTTGGGCCGTAAACACCATTTTGCCAACAACTCATGCATACAGCATGAGTTTACACCCTTTTTCCTTATTTCCCACTTCCCACCTCAAGAACACAAAGCTTTTCTCTCAAGTCTCATAGATTCCTCTCTTCAAATCCGCCAAAATGTAACTGTTTCCTCCCTAGATTCTTTCATACAACACTTAATCCAGTGTTTATACATCATTTCATCCATGGATTCTTGGTTTTTACATAGATCTTCAAGTGATCTTCAAAACACCAAGAACATCAAGAACACATACTAGTGTTCTTGGGTCCTAAACACTCTTACAAGCTTCATATGAGTAAGTATACTCCTCCTAGCTAGTCGTTTGCTTAATATACTTGATAATCCATGGAATGAACACCAAAATCCCCAAGAACACATGTGTTTATGGTTAGGGATCTCCCAAAACCGTAAACACCACTAAGTGGTGTTTGTATGCCCTAACACCTTTTAATGCTTGGACAAGAGGCTAGAAACTTTGCATGCATGATCTAAGAACCACAAAACACGAAAATGATGAAGTGGCCAAGAGTTTACGGCCGTCAACCCAAGGGTTTATGATCGTAAACTCCCATGGAGTGGTCCAAAGACCGCAAACTCCAAAAAAGTGCAATTTCGAGCCCTAACCACCTCCTAAGCCTTTGATTCAACCCTAGAGCACTTCATTGTGAATCATGAGACCTTGAAACACACAAATGCACCATTCCCATGAGTTTACAGCCATAAACTCATGGGGGAAATGGTCCCGAAACCGTAAACACCCATAAGGGCCACCATTTGAGGAGTAAACTCCAAAGTGAGGCCATTCTCTCCTTAGATGCAACCCTTAGCACTCCTGGCACTTAAAACAAAGTGTTTTCATGCATTAGAGTGTCTTTACTTACTTAATTAATGATTAAATAACTAACTAGATACATTTATGTATCACTACATGTTACATAGGATTTGTGTGTGTGTTCAAGTCCTCACTTGACACCTAGCATCCTACCCGACACTTCCATCCACTCCACTCACTGCAGGTGAGTTCATACCTCTTAATCAACCTTTTAATTGTTTTTAAATGCTTTTATGGCGGGAATACAAGTTGAATCAAACAAATTATAATATCAATCACATGTGATTTATAACTTGCAACCAAAAAGGATTTTCTATATTTTTAACTGCTTTTCCAGCAAAACTGCTTTAAATGTTTATCAAAATCGTTTTCATGTTAAATTGTTATAAAACTATTCCCAAACTCTTTTAAAACTTCTTTTGTTCCTAAACCATATCTACACCAATGTATTTATATAAGTAAGACTTGAAGGACTTAGGTTTGATAACTCACCTTACTTCATGTTCTCGTTTGATTGTGGACTTAGGGTATATTGTTATCTGTCCGAACATCGTTGAATTCTTAGTTATATATTATATATATTTGTGATAGATATAAAAGTCTTCACTTCAGTTCAGTACCTTTGTATATCAAAGGCATGCAATCAATATTTCTATTTAACTATAATAGGTATAGTTAAGGATTACAACTCATTTCTACTATTACCATGATACCTACTAGAATCGGTACAGTTGTGAGTCAATACATGATAAATACTATATGAAGAGAATAATATATACTATACAAGAGAAAACTCGACACATTATAACAGAAAATACATTATACAATATACAAGAGAATATACTATAATTAGAGTGTGACATACTACTTCCCGATACGACACTTCACATTGGTATCACCGTGTAACCAGAGTCTCCTGGAGGGAGAGCAGACATTGTGTGTATGGATCTATACGGGACAGACACCCCCACATCCCGACTGCTAGCTACAGTTCGAGCCGACTAGGCCCAGGGGTGGCAAAATATCACCATTCCACATATGACTCAGAGGGTCATCAGTTATTCGATCATTAATCAGCATGGTTACATACAAGTTCACGTTCAGACCTTTAAATTAACTCATTAAGAATTAAAGGCAACACAGATTCCCCGAGGTGTATCGTACATTTAATACTACATGGAGTCTGCATTTTCATTACATTAAGCCGACAGTGTCACTACTGGGAGTAAAACATTATTTTCCCAATTACTTTATATGAATGAATTTTAAAACTATATTTTCATACTGATAGTTTCACTGGGAAAACTTTTACTTTTTCAAAGGATTAAACATGCAAACAACCGGGTCTTGGTAGAAGACTACTTTTACTGGAAAATATAGGATTTTCTAGGGAACACACTAATTACAAACATTGATATCAGTTATTCTACTACATTGATGTAAACATTTTTATACAAGCAATGACACTAAATACTTATGAACTCACCAGCTTTATGCTGATACTCACTTTCAAAATAACTTGTATTCTCAGGTCATCAGTAGACAGGTACAGATGTAGCTTTTGAGAAGATGGAGCACATACAAGACCCATGTTTTATTTTGATTATACTTTTGGTGTCTTACAAACTGTATAGAAAACACTTGTATTACAAATTATTATATTAATGCAATGGATGTTGTTGCTTGTCTTTACTATTATGCATTGTTATGATACTATACATGATGTTTTCCACCCCAGAATGTTTCTGCCGTTCTCGGTTTTGGGGTCTGACAGTGAGTACTTAACTTCAATTCCGAACCTCCTTCCAAAACAGGGTAATTGATACCGGTTGGAGTTTGTGTAACATCGGTTTCCATCATTTGTCTCAATGTCCTTTCGGGTGGTCCTTCTCCTTCTGTCATTGGAATTAGGTTTCTGATGGGTGGATTTTGTTGTTGGGATGGTGCTTCAGGAATTTCTTGGTGAGGGTCAGGGCTAGAATCGGGTTCGGTGTCACTAGAGGAAGCGATTTCAACCTCCAGGTCCCCGTGAGTATTAAAAGTCTGACCACATTCTATTCTCTTTTCCTTCGCCAAACATCTTGCTCATTTTTCAATTTCCGGGTTATAAATCAAAGCACGTGTGCGTTGAAATCTGGACATAGAGAAACAAATTGATTAAAAATAAACCAATCCTCGGCAACGATGCCAAAATTTTGGTGGTTGTCAAGGCCAACAAAATTAGTAACCCAAAATATTTTACGCCAAAATAGTGTATTGTGGTAAAGGGATTGTATCCACGAAGATTGGTTCAATTTATACCTCTATTAATATCACTTGTCCAAATACTTTTAAAACAAAAATAAAAGGAAAATGGGGGGGGGGAGTTTAAATCTTTTTGATTGTTTGAGAAAATAAAAACAATCCTAGAATGTAGAGATGGTAATTAAACAAGTAGATGATTTGATTTAAGATCAATGAAGGAAAGTTGGTTGAATTTTGAAATACACCACATGGATATCTTAGTTGAATTATCATTTGTCACACCCCGAAAATCGAATGCGGAAACATTTCCGGGGTTGACTCCACGTTGAGTATCAAATCCAATGCACATAGTAAGTAAAGTAAAACAACAATTACATTACATAAATAAAAGTTTTATAATTGTTTCAAAAGTAAAGTTGTACAGTTGTGATACATAGTATATATATGAACAAAATGAAACGGGTCTTCTGAGAACTTAGTCTTCTGACAAAAAGGATCTTCAGGTACCTGTTCTAATGCTGACCTGAGAACACAAGCGGTTTGAAAATCAGCATAATGCTGGTGAGTTCATAAGTGGTTTTTGTCTGTGAAAATGTTCAAGTTTCCTTTCTGTTTCTAAAATGTTATGCACACCAAGAAAATCCCATATTTTCTTAAAAAGGTTGGTTATCGTTTGTCAACATGTAAAGTAGAGTTGTACACTGAAAAACATGTTTTCTCTTGTAAAGATGTATAGTTAGGTTATCTGGATTGACATACTATTCTGGTTATGTACCAATGTATTCCCAGGAAAGTCCCATACTTTCCTGATTGTGTTACCAATTCTGAAAGATGTAAAGTTATCCGGTTTGTTATCCTTTCTGGTTATGTAAACATTTCCCCAGGAAAGTCCCATAATTTCCTGAATGTTTGTTACCGTATGTAAAAGATGTATTCCTATTAGACATGGTTATGTAAAAGGTTTCCCAGGATAGTCCCATACTTTCCTGAATGTTGGTTACCGTATGTGCAAGATGTATTCCTATTAGACCTGGTTATGTTGTGAATTGTATAAAGTTGTTCATTATTACCATAAGTAAATCTCTGTTATCCTAATTGCGAGTTCCATAACCATACAATGGACTAAACATGTGGCAATAAGTAGTCCACATACTTATGACTTTCATCACCCTTGAACCATTTTGGTTTGGTTGTAGCTAGCAGCCAGGTGTGGGGTACTCAGCCCTGTATAGATCTATACACTCAAGTCACGCTCTCTAAATCCCAGAGATTCTGGTTACAGGTGTAGTCCTCCACTCGCGTATCTCTGTGGAGTGTTCGCCGAGGACGTGCCTCCAATCATACATGATTAACAAATTTACTAATAATAATATGATAGTCCTCCACTCGCGTATATATGTGGAGTGTTACCGAGGACAAAACAGTGTACATGTTTTATGTTCAAATGTCCTAATGCCATGCTTTTAACGGATAAAATGTGGAAAACCATTTGTGAAATATATGTAAAACATAACAGTTTAAAATCCATTTCACAAATAGACGTTTACGTGATTTGCATGTTCAAACGGTTATCAGTTGTAGTAATCAGTGTTAAAAGCATATAACATGTGAAACACACACATGAAAACATGTTTTTAAGTACAAGTAATCCTTTGTACTTTGCTTGTGTTCCCCCCTGAAAACAGTGAAAACAGTGAAAAAGGGTTGGGGTATGAACTCATCGGACTCGGAAATGCGACGGTTTCGGACACTACACGTTTGTTCAGGGCTTGATTACTCACGATGTCCATATGTAAAATGTAATAATGTCCATATATATCTAATTGGATTTACAATCACTAGTTATATGGAACATTACACTCCAACGAGGTTAAACACCTCAAAACGAGCGTTTGGAGTGACCCGGGTGACATCTTCGGACGTGTAATGGCACTAGGGACTTGGGATTTGAGTTTACTCCCCAAGAGTAAACATTTAAGGGAGTTTACAGCCACAAAACACACACATACATGAGTTTACGGCCGTAAACTCATGTTGGTGTGATTTTGAGTGTTTAATGGCTTGTTTGGACATGGGGATTGTTGGAATGGATTTCCAAAATGCCTTGGAATGGATTAAATGAATTTATACCATTTAAAAGGGAGTTCACAGCTGTAAACTTGGAGTTTACGGCTGTAAACTCACCCATGGTCAAGAATAATTCATTTGAGGTACAAAGAACAATCACATGTGATTCTAGTTAATTTTCCAAGCCTTGTTATGAATCTAGGGCACAATTTAGCATATTTTTAGGAGTTTACGGCCCAGGAGTGTTCTATGGCCGTAAACTCTCATATGTAGGGTATTTGATGTGTTTAAGGTCCCCAAACTATTTTTAGATGGTTCTAGGATTTACCACAAGGCTATTGGTTAAGTTTCAAGGCATTCTAACGTGTAAAAATGAGTTTATCCCCCATCTTTGAGGAGTTTACGGCCCAAGAACATGCCTTGGCTGTAAACTCTCTTTTGTCCCTCAAAATGCAAGGTTAAGGTGTTCTAAGTCTAGGTTTGTAAGCCTCAAGGTCATATCTAAGTCCCAACTATGATTTGGAAGGGTTAAATGGCTCAAAAACCCCATTTTTGTGTGTTTACAGCCCAAGCTTACTCCTTGGACGTAAACAGATGTTCCAGGTCCTAAATCTCATTTTGAACTCAGATTTGAAGGCCTAAGAGGTTGAATAACAAGCTAGGAAGGTTACCTCTATGATTTGGAGCCTTAAATCTTTGATTTTGGACCTTAATTTAGAGTGAGGAGAGAGGTTAGACAGAGAGTAGTGAGATGAAGCCAAAAGCTTCAAATGAAGGCTTAGAACACTTTATATAGTGTCTAAGTTTTGGACACGGTGGATTTCTACCCGATACCAGCGTTAGGCGAGGCTTTTGGTCGTACCCGATTAGGTTGCTGTAACCCGATATGGTCGATTCTAGAAATATTCCGATCACTAATATGGGGTGTTAAAATGATTTCTAATTGTGTTAAGACACCCATTAAGTCATTTTAGATATGCACAAGTTAATGACTTAATTAAATAAGAAAATCGGAATCGAATTTGAAAATGACGATTGGTTGCTTGAATTGAACTACGAAAGAGTTACAAGAAGTGGTACGGAAATTTCGGGTTGTTACATTATCCCCCCGTTAAAGGGAATTTCGTCCCGAAATTCAAGGTTAAAACACGAGACAAGATACAAATCATGGATCTGGAAAGTGTTGTGGGTACTTCTGTTTCATTGAGTCTTCCTGCTCCCAAGTGAATTCCGGTCCCCGCTTGGCATTCCAGCGAACCTTCACTAATCGGATACGACTTTTCTTTGTACGTTTGACTTCTCGATCCATGATTTCGATCGGTTCCTCCACAAAGTTTAGGTTTTCATTGATCTCGATCTCGTCTATAGGAATCACTAGGGTTTCATCAGATAGACACTTTTTGAGATTTGAGACATGGATGACAGGATGAATGTTACTAAGTTTGTGAGGTAAACGAAGTTTATAGGCTACCGGACCGGTCCTGGAGAGGATCTCGAAGGGTCCAATGTATCTAGGGTTAAGTTTCCCACGTTTACCAAAACGTACAATGCCTTTCCAGGGCGAGACTTTCAATAGAACACGATCTCCAACCTGGAATTCTAGAGGTTTCCGACGGTTATCAGCGTAACTCTTTTGGCGATCTCGTGAAGCTTTTCATCGGTCTCGGATTTGAATGATCTTTTTGGTGGTTTCGCGGATGATTTCAGGACCAGTGAGAGCACTATCGGGGACTTGACTCTTGGCTAACTGTGCATCCCCCACCTCGGCCCAGCACAGAGGGGATCTACACTTACGACCGTATAGGGCTTCAAACAGAGGAGCCCTAATGCTAGTGTGGTAACTGTTTTTGTATGAGAATTCGATCAAAGATATATGTGTGTCCCACAACTTTCCAAAGTCAATGACACACGCCCTAAGCATGTCCTCCAGGGTTTGGATTGTTCTCTCACTCTGTCCATCGGTCTAAGGATGATATGTCGTGCTCATATCTAGTTTGGTTCCAAGGGCTTTCTGAAGGGACTGCCAGAATCTGGAGGTAAACCTGCTATCTCGATCAGAGATAATGGATGTAGGTACACCATGTAGTCGGACTACCTCCTGGATGTACATTCGCGCGAGTCTTTCCATTTTGTATGATTCTTTGATAGGAATGAAGTGAGCGGACTTTGTCAAACGATCGACAATTACCCAAATGGTATCGTACCCACTAGAACACTTGGCCAGTTTGGTGATGAAGTCCATGGTAATCATCTCCCATTTCCATTCGGGGATCTCGAGCTGTTGGAGCAGACCCGAAGGTTTCTGGTGCTCAACTTTGACTTTGGCGCAAGTCAGACACTTACCCACGAACGTAGCTATCTCAGTTTTCATGTTTGGCCACCAATATTGTTTCTTGAGGTCCAGGTACATCTTGTCAGAACCTGGGTGAACAGAGTATTTGGTTTTGTGTGCTTCCCCCATGACAATTTCCCTGAATCCTCTGGACTTTGGAATCCAGATCCGATCCATGAAACAATAGACTCCGTCACCTCTGACCTCAAGTTTCTTTTCCATTCCTCTCAAGGTTTCGATCAACATGTTCTCAGGTTTGAGTGCTTCTAACTGGGCTTCTCGGATTTGCATGGGTAAGTTGGAATGGATAGTCATTGTCTGGTTCTTCATTTTGTGGCCTGCACTTTCCTTTCGGCTAAGGGCATTTGCTACCACATTGGCCTTGCTGGGATGGTAACGGATTTCACACTCATAATCATTGAGTAGTTCTACCCATCGCCGTTGCCTCATGTTCAAGTCTTTCTGATCAAAGATGTGCTGCAGGCTCTTGTGATCAGTGAAGATTGTGCACTTGGTTCGATGGAGATAATGTCTCCAAATCTTCAATGCAAAGACTACGACTCCTAGTTCCAAGTCATGTGTGGTATAGTTAACCTCGTGTGCTTTCAACTGTCTTGAGGCATAAGCAATAAATTTTCCTCTTTGCATAAGCACACAGCCTAAACCTTGGTTAGACGCATCGCGGTAGACAACGAAGTCCTCTGTCCCTTCGGGTAGGGACAGAACAGGCGTGCTGCATAAGGCTCTCTTCATCGTTTGGAATGCAGTTTTTTATTTATCACTCCAACAAAAGGGTACACCTTTCTGTGTTAGAGTGGTTAAGGGTTTGGCGATTTTGGAAAAATTCTGGATGAATCTCCGATAATAGCCGATGAGACCCAAGAATTGACGGATTTCTGTGGGTGTCTTCGGTGCCGACCAATTCTCTATCGCTTTAATATTGGAAGGATCCATGTGAATGCCCTCCTCTCTTACCACGTGACCGAGGAAAGTTACCTTCCGTATCCAGAATTCACACTTGGAGAACTTCGCGTATAGCTTCTCGGATCTAAGGGTCTCCAACACTAACCTCAAGTGGTAAGAGAGGAGGGCATGAACACAGCCGGTGCATTGGTTAGACCGAAGGGCATCACTACGAACTCGTAGTGTCCATATCGATATCTAAAAGTTGTTTTTGGAAACATCACTCTCTTGAACTCGTAACTGATGGTACCCTGATCGAAGGTCTATCTTTGAGAAATAGCTGGCTCCCTGGAGTTGATCGAAGAGGTCATCTATTCGCGGAAGAGGATATCGGTTCTTAACGGTCAACTTGTTCAACTCACGGTAGTCGATACACATCCGAAAGGATCCATCTTTCTTTTTGACAAACAGTACCGAAGCTCCCCAGGGTGAGGAACTCGGTCTAATGAATCCTTTACTGAGCAACTCATTGAGTTGGCTGGATAACTCCTACATTTCTGCTAGAGCTAAGCGATACGGAAACTTCGCTACGGGAGTAGCTCCAGAAATTAGGTCAATACGGAACTCGACCTGACGTTCGGGATGAATTCGTGGAAGCTCTTCGGGAAAAACATCAGGAAAGTTACAGACTTCGGGGATGCTCGGGAGGTCTTTAACTTCCTGTTTCTCGTTGATCACATGGGCTAAGAATGCAATGCACTCCTTTCGTAGGAGCTTTCGAGCTTTGATGCAGGAAATGATATGAAGATTGGAACTACGTTTATCGCCATGGATTACGAGAGTCTGATCCGAAGGAAGGTTGAGATGGATGGCTTTTTCGTAACAAAGGATATCAGCATGATTAGGACTCAACCAATCCATGCCAATGATAACATCAAAGCTCTTAATGGAAACTAGCATGAGATTTATAGGAAATGAGTAGTCATTCAGGGTAAGCGTACAACCTATGAATACATCGCTAGCGCTTTCTTTCTCACCGTTAGCCATCTCGATGGTAAATGTTTAAGTTAGTGGCTGGGGATTATGTTTTAGGTTATGATTGAATGCATGACTAACAAAATTCCTTTCAGCACCCGAATCGAAAAGAATACTAGCATATGAGTTGTCGAGAAGGAATGTACCCGAAACAACAGTGGGATCGGCGACTGCTTCCTCCCGTCCCATGGTTAGAACTCTTCCGGTGTTATCAACAGTTGACTTCTTGGGGCAGTTCCTTTTAAAGTGCCCAACCTCTCCACAGTTGTAGGAAGCTTGACTAACGCCTGCTCCAGATGATTGGTTGGCCGATTGGGTCGGAGTTTTGTAGAATCAAACTGTGTGCCCTTTCTTACCACAGTTGGTACAAGATAGTTCTCGGTAGGTGCCAGGATTGTGATGGTATTTGCACTTGTCACTCAGAGGAAGATTACCAGCATATCTGCTGGTAGGATTTGGAGTTGTGGATCCCACAACAGAAGCAACAGCAAAGGGGGTAGTAGCAGCATGGACTGCTACAGTCTGCTGTTTCTTGGAAGATTCTTGGGAAGATTGACCCTTCTTCTTCTTCTAGAATTTTCTCTTTTCACCACTCCTTTGAGTCGGCTCAGAAGTGGTAGTGGTTTCCTCAACATCATCGCTATGATCAATTAGGGTTTGGGCTAAAGTCTTGGCACTATCATAGGTGTCCGGACGGGTAGACAAGACATGACCCTTTGTCGATTGGGTTAACCCCCAAATGAACCTTTCGATCTTTTTGCTCTCAGGAATGACTAGTCCCGGGCAGAGAAGTGCGAGATCATCAAATCGGGAAGTGTATGCAGCAATGTCGGAAGCTTTCATTTTCTAGTTCCAGAGCTCGTGCTCTAGTTTCTGCATTTCACCACGGGGGAAGTATTCATCTATGACGAGCTCTTTCATGGCTTCCCAGCCCATGGCGTTGGCTACGGGTAGGGTCAGAGATTTGACTCGGCCATTCCACCAAGTCAAGGCTTTATCAAAGAAGGTATAGGTTGCGAACTTGACCTTATCAGATTCCGCGCAGGCACATATTTCGAAGATGGATTCGATTTTCTCGAACCATCAGGATAAGGAAATGACACCTCCAGTGCCATTGAAGGATGTTGGTTTCGCATTCATGAAATCCTTATAGGAACCCCCTTTTTGGTGTCCCTGGCTATTTTCGGGGTTCTGGGACTGGGTACCACTTCCTGAGCCACCAGGGTTTATTTGTGACATGGCTGCCACCATTGCAGCAGTCAAAACTGTCTAAAGTGATGCAAGATCAAATTGAGGAGGAGGTGGTGGTGAAGAAGGATTGTTGTTGTTCTTTGTGCTGGGTCTCTTTCTGGGAGGCATCTTGATCTACATTGAGTCGATAGATATGGAAGTTATATGTTCCGAATAAGCGATAAAGCAGGAAAGTGTTATCTAAACAGATAATTTATCGCTAAGAATGATCACAGAACACCACTGAAATGAGGATTTCTACAGAGGATTGGCTCGAGAAATACTCCCATAGTATTTCATGATTTGCTTACGACAATGGTTTGATGTTTGTGGTATTAAGGTAAGTTTTAGGCATGCCGCACACCATAGTCACTCCCAAGCACATGTTGGCCGTGTCTCGAATGAATATAGTTGGCCAGGCTATATTGACCCTAGACACAACTACATAACTGCCCAGGTTTAACCGTAGTACACAACACCCAATTACTTATGTTCTGTTCTACTTGTAGTTACAGATCACGACGGTTCGATATACTTGTATACTTTTGAAAATACTTGTAGTTTGAAGATACTTTTAATTCAGAGCACTTAGACCCTTTAGTGTTTATAGTTTTATACCATGTAAGGTTTAGTATACTTCATTCACAATAAACAAGGGCTCTGATACCAATCATTCACACCCCGAAAACCGAAGGCGGAAACATTTCCGGGGTTGACTCCACGTTGAGTATCAAATCCAATGCACATAGTAAGTAAAGTAAAACAACCATTACATTACATAAATAAAAGTTTTACAAGTGTTTCAAAAGTAAAGTTGTAGAGTTGTGATACATAGTATATATATGAACAAAATGAAGCGGGTCTTTTGAGAACTCCGTCTTCTGACAAAAAGGATCTTCGGGTACCTGTTCTAACGCTGACCTGAGAACACAAGCGGTTTGAAAATCAGCATAACGCTGCTAAGTTCATAAGCGGTTTTTGTTTGTGAAAATGTTCAAGTTTCCTCTTTGTTTCTGAAATGTTATGCACACCAAGAAAATACCATATTTTCTTAAAAAGGTTGGTTATCGTTTGTCAACATGTAAAGTAAAGTTGTACACCGAAAAACATGTTTTCTCCTGTAAAGATGTATAGTTAGGTTATCTGGATTGACATACTGTTCTGGTTTTGTACTAATGTATTCCCAAGAAAGTCCCATAATTTCCTGATTGTGTTACCAATTGTGAAAGATGTAAAGTTATCTGGTTTGTTATCCTTTCTGGTTATGTAAATGTTTCCCCAGGAAAGTCCCATACTTTCCTGAATATTTGTTACCGTATGTAAAAGATGTATTCTTGTTAGACCTGGTTATGTACAAGGTTTCCCAGGAAAGTCCCATAGTTTCCTGAATGTTGGTTACCGTATGTGAAAGATGTATTCCTGTTAGACCAGGTTATCTCGTGAATTGTATAAAGTTGTTCATTTTTACCATAAGTAAATCTCTGTTATCCTAATTGTGAGTTCCATAACCACACAGTGGACTAAACCTGTGGCAATAAGTAGTCCACATACTTATGACTTTCGTCACCCTTGAACCATTTCGGTTCGGTTGTAGCTAGCAGCCAGGTGTGGGGTAGTCAGCCCTGTATAGATCTGTACACTTAAGTCACGCTCTCTAAATCCCAGAGATTTTGGTTACGGGTGTAGTCCTCCACTCGCGTATCTCTGTGGAGTGTTTGCCGAGGACGTGTCTCCAATCATACAGGATTAACAAATTTACTAATAATAATATGATAGTCCTCCACTCGCGTATATATGTGGAGTGTTACCGAGGACAAAACAGTGTACAAATTTTATGTTCAAATGTCCTAATGACATGCTTTTAACTGATAAAATGTGGAAAACCATTTGTGAAATATATTTAAAACATAACAGTTTAAAATCCATTTCAGAAATATACGTTTACGTGATCTGCATGTTCAAATGGTTATTAGTTGTAGTAATCAGTGTTAAAAGCATATAAAATGTGAAACACACACATGAAAACATGTTTTTAAGTACAAGTAATCCTTTGTACTTTGCTTGTGTTCCCCCCTGAAAACAGTGAAAACAGTGAAAAAGGGTTGGGGTATGAACTCACCGGACTCGGAAATGCGACGGTTTCGGACACTACACGTTGGTTCGGGGCTTGATTACTCGCGATGTCCCTATGTAAAATGTAATAATGTCCATATATATCTAATTAGATTTACAATCACTAATTATATGGAACATTACACTCCAACGAGGTTAAACACCTCAAAACGAGCGTTTGGAGTGACCTGGGTGACATCTTCGGACGTGTAATGGCACTAGGGACTTGGGATTTGAGTTTAGTCCCCAAGAGTAAACATTTATGGGAGTTTACAGCCACAAAACACACACATACATGAGTTTACGGCCGTAAACTCATGTTGGTGTGATTTTGAGTGTTTAATGGCTTGTTTGGACATGGGGATTGTTGGAATGGATTTCTAAAATGCCTTGGAATGGATTAAATGAATTTATACCATTTAAAAGGGAGTTCACGGCTGTAAACTTGGAGTTTACAACCGTAAACTCACCCATGGTCAAGAATAATTCATTTGAGGTACAAAGAACAATCACATGTGATTCTAGTTATTTTTCCAAGCCTTGTTATGAATTTAGGGCACCATTTAGCATATTTCTAGGAGTGTACGGCCCAGGAGTATTTTATGGCCGTAAACTCTCATATGTAGGGTATTTTATGTGTTTAAGGTCCCCAAACTATTTTTAGATGGTTCTAGGCTTTACCACAAGGCTATTGGTTAAGTTTCAAGGCATTCTAACATGTAAAAATGAGTTTATCCCCCATCTTTGAGGAGTTTACGGCCCAAGCACATGCCTTGGCTATAAACTCTCTTTTTTCCCTCAAAATGCAAGTTTAAGGTGTTCCAAGTCCAGGTTTGTAATCCTCAAGGTCGTATCTAAGTCCCAACTACGATTTGGAAAGGTTAAATGGCTCAAAAACCCCATTTTTGTGTGTTTACGGACCAAGCTTACTCCTCGGCCATAAACACAAGTTCCAGGTCCTAAATCTCATTTTGAACTCGGGTTTGAAGGCCTAAGAGGTTGAATAACAAGCTAGGAAGGTTACCTCTATGCTTTGGAGCCTTAAATCTTTGATTTTGGACCTTAATTTAGAGTGATGAGAGAGGTTAGAGAGAGAGAGAGAGAGTAGTGAGATGAAGCCAAAAGCTTCAAATGAAGGCTTAGAACACTTTATATAGTGTCTAAGTTTTGGACACAGTGGAATTCTACCCGATACCGGCGTTAGGCGAGGCTTTTGGTCGTACCCGATTAGGTTGCCATAACCAGATATGGTCGATTCAAGAAATATTCCGATCACTAATATGGGGTGTTAAAATGATTTCTAATTGTGTTACAACACCCATTAAGTCATTTTAGATATGCACAAGTTAATGACTTAATTAAATAAGAAAATCGGAATCGAATTTGAAAATGACGATTGGTTGCTTGAATTGAACTACGAAAGAGTTACAAGAAGTGGTACGGAAATTTCGGGTTGTTACATCATTAGACTAAATGGAACAACACTTGTGATTTAATTTAGCTTAGCTATAACAATTTTTAAGCACAAATTATCTCAACTCTTCTTTGTTATTAAAATGGTTAGAGGAGCAGCTCCAACACATTTCCTTAATTAAAGTCACAAAACCAATGAAGCATATAATCTTGTAAAAATCAATTAGCATTAAGTTTTAAGAGTCACCAAGTCCAAAAGATAATCAAACGATTATGTTATCATTGTGGAGGAAACATTTCCATGGTTTATAAGAAATAGAAACAAACATAGAAACCATTTCTTTCTTACTAATTTGAGGGTCCATTACTTAACCAATAAATTAGTCAACAAAATAAGCATTCATTCGTCAAAGCTTTTGATCAACGATAAATAAACACAAGAAGATGTCTGACTAGAAAATATTTCGATAAATTTCAAGCACAAGATAACATGAAGTCTTCAAAACAACTAAACAACCATGGATCAAACCCTAATAAACCAAACATTAAATCTAGACAGTCATGGCCAAAATGAAAGAAATACAAAGTGGTTTAGAGGTACCAAACATTTTTCAGGATGTAAAGATGAAAGAAAAATGCTCCAAGCTTCCAAATCTTCAAAATCTTCTAGAGAGCAAAAAGTGTGTTCTTCACCCTTGATTTCCCCTTTTATCACTTTAAAAAACTCCAGTAAAAGTCCTCAAACTCGGATCCAAAATTAGCCAAAAGGATCCCACCAACTTTCCCCAAATAGAAGTTCAACGCAAAAATATGATTTCTTTACAGCATGATCCACGCGGACCATGTGGGTCTCGCTGAATGGGCTCTTTGGCCCATGTAGTTGGCACTTCTAGATTACTATTCTCATCCATGGTCTAGTTCATTTGTGCAAGTTTTTGATAGCTCAATTTTTCCTTCCAAACTCTTCCAAGATGTTCTATTTCCCCTTTAATCTTCCATAGCTCTATTTATATTCACTTCAAGATCATTCTTTATCCAAAAATTAAGTCCAACTTGCTCTCTTGATCATGTTCAACAAGCCCAATCACACCACTTCAAGACCACAAGAAAACCACAAGCCTCCAAAGATCCCACACTCCTTCCATACCTCCATGTTGAATAGTCATTGATTAATCCTGCAATTAAGTTCAAAAGAGTAGAATGTACCCGATAAAGGTGAAAAAAAAAACAAAAAGGTAAAATATGAATAGAATTAACAAAAATGAGATGGAATGAACTAAAAATAAATTAGGAAAAAAAGTAAATAAAATGAAACTATCATAGACAATAATATTTTTGAATTTTTGATTTTATCAAATAACGACAAAAACAAGTTTAAGAAAATCTTTTTTGGATATTTGTTTGTAGAAATAAAATACAAAAATAAGAAAATCTTTTTGGATATTTGGTTTTAGAAAATAAACACAAAAATAAGAAAATCTTTTTGGATTTTAGAATTTTTGAAAATAACAAAAACAAAAAATAAAAGAACTATAACATGTTAGCAAGATACGTTCAAAGCATAGTATAGTAGTCATCAATCATGAGTTGTACATCGAACAACTTCCATCAAAAGAGAATTGTGTTTAGAATGGTTCAGAGAGAAGTCAAATGCGAACGTAGTCGGACACTGAATTGGAATAGTAACCTTTGAATAGAACACAAACCGTTGAAATTGATTAAAAACACACAAAGGAAATACCTACTAATCGAAAGTAGTTGAAACTATCGAAAGTAAGGAAAAACAAAAATTTATGTCTAATTCAAGAAGAATGTGGAATAGAAGATGCATCCATCATTCCAGACCATTCAAAATCTTTAAGAATGAATTTTCATCTAAAGGTTTTGTGAAAATATCAACAAGTTGATCTATTGTTTTGGCAAATTAAACATCAATGTTCCCATCTTAACGTGGTCTTTGACAAAATGATATCAAAGAGTAATATGTTTTGTTTTCGAGTGTTGGACCAAATTGTGACAAATGAGAATTGCACTTTGAGAATCAAAATACAAAGGTATTTTCTTCTATTGATCACATAGTTACACATTTGGCTTTGAATCCAAATAACTTGTGATGTGTATGCCATTATTGCAATGTATTCTGCCTCAGCAGTCAAAATTAAGACACATATTTTCTTTTTCGGTTGCCAACTCACAAGCTTCTCATCCAATAATTGACACCTTCCAGTTGTGCTCTTTGTTTCCAATTAGCATCCACCCGATCCGCATCAAAAATGCTTGAATAAGAAATCCTATCTTCGAAGGATACCACAATCCTAACAAAACTTTTCCTTTGAGGTATTGAAATATATTCATAACTACATTGAGATGGGGTTCTCTTGGGTTTAATTAGTACCTGGCACAATTACACACAACAAATAAAATACCAGGTTGACTTGCATTTAAATACAAAATCAACCCTATCATGCGTCTATACGTCATTAAATCCACAACAAGCGTATCCAACGAAGGACAAAAGCACGTGCCAGCTGCCATTGGTACTTTAACTTTCGCGTTATTCGTCATTGTAAACCTTTAATGCAGATTTTGAGATATTTCTCTTGATTGGTAAAAATGTCTTCCCTACTTTGATGAATATGCAAACCAATAATGTTATTAATTTTACCCATCATACTCATTTCGAATTGACTTTTCTTGAGTTTATCAAATTCCTTAAGGAAAGATGGATCAGTCGAACCAAAAAAAATATCATCGACAAAAATTTGAGCAAGTATCAGATGATTCCCTACTTTCTTTCGAAATAAAGTAGGATCAACTGGTCCTTGTTAAAATTTAGTGAGTATCAAAAAATTGGTTAGAGTTGCATATACGAGACAAGGTGCGTGTTTCAACCCATAGACTGCCTTATCTAATATATAACATCGATCTCGATACTTATCTAATTTTTGGATAAACAATGATCATGAAGTGAAGAGAAATGGAGATATGGAAGATTAAAGGAGAAATAGAGCATCTTGAAAGAGTATGGAAGGCATAATTGAGCTATCCATAAAGTCAAAGGCTTCAAGCCTTTGCATGGCTTAATGAATCCCAATTGCCAAATATGAACTCCAAAAGGTCAAAATTACTCCAAATATGTCTTAAAACTTCTTAATACCTTAAGACCTCAATCCAAACTTCCAAGTCCGATTTCAAAGGAATTCTTAAGTCATAAAGTTTCCAACTTTATGACTTTTCATAACTCAATGGGACCCAAATCAAAACCCTAAGTCCCAAACTTGATGAAATGACTACCAAATCATCCATGGAAGGTTTACACCCATCAAGATCCAAACTTTATGATTCAATAACCTCAATAAGGACAAAATATGAAGCTCAAAGGTTCTACAGTAACTTCTACTCACAAGACCCACCTCAAAGTGACCAAAACCAGAACAAAATACCACTTAGCTAGATCTATATGAAAGAGAATATTGGAAGAGTTTGGAAGATTAAAGGAGAAATGATGATATGATCAAACAATCCCTTCCTGTTGCTCCACCACCACCACAATCCTTCAACGCAACTGCTACTAGAACACAACATCGACCATAAAATTTACATTTGTCGACCTAAGCCTTCGGCGTATCAGCGTCGTGGGTCAATTGTAATCATAAATGATTATGTAGTGTCGTTCGTTCCTTTAACCTCTACCACATTCCTCGTTGATACATATTTGTAGCGGTAAACTAATGAAAATTAGAATTGTTGAAGATAATTGTGTTGCATCTTGGGCCCTTTTGTTTTACAACCGGATTGGGCTTGTCAATCCGTGTTTAACTAGATTAGCCTTCTTTTTCTTAGAAAAAGGGTTAGGGTTTCATTATAAATATATGCATGCATGTATGCGTATAGTAACAGTCGTCACTCTCATTGAATATTGTAAACCCTAAAATCCTCTACAGTTGATGTTCTTTATCGATCTTTTCTGAGGATTGTTTATTGAATCATTCGACACCTTTTGATTCATTAGCTTGTTCTTAATTGTTTATCTTGTCATTTATCTACCTGTTTCATAGATCTAATCGATCTTTAAGTTTGTTTTGAACTCATCAATTGGTATCAGAGCAGGAGGCTGTGTAATCAATACACATCTTTTCTGTGAAAAAGCTTCGATTAGGGTTATTCCGCATTCATTGATATTTATTGAGCCGTCATCTCATAATTGATGTATCTCAATATTTATTATTTTTGCCCTAATTTGATATATTACAAGTCTGATCTTTGAACAAGTTATTCGATCAATTATGGATGAGTCACAATCCAATCCCATCAATATTTCAAACAACATTGGATTAACAACAAAGATTCCCATCCTGTACACCCATGATTATGAAGTCTGGGCGAATCACTTTGAAGATTATGTCATAGGATCTGAGGATAATGGATACCTCATCTGGGAAGCAATTATCTCTGGACCGTTTTCTCATTCAGCAACTTCAAGGATTATTAAAACTCAAAAGGAGTATAATGATCTCCTGGAAGATGTTAAAGATGTAGCGCAAGATGAAAAAGTTAAATTTCAGTGCAATATCAAAGCACTAAGATTGATTAGATTTGCTCTTCAATCTGATACCTTTAGGCTGGTAAGTTCATGCACGACTGCTAAAGAGATATGGGACAGGCTACGTGAATTGTACTCTACAGATGAAGATCTTGAACACTCCATTCAAACCTTACTCTTGTCTGAGTTTGGTGAGTTCAAGCAAGGAACAGAAGAAACGGTGACTCAAACGTTCGATCGCTTCAATCATGACATCGAAAGGAAGCTTATTGAATAGAAGGTTACTTATTGAATGGACTCAGGTCTGAGTGGAGAGCAATCGTGTCCACAGTTAAAGCACACGAGCAATTCAAATCCTATTCTTTGGCGAAACTGGTGGGCATCCTAAAATCTCAAGAAAAGATCGTACTGCAGGAGAAGACCGTGGTTTCAAGTCTAGGTTCATTAGCCCTCCTGTCGAAAAGCAAAGCTGTGATAGAGGATGAAGATCTCAAATTGGATGATTATGATCTCACGTCTGAAGACTATGCTATGATGGTGTCAAACCCTAAGAGATTCATCAAGAAAAGATTCCCCACCAATAGGAACCGAAACTGGCAAGGAAGCTATAGCACTGAAAAGATCAAAGATGAACCGAAAGCTGAAGAAGCAAAGAAGGAACAGAAGGCTGAAGGAGATTCTGGAGTGAGCTGCTATTATTGTGGAGGAAAGAACCACTATGCAAAAGATTGCGTCCTCAAAAAGATGGCAGAAAAGGATGAAGAAAATGATGAAGAAGCTGTGTTGATGAAAAAGCTTGATGAGTTATGAAAGAAGAAATCTGCTGCTAACCCTTCCATGAATGCTTTAATTGTGCAGGGTTCGGTAGCTGATGATGAGTTCGGTGGCGTGGAGGTTTGGTCAACCGACTCTGAAGATGATGAAGTGAGGAAGCCTTCACATGGAAAGGCCTATGTAGCGAAAGAAGAAAGCAGTGGAGGAAGATGCTTGATGGTGTCCGACGTTTCTCAGATGAGAGGATACAACACTGGTGGTGGGAATGATGACAAAGAATAGCAGAATCTGTGCTTTACTGCCAAACCACTCAGCGAGCAGTTCAGCAAACTTCATGAATTGATCAAGAAGGTTATCAGTGACGAGCAGTATGACGAAGAATGGTACATTGATAGTGGCTGCTCGCGTCACATGGCAGGGAGGAAGGAAGAACTAAGGGAATTCAAATCTCTTTCAAATGGTGGAAATGTCAAATTTGGGAACAATTCCTTCGGAACCATCAAAGGCTACGGGATGATTACAAATGGTGATTTCTCAATCAGGAAAGTTGCATATGTAGAGGGACTACAACACAATCTCATCAGTGTATCTCAGCTTGTTGGAAGTACTGGTCTCAAAGTCTCATTCGATGATGAAGGTTCAGAAATTATTGAGAAGAAGACGAACAAAGTTATTCTCCAATCAGAGCGCAAAGGTGAAATGTATCCCCTAAATCTCAAACCAATCAAAGGAAACCCAGCCATCTGTTTGTTATCCAAAGCACCATTTGACGAAAGCTGGCTGTGGCACAGAAGACTCTCTCATCTCAACTTCAAAGATATCAACAAACTTGTCACTGGAGGTCATGTGAGGGGTCTCCCATTGCTCAAGTATGATAGAGATCATCTGTGTGCTGCATGTGAAATGGGGAAGCAGAGTCGTCAAAGTCATCCATCCATAATAAACACTAAAGTCATTGAGCCACTGGAATTACTTCATATTGATTTATGTGGTCCATCATCTATAGAAAGCATCGGTGGTAGCAAGTATATTCTTGTTATTGTTGATGACTTTTCACGTTTTACATGGGTGTTCTTTCTGAAGCTTAAATCTGAAGCGACTCACAAGCTAAAAGTGTTCATCAAGCAGATTGAAGTACAGCTGAAGAAGGTCGTTCGCAACATCAGAAGCGAAAATGGGTTGGAGTTCAAAAATAAAGAATTTGAAGAATTCCTGGAAGAAAAGGGGATCAATCACAACTTCTCAGCTCCCTACACACCTCAACAGAACGGAATTGTCGAAAGACGAAACCGATCCTTATGTGAAGCTGCCCGAACAATGCTAAGTTTTGCTTCCTTACCTTTATATTTTTGGGCTGATGCTATTTCTGCTTCTTGTTTTACACAGAACAGGTCGTATCCTAACAAACGCTTCACTCTCACTCCTTATGAGATCATCAACAACAGGAAGCCAAATGTGAAGTTTTTCCATGTGTTCGATTCCAGATGCTTCATTTTCAATTCCAAAGAACACCGCAACAAGTTTGATGTCAAAGCTGACGAAGGGATATTTCTGGGTTATTCTCTTACTTCCAAAGCATACAGAGTGTTAAACAAGCATTCAAGGAAGATCGAAGAAACTTACTACGTGACTTTTGATGATAGCTATGTTAAAAAGCTAAAGGCCAACGAAGACACAGCTGGAGAAATCTTTCCTCAAACTAGCCAAGTCACAGCCTCAATCGCTAATCTATTTGAGAAATTCATGGAGCTTTTTGATGAACCAGAGCAGGCCACTCTTTCTGAAGCCAGTGCAGCAGACAATAGGGTAGATCACTTGAAGCAACTTATTGACGATGCTGCAAGAAGAATGAATGAAGAAGAATCGAGTTCACAAGACCCTCCCCAAGACAATGCGCCAGTAGAGGGGGAGGATCCACCTTCATCCCATCCAAGTTCACAAGTTGAGGGGGAGCTAAGGTCTCAACCTTCAACCGAGAGTGTCTCAGCAATTGAGAGTGCTTCACCAACCGAGAGTGTCTCAGCAACCGAGAGTGCTTCACCAATCGAGAGTGTCTCACCAACCGAGAGTGCCTTACCAACCGAAAATGCCCCACCAACCGTAGGTACATCAACACCCGAAAGATCATCACCACAAGAAACCACTATAACTCAAGATTCACAAGACATTCCTGCAAGATCATATATCGAGGGGGAGCATGCTGATATGTCATACGACTTCGATAGTCTGTTCGAACCAGAAGAAATGATAAATGCTGAATTAGATCCATCTTTTGATCCAAACTTCCCTCCTCTCACCAAATGGACCAGAAATCATCCTATCTCTCAAGTTGTCGGTAATATCTCAGAAACAGTTCTGACTCGATCACAATTAAAGGCAAAACAAGCATCCTTGTACTCAAAAGTCGAATTCTGTATGTTTAACTCATTCGTATCAAAAGTTGAACCAAAGATAGTTAAAACTGCTCTTGATCACTCCGATTGGGTTCAAGCAATGCAAGACGAACTAAATGAATTTGAAAGGAACAAGGTTTGGCGTCTTATTCCAACTCCTCCACATGCCTCGGTTGTTGGTCTCAAATGGGTCTTTAGGAACAAACTTGACAAGGAAGGGAACGTTATCAGAAACAAAGCACGTCTGGTCATCAAAGGATACTGTCAGGAGGAAGGCATTGACTATGAAGAGACTTTCGCTCCGGTAGCTAGGCTGGAATCAGTGAGAATATTTCTTGCTTATGCTGCTCACAAAAACTTTGAGGTCTTTCAAATGGACGTCAAGTGTGCATTTCTCAATGGAGATCTCGAAGAGACTGTGTATGTGGAGCAACCTCCTGGATTCGTGAATGAAAAGTATCCCGATCACTGTTACATTTTGGATAAAGTCGTGTATGGTCTGAAACAAGCATCGAGGGCCTGGTATGAAACGCTGACCAAATTTTTAAAGATGTCCAAATTCAAACAAGGTTCGGTTGACCCAACCTTCTTTCGCAAAAAGGAAGGTAACCACCTTATGATCGTTCAAATTTACGTCGATGATATCATCTTTGGCTCCACGAATCCAAGCCTAACAGCTGAATTCAGAAAGCTGATGGAGACTAAATTTGAAATGAGCTCGATGGGTCCCATTAACTTTTTTCTTGGTTTAAATATCAGACAGGGACCTGAAGGCATCTTTATGAACCAGGAAGCTTACACAAAGAATCTCTTAGCAAAATTTGGCGTGATGGGAGATTCAAAGGGAAATGTCCCAATGGAGTTCGGCACTAAGCTGACTCCATCCATGGGTAAACCAGCTGTTGATCTTACACTTTATCGTCAAATGATAGGCTCTCTAATGTATCTTACTGCTAGCAGACCTGACATAATGTTTTCTGTTTCTTACTGTGCTCGGTTTCAGGCAAATCCACGGGAACCTCATATGCTTGCAGTGAAAAACATATTCTGTTATCTCAAGAGAACTACCTCTTTAGGTCCGTGGTACCCTTCTAACTCAGGCTTCTTCGTTCAAGCCTACTCAGATGCAAACCTTGGTGGTTGTGGTCTTGACAGGAAAAGCACCACTGGCGGTTGCCAATTCCTCGATGGGAAGTTGGTTAGCTGGCAGTCAAAGAAACAAACATGCGTGTCTCTGTCTACTGCTGAAGCAGAATACATTGCCGCTGCTTCCTGTACCTCTCAAGTGATTTGGATCCAGAGTCAACTCCGAGACTATGGACTCAATATGAAAAAGATCCCACTATATTGTGACTCTGAAAGTGCAATTAGGATCTGTCATAACCCAATGCAACATTCCAAGACCAAGCACATCGCACTGAGGTATCACTTCATCAAAGATCACGTGGAAGACGGAAACGTTGAAGTACACTTTGTTCGTACCACTGATCAATTGGCCGATGTCTTTACCAAAGCTCTTCCTGAAACGACTTTCAACAAAATTCTACAAGGCTTGGGTATGATGGTAGGAGAGTCGGTCCCAAATCCTCAAATCTCCAACTAAGATTTCATGGAACCGAAGTAGACAGACCGCTCGGTCGCTCTCTGCTTTGGAGATTTAAAGGAACCGAAGCAAACAGACCGCTCGGTCTCTCTCTGCTCTGGAGATTTAAAGGAACCGAAGCAAACAAACCGCTCCATCTCTCTCTGCTCTGGAGATTTAAAGGAACCGAAGCAAACAGACCGCTCGGTCTCTCTCTGCTCTGGAGATTTAAAGGAACCGAAGCAAACAGACCGCTCGGTCTCTCTCTGCTCTGGAGATTTAAAGAAACTGAAGCAAACAGACCGCTCGGTCTCTCTCTTCTCTGGAGATTTAAAGGAACCGAAGCAAACAGACCACTCAGTCTCTCTCTGCTCTGGAGATTTAAAGGAACCGAAGCAAATAGACCGCTCGGTCTCTCTCTGCTCTGGTGATTTACTGGAACCGAACTAGACAGACCGCTCGGTTCATCTTTGTTCTGAAATTGTCGCCGAAATACATAGATCGCTCGGTCTATCTTTGCTTCATCATTTTCTATGTTGTACAATTTTATCTTTCTGTTTTTATTTTTTTTTCAGAAAAATATCAAAATTACAAAAACATTGTATCTTTCTTTTTTTTTTTTTTTTTCAGAAAAATCTCAAAATTACAAAAACATCTTATCTTTCTGTTTTTATTTATTTTTCAGAAAAATTTCAATATCACAAAAACATTTTATCCTTCTGTTTTATTTCGTTTTCTTACTTATTTCCACTACTCGCAAGTCCTGGTCGGTGTACGCTTTGCACAGGTAAATACAAGTATCACCTTCTGTAGTGTTTACCCAGGTATGTTTTATCTTTCTCTCAGACTAGTTAGACGTCCCTAGAAGCATGCTGTTGTATGTTGTCGCAAGCCTCTATGACCTTGAGTACGCCTTAATGATTCGATCAATACCTATCGTTTCTTCCCAATCAGGCTATTCTCTCACACTCGGTCTAGAGCTACCTTACTCTACTCATTTGATACATGAGTTGCTCTGCTTTGTCCTACTTCTGTAGCAGAAGGTACGTTCGGTCTCTTAACCACCTCCTCAAATTCTACATTTACCTTCGATTCCCTAAAGTAACCCTTGATGCTTTCGGTCTTTACCACTGAAGCTTATGGTTACACAACCTCTGTTTTTATGATCTTGGATTCGATTACCACGTTCTAAGTGAAACCCAAAATCTAATACCTGCAATGAATTGACGGTGAGTGATATACTCAAGATATTACTTGGAAATCTCATTTTCTTTTTGTGTGATCTTTTATGAAATCGTCTCCACCTAAGACATTTCTTCCCAAAGAGGTCCAGTTTATATTTCTTTAAGATTTATGTTTATCCTATGCTTGTCACACGATAATTCCTACCTACCTATTCAACAGATCACATCGGTCTCACAGGTATCTCTGCCAACACTCAATTTTATGTTAAGACTTGATGTTCGGTTAGAGGTCAGCTACCCCTCAGCCCATGATCAAAAGATGCCTTTCATTGTTTATTAATAGACAACTGATCGTATGTCCAGGGAAACCACACAAGCACTTCAAGTCTCTCTTGGCTTTGAAGGAAGTGATTCTTGCCCGGAATCTTCCGCTTTCTGTCTTCTTAATAGACAACACTCACCTCTCAAACACCTTTGATTTATTTCTTTATCTTTCACACTCTTATGCACGAAAATTAATTTTTTCCAACATTCTGATTGCTGTTTGGTATATGGTTTTAAGTTTCAGTTGTAACCAAACAAGGGCACAAGGAATTTCAAACGGTACAAAAATATGATTTGGGCGCGTGCAATTGATTCGTTTCACACCCACGTGTGCTGACGTATTCCTGGGATACACCATAACTTCCAATCGCGCTTTTTCAGGCGACGTTTTGGTTTCCTCATCATCACGATTTTCTCTCTCCAATGCACGGTATAAATAAGGGGTGATCATGTTCTTTGGCATTTACCTCCCACGTAATCTCTCTCTCTCAAAAGTTTCCACTGTTCATCTTCTTCTTCAATTTAACAATGGTGACTTCTTCTTCTGCACAAGATCAAACTGCATCTTCATCTTTGCTCTCCATCAAGCCTAATCAAAATATGATTATAGAGATGACCCCGTTCTTATATGATGCGTACATGCTCCACGTGGTGGAATGCCTAAAATATTCCCCATTGCTGTTGGCACTCACGCAGGTGGAAGCCGTTCCAATGTCCCTGCTTTCTCAAGTCTACACAATAGCAAACTATGACAAACACAAAGATCGCATCTACTTCACCATCCATGACAAGAAAACCTCTGTGTCCAAAACCAGGTTTTGCTCTCTTCTAGGGCTTGCAGTTGATTCTTCCGTCATCTCACCGGATTTTATCACCACTACTCAACTTTTCTCGATGATGTACGAGATGGGTTATACGGATGTTCTTACAACAATCGCGAAGGTCAAGAAATCTTGTCTTCCTTCTCAATGGAATGGATTGCTTACCCTTTTGATTAAGGGTTTAGCGGAGCGGTGTGGTGGTTCTGATACCACGAGTAAAGGATTTCTCACCATACTTTATGGTCTTTACAACGGCATCAACCTAGATTATGGCTCCATAATCTGGTCTCAAGTCGTTCAGAGTCTCAACACCTCTACACGGTACTCTGAGATCTCATGCGGCTGTTTCTGGACGCTTATCACAAAGAAGGCCATGGATGCTCTTATGGCTTCAATTTCCTCTTACCACACTAAGAAGATCATCGTTTCTGATCCAAGTAAGTTTCTCCATTATGGATTAATCCCTGAATCCATGTACAGGTGTGTCACGCCTCACAGCAAAATCATGGCTGACTATAGCACCAGAACACCCTTGCCTCCAAGGGTTCTGTCTGAAGAACAGAAAGAAGAATGCTCTACAAGCCAAGAAGACTCTGTTCCTAGAATGGGACAGAGACACACTCATCAATCAAGCGATTGAGTTTCCCTCCATATATTGGTTGGAACCGATTGCATCTTTCGAGCGTGAAAATACCAAAGACTCGCAGTTTGACATGCCAATCACGCGAAAAGCTTTTACATTTCATTGCTTTGATGTCACTGCCGATGTCCCTCATCCGAACTTGAAGGTTGACAGAGAATTAATAGATTTCTATTTGAAGTATGGTCAACCGCAGTACTTGACATGGAGTGCACAGAAGATAATTAAAGTCAAGGTACTGAAACCAACACAGGCTGGGAAATTTGTGAACGTTAACTTCAAAATCAACAGAGGAACGGCCAACACAGAACATCTCATTTCTCTGGCAGATCTTCCCAGTCTGAATCCGCATGATTGGATTCTGCTATACAACATTCTTTTCTCCAATCATAGAGAGTATGAACCGATTCTGAAACATCTCAAAAGAATGTTGGCTTCCTACATCCATGAGCTCGCCACTATGGATCAGGAAATAGCAAAGATAATGAACAAGAAACCGACCGTCAAGCCTACTTCCAAGACAGGAGACGTTCATAAAATGAAGTTAGGGCAAATTGGCTCTTCAAATCTGACGATCATGTTCACAAGAGGCGACAAGCATAAGTTTCTGTTTGCTTTGGTAGACAAGCATCTGTTTTCAACAGATTGTCTCGAGCATATTATAAATATCATTCACCGATGCAAGCAGAACTCCACAGCAGACAAGAAGAACTTCACTGATATGCTTCGTTGGTATATCACCTTCAGGCATCACATTCTGGCTATTATACCGAGGATTTTTGAGACGGTGAAGAAGCCTTCTGCTGTTAAAAGGGAATGAAGATTTTGTGCCAAAGATTCAAAGGGGGAGATTGTTGAAGATAATTGTGTTGCGTCTTGGGCCCTTTTGTTTTACAACCGGATTGGGCTTGTCAATCCGTGTTTAACTAGATTAGCCTTCTTTTTCTTAGAAAAAGGGTTAGGGTTTCATTATAAATATATGCATGCATGTATGCGTATAGTAACAGTCGTCACTCTC